>NC_080798.1:27516934-28173184 GCF_028018385.1 Neofelis nebulosa | reverse complement strand
CCTCTCTGCCTGCAGCTTCTTCCCCCTCAACATCTTCCCCTGAGCTTGAGTTTGAACCCAAGGGTACATGCCCCTCCTGGGCCAGGTTTCCAGGCTGCCCCTCAGCGGGTACTCCTCCTAGCTGAGAGGCCTGGAAGCAGGCCTTCCTTCTCTCCTCCCTCCTCAGATCCCTCTCCCTGGGCACCGACCCTCTGCATTCCCTGCCTTCCACCCCCTCCTGCTCTCGCTTCCTGGAACCCAAGGACCCTGGAGGTTTCTGGACCATATCGAGTTGCCTGGGTGGTTGTTTCCTCTTTTTTTTTTTTTTTTGGGCCATGCAGGGTGGGGGAGCTGGGAGAGAAGCCGATAATTGGGCCAGGGCCAGCCAGGGGTGGAGGCTGACCGCCAGTCCTCGTCTCCCTGGGCTGAACTGTGGTCCCCCAGCCCCTGCCCCTGAGGGGTCCGGGGCCTGGCTTCCTCTTCTGGCAGAGGAACAGCCCTATTTGGCATTTCATGCCTCTTTTCCTTTTATTTCGCACCAGGTCCCCCAAGGATACCCCTGGGGTGACATGGGGCTCACTCTCTTCTCCCTGGTGACTGGGGCCTGACTTGGCCTGGCATTGCCACCATCCTGCTGAGCTTGGACCCAGGGTGGGATCAGCTAGATTGCTTCTCCCCGCCCTCCTCAGACCACACCTCCTGGCTGGTCTGAGCCAGAGGGCCAAAGCTGACTGACTGAGAGCTCTTCACAGACCCTTTGGCTGGGGGCTATTGGGTGTGGGGCTCCGGAAGAGGTTGAGGGGTTGGGGGAAATGGAGCCCCCAAAGCCAGGGGGTGGGAGAAAGAGAAGGACCAACGCTCTAGGGGCAGGAGCCAGGGCTAAGGTCCCCCTGCAGTTAATCCTGAGGTGATTTTGAGAACCCTTAAGTCCTCGGCAGCCTCTGCTCTGCTCTGCCCTGGCCCCCCAAGGCCCACTGCACACATGGTTTTGCTTTTCCATGCATCCTCCCCTGGTCCCCTCCCTCTGGGTGCCTTTTGAGCTCCTCGGGCCCCTCCCCCAGCCCTCCTGGGCCCCCTCCTTCCTCCTTGACCCACTTTAGTCCCCTGTTGCTGGGGGAGGGGAGTGCGCAGCCAGCGGCTCTGATCCTGGCTGCCTCCCCCAGCATCCCTTGGGGCGGGCTCTGGATGGAGCCAGCAGGCTGAGCCGGCCGGGCCCCAGGGACTGGCACACGGCGTGCTCCGAGTGGCGGCCTCCCTGCCCCCTCCATGGACAGACAGTTCTGGACAGCTGCCCCTGCCCGGGCCCCTGGGAGGCCCTGCCAGGGCCAGGCTCCGGTTTCCCCCAGCCCCAGGGAGCTTTGGCTCCAGAGGTCCCTCCTACCACCACCGCCTCCTGCCTCCTTGCTGAGTGTACTTCCCAGAGGGGCCTCTGCATGGCCAGGCCCTAGCCTCCACCCATTCTTCCCTTAAATCTGCTGGACCCACTGGAGCTGAGGTTAATCTGTGTGACTGAGGGAAATACAGCAGCCCTCTTTGGGCAGTAAGGGATTTGGGCCTGACAGTTACCCTTTATTGAGCATTTACTAAGTTCCAAGGGACACAACTAAGCATTTTACATGTATGATCTCATTGTATTATCACAACCGTGTTGTGAGGCATGCTTTCCTAATCCCTATTTTAAATTTAAAAAAAAAAATTTTTTTTTTTAACGTTTATTTTATTTTTGAGAGAGAGAGAGAAAGACAGAGTATGAGCTGGGGAGGGGCAGAGAGAGAGGGAGACACAGAATCCAAAGCAGGCTCCAGACCCTGAGCTGTCAGCACAGAGCCCGATGCGGGGCTCGAACCCACGAACTGTGAGATCATGACCTGAGCCAAAGTCGGACGCTCAACTGACTGAGCCACCCAGGCGCCCCTCCTAATCCCTATTTTATTTTTTTTCAACTTGTTTATTTTTTTTATTTTTTTTATTTTTGGGACAGAGAGAAACAGAGCATGAACGGGGGAGGGGCAGAGAGAGAGGGAGACACAGAATCGGAAACAGGCTCCAGGCTCCGAGCCATCAGCCCAGAGCCTGACGCGGGGCTCGAACTCACGGACCGCGAGATCGTGACCTGGCTGAAGTCGGACGCTTAACCGACTGCGCCACCCAGGCGCCCCTAATCCCTATTTTAAAGAGGAGGCGACTGAGGCACAGGAAGGCACAGGAAGGGACAGTAACTTGAGGTCACACAGTCTCCACATGGGGGTTTGAGCCCAAGCAAGCCTGATGAGATGATTTTCTCTTTGCTCTAACATTCTAGAATCCCTCCTGACACAGGGGCTCTTTACTCTTCTGGGGCTACAACATGGCCCTCCCAGGAATTGAGATGCTCCCCTCTGACACATCCTGCCACTCTGTCCTGCTCTGGTGTTGCCTGGGTCCCCTAGCCTGCCCCCTGCCCTGTCACAGGCTGTGGCCCCATGCTGACCCCGAGTCCTGTGGTTCAGGGCCTGGCCACGTGTGTGAGCCCCTACAGGATGTGTTCTGGCTTCCAGTGCTGACAAAGGTAGGAGCCACAGATCAGCAAGCACCTTGTGCACACCCGCCCGGCCAGCCTGGCTAAAGCCCCTGCACATTCTCTCCCTCCTCCCTTCCCACAACCCCACCAAAAACAAAATAAAACAAAACAAAACAAAACAAAACAAAAACCAAATGAAAAAAAATGGGGTGGGTAGACTCAGAGGGGACGGTCCAAATTTGGGAACTTGGGGTTCTTGCCTCGCATCTGCATTCTCTGGCTTTTCCTCCTCGAGTCTTGACATCTGCCTGTCCTCTGGGAACCTCTTCATTTCACTATGATTGTCTTGCTGAATAAAGGAGGGCTGGGAGGTGGTGGTGGTAGGGGGGGGCTCAGGGAGCCAAGTCTGGGCATCTTTTCTTATTTGCCTAATTTCCTCCCTCAAATGTATCTTGTGATTAAACATTTTCTTAGCTGCTTGGTCAGGGCCCCCTGAATTTCTTTTCATAAACATTGGCAAATGAATTTAACAGCCCTGTTTGTATTAGCTGGAGGTTTCATTTGCATAGTGATTGTTCTTATGAAACAAAATAATCGCTTGTAGTTTTGAAACTGTATAAATACCGTGGTCTGGAGCGGGGAGCATGCGCAGACCTTTACTCTGGCATGGAAATCCATCCTGTTCGGGGAGGAAACCTCAGCCTCCAGAAGAGCCAAGTGCAGAGGGTATTCTCTCCGTGGAGAGGTGTTTCCCGAGTCCCGGGCTGTGGGTATTGCCTGATGGGTGAGCTTGTGGAGGCAGATAAACCGCTCCTACGCATGTGAACCCCATTCCAATCAATCAGGGGCTGGCAAAGGGGTCAAGAGGAAGGGGATGGAGGTGGGGGGCGGCCACGGCAAGTGTGAGGAAAGCTGCAGACCTGATCATCTACCCCTTTACGTTGCTGTTCCAGCCTTTTCGATTAAGGTTGCAGACTGGTGGCCTGAGGCCCAGTATTGCCCAAAGATACGTTTTGATTGGGTTGTGCTGTGTTTAAAAGAAATAAACCAATAATGGAAAATCTGGAGATTTCACGGAAAAAATTCATTCCGATTTCTTGCTTAGCACTCTTCGCAAATGGGCAGGTCTGGGACTGCTGGGCCCACTGCCTTGCCTCGCAACAATTCCGGTGGTGGGGGTGGAGGCTGCTCCAGCGGGTGGGGTGTATTCATCATGGTCCCCTGTGCAAAGGTCACTCATGTATGTACTTGCCTGGCCCCCAGGGGACTGGGGATCCTGGTTGCAGTGGGTCTCATCCAGTGTGCTGCAGGCTTTAGGCCGGGTGATTTGCTGGGAAGCTCTCTGGGTGCCCTGCTCTGATCTATTTCGAGATGTATGCTCTGGCCCTGCCTATTTGAGGGGCTTCCCCTGGGCCCAATGGCTCTGCCCCAGGGGCTGCCGGTTCCGGGCCTCCTGATGTCCATATTGGCCAAGGGCAGAGATCTGGAAAAGGAGTCACTTTGGGAGGTCACACCCTTATTCCCAGGAGCTTGGCTTTGCTCAGAGCATTCCTGGCCTCCTCCTTAGCGGCTCCCTTTAGAGCCTACTGCCCCCAGAAGACAGGCGTTTCATGATCTCAGACTGTTTTTTAGATCCAAGTGGCGTCGCCCGGCTTGGTCAGCAGGCTTGGCCGGAATGACTTTGTAGCTGATTCTGACACATTTAAAATCTTCTCGTGTTGAGTGGGCCCGGATTGATACCGTTTAGTAAGGGAATGGTTGGACAAAAGATCCCGGCTGGATTTGAATTTTGAGCTAAGGAATGGTACCTGCCCCACATCCTAGTCAACCTGACGTTGGTGGCCAGAGAGCCCTCAGCTATAGGTATCTGATTGCTCTTCCAGAACCTCCACTTTGTAGGAGGAAAAGTCAAACCACCCTGGAGCCTGGGCGTCCCTTAGGAAAGGAGCTCCTGCGGACCCCAGGACTTCGTCATGGACAGCCCTGGTTGGAAACCACACGCAGGGCTTGGTGTCCTTCCTTCGTACCGCGGTCTCATGTTATCCTCACAACATTATCCTCCATCTAATAGATGAGGAAACTGAAGTTCTGAGGCTCCAGATCACATAGCAGGTGAATGGAGGAGTTGGAATTTGAACTCAGGCCTCTTGGCTCCAGTGCCTGTGTTCGTAACTGTGACTTTATTTGCTTTTAGTTTCTCCAACTATACAATAGGGGAAACGTCCCCACCTCTGAGGGGCATTACAAAGATGAAATGAGCAAAGAAAGAGTTCATTGTGACCTTGGACCTCTGCCTATTAGAGCAGGAATGTGGACTCAGGCACTTTGAGGTTTCTTTAGCACTTTATGACTGGATGGAGTCATTAAAAATAACTTTTTCTCCTCCTCCCTCCCTCCTCTAATCTTTATGATCTGTATTTTGACCATTTGACTGCTTAGGACTGGATTTCCCCCAGGATCCTGAGGTTGTGAAATCCCCCTGGGGAGAGGATTGCATCTATCACTGATCAGGGCCTCTCTTGGCAGGGATGGCACAGAGAAACCTTAAGCTTCTTCTGGAAAGAGGAAGAGCAAGCAGCCAGGCCAGACATTCAGTTTTGATGGAACTGGCTGGCTGACAAGGGATTGTGTGAGTTGGGATGCTTTGGGCTGCGCGACACCATGACATGCAGTCCAGGTTGGAAACAGCTCCAGCACAGGGGGAGGTATCATGGAGGGTGCATGTACAGAGTATTTTAGTGGAGCAGTCAGCATTGTCAGCAGGGACCCAGGTGCCTTTCATCTTTTTGCTCTGTCCTGCTCAACCACATTGGCTCTTGGCCTCGGATTTGTCTCCTCATGGTGAAGAAATGGCTGTTGTGGTGCCAGACATCACGCCCCACTCCCAGCCGTGTCTTTGTCCAAAGACCAGGAGAGAGAAGCTCCTTTACTGAGGCCCGGCCTGCTGTTAGGGGAAGTATAGCTTCCCTACATGGCTCTGCAGTCCCTCCCTTGTGTGTCATTGGTGAGAGTGGCATCCCCTGCACATCCTAGACCAATCATGGGCCAGGTAGGGAACACCACTCCTGGGGCTTTAGAGAACCCCAGCTTTCCTTGCATTTAGTGGCTTCTGGGGATATCTGAACACAATTTGAGGTGGGTCAGCAAGAAAGCATGGGTGGAAAGGCTGCTTGGAAGTTATCCAGCGCTGTGTGGGGACAGGCAGCTCTCGAGGCCCTGTCTCTCTTTCTAGGCAAGGTTCTGGAACATGTCCCTCATTTCCTATGGCCACTTCCCACACCTTGATCTTTCTGGTCCCTGTTTTCCTCACCTCGTGTTCCAGAAGTACCTCGTTTCTAAATTTTTTTTTTTTTAACGTTTATTTATTTTTGAGACAGAGAGAGACAGAGCATGAATGGGGGAGGGTCAGAGAGAGAGGGAGACACAGAATCTGAAACAGGCTCCAGGCTCTGAGCTGTCAGCACAGAGCCCGACACGGGGCTCGAACTCACGGACCGCGAGATCATGACCTGAGCCGAAGTGGGATGCTGAACTGACTGAGCCACCTGGGTGCCCCAGGAGTACCTCGTTTCTTTGCAGGCCTTCACCCCTGGCTGAATTAGCCCCCTTTCCTGCCTCCACTGGCTCCTTCATCTTTCTAGACTCAGGTTCAGCATTACCTTTCCTGACTGCCTTTCCCCCAAAGTGGGCCTACTGCTGTTACTCTTTTCTTTTCTTTTCTTTTCTTTTCTCTTTTCTTTTCTTTTCTTTTCTTTTCTTTTCTTTTCTTTTCTTTTCTTTTTTCTCTTCTCTTCTCTTCTCTTCTCTTCTCTTCTCTTCTCTTTTCTTTTCTTTTCTTTTCTTTTTTGTGTCTTGTTAGTTATTCTTGGTAGGAACAAGCATTTGCTTGTTTACAGCCTTCTGCACTGGCTCCCGGCTCTATCTGGACAGGGACTGGGTTCGACTCGTCCGCTCCTGGGTCCCTGGACTTCAGGAGAAAGGCCGGAGGGCAGGAGGGCAGGGGTTCAGAAAGTATGTGACCTGGCATGGGCATTTGGTAAATCTGTGCTGAGTGAAGAAGCTGCTGCTACCCTTCCTGGACTCCTTGTCGCATTCCTCTGCCTCCTGTGCTTCTGTCTGCCTCTCCCCTGGAGATCCAGATTCCTTTTTGTGTTCCTTGCTTTTTGAGGAAGAGGGGAGGTCTTGCCTCTTGAGTCGCTGGACCCGTTTTCTCTTTACAGCGACCAGACTGCTGGCAGTGGCTTCACCGAGGGCTGGTTTGAGGAAGAACCTGCTTCTGGAGGTCAGCACCTGTGCAGGGTCTGTGGGGGGTGGGCTGAGGAGGGGGGCCGTGGATTCATCTCTTTGGCTAAGGCCAGTGGTGGCACGGGTGCCTGCCTGGACGTCTGGACCTGACCCTTGGCCATACGGGTGGGGTCGCTTTGCCCTGAGGACAGCTCTTTTCTGCTGCTGGAGACTCCTTCCTTCAGCCCACGTGACAGCGGGGTCGGCCCACATCAGGGGTGTTGAGTCCATCTCACTCCTGGGGAAGCAGTTCAGTACTCAGCCTTGTGGATGCCAAATCCTGGGTCTGGAGTGGGAGCGAACTGGTCATTCTAGACAGCATGAAGGTGGGGAGAGTTGGCTGTGGCACTTTTAAGTTTAAAGACGAGGGATCAGAATCATTTCGAAGAGTTCTTGAACGGGGGAGTCAGAATGGCCATTGGCAGGGGTCAGGGGAAGTGGATTCTGGGACACACCCGCATCCTGTGGGCCGCTGCCGCATTGTCAGCATGGGAGTGGGGAGGGGAGAGGACGGGGGCAGCCCAGGCCAGGTGGGGCCGCGCTGAGGCAGACTGGGGTCACAGAGGGAGTGGGGGTCGGGCTGGAAGACGGGTGGAGCCCCATTAGGCGAGGCTGCCGCAAAGCTCTGCCTATGGGTCCGCAGGCTGCCAGAAGCATCGCTCAGTTCCGAGGGCTGAGGTCTCTCCCTCAGGGCAGAGAAAGCGCCTCCCTGGGTCTCCAGACCTCTTCTCCATAGCTGGTTGCACAGCAGATTATGGCCTTGCGCGGTGTGCGTGGGCGGGACTGCCGCGTGTGTGCATGGGTTCACGTGGGCCTCGCCTGGTGCTTGGCGCCGGCCCGGGGACCCTTTTGGGAGAGCGTTGGCTGCCGTATGAGCCTAATGAGCAAAGTATTAGGTGGTGGGGCTGTGGGTTCCCCTCCAGGGCTCGGTCTCCCCAAGGCCCCCGAGGTGGAGCCATTGAAGCTGGTGGAGGCTTTCCTCACTCCTGCTGCTGCTTTCAGTGTTCTTGCTTATGTTGCCTTTTCTGTTTCAGTGGGAAGTGTCGGTGTGAGTAATTATATATATTTTCCCAAACTCGAACTATGCTTCATTTAAACTTCTATAAACATGTCTGTATAATTCTAATTAACTGCTCGCATAAAGCCATCAGAAAGTTACATGGGGAAAGCTCACTTGCCAGACTGTTGCCTAAAAGCCAAGGAAAATATTATGTTCTTCCAACAAACGGACTATTCATGTCGACGGTTCCCAAGATAAACAGGAGATACCGAGGACAAGTGAGATTTGAAGCAGCGATGGCTGAGCCTCTTGTAAGTGGCGCTCACGAGAGCACTGGCGGGGTGGGTGGTTTGATTGAGTGATAAATGCTCTTCGAGAAAAATGCCCCAGACTTGGAATGCGGGGTCAGGACCCTGGAGATGGGCCATCTCATGGTGCTCTTGTTAATGTCCGTGGGCAGGAGGCCACTCGGAATTAGTGAAAGGTCTGAATTAGAAAAGAGTCCACGTGTTTCTGTCAAGTCCTTTCAGCAGTTTGTCCTGGGGTTACTAGAAAGCGTGGACAAAGGACAGGCTTGGGGCTGCTCTGCTGAGTGGGTAAGAATGATTTAAAACTAGCCTTCCTTCCTTCAATCTGTATACCTGTGTGTGGTGTTAGTGGTCAGGGCTGACGGGGACAATGAAAGAGAACTGTGGGGTGCTGGGCTGGGCTGGGAAGGTGTACGTTCAGATTGGGTCGGAGAAGGAGGCCTCACCGAGGAAGTGACTTGGAGTGCAGATGTGAAGGGGGGTGATGTGACTCTCCAGGCAGAACAGCACGTGCAAAGGCCCAAAGCAGCAGAGTGAGTGCGTGTCTGAGGGAGGCCAGGAGGCCCCTGCGCCTGGGGCTGAGAGGTGATGGGTGGGAGGTGAGTGATGACACCAGGGAGCTGATTGGAGGGCAGGGCAGTGTAAACAACCCTTTTACTTTATGCAAGAAGATGCTCCTGAGCTGCTTGGCAGTTCTCTGTTTTATTGCCCTTATTATCAGAATGAAAACGTCTTGAAAACTGAGAACAAACTGAGGGTTGATGGGGGGTGGGTGATGGGTATTGAGGAGGGCACCTTTTGGGATGAGCACTGGGTGTTGTATGGAAACCAATTTGACAATAAATTTCATATATTGAAAAAAAAAGAATGAAAACGTCTTGAACATTTTGTGACACTTGCTCTATTGAAGATGAGAATAATGCATAAAAATATAGAGAAGAAAATAAAAAAACCTCCCAATGTTCCCCCCCCCCCCCCCGCGCCTCCCCTCCCCCCGCCCACACATACCTGAGCAGGACCGCTGCTGCATTTGGGGAACCCTCCCTTCGGGGATCTTCATTTATCATGTCCCTCCTTCCTGGCCCATGCAGAGGGCACAGGGAAACTCCCAGGTAGGTCCCTACGTGGGTAGCACAGGTGAGTTGTTTGGGGATTGAAATTAAGGAGGTGTTTGTTGTGCCCTTCGAAAACTTGAACTTGAAGAGCTGGTAGTTTGGGAAAGTTGTCGATGGCTGACAAAAACTGTTGGAACGGGAGCCACTGGAGGACTGAGGGTTTTGTGTGGACCACACTCCGTGGTCCCAGTGAGCATTTGTTGAGTCCCTACTCCGTCCTGGGTGCTGGACGAGAGTCGTCTGCATCCACGTATCTTCCTTTCCCGCGTTTAGAAAAATGTTTTCTTCACGTTTTTAAAAAACGTTTATTTCATTTATTTTGAGAGAGGGAAAGTGCATGCATGAGCGGAACAGGGGCAGGGAGAGAGAGAGGGAGAGAGAGAGAGAATCCCAAGCGGGCTCCCCAGTGTCAGCGCAGAGCCCGACGCGGGGCTTGAGCCTCTGAACCCATGAGATCATGACCTGAGCCAAAACCAAGAGTCGGATGCTCCACCGACTGAGCCACCCAGGTGCCCCACCTCTCATTTTTTTTTTTATTGTCATAAGATACACACAGCATAAAATGCACTGTCTTGACCACTTGTAAGTGTGCAGTGTCGTGGTATTAAGCACATTCACACTCTCATGCAGCCATTACCACCATGCATCTCCAGAACTCTGTTGGTCTTACAAAACTGAGACTCTGTCCCCATTACACACCGACTCCTCATTCCCCCTTCTTCCCAGCCCCTGGTGGCTGCCATTCTACTGTCCATCTGTATGGCTTTGATACCCGAAGTACCTCATGTAACTGGAATCATAGAGTATTTGTTTTTTTGTGGTATCACTTAGCATAACGTCTTCAGGGTTGATCCATGTTGCGGCAGGTGTCAGGATTTCCTTCTTTTTTTAAAAAAATGTTTTTTTACTGGGGCAACTGGGTGGCTCAGGCAGTTAAGTGTCTGACTTCGGCTCAGGTCATGATCTCGTAGTTCGTGAGTTCAAGCCCCGCCTCAGGCTCTGTGCTGACAGCTCGGAGCCTGCTTCGGATTCTGTGTCTCCCTCTCTCTCTGCTCCTCCCCTGCTCATGCTCTGTCTGTCTCTCACAAAAATAAATGAACCTTAAAAACACGTTTTTATTTATTTTTGAGAGAGAGAGAAAGCGAGCGAGCATGTGTGCAGGCAGGGGAGGGGCAGAGAGAGAGGGAGACACAGAACCTGAGGCAGGCTCCAGGCTGCGAGCTGTCAGCACAGAACCCAGTGCAGGACTCAAACTCTCGAACCGCATGATCATGACCTGAGCCAAAGTCGGATGCTTAACCGACTGAGCCACCCAGGCTTCCCGGTTTCCTTCCTTTTCAAGGCTGAATAATGTGCCGTTATATGTATACATCACATTTTGTCTGTCCATTCGTCTGTGGGTACCTGGTACACACTTGGGTTGTTTCTATCTCTTGGCTGTTTTGAGAAGAATGTTGCTATGAACACGGGTGTACAAATCTCTCTTTAGGATCCTGCTTTCAATTCTTTTGATTTATACCCGGAAGTGGAATTGCTGGATCGAATGGCAATTCTACTTTTAAGTTTTTAAGCAGCTGCCAAACCATTTTCTGTAGTGGCTGCACCGTTTTATATTTCCACCAACAGTGCACGAGGGTTCCAATTTTTCCACATCCTCATCAACACTTGTTATTTTCTGTTTTTCTTTGATAGTAGCCATTCTTGTGGCTGTGAGGTGATATCTCGCTGTGGTTTTGGTTCGCGTTTCCCCACGGTGATGTAGAGCCTCATTGCATGTATGGCGGCCATTTGCATGTCTTTGAAGAAATGTCTGTTCAAGTCCATTGCCAATTTTTAAATGGGGTTGTTTTTGGTGGTGTTTTTGCGGTTGTTTTTTAGTTTATTTTTTGAGAGAGACAGAGACAGTCTGGGTGGGGGAGGGGTGGAGAGACAGAGGGAGAGAGAGAATCCCAAGCAGGCTCCAAGCTGCCAGTGCAGAGCCTGATGTGGGGCTTGAAACCATGAAGCCGTGAGATCATGACCTGAGCCAAAACCAGGAGTCGGATGCTTAACTGAGTCACCCAGGCGCCCTGTTGTTGAATAGTAGGAGTTCTCGATGTATTCTGGATTTATGATTTGCAAATATTTTCTCCTGCTCTGTGTCAATTTTCTTTTAATCTCACACAACTCGAGGAAGCACCTTACCATTATCACTGATGATAAATCAGGGAGGTGATTGGTTTTCTCCAAATCACGATTAGATGGGACTCATTGTTTTACAGCCCATAAGGTGTTAGATGCTGGAGGCCATCCTCATGGAAATGCACGTGAGGGCATTTGGTGAGTTATGACAATGAGCCTGACTCGTTCGCCCCCTCCTTCAATGGCTTGCCGCTCGTCGCATAACCCTCGCTGCTGTCTTTCCTGTGCTCTTCGAGGTGTTTGTCTCTCTGATGATGAACTCTCAGGCAAGACATCTGGAGAGGTTCTCTGTTGGTCCTTTGGGCTGTGTGGACTGAAGGTGGATGCCATATCTGCATCAAACGGGGCCCATTCCCTGGCGTGTGGCAACCCTTTTCAACAACCAGGAGGTTTTATTATAGCAAACTCTTCTGAAACCTTCTCAGGCCCTAGAAAAGGGACACCTGGAACCACCTAGGTCTTACAGGGCCGCGTGGCTTAGATCTGGATGTTAGGGTCTGCTTTTAGCAGCTTCATTCATTCATTCATTCATTCATTCCCTCACTCATTCATACCGAGGTGTGATTTTTCCAGCAAGGAGATTCCCCTGGTCTCAAGTTTCCGGAGGCGCCTGGTATAATCTAGATTCCAATTAGCTTAATTGCTTCATATTATACTTCTTAGAAAAGATTTTTTTTTTTTTTTTTTCCGGCTGATGGTTGTGGTTCCAGGAATGTCTACCCCCACCGTCTTCCTTCCTGCTTCTTCCTGTTTCTTTCAACTTTTTTTCTCCGGGACTGGCCCACACCTCAGCCCTGTTATTCCCCGGGCGATTACATCAGTTTGTGTTGCGGTGGCCAAAGCAGGGTGGAGAAAACACCAGGAAAAAAATTTATACCTGACATATAAATTTTATACATAAAGCATCTTAATCTCAGTTTTATATAGACCACACATATATATACATAACGACATGGACCTTTTTAAATAGGAAATTTCGCTTTAGGTTCTGTGTGTCTCTTTCAGGGAAAGCACTGGACACAGACTCTACCCTGAGTTCTGACCCCGTCCCTCTTCCTTTGGCCATCAACTCCAGAGTTTTTAAAAAGTACTTTTCAACAACCAGAGGAAACTGTTACATCCTGATTGACACAGAGGATGTCGGAGCGGCATTCTTGCTGTTAAGTGATCAGGATCTCAGCCAAGGGAATATAATGAAATCCACATAAAAATTTATTTACCTAATGAAAATCCTGGAGTAATGCATAAGTGGTTCTCTGATAATAAAATGCAAATCTCAAACTATAACCAGGAGGACAATAATCTTCATTAAACGTATTGTCTAGAGGAAGCCCGTGACATCCACTTAACAGTGATTTGATTTGTTTAGTAATTTCCACGTAATATTTAAACTTTATTTCGAGCCTTAAAAACCCGCCCACGAGTTTCTTTCCCTTCTGGGAGAAGGGCAGCTGCTAGTGGGTGAGGGTGCCAGCCTGGCAGATTCTCAGGCCTGTGCTCCGGGGCACCCTTCAGCAGTGGCCTTTTCTAGGCGGCTCGGTGTCTGCTGGAGACGTGGGGGCCAGAGAGAGGCAGCAAGGGGGCAGGTTTCCTTCTGCTCCAGGGACCCAGAAAAGCTCCTGTTCTGCAGGAAAACATAGGATGTGATGACTAGAAAAGCTTAGAGAGGGGAAGTGAGTCTCCTACACCTTCCAGCCCACTAATGCTGCCTGCCTGCCATCCCACCGGGGCCCAGGGCTTCCGTGAAGCTGTGCCATCATTCAAGCGCTGTGTGGGCATCTCTGCAGGTGCTCCCTGGGCCCCAGAGCATCCAGTGGCAAACCTCTCGTAGGGCTGGGGGGACAGGATGTTGGAAGCAGGGTGGCAGTGCTTTGGAAGGCTGACCCATGTTGGAAACTTGGTGTGCCATGTGTGAACTCAGGATCCTCATCGGGAAAGGGTCACCAGTCTCTCCCTCCCCAGCTGCCGTGAGGACTCGGGAAACACGTGAAGGAGCTGCCTGGGCTTGGGCTGGGGGCTCTGGTGCCTTGTCTTGGGCTCAGAAGCCTGTTGGGTAGCTTGGAAGGGAAGAATTTGTGTCTGGAGCGTTCTGCCCAGTTTGAAACTAAAGATCTAAGCCCTACACAAGAAAAATGAGCCTTTGGGATTTTTTATTTTTGATGATCACAAAATGCCAAATAAACAGCAGATTAAGGTGTGTGTGTGTGTGTGTGTGTGTGTGTGTGTGTGTGTGTGTGTGTGAAGTTTTCCCATCAAACGTAATGACCTTAATACTCTTCCCCAACCTTCTGTGTTTCCTCCCTCCTTTTTTTCCCCTATCCAGTTACAACTTCTTTTTCCCCCTTGGAATGTTGCAGAGCATTTGAAAATGTACTAAAATGAAAAGAAGCTACCAATAATCTCAAGTGAGAATCTCCTTCCAAAGACAGCTCAGGACTGTGGTTAAGAATGCAGGCCTGTTCGAAGAGCTTCCTGGCTGTGTGCCCTTGGGCGACCGCCTTGCCCTCTCTGAGCCTCAGCTGCCTCGAATGCAGCATCGATGCCATTTTTCTGTGCAGTGGTGAAGATTAAACAAGATAATGTGTGTAGAGTTCTTGGGAGAGCGCTGGCGCTTAGTCAGCGCCTGATAAATGGGACTGCTTTGTTGCCGTATGAGAAAAGGTTGCCCTGAACAGAGGCCCCGTGAAATGGAGAAGTCCGGCTGTTATCCAGGTAGTGGTGCCAGCCGGCCGGCAGGCCAGCCAGCCTTAATGCCTTAAGCCTCCATCCAAGGCCTGGCTCAGGTTACTCCGGGCCCATTAGCGACGCTGGTCAGAGCTTGGAGCCTCTTAAGTTCAAGGTCGGTCACAGGCCTTGTCCCCCACACGGGCCTCTCTGCTTTGCCCAGAGTCATTAGTCACCAGGGTGGCCTGATGGGAGAGTGGGGGTGACTCAGCACCACCCATCCCGACTTCTGGGCCACACCCCAGGGCAAGGCCTTGCTGGCAGAGGGTCCAGGGCCATAGTCCTGCAGAGACTGAGGATCCACTCACAGATCTGTTAAAAGCAGTTAAATCCTGGTTCTGCCACTGATTAGCCGGGCAAAGCACTTAAGCAATCTGAACCTCAGTGTTCATACCTGCTGAAGGGGGGTAGCAGTAGTATCTCACCTCTCAAGGTTGCTTTGAGGATGCCGTGTGGTTCACTGGCTGCGGTGAGCGGTGCTGTTATCTTTCCTGCTGGAGGGGAGGCGTTGGGCCGAGGGGTGGGGGCAGGGGAAGCAGGAGATGGAAGTTGCTAGAAGAGCAGTGTGTGTCTCATCCCTTCTGACGCAGCTGGGCGCCTTGCAGTGGGACATGTATTCGCAGGAGGGAGGGTGAGGGAGCAGCGTCCTTTTGGCTGAATGACTCGTCTTCAGAAACTCCTGCAGGGGTGACTTAGGGCAAACGAGTGACCTTCCAGCCCACACGTACTCACGGTTTTGGGTATTGGGGGCTGTCCCCCACACCCTGGGGTTGCTGCCCACGCTCTTGTTGGAACCGATGTATCAGTGAGCCTGACCAGGGACCGCTGGAGGGCCCTTCTTTCACCTTCCTGGCTCCCCCTCACAGGACAGGCGATGTGGTTTTCTTTAGGAACCATCTCTGGAGGAGGGAGAAAACCATCAGAGGGCATTTGGTGCATCCTCCAGAGCCCTTTTATGGGTGTCAAACCAGCCTCCCGCGGCTGGCCTTTGAGCACAGCTTCCCAGGCTGCAGAGGACCCGGGGCAGTGGGGGGTTGTAATACCCTGAGGCCTGTGGAGCCCAGAAAGGGGCCTGAGTGACAGCCAGACGGGGCCTTCACACACCGGGTGCCAGGGGGAGGGAGGGAGAGAGAGAGAGAGAGAGAGCGCGCGAGCGAGAGCGAGCACGGCAGGGGCAGAGGGGGGCTGCCAGCCAGGGACAAAGGCAGAGACAGAGAGAAACAAAGGAAAAGAGAAAATCCCCTCCTGATACAACCTGTGGTTTAAAGAAAAATGTGGTTTGCCACCCCACAATGCTTTAGAGTGAAACTCTCAGTTCATCCAATAAAAAAAAAAAAAAAACAGCCACCCAGGACCTTTCAACTTTCGAGGCCGGGTGCGATAACACCCCTTATCTGATACGCTCTTCTGGGCCTGGAAGGTTCCCCCACCCATGCATGGAATGAGTTTGAAATGAGAAGGATCGGAGGCAATCAGCTGCTGCCAAATTTGGGAGCAAACATTTTTCTTTCTGGATTTAAATAATTGCATTGCATCCCCAGCTCTGGTTCTCCTCTGAAACCAGCCCCAAATGACATTTGGCAGGCTAACGATGGTCTGGTTTTCTCCCCCTCCTCCCTGTGGGGCTTTCTCAGAATATTTTCCTCAACGTCTGGGTAGCTGGCTTTTAAACCAGTTCATTTTTTTTTTTTTTGGTTCGGGTTTCAAATTTTATTAAATTTAAATTTTATTCCATTTCAGGCTATAAAATCTCCAAAAGTGGCTTTGAAAGTGAACAGGTTTTGGCAGGCTGGAAATAGGTTACCTCCAATGCAAATAAAACAGTCTAGCTTCCGAGGAGAACAAGGCTCCAAGGGTTGGGAAAATGCATGGGGCGGTTAGAGACCGTGGCATAGAAATGGTTGGAGACCAATTTAAAAGCACATATATTTTAAATGAAACATTGTGTGGACATATGGAACCAATAGCTTTGCCAAAAGCTCAGTTCTGGGGATCAAGTCTTAAGCGCTAAACTTTAATCTGACTACCCAAGGTGATTTTTTAGCAAATGAAAGCTCCTTTTTGCTTTCTAGTCTAAGGGGAATCTTAATACATTTTTAAATTATTTGGCATTTTGAATTAATTTTCTTAGAATGAAACAAGATTCTTAAATTGGGATCTTGTAGGGAAAAGACAGCCAGGTAATTAGTGAGCTGATCTCCTTTTCTGACACATGGATGGGGGGGGTGGGGCGCGGGAGTTGAACCCCAACCAGGGTGCACACAAAATCTATTTTAGAGCAGAAATTTCAAAGTAAGCAACACCATCTGTTCTTTAATTATTTCTCCTTATAAAAAAAAAGTCGCTAAATTTATTTGGGTTACTTAGTTGGAAAGAAATTTCTTTAAGACACTCAGAACTGGAGCTATTAAGGCAGATTGTCAGCTCTTGTTTGCTAGGTGTCCAAGAACTCAAAATAGCAAAGGCATTTGAGAATTGACTTTCTTTTCCAATGCAGCTTGCTCTCAGCCAGGGTGTGGTTACTGGGCACCTGGGGGACAGTCTTCTGCTCCGATTTGGGGACAGGGGCTATGGGATCCAGTGGAGGGCTCATGCTCTGGCAGGACTGTCCGGGGAGGTGAAGTGTAAAGCTTTGCCTTTTCACCAGCTGATGGGGGTGTACTCCCTCCCCTAGAGTGGGGTGAGGCCACTGGGATCCCTGCCTCTTCCAGAATCCTCACCATTCATCTGTCCATCCATCCATCTGTCCATCCATCCATCCATCCATCCATCCGTCCATCCATGATCCATCTAACAAATATTTATTGAGGGCTTACTATGAGCTGGGCACAATATTAGGCCCCATCCTTGTGGAGTATACAATCTTGTGAAAGAGATGATTGTCATCAACTCCTCACACAGATGAGCCTGTGATTACCAACAATGACATGTGCTCTTTGGGGTCTAGACCAGCACGGTCCAACAGACCTCTTGTTGATGAAGAGAATGTTCTATATCTGTGCCGTCCAGTCTGTGAGTGGAGCTCAGGAATCTGGGTTTTCACAATGCCTCCCGGTGATTTTGTGCAGTCTTGCTGTAGAGGGAAGGTAGGGCTGGTTGTGATGCTATATTGCAACTCAGTTGGGGGGTGGAGATGTCAAGGAGTAGGGGAATTGGATTTCAAATGAATAGAAAGCTTCCCAGAAAAGGGGATGATAGAACTGAGACTGAACTGTGAGTAACTTGGGGAAGATTGTGGGCCTGGCCAGGGCGCGGGGGGAGGACACTAGTGGTGTTGATGGTGGCACACGGCTCACCATGCCCAGAAGGCTTGGCACACTTGATGAACTTGGGAAGGGCCACTGTTGGAGCACAGAGAAGGGGGTTTGTGACCTGAGGTTACAGAGGTTGGCAGATGGAAGACCGGGGGATTCCAGCTGTGTGATTCTGGACTAGTGCCTTAACCTCTCTGGGCCTTTGATAGATTGGAGATGCCATACTTTGCTCCTCACTTATCTAATAGGTTCCAAAGGACAGATGGAATAGAAGTGTGTGTACCGAGCATACATGTGCAGGAAACAACCATGGGGGGTGGGTGGGTTTTAATTTCTTCTCTTTTTCTCTTTTATTAAAAATTTTTTTTTCAAATGTTTTATTTATTTTTTGAGAGCGAGAGACAGAATGTGAGTGGGGGAGGGGCAGAGAGAGAGGGAGACACAGAGTCCGAAGCAGGCTCCAGGCTCTGAGCCGTCAGCACAGAGCCCGACACGGGGTTCGAACCCATGAACTGTGAGATCATGACCTGAGCCGAAGTCTGATGCCTAACCGACGAGCCCCCAGGTGCCCCCATGCTTTAATTTTTTTCATGTTTATTTTTGAGAGAGAGAGAGAGCGAGAGAGTGAGAGAGCATGAGAGAGCATGAGCATGGAAGGGGCAGAGAGAGACAGGGACAGAGGATCTGAAGCAGGCTCTGTGCTGACACCTGGGCCTTATTCAGGCTGAGGCACATGGCTGTCCCTGTGGCTCTCAGACCCAGACCCTGGATTGGTGTCAGGGACCCATGTTCCAGTTCCTGCCCTGCCTCCTGGGAAATCCTCTTGGGGCCTCCATTTCTCTTTTACTGAGTCTGTAATCTTGCAGGCCTCTTCCAGAGACTTCATCCGGAACTCCCGGTTGGGCCAAGAGGGTGAGCTCCTACAAGTGCCTTTTAAAATCAGATGTAACCAGGGGCGCCTGGGTGGCGCAGTCGGTTAAGCGTCCGACTTCAGCCAGGTCACGATCTCGCGGTCCGTGAGTTCGAGCCTCGCGTCAGGCTCTGGGCTGATGGCTCAGAGCCTGGAGCCTGTTTCCGATTCTGTGTCTCCCTCTCTCTCTGCCCCTCCCCCGTTCATGCTCTGTCTCTCTCTGTCCCAAAAATAAATAAAAATGTTGAAAAAAAAAATAAATAAAATAAAATCAGATGTAACCAATTGCCTTTTGGGGAAAGGCTTCCTAGTAATTTTAGCAGCATCTTTTCTGGTGTCTAGACCTAAGATCAGCATTTTAGGGAAAAGTGTCGAGATAAACTCTCCCCTGCCTCCCTTCTGCCCTCCCTCTGCACTGCCAGGACTCTGTGCGCCCCCCTGCCCCCAGAACGTCAGGTGGCCAGATCCTCGGCCGAGCCCCAGCTATTTGGCAGCTGAAAGGTTGTCCCTGGAAGATGCCAGACTTTATTTTGAGATCGCAAATGTGGTGGATGCTTCTCTGCTGGAAAAACACCAAGTGTCTGGTCTCAGCTGGGGGGTGGTATTTGGAGGGGGGGGGATATTAACAGCTTCTTATCTAAAATAGACATGTGCTTCTCTTCCTTCTCAGAAACTTTTGCTGTCAACTGTGTCCTCAGTACTTGGGAGAGCGCCTCGAGTGTAGTCATTGCTCGTTTTTTGCTATTGTGGCTATTTTTGTTATTAATTTCTGTTTTTCCAGGACTGAAGTGTTGCCTTGGTGTCTCTCTAGATAAAGGCACTTACGATGATCTCTTTGGAATCTTCTTTTTAAACATCCTAGGAAAGTACTGTTTGATTCAAATGAATGAATAGCTAATGGTAGAATTTTAGCCACCTGGGTAAGACACTGAGTTGTAAGGGAAGAGACCTTCCTAGCAGCACTCATGTCATTTTGACTCAATGCCAATGAACATACTCAGGACCTCCACTGAAATACGGCAACAGAGATTGCAAACTGGTTATCTGAGGATCCATGTCCAATGCCAGAATATTTTGTTTTGTGGGCCACTTGGGATTAAAATTTGTTTGGAATTGGAATGTCATACGTCAAATTCAGAAGACATTGCACACATGCAAAATCCAGATTTCTAGCTTCTTTTCAAAGGAATCAGAAGATCTGACTGCCCTGGGATCGGCCGGGGCTGGCCGTTTACACCAGGGCGTGCACGCTCTCGCTTGCCATGGTTCCGCTTGTCCCTGCCGTCTTAGGTCTTGCTGTCCGTTTTGTGTTAGCTTCCTGGCCCCAGAGCTCTCAAGGGATAAATGAGATGTGTCAGTGACAGTTCCTGCTCCAGCCCTGCTTCCGGCTTGCTGGGTGACTTTGCTCCAGTTATACCACCTCTCTGTGCCTCAGTTTCCCATCTGTCCAGTGAGACATTGGACAGGATCAGCGGCTTTCCACTGTGCTTGGATCAACTAGCCAGGAGAGGCTGTGAGGTGGGGCGCTGGGCCCCGTGTCTTATTGCCTCTATGAATTAAGGTTCTGCATTGGACTTCTGGAAAGGTAAGGGAAGTGCTTAGCAAAGTCCGGGAAACTGCAAGATCACTTCCTGCTCCGGCCCGTATCAAGATCGGTCTGTCCTGCTGCTGCCCGGTGAGGGGGGGGGCGGGTTCTTGGGGGAGTTCTCTCCAACCCCCCCCCCCCCACCCCCCCAGACGAGTGATTGAGGGAGTCAGGGCAGGGAAGGGATGGTGATGATGATGATGATGATGATGATGATGATGATGATAATGGCTACGTTTACTGAACAGCATTGTTCTCCCACTAAGGCAGATGCTCTCTTCCCCAGTCTGTACTCGAGGAAGCTGAGGTTCAGAGAGGTTGAATAACTTGCCAAGGGTCACACAGCTGATGAGTGCCAAGGGTCACATAGCTATGGGCCTGGGTTTGTTTCATTCCCGACCCTGAGCCCCTGACAGCATGCTGCTCCCCCTGGGGTGGCTTGAGAGGGGGCCATTCTCATGTACATGTGTGGGGAGAGCTGGCTGCAGAGGGGAGGCCAGTGCTCTGCTCCATTAAGCTGTGCGTTCTTTGTGTGTGTGTGTGTGTGTGTGTGTGTGTGTGTGTGTGTTTTAAAGTAGGCTCTGTGCCCAATATGGGCCTTGAACTCACAACTCTGAGATCTAGAGTCACATACTCTACCAACTGAGCCAGCCATGGTTTTTAAAAAAAATACGTGTGTGTGTGTGTGTGTATGTGTATTAAATATATGTGTATGTAAATAACCTCTCTGGATCAAATGGTATAGCCAATCCAGTTAATCTGGTTATTTCGGAGGAACTTGGAGATTTGGGAGTAATTTGGGCAGTTCTCATGATGGGCACGTTTCCTATCTGAGCCTCACGTTGCCCCCCTGAGAGAGGGAATCCCACCTCTGTCCTTGTTTGTCCTCCAGACCCTGCCCCATTGTTGCCAAGGCTGAGTATAACTTCCCAGCACTCAACAACACCAACGTGCTGGGCACGTCATTTACCCCGTGGGCAGCCCCATGAGAAGGTAGATTAATCACATCCAGTTTATAGGTGGTGCTTGGAAAGGTGGTGTTACAGGTCTGGTCTGGGGTCCCACAGTTGCTGAGGGCCGGTCTGCGACTGTGACCCAGGGCCTTCTCCGAGCCAGCTCTCAGCCCCTGGGAGCCTTTAGCTGGACCTGGGCACAGCCCCGTGCTTTCCTTGCATTGTTGCTTCCTGAGTTGTCTGGGGTTTCCAGGAAAGAGGTGGTGGTTCAGCTAATCCTGCTAATTTCCTTGAGTAAGGAGGTGTTTGTTTTCTTCCTTCAGCTTCTTCTGGGGAAGCCTGAGTGAGGCCTCCTCCTGACTTTCTAAGGCGTTTATGTGGGTAAGAGGGGTGTGGACCCTCGGCCCTGGCCTGAGATGGGCTCCTGCGTGGGGGATGACCGTGGGACCATCCTGTGGGCTCAGCTATTGTGCTGCTTTTCCTGTCCATTGGGGCTCAGTGGTTGCTCACCATAGAAAGGAAATCTGGACAACTCAGGCCAAAAGGGAGTTTAGTGTGAGGGGAAGGGGGAGCTGATGGAATGACTAGAAGGTGAAGCAGGACCCAGGGCACCTGCAGAGATTAGTGGAGCACGAGGAAGTGGCTCTTGTCTTCAGGGACCTGCCCCCGCCCCGGTCAAAGAGCGCCCCCTCCTCTCTCTCCTGTGTTGCCGTGCTCAAGGACTAATGTCCCGGAAGATCTGAGCATCTAGCCAGGTTGGGTGCCAGGGGAGGGTGAGGCATTTTGACTGACAGTCCTTCGAGGTCCAAGTGGGTGAGAAGTGGTTCCCTTGGGCACAAGCAGGGTGCTGATATCAGAAGCTGGCCAGTGGGCACCTGGTGGCCAACGCATCTGCCTGCCATGGTGCCCTGCTAGGTTGTCCATCTTGGAAGATGCCAGCAGCCTGGGGGCAGGAGTGACAGGAGCTTCCCCAAAGTCCTGCAGCCTAAGGGCTAGTCCAGGGTGGGGGACCAGCAAGGAGAGGAGGACACAGCAGTGTTTCCCAAAGTGCAGCATGGGTACCCCTGGTGGTGTGGCAGGGGATTTTAATGAGAACACATATAAACTTAAAATTAATTGCTAATGGATACACCAGGCCCAAAAATCAGAACACCGCCAGCCATCCACTGCCCCTCCTTGGAGACCACTGGCGTCATTGGTTTCTTGTTCCAGAGCAGTTCGGTGTAAGTGCACACATGTGACAAATGTCTATATTTTCTCTCCCTCCCCCGTAGACATGGAAGCACGCCTACAATCCCTCCCATTTTCTTACTCTCCAATCTGTTAGACGCGATTCCAAACCAGGTGATTCAGGCTGCTTCTGTGCCTTGTATGTTAGCTCGGTATTCTTGGGGTGTCACGTGCCAGCCAGCCTTACGTGTGCAGCCTGATGCAGTCTGACGACAGGAACACGTAGGTGTAACTGACATCAGGTCCGGCCTCCCCCAGAGCCTGGCGCGCCCTTGCCGTCCCCTCCCCTCCCCTCCCCTCCCCACCCCCCACAAGGGTAACACCCGTCCTCCCACGCACACTTTGGGTTTATATTATTGTGTTTTTGAAAAAGTTACAGTCAGCACATCCAACGTGAGATTCCCCAGATATTATTGCTTAGGATGAAAAGCATAGTCCTAGGTAGTCCTAGGTGTGAGGCTCTTAATCTGGGGAGACATCAGAATTGCCTGGGGTGCTCTTTTGTATTATGACAGTGGGATAAGCCTCAGGTGACCCCTGGGGCCATGGGGGCCTTGTCTCCTCCTGCTGTGGCCCTCAAGCCCAGGCTCCTCCATTTCCTACAAGGCATTGCTCATCTGGAGTGGACACCCCTGTAGGACAAGAGGGGAAACCTAGGGAAATGCCTCCATATTTGCTGGCCTAGTTTGGCTCAGCCTACGCCAGTAACGTTGGCCCTGCCCTCTCTCTGCCCCTCTCTCCTCTCATAGTCTGGTCAGGCACCAGGTGGTACTTTAGATGACCTGGGAGCTGGGACCCTCTGACCCAAAGGTTTGGTGTATGGGGGTGTTTAGGGCAGGATGGGCCTAGGTTTGAATCCCAGTTCCGGCACTTGTTGGCTGCGTGACTGTGGGTGAGTGGCTTAGCCTGTCTGGGCATAGGTTTCCTCACTTATAAAGTGAGTATGGTTAAACGCTCCTTTGCAAGGTTCCTGTGCGGATTATATGAGCCCACTGTGTGTTGAACACCCAGCCCAGCACTCGGTGTACATGCTCAGTGGACGGTCATTCTTGTCACAGTTTCAATTATTGTGCTACTTGGAGGTCTTCTCCCTGTCCCTAGGCCTGGAGCTGCAGGGGAAGTGGGAAAGGAGAGCAGGCACAGAGGTCTGCTTCTCTGCCTGCCCCTGTGGCATCCATCCCAAATGAGCAAATGCTCTCAGCGGGGCATGGGGAACGGAATCTCTCCCTGGCTGGCTGTGGCCGGCCAGCCCCAGGGCAGCTGTCCTGTTCCCAGATCCAGGGTTCCAGGCTGGGTGGCTGAGGCAGGCAGGTTGGGCGGGGGCCTGGGCAGCTGACAGAGCCCCCCAGGGGCCTAGGAGGCCAGCTGCAGCCTTGGAGTGGAGCAGACAGCCAAATCATCACTTAACCCATTCTGTTCCTGCAGGGATGGTTGCTCTTCCAGGGCCTGACATGGTTCCTCTTTTCTTTCGATTGCCTCATTTGCCTTGTGAATTCCCTGTTAGACCGGGGGTCTCCAGCATGCAGTGCACGGACTGTATCTGGCCCGTGAGAAGTTTATTGGACCTGTTTAAAAATTGCAGTGATTTATATAAACATTCAGATCTCTGGCCTTCCGGGAAAATCCAGAGGATCTGACCCTTCCGGGCGGGCGGCAGCTTTGACTGAGCTGGGGGTGGGGGGGGGGTGGGGGTGGGGTCATTCACAACCCAACTGTCTCCCCCTCTTTCCAATATCTCTGGTGGTCATTTGAGATCCTGGCCTAGAGAAGCCTGTCAAGGTCAACTGTAATCTCCCCTCCTAGCTGAGCCTTGAATTCCCTGGAGGGTCTCTCTAGCTCTACTTGACCCCCTCGCATGCCAACAGCCTCACTACCTCCTGAGTGTACCTTTCCATGGAGGCTCTGCTGGTAGAATCCTATCTGTTCCTTCTTGAAATCTCCCTGTAGTGACTTCCACTGGTTTGTCTCGGCCTGACCCCTTGGGGCCACACAGCAAGCTCAGTCCCTCTTCCCCATGACAGCCCTTCAGATTCCTGAAGACAGCCCTGAGTCTGCCCCGCTGGGCTCAACAGTGTCTGTTCCTTTGCTTTCCCTCCTAAGATGTGGTTTCAAGATCCCCCATTATCTTGGTGCCCCTCCTTGGCCACCTCCCAGTGTGGCCCTGAACCTCTCGCAGCTGGACTTTCCAGCACTGCCCTGCACACCCTGGGGGCCATGAGGACACGCCTGGGGTCCAGTTCTGTTAAAAAAGGGAAATGCAGCAAATGGAAAGTGTTCCAGAAGGCCAAACACCTCAAAATACCTACAGCATTTCCAAGTGGGACCTTATGGGTCAGTTTTATTTTTCTCTGTGTGCCCGCCTGTATTTAAATTTTTTTCTCCCTAGGGGATTTAAAAAAAGGTGAAAAAGCAAAGGGCTTGGGATGAATTCACTTGAACCGGCTGATAGTGGTGCCTGCTGGGGCAAAGCCCTGGCTGGGAATGAGGAGAGGAGGGACAGGATGGGGCCCTGCGTTGGAGAGCTCACTGCCTCTCACTGCCTCGTGTGCCCAGCTGAGCCTCGCACTAAGAGAGGATTATGGGAAGCAGAGAAGGGGGAGGGGTCTGTCTCTCCAGGGATGGACAGGACTTTTGGATACCAGAGGTCAGGTGTGGCATCTTAGGTGATGGAGGCACCTGTAGCAAAGGTACTGAGGCGGGAAAGTGTTTGCCTGGAAGGCCGGGGTACAGACGCATGAGCTGGAACAGCAGGTGTCTGAGCCGGGGAAGGGTCCTCGGGGACAGAGAGCTTGGGGCCGGATAGAGGAGTCCGAAGGCTCTTCTGAAGGTGACGAGCCCAACAGCAGGAGTGACGATAACTGTAATTGCATCAGTGTGCTGTCTCTGGAGGCAGAGCTGGGTTATTCTGGCTTTTCCAATCTGTGGCTGTGTCACCTTGGGCAGGTCACTTCCTGTTTTCAAGCCTTTACGTGCTGGTGGGCGCTGTAAGCTTATGCAGACCTTATCCAGTGCCCGATGGTGAGCACACGCTGTTAGTTCTCCCACTGTACAGATGCCTACACTGAGTCAGAGGTGCAGAACTTCTGTCTGGGCCTGCTGGGCTCCATGCCTGGGCTCTTTCCACTCCACTGTCTGCCTCTTAGAAGGTGTGAAAGGGGGTGGGAGGCCTGCCCGGGGGGGTTGTGCCTGGCGCAGATGTCTTTCAAGGTTTCCAGAGAATACTTTTTAGCCTGATGAGGAAGGCTGCAGGGCTGGGGGATTCTGTTGGTGGCTGCCCGGCCCAGGTGGGGAATGGGCGCCTCCCGTCAGGGGCTCTAGCATCCAGCTTGGTCAGGTGAGGGGGGAGTCAGGCCCTTATCCCCTGTGGGGGGGGGGTGGGGCCACCTGGGGTGGAATAGCTGGAGGAGGGGCTGAGGCCTCCGTGCTGGCCTGGCCCTCTGGTCCCAGTGGCTGTGGCACATCTATCTCTCTGGCAGGGCCAGGCTGGGCTCTAGGGGGATTTCTGTGTTTCAGGGGTCCTCAGTCTGCAGAGGGGCGTTGCTGCTGCGAACTCTCTGTTTCCGTAAGGAAGTGCCCGGTTGACTCGGGGACCTGCCTGTGCCCTGTGGGGTGTGTGATCAGCAGCGACAACCAGGGAGATCTGGTAGGACTGGGAAAGGGCCTGGCCCCTGGAGTCCGGGCCGGGCTGGACCCCCACGTGCAGTAGGCGCTTCACTTCTTGGGCCTCAGCCTTCTCCTCTGTGACACATGACACGGTGTCGCCTGTCCTGACCCCAGCCCCCCCCCCCCCCCCCATCAGAAAATGTGATTCCCTCAGGGTGTGAAAGTGTGTTGAATGCAGTGAAGATGCATACAGATGCCAGCGGCTTTGTTGGTGGAGGGACCTTGGCTGGCTCTTTGAGCCAGGACCACCGCCGCGGCCGCCCTCCACCGCATACCATCTGTTGGGCTCTCACAGCGCACTTGACGCTGAGCTCTGTCTCCTACCCCATCATCTCATTGCCTCCACACAGCACCTCTGAGGGGTCGATATTTGCATCGCCCCATTGGACCTACAAGAAAACTGAGTCACAGAGAGAGACCACGTGCCCCGTGTCACACAGCTGGGTAAGCCAGGGCTTGAAGCCTGGGTCTGCCAGATTACAGACCTGGTGCTCTCAGCTGTTGGAGCTCCCCGACTGGGAGATCTTACAGGCCAAATACACTGATGAGCCTCCCTGCGGAAGCATGAAGAAGAGTGGTAACTGAGGCATGCCAGGCCTGAGAGCTGGACGTGGCAGGGCAGGACCTGAGCTCTGTGCTTTAGAGGCCGCTGGATGGCTGAGGTTGAGGAGCCTGTGAGCAAGGGGCCAGGGTGTGCCCCCACTTCTGGGCTAGCCTCCAGGCCCCCAGGAACCCCCTGCCTGCGTGGCCCTAGACCACCCTGGGTCTCTGTGGGCCTCTTCCCGTGTTTGTTTCCCAAGGGTGGACAGAGCTTCTCCTTGTACGTTCCCAGGGAGAACTGTTTGTGGGGAGGAGGGCGTGGGCAGAGCTTGGGCATGCGGGTGCCCTCTCGGCGAGGGAAGGAGCTGAGGGTGGGAAAGAAGGGTGGGAAAGAAGGGTGCAAGGTGGGGGCTGCCTGATGGTGCCGTGAGCTCCCGTGTTTGCCCTGCCGTGCGGTCCCGGACGGGCACTCCAGCCCCAGAGCCCTGGGGTCCTTGTCACCAACCTTAGGAGCATGTTTCAGGTGCCATGGGGCTAAATAGAGGTACTGGAAATAGTCCATTAGAACAGCGAGCATGAGTGGTTTTTCCCAGCTGTGTAAACCCACCCGGGGGCCCCCACCTTTTCCTCTGGGAGCCAGGATGTGCTTTTGCAGGTGCTGGAGGGAGACCCTGGGCCTCGGATCCTTTCTCATGGATTCTCCTTATCTCTTTTCATCCTTCTGTCACCTTCTTAAGTTCTGGGGGCAGGGGATCTGGGTGTGAACTTTGTTTCTACTCCCCCTGAACCACACCTGTGCCACCTGCACCCTCCCCGAGGCCCCTCGGCCTGGTAGAGGGACTGAGGAACGGCCCAGGAGGAGCCCGGCCCTGGGCAGGGTATGTGGAGCATGTACAGGAACCCCGGCCTGTCCCGTGCTGCACCCAAGCAGCGTCCCAGGGGCCCCGAGGCCGGCCCCTGCCAGCAGTAAGCCAGATGTATTTTTTCGGATGGTGTAGGGGGAGCGTCTTCTGTGTGGGTGTCCTCGCATGATGTGTGGGCTGCTATGTTTTGATCGAAGGGAGCCAAACTGATTTTCCTGGCCCATCCAAAGCAGAAAGTTAAATAAACACAGCCAAGTATTATCACAGGACTCGAGGAAAATGAACTCCGTCCCCACGGGCAGCCCACATCTGGCCAGTGTTGGGCCTCTCTGGGCTGTGGGATGAGACAGATGTGATTGATGGTAGGAAGGCCTTCGTGATCCCCCCTCCCCCCCTCCCCCGCCGCCCCGACACCAGGGACGTGCCTCCTCCTTCCACGCCTGTATGCCTTCTCAGGGCCCGCGGTGGTGCTGCTGACAGGCCCTTTGGGGCTTCGCCTTCAGTGGGACCTTCCCCTTAGGCTTTCTGAGGCTAGTTTTCCCGGGCTCATCCTGGTGCTTGCAACGGATGTGCAGCCTGTGAAATGGGCCCATGCTGGTGAGGCCCCCGTGCCCGGGCCCCAGTGTGGGGAGGTGACCGGGCGCACTTGGGAAGCAGCCCTACTTGTCAGGACTTTCCATCCTGGCTCAAGGCCATGGTGGGCCGATGAGCCACATGCTGGGGGAGAGTTTGTAGCTGGCATGTCCCCTGCCATCTTCCTCAGTTCTTGTCACCTGACATGCAGCCCTCACTGAACTTAAATGGGCTGGATGGCTTCAGAGGACGACCTGTATGAATTTGGGGCTGGGAGGAAGTGAAGAGTTATCACCTAGTTATCAGAGTGCAGAGTGCCTGCATTCCTCCAAGTGTGACAATTCCACATTCCATCTTCCTGAATCCTGCAGTGATTCAGGTGGTCGATAGGCAAAATGAGGGGTTTTCCCCCATACTTCTCTGTTTATTTTACTGTCTATTAGGCAAATGTTACTCGATATGTTTATTCTAATATCTATTAGAAAAATTGTTAGTAGCACACCAGATGTGTGATTTCACGTAGAGTGTCCTTGGGAGGTGAGAAGAAAAGGTATTTATGCAAAGGGGGGAAGCTGAGGTAAAGAAAAGCATTCTGTAACTTTTTTTTATTATTTTTTTAATGTTTATTTATTTTTGAGAGAGAGACAGAGAGAGAGAGAATGAGAGCGAGGGAGGGGCGGAATGAGAGGGAGACACAGAATCTGAAGCAGGTTCCAGGCTCCGAGCTTTCAGCACAGAGCCTGACATGGGGCTCGAACTCACGAACCATGAGATCATGACCTGAGCTGAAGTCGGATGTTCAACCGACTGAGCCGCCCAGGCGCCCCAACTGTAACTTTTTTTTAATGTTTATTTATTTTTGAGAGAGAGAGAAAAGAGACAGAGTGTGAACAGGGGAGGGGCAGAGAGAGAGGGAGACACAGAATTTGAAGCAGGCTCCAGGCTCCAAGCTGTCAGCACAGAGCCCAAGTCAGGGCTCAAGCCCGCAAACCATGAGATCATGACCTGAGCTGAAGTTGGATGCTTAGCCAACTGAGCCACCCAGGTGCTCCTCTGTACCCTTTTTTTTTTTTTTTTTAAAGTTTATTTATTTATTTTGAGAGAGAGAGAGAAAGTGCAAGTGGGGGAGGGGCAGAGAGGAGAGAGAGTCCCAAGCAGGCTCTGTGCTGTCAGCACAGAGCTGAATGTGGGGCTCCAACTCACGAATCGTGAGATCATGACCTGAGCTGAAATCGAGAGTCGGACGCTTGATTGACTGAGCCACCCAGGCGCCCCTCATTCTCTGTCTGTGCTCCTGGCCAAGCTCCTGGGAGGCCTGGGGAGGCCCTGCCAGCCCTGGAGGCCGGTCGGCGGAGATGCCCTGTCACTGCTCGGGGTGAATGCCGAGGAGGACTCCCCACACCTGCCTCGACAGTCGTCATCTCACGAACACTGGGCGAGTCGGGTGATGTCAGTCCTGCGCTGGTGGGGCCAGCTGCCAGGTGGAGACACAAGGGCCCCTAAAGGCCCCCACATGCATTCTAACCACCCTGGGTGGGCGATGGAGCTGAGCTGGGGGAACGCATCTGTGCCATTGAAAATCCCCCCTCCCAAATCAGACTTATTAGAAGTATTGACTCCTGAAACTGTAAAGTATTTATCGTGATTGCCCCTACCCCTGGGACATCCATGTGGAGTTGATGTTTGGAAATGGTCCTTACAGTTCATTCCTGTGGAAGGCTCGGGGCTTTTGATATGAAGAATGATATGGAAGGCTGGTCCTTGTGCCCCAAACCAGATGAAAATACTTAGACACACACATGTGCACACACAGGCACACATACACACACATCAGTTTTTAATAAGAGACTCAGTTTCCACTTTGCTCTTGTATAAGATAAACCACACATATAATAAGGTAGTGACATTTATTTACAGGATGTTAGCACAGAGGATAAGTGGTTCAGGAGTCATAAAAAATATTAGTTTCTACTCTATGGTGCTTTTCTGCAAATGAAATTGGAAACAAGGCAAGAGAGTGGGACTCTGGTCTCACCCCCTCCTTCCTTTCCACCTCAAACAGTGGACAGATCTGGGTGGGTGCTGTCCGTTTCTCCCCTCAGCGAGGGGCCAGGAGCCCAGGCCATGTTGCCTGACTCCCGTGGTCCCGGCCCCCACCTTCAGTTTGCTAGCACCCAGGGGCTGCTTCTGTCCATCCCTTTGTGAGGGGTTGTTATGGCCCCTCCGCGCATGGTAGAGTGTGCCCTCGGTTCTGTCACCTTCTGTCAGAGTTTGACGGCTGGTGGCTGAGTACCCGATGTTGCCACCGAAACAGGAAGTGGGACCCAGACCCTGTTGTAAATCCACATTTATATGCTGCACGTTGCTGGTTAACGAGACCGTGCAGGGGTGACTGTATGAAATGAAATATATATATGAACGAGGAGATTAACCTCAGGGAGATGGGATTAAACATAAGGACAGCCTGGGAGGCCTGAGGCCCTCCAAGTGTTAAGACCCAGGCAGGCGGTTCCCCAGAAAGGGAATTTGCAGGAAACCCCTGAACCCTGAACAGATTTACTGGGTGCGCAGACGCAATAATCCTATTTCATGTTGACGACTATGTGCCAGGCACTGGACTAAGCTCTTCACATGTGTTACTTCACTTGGTCTTCAAATCAAATGGGGATTTTATTATCCCCACTTTATGTATTCTTAAAATGGCTTTATTTGTTTGTTTGTTTGTTTGTTTGTTTATTATAATCTCCACACCCAGTGTGGGGCTCGAACTCACAACCCTGGGGTCAAGAGTCGCACACTGTTCCGACCGAGCCAGCCGGCTGTCCCCACTCCCACCTTATAGATGAGGAACGAGACTAGAAGGTGGAGTCAAGGGAGAGCTTGTGATCCAACTAGCCTGGGACACCCAACACTGACCTCCTAGACCCAGCTCTGGGGCCTTCCACAAAGAGGGGTCACTTCAACCCCAAGCTTCCCCATCCAGCTGTGGCTTTTCTGAGACAGTTCAGGAGGGCTGGGAAGCTCAGGCCATCAAGTACCGTTTGTTCAGCATAAGGGGAGAGAGGCGGGTTGTGTGGGCAGGAGGTGCGTGCACTCTGGGGCCATGTAGACTTGGCTTCAACTCTCAGCCGTGCCTCCCGTCGCTCATCTAATTCAACCTACTTAAGAAAATTCATTTAGGTCCTGGTTTCCCCATCTGTAAAATGGGCACCATCATTCAGTCCCTTCACAGGGCCATTGGGAGGATTACACATAAAAGTTATAATGTGTGTGAGGCCCGTGAGTGCTGTCCCCAGTGTCACTGACGTGTGGAGTCTTGTGTCAGTCAAGTGAACTGGAGGGTGTGATAAAGAGATGTAGAGGGTCTCCCTACAGGGGCTGAGAGTACAGGTGGGGGCAACATGTTATGCTGTGGGATCATAGCTTCCCTTTGCCTGGCACCTGGGTGTGGAGGAGGCTCTGGACCAGATACGTTATAACAGCTTCTCCCTTTACCCTCACTCAGAGCTACCTTGCAGGATGGCTGTGCCCAGAGAGGTTACCTAACTCACCCAGGCCACCATGGCGGGTAGGAGTTGAGCCTAAGGCGTCTTGTTTTGGCCACACCTTGCTGCCCATGAGGACTAACCTAAGTCCAGGGCCCGGGGGTCGGGGAAAGATTTCCGGAGGAGGTGGGCCTGGGCCCTTCACAATGTTTCTAACCAGGGAGAGGGGTGTCTCTGTAGCCGGTGATCAGCCCAGGGGGCTTGGACGAGAAGCCCGCAGCCCTGGTCTTGTGTCCAGGTCTTCCCACAGTCAGAATGGAAAGGAGGGCGGGGCGGGGCCGGGCTGGGCTGCCTCAGATTTCCCCTTGTTTATATCTCCTTGCTCAGGCAAATGCAGTTTGATTTGATTTTCCTGAACTTCATCAATGAGCAGAAACGTTTTTTAATTAAAAAAATTTTTTTTAAGTTTATTTATTTACTTTGAGAGATACAGAGACAGTGTGAGTGGGGGAGGGGTAGAGAGAGAGGGAGAGACAGCACAGAGTCCCATGTGTGGGGCTCCAACTCGTGAACGGTGAGATCATGACCTGAGCCAAAACCAAGAGTCAGAGGCTTAACCGACTGAGCCACCCAGGCGTCCCAATGAGCAAGAAACTTTTTATTTACATTAAACAAGAAACCCACAGACCTGTTAGGTTTTTGTCTGTGATTTTTATCATTCTTCCTAAAATGGGATTTGCACATTAGTCTAAAAGGAAATCAGAATTTTATCTGCGGTTAAGGTAGAAATTCATCCCGACTCCAGGCTGGTCCCCCAGCCCTGAGCCTTCTCTGGGGCCCTGCCTGGGCAGACAGGCTTGGCCTCTGAGCTGTAGATGGTGGGTGGTCCCCACTGTCCAGGGGTCTGCTTGTCACTTTCCCTAGCTCCTACCCTCTTACATCTACACTCTGGGTTCTCATGTTTCCACTTGTTTCTGCCTCACTCCGAGAGTGGGGTTCATTTAACTTCTCCATCATTCCTAGTTCATTCATTCATTCATTCATTCAGTCACTCAGCTCTTAGGTGCCAGCCCCCAAGAGACACAGCCATGGTAACACTTACTGACAGAGAGAGCACAGTCTAATGGCTGAAGATCAAAAAATCTTTCTCCTAGTACCTAGCTCAGAGTCCTAGGTCACTCAAGGTACTGAGTGCTTAGTAAAGGGGAAAAAGACCAGATACACATGGGACGTATGTCTTTGACGCCTAAAAATCAGCGAACTCTTTGTCCTAGCGATCCTGCTTCGGGGAACTCACTCTGAGAAAAGTCACTGACCAGGCTTGTGGCCGTGGGCAAAGTGTGTGGACGTGTTTTGCACCACGACCTCCCTTACAGTGGACGACACTGGTTTAATTACTCCTGGAGCCTCCTACAGGACCGGCATCTGCGATGACAGTGGCCGTCCACGATTTTTATGCGAAAAGATGTTGTTCTTGGTAAATGGCTGAGTTGGAAAAGCAGGTTCTGGAACGGTTTGTGTTGTTCAGTTGTACATATTGTTAACGACTTTCTGGAAGGCTACGACGACGTATTTGCAACCAGAAAATTGTACTTTGTGTTTCTCAATTTGAACTCACGTGTATTTGCTCGTTTTCTACGTTGTACATGGATTACTTGTGTGGAAGACTTTTATGAAAAAAGAGAAAGATGCTTCGTGTAGGAAACAATAAGAAAAGGGCAACTCCGAGTGAGTTCTGGGTTTCCTACGTACATGGGACATGGGGCAGAGCCTGGGCAGGGCAAGTGGGGTGGTGGGGAGAGCCGGGAGGTGCAGCGATGTGTGGTGGCTTCAAGGTGGCTTCCAGGGCTGGCTCGATCCCCCAGCGGCTGCTCGCCTCCCGGGGCAGGTTCCTCTATCCAGTGCTGTGTTAACTGGACGCATCTCTTCCCAGATCCACGTCAGCAAGTTTCCTGTTTGGTGCCTTGACACTGGCCAATTGGTGGGAGTATTTAGCGGCAACTGCCACAAACCAAGGGCCCTTTCTCCCCGAACCACCTGTTAAACCTTTGCCAACACAGCACCACCTCACGTGGTTTCCCCTTGACGTCCCAAGGAACCTGGGTGCCTGGGGAGACCCCAGAGGATGAATTCTCTTCTTAGGTCCCCCTGGTGCTGGCACAGGAAGGAACTTGGGGAATCTTCTGTAAATTTGAATCATCGGGGAGAGAGAGAATCCGTCTTCCTTTTGTTGGCTGACCCCACTCAGTCTGGAGCCACAGCTTCTGTTTGTTGAAGGTGGAAGTGAAAAAAGGGGTTAAGAATCCCGCCCCAGCTTCAGTCCGACCTAGCTCGGTGACCTTGGGCAAATTGCTTGGTCTTTATTTTCTCATCTGTAAAATGGGGTTAATACATGTTCTTATAGGATTGTGCAGGCCAGTGGTTCTCAAGCTCTAGCATGCATGAGAATCACCTGCTGGGCCCCACCCCCCAGGGATTCTGCTATTTAAAATTCTGCATGTCTGGAGCGCCTGGGTGGCTCAGTCAGTTGAGCGTCCGACTTCAGCTCAGGTCATGATTCCATGGTTCGTGAGTTCGAGCCCACGTAGGGTTTTCTGCTGTCAGAGCGGAGCGTGCTTTGGATGCTCTGTCCCCCTCTCTCTCTGCTCCTGCCCCCCTCGAAAATAAATAAACATTAGAATAGAATGGAATAAAATAAAATAAAATAAAATTTATGCATCACTGACAAGCTGCCAGGTGACACGGCCGTTGCTGGTCTGGGGACTCCAGTCAGAGAAGTTACAGAGGTTCGTGCCTGGTGAGGGCTAAGGATCACATCATATAGGGGGCTTTGTGTATCCGGACTCCGGGGTCTGGAAGCTAGGGTGCTTGGGTTCCAGGTCTGCTTTGGTCACCTCTGCTGCCCCATGGGTGAGCTGTTTGTCTTCTCTGGGACTTTATTTCTCCTTCTGTGAAGTGGGTCAGTAAAAGCTTGACTTTCAGGTAGCAGCTGAGGAAGCGTCTGCAAAAGCCCTCTGATGCCAGGTGATTCTGGTAAGAGTGGCAGGGATGCCTTGGGGGACCCTGGGCCACCATGCTGACATCTGCCTCCTCACCCACTAGGGACAGGCACGGGAGGGCAGGCCGTGGCACCGGTCCCGGGGCACTGCTGACTTGCCCGGTCCTTGCTCCTCTTCCGACAGAGCTTTGATGTACTCTTCCATTTTAATTCACTTGGATGCCTGGCCTTTGTGGTACTGTCTTTTCTTCTCAGTTCCCGACTCTGTTACCCACTACAGTGGACACGTCATGTGTCTCTGTGATACTCAGTTTCCTCTTCTTTTCCTGCCCCGTGGCTGGGATGGAGCAGACAGAGTGAGGGGTGAGTAGCTGGGTGTTCCCAGCTTTGAGCTAAAGCCGCACTCGGAAACATCCCCGCTGGCCTTGTGAGCTTATGGGCTGGGTTCTGGACCAGTGCTCTGGCTTCGCAGATTCCATTGCCTCATCAGAAAAGTGGGGACTTTGAAGACTTTCTCAGAGGGAGGCTGGGAGGATTACGTGAGAGCCAGTGGGTGGGACGCCCAGCCCGGTGCCTGGTGCTACAGCGGCCCGGTGGAGGTTTGCTCTCCTGGGGGGGAGTAGTCCTCACCCTGGCCCAGATCTGCTCCAGTCGGACACAACACCCACATGTCGGTGCAAGCGCGCGTGTGTGCCTTATGCACGCGCCATGCGTCGGTGCTTGAGGGGGGTGGGGAGGCTCTACGGACCAGGATGGAGACGGCCAATAGATGTTTTTCTTTTTGAGAGAGAGAGAGTGAGAGAGAGAGAGCTCGCACAACAAATGGGGGAGGGGCAGAGACAGAGGGAGACACAGACTCCGAAGCAGGCTCCAGGCTCCGAGCTGTCAGCACAGAGCCCGACGCGGGGCTTGAACCCAAAGACTGTGAGATCTTGACCTGAGTGGAAGTCGCACACTTAACCGATGGAGCCACCCGGGCGCCCCAGAGTGCCAATAGATTTTAATCCATCTTGTTGAGCCTTTTGAAGCTGCACCCATGCCCAGCAAGAAGGAGAGCCCTGATCGATTAGCAATGTCTGCCACAGGTGCAGGACAGGGGAGCTGGGCCAGGTTTGACACTCGTTCTGTCTCTGGTCTAGTGAAAAAGCCATTCCTCTCATACTTAAAGCATACTTGGAGTGCGTCACATTCATCACCCAGTTTTCACATCATCTTCATCATCGTTGTCACTTTTTAGGGAAGCGTGGAGGAGAGGACCCCCGTTTCTGCAAGGTTGCCCCAGATCTAGATTCTCCTGGGATTGGTGCTTCTGTTCCTTCTGCAGATATCTCCCAGCCCTCCTCTCTCGGGGTGTGTGGGGTGAGGATGGGGTGCTCGTGGAGGGACATGAGCTGGCATGGAAGCTCAACCCCTTGGTTGTGAATACTGGATGGTTGCACATTTGGGGACACCATCCCTGCACTGTGACAGGGACTGGGAGGCGGTGATGCCGAAGGACCCAGGGCTGTCCCTGGGCCCTTCTTGGGGGTGGGGTGGGGCGAGTCTGTCGGGAAACCTGATCTCACTGCTGGAGCCCTCCTGTCCTCACAAGCTCAGTGAGACTTTAGCGGTCCGCCAGGAACCTGAGGGAGGACGGGCAGCTTGGGTAACCCCAGGAACGCTCACGTTGATTGCCCGTTTACCTGGGGCAGTGTGCATTAGGAATCCCTGCTCATCGAGGCCTCTGGACACTCCTGTCAGTAGTGTCCTCCTTTCACGGAGGACACGGAAGATCACGGTGGATCAAGCCTCTTGCCCCAGATCTAATGGCCTGAAACTGGCAAAGCTGGGGGATGGTCCTGGCGAGCCCTATTTAGGACCCCCTACCCGAATCCCTCCATTTTATAGCTTCCCTCTGGTGCCCTCATCTGTCCTGCTAGAGTGAGCTCTGTCGGGTGACTTCTGGAAGGTTGATCTTCCCGGTAAGGATGGACCAACTTCTCTTCTGGAGTTGTTGGACTCTTACTGGATGTCTCTCTGTTCTGAGTGTTCTGAGTGTTTTATAGGTAAGCAAGGCAGGGAGTGAAAGGGAAGACAGTGGCTGAGCAAGATCCAGGCTTCTGACCCATCTGCCCAGGGTAGACCAGGGGAACAATATATAAAAAATTCTCAGAAAAGTTGCATCTTTTCCTAGGTGCTTGTTCCAAAGCCAGTGTTTAAGGGGAAAGTCGGGCATTGCCAAAATTGCTGTAAGCACTTACTGTGAAGCTGCCGACTTGGCGACCCACCCACACTCTCTTGATGGGTCTAATGCATCAGCTGTTGCCTCCCACATTGGAACATACTGCCTTTTTTTTTTTTTTTTTTTTTTTTTTTTAGCAGTGTATCAGGTGGAAGAAAGCTTCTGGTTAGGAGCCACGGTGTCCAAAAATAGATTTCTTTAGGGGTGCCTGGGTGACTCAGTCGGTTGAGCATCCAACTCTTGATTTTGGCTCAGGTCATGATCTCAGGGTTCCCGGGTTCAAGTCCCACGTCGGGCTCTGCACTGACAGCATGGAGCCTGCCTGGGATTCTCTCTCTCCCTCTTTCTCTCCCCACCCCCTACTCATGTGTGTGTGTGTGTGTGTGTGTGTATGTGTGTGTGTGCTCGCTCTCACGTTCTCTCTCTCTAAAAGTAAATATTAAAAAAAATAGATTTCTTTCTTTATTATTAAAAAAATTCTTTTAACATTTATTTATTTTTGAGAGACAGAAAGAGACAGAGCAGGAGCAGAGAGAGAGGGAGACACGGAATCTGAAGCAGCATCCAGTCTCTGAGCTGTCAGCACAGACCCTAACATGGGGCTTGAACTCCCAAACCGTGAGATCATGACCTGAGCCCAAGTCCAACGCTTAACCGACTGAGCCACCCAGGCTCCCCAAAAATAGATTTCTTTAAATCCTAGACCCACCCTCCAGGTGGTGAGGTGCAGACAGACCAATTGGAGGGGTGAAGAGTTCTTGCCCCTGCCGTAGGGCTGTGCTCACTGGGGAAAATGGCAGGCGGTCTTAACGGAACCATTTCAATTGTTAGTTTATTCTCTTTTTGGCAAGTGGTCAGAGAATCATGAGAGTAAAATACAGGGGTCAGTGATATGACCCTGTCAAGAGATCCTCTGAGGGTCTGGGTTTGGTGCTGAGTGGCTGCCAAGGGGGGGGCGGGGGATCTTGGGTAGTTTTAGCTTTGGTTGCAGAGAGAGCCTTTGCTTTTCCATGCTGTCACTCCCCCAGACCAAACCCACTGCCTGGAACCCATCCCCACTGAGAGGGCCCTGGAGGGTGTCGGCTTAGTGATTGGGTTTGTTTGCAATTGACCCTGGTCATTTTGCCCTGAAGCCTGATGGCAGAGATGGTCATGGGCTACACGTTATGGCACATCTGTGTGAGTTAGAAAAAAGGCTGGCCATGCCTATGTGCAAAAGGATGGGTACATCTTGCTCTGGGATAGCCCTGTATCAGGACACACTGTTTAGTGGACAGAGTGTGGGCTAAATTTCAACCCTTTCTCACTACTTCTGCTGGGCCTCTTGTGCAGTGCACAACCTGCACAGCCATACACAGCAGTCTTCCTTGTTTTACACTTTTTCACTCCTTGAAATTGCTTAGTACTGAATGATGACACTTCATTTCATGCCTGACAATGAGAGTCTGGACTCTAGGTGTATCCTATACCTTCCTTGGCCTTGGCCTGGTATAAGTGAGAGGATTTCTTTAAGGATGAGCCCAGTCATGTGCCCCTGGCTTGTCTCACTACCTCCATTGGGACAGGGATGCCTTTAGGGGGAGCCTCTGTCAGGCCAGTGTGAGCTCAACCCTTCCCTAAGGATGAGATGACTCCTGGGGCCAAGGCCAGTAAAGCATGGAAAAGTCCCCTAAGACATTGTGAACACCAGCCAGAGGTGGGGCCAGATGAAAATGCTCTCAAAATAAAAGCCATTAATTTAGTGGTTCTTAAACCTTTTTTTGGCAGGCAGGCAGGAGGTAGTGGTGGTGTTCTAGATCTTTTTGATGAAAACCACATATCCTTTCCCCAGAAAAATGCCTGTGTGTACACATGTCTGGAGGCTTACAGCCAGGGGCAGGGCCTTCTCAGATCCTTGAAGCCAGGCCCAGCAACTGGACCTGGTATGAATCTTGGAGTAGGGGAGGTGGTTTCTGGGCCCTGTTGACCCTGCTGGAGGCTTCCTCTGGCCCTTGGGTCAGTGCTTGCCCCTGTCCACCTGTCTCATTCACGTCCTGACGCTGTCTTAGAACTTGTCCCCTGAGCTTTTCTACCTCTGGCCTGCACCTTGTCTGCCAGCCCAGGTCCTGCCTGACTTTGGCCAACCCCCCAGAGCAAATGGCACTGGGGAGGTGGGTTACACAGCTGCCCGCCTAGCACCACTGGGTTCCCAATGTCCAGAGGCCCAGCACACAGGCTTTGGGTCTTACTGGCATGTCGTTGATGGCAAGGCTGTCCCAGTGCACAGGGGGCAAGCTGTGCCCACTTTCAGAGTAGGGGAGTTGTCATCACTTACAAGCCCGCTGCTGAGCTGGGAGACAGTGTCTGGTGAGGCTCACGAGCTCTACACTCCCATGGGAATCAGCCACTCACAGCTTGTGATCCCAGAGCAGGGAGAGAACCCAGAGTTCTGTCTGGAGCCCAACAGAGCTTCAGAATCCTTCTTAACACACCCTAAGAACCATGGTTAGTACACTGTGCACTCTCCAGTGTGAACACGGGTCCTGCACCACCTCCCCTCATATTATACGTGGCCATGCATCCCCTGTCCGGGTATACAGACTTGCTGCTGTGCCCTGACCCTGTGTGTTCAGACTCACTGTGCCTTCTCCCCGTGCTTACACACTCGCCCCCCACACTCCCTTCCTTTGTGTGCACACTGGCCTTGCACACCCACCCTGCACATACAAATGGCCATCGTTCACAGGAGCAGACGACTCTGTGTTCCCCTTGAGATTGGGCAGGGTGAGGGTTTGTCTTGGCTTCAGTGGTGCCAAACATCTTTAAATGAAAAGTTAGAGGTAGAATCTGGGCAAGTCTCCAGAAAGCACCCACCTCCTCCGGCTGGCTGGGCAGCCCCTGTAGGTGTTATCCATATTGACCACTGTGCCGATTGAGTTTTCTCTGAGATGCCCAACCCCTGGTGTCCATTGCGCCTCCAGCAGAAGTCCACTTGGGGATGGCTCGGGCTCCCAGACGGCGCCTGCTGCCAGTGTAGACTCAGCACCCCCAGCAAGTGGCTGGCTCTGGCTGTCGGGAAGGCCTTCCTTCCTCTGTGCCTGCTGCCCCTGCTAGTTATCTAGCTGTTGAAGAGACCAGTCCGGACGGAAGAGTAAGAGTGAGACCGGAGGAGAGGAGAGCCCCTGCACGTTCACGGCAGCAGGGAGCACGGAGCCTCGTGCTGATGCTGGGAACACTGGGCGTGACTTTTTCTCATCAGGAATGTATAAAGGATGGTGCGCTTATGCCTTCAATAAACAAAACGTGGGGAATGGGATGTTAGCCGGGTGGATGCCAGCAGTTGTAGGAAAATGCGTTCATGCCCCACGGCACTAGGTGGGTTGGCCCGCGGGCTCCTTCCTCACTGGGAGAGATGTGGTTCTGGAGATGCTGGTGTGTGATGTGGCCACTTGCCTGTGGTGACGTCTGCCACTTTGAACTTCCCCAGCCAGCTGGCATCAGGCCACTGCCCTCTTCCCAACTTTACAGGCTTGTCGGACTTGGGGAAGAGACCTTGAATTGTCCTAAGAGCTCCAAAATGGCAGATGTTTTCCTGATCTCCTTCCCATGATGGCTGAAGCCAGATCTCAGGGAGGGAAGGATTTGGTCCCATTCTGGGGACATTCTTCAGTTCAGTGATCTGGAAGGTCACCCTTCTCACCTGGAGAACATTGGGTGGGCCCAGAGTGGGGCCCTTTGTCCTGATATCTGGAGCACACCGTGGACAAAGGGAGAACTGGGTCGTGCATTAATGTCATGGTAGCCACGGTCAACGAGGTCGACCTTTTTGAAGTTGTCCAACAGAAGGGCCGCATGGTGACCTTACAAACTGGGAGTGACTTCTTAGTAGAAGCGAAACATGTAGATCTTAAAGTAAGTAAAAGGTGAAATGTGAAGGAAGCGGATTTTCAGGTGTGGCAATGAAAGCTGTTAACAACTGCTGCTTTCATGCATGGCTGGCTTCTGATCGCCGTAAGCATTATCCGCCGGTGTTTCAGGGGCTGTCTGCTTGGAATCAGCTTAGTGAGTAATAATCAGTTTTGTCTGATGCGAGGTCTTGATTCATATTTACAAAGCTGCATGTTTGAAAACCCTCCCTGGCTCTAACTAGCTAAGTAGAACAATAGCCTCGGCCCCACCCCAGATCTCCTCTGCCTTTCATTTGGATTCTGAGTTTGTACTCTCAGGACGCAAACTTGGGAAAGAGCAAACACTCTGTTAGCATTCCTTGGCCTGTTGCTTCTTGTCGCGATTGTCCCTTCTCGGGTACGGTCTGGGAGGCTCTGGTAGGGGAGCGAGACCCGGGACAGATACATGATAAAGCGGGGCCACGCCATGCAGAGCCGGACTTGTTAATTCCCAGAGCTGGTCCAGCCCTGGCCACCAAACCCCCCGAGTGCTTGGGCCAGTGCTCTGGCAGATGACCCCATTGACTCCTCCCTGCCACCGTATGGCTTGGGTACCATTATTATCTATTTCTGAAATGTTAAAACCGAAGCCTAGAGGTTAAATAATTTGCTCAAGATCGTACAGCTAGAGGCAGAATCGGGATTTGAACCCAGTATCTGACTGTAGCCTAGCCTGCTTGCTCCTCTCACTGCTCCGCTGCCCAGCACACTGTGTATCTGCCTTCTGTGGGGTGGGGTGGGGTGGGGTTACCAGTCCCGACTTGCTAGGTGTCTGGACAGCATCCTCTGTGCCTCTGTATACAGTGGTTTCAGTATGCATCGGTCTGCCTTCCGCACGCAGTTGTGGGTTTCAGCCCAAACTCTGCACGCTTGTAGCTGTGTAAGACCTCAGGCACGTCAGTTGGCCTCTCTGGGAATCTGTTGATGAGGATTAAATTCAGTAATGCCTGAAAAGCACTCAGCATTATGCCTGGCTGACAGTGTGTGCCCATGTAGGACGGCGACGGTGAAAAGGGAACTGGGTGGGACCTGGTAGCTTCAGCCTGCGCATGTGTAGAGCTTCAGAGCCCGTTAAATCCGAAAAATACTGTGTATGCACATTTTTGACTTAAACAAAGTTCCATTTTACAGAGTCCATAACCCAGCTTTAATATTATTACATGCCCCAGACTGGGATTAATTCCAGGACAAGAGATTTATTATGCTGTATAGAGTTTCTCCTGTGTTCTCCTAAGTACATGGCCTCCGTCTCCACCAGCCTGGTCTTACATGCAGGGGTACGGGATGCTGGAGGTGCCCCATCCCTACCCAGCCTTGTTCAGTGGGCCCAGGGGCAGGATGGAGAGGTGAGTTGCTTTCTGATGTTACCATCCCGTGACTGTTGACCACTGGACCTCAGCATATCCCAGGGTCTGTCTATCGGTTACGTCTCAGTGTGTGGAATAGCACCCCATGCTTCTCCAACCTCTGAGAGTGACTTTGTTTGTTGCAAAAACAAGCTTTCACATTTCAGTGGTGGTGTAAGGGGCTCTTGGTAGGAGGATGGTATCTGTGGGATCGGGGAGAGGTCTGAATCTTTGCTGTCTTCCTGGGTGTCGCAAATGGCTTCATCTCAAGCAGAAACTCGGACTATAGACAGTAGTGGGCTGTAGAAGTGTGTAGAGGTTCTGATGCTGCCTCTGGCTCCAGGCGGTGCTGTGACTGATTCGTGACGTCTGCTAGGGACACAGGGATGGGGAAACCATACTGATACTGCACTTGTTTGCTATTCAGGTTTTATTCCAATTATTTAACACCTCTGTGAAACCCACAAAGGCCTCATTGTAGGCTTTACCCCCTTGCTCCTGATCATGGGTATTATAAGGACTCCCACAAGTGATCCTTCTTCCTTGCCCTGTTCCCCACCCTGATGGCCTGTTTGTACGACTTCAAAACTCACGGGCCCATCTCTGTTCTCTCTTTCAGTTGAAGAGGGGGAGGCCTCGGACTTCTCGCTGGCCTGGGATTCCTCCGTGACAGCATCAGGTAAATGCCCAGGGGCTGATGGGGGAGTTGCTGGGGGTCCTGGGGGTGGGGTGGGGTGGGCTCAGGAACTCAGAAAGCCACCCAGCTGGTTATAGAAATCCTATTCTTCATGTCACATTCCTGTCTCCAGGCCAGACTACCCTGTGCAACACGATTTTTATATCAGTTCCATATGGTCAATAAAATCTATTACATACGGAGACTAATCTGCCCTATTCTCCTGGGGGACCACGTTTCCTTCTTGTGGGCGCATTCAGATGGGCCACGATACCCCCACTACACAGGCTTTGAAGCTCCCTGCCATGGGTGCCATTGTACATTCATTCCGGTCTAATTGCATAAAACCCTCTTTAATAGGACGTTTAAACTCCGATCGGAATCTCAGTTCCCATATTCCCCCTCCCAGAGGGGGCTGCTTTGCACCCCCAGGCCAGCAACCTGAGCCCGTGCCTCCAGGGGGAGGTAACGGGGGAAGTTCAGACTTCTGTAATGTGTGGCCGCCATCGGGGTGGCTTGGCAGTTAGGGGACTTGGGTTTTCGGCTGACTTCTGCCCTTGTGTAAGCTCCTTCTCTGTGCCTCAGTTTCCCCAGCTATAAAAAGAGGTGGATGGATAAAGTTTTCTAACTGTAAAGTCTTGTCATTTGGAGCTGTCTGTGGAGCTTGGGGTTAGACCTGGCTTTGGGGTCCTTGGGAGCCCCTGGGGGGGTGCTGTTCGCTCCTGTTGGCTCTGAGTCCAGCCGGCACCTCTCAGCAGCGGCCGTGGCTCCCAGTCCTGCAGATAGAGCCTCTTCTGCTTAGTCCCCGTCCCAGGATCCTGACCCACTGGGTCTGGATTCATGGGGGAGCTGGAGCCAGGCTGATCTCGTAGAAAGTTGGGCCTGAAGAGACTCTGAGGGAATCATCTTGTTCAACCTCCTTGTCTTCTAGATGTGGAAACTGAGGTACAGAGAGAGCTTTGCTCTGGGTCAGTAGTTCCCAAGATGTGGTATCAGGCATCAGGCATATGCACATTTAACACTTGAATGGTTATACATTGGATTTGTGATTTTATGGCTCTTTGTGACTTAAGATGGTGCTAATCATTTAAGTGAGAACATTGTGTTGACAGTTTTAAGTAACAGTACATAATGCTTGGGTTCAGCGGAAATCATGGAGATGGTTTGCAGATAACGAAATCTGGGAAATGTTGGTACAGGTCGGACAGAAGGGGAATGGAGAGCCAGCACTGGACGCTCCTTGTCCAGCGCTCTTTCTAGCACAATCGGGACGCCTCTCGGAGAGTTCCAAAGGTCCCGGTTGGACCCTGGCTGACTCAGGTTTGGGCACTGTTGTGTCTGCAGGTGCCTGGCCCTTGGTGACGGGGGCTCCCTCCATGGGAGAGGTGTTGTCTGAAGCCAGAACGAAGGCGGTGGTGCTCACCTTCTTAGGAGGAGAGTCCAGCGTTAGGACAGATGTTGGGGTCCACACTGGTTAGGTTGGAGGAAGGGACTGCATAGCCCCTGTCCTGTGTTGTTCTGTACAGGGGAGATGCGTTCCTCATGGTTGGAAAAAACGCAGTGAGATTGTAAAGCTCTGTGTCTTATCCAGGGATCCTGACCCATGTGGGGGTGCATGAACTCAGGCTTCTGCCAATACTGAAGAGGACCCTCACGGTGCTGCAAGCTCCCGGACCCAGGAAAGCACCCAGCTCAGTGTCCATATAAGGTCCTGCCTCTTGGCTGCTTTCCCAGCGGGGCCGGAGGCAATGAGGACAGACAAGAATAGCAGTGGGGTGCTAGGAGGGCACTGGCTCTGGTCGTGGTGGTTGGACAGCCCTGTGCAGAGGGCATCAGGTGCTCAGACTGCATCCCTGAGGCGGTGGGGGAGATGTCGCCCAGTCTGGGGTGCCAAGGGGGCTGTGTGGGGGCCCTGCCGGTCTGCAGTTCTCTGATGCCGTAGTGGAAGGGCCAGCCTTACGGCCTCCCTGGGGCACTTGGGCAGAGAGGATGTTGTGAGATTTGTCAGTTTCCAGCCAAGAGCTGAGCAGGCCCTGCATGCGTGTGCAGGGAGAGGTACATGGCTCTTTGGGAGTCCCCTCCAGCCCTCAGGGACCGTTGCGCCTGTCAGCTCTGGATTGTCTGCTCAGAGACAGGGAGAGGGAAGGCAAAGCATCCCGGGCATTGGATAAGTCACAGCCAAACAGTGCCTTGTTTTGTTTTCTTTGGCCCATTTCTGATGATTTTTTACAGTGTGTGCATGTGATAAATTTTCCTTCCCAATTCTGTTGGGCTTGGGCTGTTAAAGTCAGCTTGTGTTCCCTGAGCATGGGGCTTATGAGGTGTCGTGGCTCCTGGGTGACAGGACCAAGTCCGTTTGGGAGGCAGCCCTGGACATGGGTGGTGTCATTTATCAAGCGGTTACTTGGTACCCGCCAGGCCCAGAACAGGCGCTTTACCTGCACTATCTCAATGCACTATCATGACGACCCCAGGAGGTGGGTGCTGTTTCCAGCAGCAGCTCCAGAGTTTCTCTGCAGGCTGGTTTAGGGACAGCCATCTGGTGGGGGACAGGGCCAGAGGCCTGCTTAAAGCTCCTTTGGTGTAACGCTTTTCAGTAAGCTGAGAAAATGTCACTTGGCCACATCAGAGAACGGGGGGCAGGTGCCAGGGGAGATTATGGGGGAGCAGAGCCTCTGCAAGCCACCCTTGGCACTGCTGCTGGCAATTGCCATCTTCATTCGGCGGCCAAGGGAAGGAGAAGCTGTGGAGCTGTGAGCTGTGGAGAAGGAGCTCAAACCCAAGCTCTCCCTCGGCCGGAGCGTGTGGCTTCACCTCTGCGCAGCCCGGCATAGAGATGGGCAGCGAAGCAGAACCCGAAGCATCGTGGGGGCTTTAGGAAAGTCCCCGGCAGTACAGGCCACAGAGGGTCTTTGGCTCATCAGACCGGAGGAACCCAGGGTGAGGTGAGCAGGGTGAGCAGAGAGCATTTTACCGGGAGGAGCGCAGGGCTGCAGGGCACAGGGTAGTTCCTCTTCCGTGGGGGGCCTCGGCGGCTGGGCTGCAAGCCTGCCCCCTGCCCGCTTTGCCCTGGCTGTGGGAACGTGATGGAGAGCTCCAATAAAGAAGCAGAATGCATAGTGTGCTCTTTGCTCACCTCTGGCCTCCTCGGGCCCTCGTTGCCCGTGGGGACCCTGTGGTCACCACCCAGGGAACAACCTGGCCTGCTCTGTCCGTGCCCTCGTGTCGGGGCCCTGACAGTGATGGAGAGCCTGGCCTGGCCTGGTGGGGAGATGGGCTCACAGCACTCTTCTCTGGCCTGGCCGGGGCTTCATGGGAGGGGGAGGGCCAGCCTCTCGGCGGGCAAATACGGGGCTCCTGACAGCATGGCCCCCGGGATGGAGCCCTGCATTCAGAGCCTGGGTATGGGGTGCATAGTAGGGGTGGGGTTTTAAATCATTCCCCACTGCGTTCTGATTTTTCTCACCCATAAAATGGGGAATGAGGGAGATGATACCTTATAATGAGATAATTAAAGCAAGAGAAATTCTTAACCTGTTTTGAGCCACAGATGCTTTTCAGCATCCAGTGGGCACATGTTACATGTGATTTCAGGGGAGTTCATGGGTTACTCTAACCTCAGCTTCCCCTACCTTGCCAGGCCATGGGTTTGCATATCTTAGGGATGGGAGGGTCCTTTGTGAAAGTCCCACAGGGGTCCTATCTGTCCTGAGGCTGGCCTGTGGCACAGGTGAGAGGGGGAGGCTGGGGAGGGTCTGTGGTAAACTGTGACACAGACCCTCTACAGGAGCAGCAGTCCCTTAGTGCCCCCTGGCTGTGCCAGGGCACTGGGGCCAGAATTGCCTGGTCATCTGAGTTTTTATTTATTTGTTTATTAAAAAATGTTTTTTATTTAAAAAAAAGTGTAATGTTTTTTTAAAATTTATTATTGAGAGAGAGAGAGAGAGAGAGAGAGAGAGACAGAGCATGAGCAGTGGAGGGGCAGAGCAAGAGAGGGACACAGAATCTGAAGCAGGCTCCAGGCTCTGAGCTGTCAGCACAGAGCCCAATGTGGGGCTTGAACTCACAAACAGTGAGATCATGACCTGAGCTGAAGTCAGACACCCAACCGACTGAGTCACCCAGGCACCCCTAAAAAATTTTTCTTTAATGTTTATTATTGAGAGACAGAGATAGAGACAGAGCACGAGTGGGGGAGGGGGAGAGAGAGAGAGGGAGACACAGAATCCGAAGCAGGCTCCAGGCTCTGAGCTGTCAGCACAAAGCCTGATGCAGGGCTCTAACTCACAAACCGTGAGATCATGACCTGAGTGAAGTTGGATGCTTAACTGACTGAGCCACCCAGGTGCCCCTATTTGTTTATTTTTTTTATTTATTTATTAAAAGTTTTTTTATTTTGAGAGAGAGAGAAAGCACGAGCAGGGAAGGAGCAGAGAGAGGGGGAGAAAGAAAGAATCACAAGCAGGCTCTGAGCTGTCAGCCTGAAGCCTGATGTGGGGCTCGAACTCATGAATTGTGAGATTATGACCTGAGCCAAAATCAGGTCGACAGCTTGAGTAACTGAGCCACCTAGGCACCCCTCATCTGAGTTTTTTTTTTTTTTTTAAATTTTTTTTTTTAACGTTTATTTATTTTTGAGACAGAGAAAGACAGAGCATGAACGGGGGAGGGTCAGAGAGAGGGAGACACAGAATCTGAAACAGGCTCCAGGCTCTGAGCTGTCAGCACAGAGCCCGACGCGGGGCTCAAACTCACAGACCGCGAGATCATGACCTGAGCCGAAGTCGGCCGCTTAACCGACTGAGCCACCCAGGCACCCCCCCTCATCTGAGTTTTTAAGAAACAGAACAGAGAGCTGAATTTTCACATGAAATCATTAGCTTAAAAAAATGTAGCAACTCCTATCGTTTAAAAAATATATTTTTTTAATATTTATTTTTGAGAGAGAGACAGAGTGCAAGTGGGGGGCGGGGGGCAGAGAGAGAGGAGGACACAGAATCTGAAGCAGGCTCCAGCTCTGCGGGGTTCATGGGTTCTGCGGGGCTCGAACCCACGAACCGTGAGATCATGACCTGAGGCGAAGTTGGATGCCCAACTCACTGAGCCACCCAAGCGCCCCTGCAACTCCTGTTGTTTGAAGGCAGCTTTATTGAGATACAATTTATAAATCATATAATGCATTCATTGAAAGTACATAATTCAGTGGATTTGCATATATCCAGAGATATGTATCATCACCACCATAGTCAACTTACAGCATTTTCATGACCTCAAAGAAAAGCTCTGTGCCCCTTGGGTGTCACCTCTATCCTTCCATCACCCCCAGCCGTTAAGCACCCACTGAACTACTTTCTCTGTAGAAGGGAATCATATAAAGTGTGGTCTTTACTGACCAGCTTCTTTCATCTTGATATTTTCAAGGTTTATCTGAATTGTAGCCTGTATCAGCCCTTCCTTCTTTTTTATGGCTGAATAATATTCCACTGTATGGATATACCATATTTGGGTATTTGTTCATCTGTTAATGAACGTTTGGGTTGTTTCCTCCTTTTGGCTTTTGTGAATAGTGCTGCTGTGAACTTCTGTGTGCCAGTGTTTGATTGAATACTTGTTTCCAGTTTTGGGGGGCGTATTCCTGGGAGCAGAATAGCTGGGTCATGTGGTAATTCTATGTTTAACTTTGTGAGGAACGGCCAGACTGTTTTCCACAACAGTGGCACCATTTCACGCTCTTGCCAGTAATGTGTGAGTTCCATTTTCTCCACATCCTCACCAACACTTGTTGTTTTCCCTTTTTTTTTATTTTTAATTTTTTATTCTAGCCTTCCTAAATGTCAACTGGTATCTTATTTTGGACAACCCATATTAAGAAAAAAGTGTCCAGGCCACAGAAAGGTCTTCTGCCTGATGGTTTCAGCTGGGTCACCAAGTAGGAGGCTTTACCAGGGGGCCTCTCTGTCCCCTGCCCTGCTCTCCTGACAACTTCCCCTCTTGTTGAATTGTCCAGCAAGCACAGTGAGGACGCCTGCCTTCCCTTCAGTGCTTTTTCTCTCTTCCCTCAAGCCCTTCTGCACGTGGTCTCTAAGTGGCAGGAGCCAGGATAATCGTGATCATTGTGGGCTTTCAGTGAACCAACCCAAACAAATGGAGCTTTGCTACCCTTGCTCCGTCTGGTCACCGAGTTTGATCGGGGGCTGAAGGGACTCATCTCTGTATAACTGTCTGATCACAGTCTCACTGGAACTTCCCACCTCTCCAGGCCGGGTTTCTGGACAGGCTGGGCTTCCTTCCAACATGGCTGCTGTGGAGCAAGCTGGGGGTGCAGTGGGAGGAGGGTCTGGGGGGTGGTCTGCAGTGGGAAACAGTTACTCTGTTGACACATGCTCATTGTCAGTGTCTGGGCAGGTTCGCCAGGTTTATTTCTGGTGACAGACACACCTGTGTCAGGAGAGAAACACTTGATATAATTAGTTGTTTGCGATGGCCCGAGACTCTATCAGTGTGATTGGAGTTGGAGGCCCTCCTGCCACGTGATAGGTCCCGTTGTCCTGGTTAATGGAACCATCCATCTCATTTACGAGCTACTTCTAGGAACCGGCTCTCCTTGGTGGTGCTTTGGACATACAGAAACTGAGGCACAGAGATGCTAGTGACTCGTTTTAAAGTCACACGACCAGGAAGTGGCAGAGCCAGGATTTGAACCCTGGCAGTGCAGGCGTGAACGTAGCACCTAGGCTGTACGTGGCAGAGCTACCTGTGAGGATGTCGTCCAGGCTCTTCATTTTTAGAGGGGATCCAGAAGCTTTGTGAGGGGCTCAGCTCTGTGCCCGGGTCCCTCCTGGGTCAGGTGGAAGGGTGTAGCTAGGGCCAGGCTTCCTGGTTTGCTGCCCGGAAGGAGAGAAGGTACATGTTTTGGAGGCCTTGGACGCATCTGCCGTCTCGAAGGCCAGGCAAATGCTGTGGGCCAGCCTCTCTGTGCAGACTCCCACCCATCTGGCCGCAGTCCGCCTCTCTGCCCTCCCCCCCGCCCCCCACACCTATACCTGGGTGTTGGGCATGGGTACAGTTTGCAGGGGAGGCTGGTAGTAGGGCTGCAGGCTTTGGGACCTGCTCAGGCGGGAAATTAGAGTAGCATCTGGGTGGTTGGTATCTGGGGGCCCCTTAGAGAGGGGTGCTGAAGCCCTTTGTTTTCCTTCAGACTGGCACTGGGTGAGCAGTGGGTCTGGGAGAGGGGTCAGGGTCCCCACTCCTGACAAAGGTAGCGGCCTCCTCGCCCCTCTGCAGTGAAGTGGACGGAAATGTCTGGAAGACTGGGCCTGGCATGCAGGGAGTCGAGGCCCGTCCAGGCAGCCCAGCCTGGACTTCTGAGCCTTCTCAGAGCGGACTCCCCACCCCACTTGTGTTTTCTTAGAGTGCGTATTTATTATTTCAACTACTTCATAGAAACCCCACCTACAACCCTGTGCTTCCACACTCCTGCTGTTTGTACTTCTCTCGGCCCCTTTTCCACCTCCGTCGTGTGTAAACAGACTTACCTAGATGAGATCCAGGATGAACTGCCGAGGATTCCAGGTCACTCCCGTCCCCCCGCCCATTAGGCCTGAGCTTCACGCAACCCCCAGGCCCCCATAACCTTCTGTCTGAGAAGCTGCGTTGGGGTCATCGGGTCAGTGGGCATACATTTTCTTAACTGCCCCTCCCCTGTTGGACACTTGGACTACTTTTCCTTTTTGGCTCTTACAAGTAGTACTACGACTAGGATCTTTGTGAAGGGGCTCTTTTTCTCCTTTGCAGTTTTTCTTAGGGGCTCCCAGCACCTTTTAACTTTTTCTTTTGCTCTTCAGATCAAGGCCCGAGCAACTGTCCTGCTCTTTCTCCCCACCCCTCTCCAGGATCCGTCCCTTGAATTATGTCCTGAGTGACCCTCTGCCTGGGCTCGTCAGTGAGCCTGTCCCGGCCCCCCTGGCGGTGATACCGTGGCCCATGACCAAAGGCCCAGGCTTTCTTTGGCTCTAGCTCTATTGGCTGGTGCTGTCCACCTCTGGAGCTTGAGCCCCCAACCTAGTCATCTTCTCGATGTGGACCAGGGGACATTTTAAAGGAGCAGAAAAGGTCTAAGTAGATGTATAATTTCCCAGCATTTTAAAGACTTGTGAAATGCGGCTTCATGTGGGGCCAGCTGGGGAGTTTCTCATTAGCTCGGCCGGGGCGTCTGTGGGGAGTTGAGCTAAGTGGAACCAGGCAGGCTGGGCAGGAAGACGCGGTGGCCCCGAGCTCACCAGGGGAGTGTGGCAGGCATGCTCCGGCTGCTGTGCTCCTTGGACCCCCGGCCAGGCCAGCGGGCCTGAGCCTTTGTTAGAGCTGCGTCCCCCAGCACAGGAGGCCTAGAAACCTTCGGGGGGTGACTGGAACTGAGAGGTGGCCACTCTGTTACCATGGTGAGCAGTCCACGAGGTGTGGGGCATCTGTTCGCCGCGTGCACGTGGAGGCATGTACTCGTGTTACGTGTGTGTGTGTGTGTGTGTGTGGTTGGGCCCAGGTGCCGCAGCCCTGACTCAGACCCCTGGGGACCCCGGGGCCTTTGCACCCCTCCATGCGGCATCTTGGACCCCTGGGGCTGAGGAGGATGTGGCGTTTCCTGCCCACCCTTTCCTCTGGGCCAGCCGGGGGCCCCTGCTGGGCTGTACTGTAACGACTTCCTCTGTGAACACGCGTCTGTGGAGCCCGTGCACGCGTGTGCGTGTGTGTGCCCGTGCCTGGGGTGTGTGTGTGCGAGGGAGTGTGTGTGGTATCTCTCTCTGGACTCCTCTTCTCCCCTCCAGCCTGGCTGATGGTTTTGCTGGAGTGAAGCCATGGAGTGGGGCTTGTCTTGCTGGTTTTCACCTCTTGGGGTGGACTTGGGCTTTCTCAGAGGCAGGGACTCTGTGTAATTTGTCTCATACCTGCAGCCTGGCCCGCAGCGGTTGCTCTGCCATCGTCCCCCCTGCTCCTTGCCATGTGGTCGCTGCTCCCAGCCCTGCTGGTCTGGGGCTGTCCATCCCAGCAAGCCCTGGGTCCCATTCGCCTCTCCTGGGGTGTTGGGCTCTTCAGGTGGCATCCGTCATGAGGATTTTAATGAGGGAGGGGCCGGTCCTACTTTCCACGCTTGGGTGCGCCCTGAGGTCCGGGTGCACTCCAGGATGAGTCTCTGTGATGTTAGCCACACTCTTAGTCCCAAAGACCCCGCTGGTAGACAGTGGAAGCCAGTGGCTCTTCGGTGACTTGAAGCCTGGCTATAAACCAGAGTCACAGGCAGGTGTGTAAGTGGGTGTGGACAGGTAGGCCTGATGATGACATTGGGCCTTGTGACTTTGGGGAGGTCTCCCTGTGTTGGCCCGGTGTGGTGAACCCCAGCTCTTCTAAAACGTAGTTCTGCCTGCAATCTGGTGATCTCGTGAAAATGTGAATTCTGACTCAGTAGGTCTGGGTGGGGCCTGAGATTCTGCATTTCTAAGCAGCCCCAAGGTGCTGCTGATGCTGCTGGACCACATACCGGTCTGAGCAACGAAGATTTAGAGCGTTTGATGAGTGAAGTCCTCTTGCCTGCTCCCTTTGACTTTTAGTCTAGCCGGGCCCTCTGCACATGGAGCTCATCCTTCAAAGCTCAGCCTGACACCTCCTCCCAGAAGTATGCCATGATAGCTGTGCCGTAATTATTGCACCTTCCTTTGTGCCCTTCAGCCTTGGGGGCTGCCCTGATCCTGGCCTTCACTGCCTCTTGCTTGGTTGTGACCTTCCTTCTGTAGATGCCCAGTTCCTTTGCTGCTCTGCTTGTTCCTTCAGGCAGTGACCGTGTCTCATTCTCTGTGCTCTCAGGGCCCAGCCCTGGCTTGGTTACTGGCAGGTCCCTGGCGAACGCTTGCCAAGGTGGAGAACTTCACCTCTGCCTCTTTGTGTTTGCCCTTGGCCGTCCAGGGCCTGATATTTGCTCACGTTGTTAAGGGCAGGCATTGGGTTTGAGGTCCAGATACTCTGGCTCTGTGAGGCCTTGAGTAAGTTAGTTGACTTCTCTGTGCTTCCATTTACTCATCTAACATGGGGATGATCGTCTTCCTGGGCCGTTGTGAGGACTGTGTGAGGGAACGCATATGGGTTAGCCTTAGCTTCCTAGGATGGATTAGCCTTAGCCTTCTAGGGTGGCACCTGGTCTCTGTACTTTTACTCTTGAGATTTGGTAACACATTGATGGGAGCTCGGACTCGAGCTTAGCTCTGAGCTGGGATCTGTGAGGGTGGTAGGGGAGGCCCAGCTGCCCCCTTCTCCCTGCCTTCCCTCCCCCCCCTCCCCCCCCGCCGGCCACCCCAGTGTCTTAACTGGTAGTCTCTAGGCATCACCACAGTGGGCAGGGCTGCGTTGTCACTCATGCTCACCCTGGTTGGTGGGGCATTGCTCGTTTCCCAAGTGGAGAAGGCTCTGGTGGGGTTGGGTGCTGGCGGGGGTTTGGTGGTCAGGGTCTACTCTGAAAGGCAGAGGCCATGAGGATGTCTGAGCAACGAAGATCAGCTCAGCTGATCTTCCTATGATCAGCTTCCTTCCCTGGGCAGGGCTTGATGCACCAAATGTGCAGCCATGGGTCAGTGCCCAGTAGGAAATGGCCAAGGTCAGCCCAGTCATGCTGCCTGGCTGTTCCTGGCTTCCTGGGCGGACACTCGGCAGGGCCCAGCTCCCGGCTTGGGTATGGTCAGTGCTGCATCAGCCAGCGTCCTGCTGTCGGCTGCGATGGCCCACGGGGGTTAGACTGCTGTCCTCTCAGCTGCCATTCTCTTAAAGTCCTTGAGCGTGCAGGCAGGTGTTGGTGTGTCTGTTTGCATGTGCACCACACATACACACCCCTCCATGTGTGTACTAGCCCAACCTGGCTCGTTCAAAAAAACATGATTTTGCCCACGCCGATAATTCTTTTTTCCTTCGTTGTGGTTGATTGCTTTAATTGATGGCTGCTGGCCACACTTGGTAGTAGTTAGCCCATTAGACTGATACCGAATCCAGTAAATAGGACAGTAAACAGGGCACAAATACTTTGCAAAACCTGCAAGCTGGGGGAGGCAGGGCAGTGCCTGTTTTTGCTCCCTGTTGTATCCTCGGCAACTCACTATTACCATCAGCAACTGTAGTAACATTAACAATAAAACATGTAACCATCTGGTGGGCCTTCACTAGAGCCAGGCACGAGGCTGGGCGCCAGCATGCGTTAGCTCATTTAGCCCTCCTGAGCCACAAGTCGTAGGAAGTGCTACCGTTCCCATCTCGCAGATGAGCAGTTGAGGCCCAGAGAGGTTGAGACACGGGTGCAGGGTTTCAGAGCTGGTGGGGCTAGAGCAGGGATTTGAGCCTGCTTTGGTTTCATCTGAGTCTAGGGCCCACTTCTGTTGTCGCTAATTCAGTGACCAGGACTCTGGAGGTGTAACGTGTGCTGTGCAGACACACAAGAGGATGTGCTAAGAGCCCTAATGAGGTCCGTATGTGGCATATCACTAGTGAGGGGGTGCCAGGGCCAGCGTGGGGAGGAGTGACTGCTGATGAGCACAAGGCCGAGACTGCTCAACAGTGATGTGTTCGCTCACCAGCCATTGCGGTGCAGGTGTGTGCCCACAGAGCACACATGTTCACTTATTTGCAGACATAAGCCCATGTGCACACACCTCACAGGCACATGCTTGCACACACACCTGTACCCGCAGCACACATGTATACACACATCGGTGCACATGCACACACATGCACGTTACTCCCCCCCCCCACGTGCACGTGGTGCACACACACATTCGTATATGTGGCCCTCCATACCTCACATATGCCCATATGTGCACACAAACACAGGTGTGCCCACACACATGAACTTTTGAGTGCACTAAGACATGCCCACACATACACAGCGCACAGATGCATGCACTTAAAACATGTGCACAAAGAGAGACATGCACACACAGGCACCGCACCCCTGGGCCTGCAAATGAACAGAAACGTCCTGCGTCTGGGGTGTCTCTCTTCAGGGATGGCGACAGTGCCCCTCTCAGGCGGTGTTCGTGCTCTCTGTTTTCTTTCTTTGGTTTCTTTGTTGTACCCTCAGTGCCTTAGACGTACTTTCCGTCCAAAGATTCGAACCCCTGCTGTTGGACCCGGTGCTGGGCTGACCCGGGTGCAGACACAGACCCCAGTGCCCATCTGTCTGTTCGCCTGCCTGGCCTGCTCTGGCCCACATGCGCCCCCACCCCCCGCATCCCCAACTTGGACATGACTTCATTTCCACCCTGCACCTGCCACTTTAAGAGTCCAGGGGCCTGGTGGGCCTGTCCCCAGGGTCGGGCTGAGGGAGGCTGGACAGCTGCGGGCTGGGGGAGAAGCTTTGTTAGCTCCCAGGGGCCTCTTGGAGCCCAGGCAATGCTGGGGAAACTGAAACAAAGACCGACAATGGCCTCCTTCCCTCCCTGGGCGGCCTCGGAGCTGGGCCCGCATGGGCGGCCTCTGGGGGCCCCTGTTATTTCCTGTGCTGGCTGCGGGGCTCCTCGCCAGCCGCAAATGGGCAGGAAGCGGGGCAGGGCATCTCCTCCCCACCCGCTGGGCTGGCCCTCATAGGCCAGAGTAGCCGCTCCTGTGAGCAGGGGGCCAGCGCGACGTGCCTGCTGCACCGTCTGCTGCTCCAGGCCTGCGAGGCTAGGTCTGCCCTGCTCAGGTCTGCCCGCGCTTCCCCGGGGGGGGAGACCTGACCCCCGGCTCTGCCGACCTCTCCCTGCTGCAGAGCCCACATGCTCCCACCATCTGCGCTGGAAGCCGAGTTTCTGCCACCCCTAGGCTTTGTGGCCAGAGCGCTCGCCCCACAGAATGGGGGACGAGGCCGGGCAGGGAGCATTGTATCGGTTGTTAATTAAGTCATCTGGGATGGTGCTAGAAGTGGAGTTTAGATTTAGTACTGCGGTTAGGGTTACCTTTAAGCCTAGGGTCAGGATGAGGGTTAGGAGTAGGGTTATGTTTACATATTTATTTTATTTTATTTTATTTTTTCCCCAATGTTTATTTATATCTTCAGAGAGACAGAGAGACAGAGTGCGAGTGGGGGAGAAGAAGGAGACAGAATCCTAAGCAGGCTCCAGGCTCTGAGCTGTTAGCACAGAGCCCGATGCGGGGCTCGAACTCACGGAGTGTGAGATCATGACCTGAGCCGAAGTCCGGCGCTCAACTGACTGAGCCACCCAGGCGCCCCAGGAGTAGGGTTATGTTTAAGGCTACGGTCAGGGTTAGGTTTGCCAAGCCCTAAAGACTAAAAACAAAAAAACAAAAAACCAGGAGTCAGAGCATGGGTTTTGAAGCAAACAGACCTTTGTTTCATTGCTGGATTCCCCACCGGTTTGTTCAGTACCTGATTAGCAGGTGTCTGTGCCATACTAGGGCCCCAAGGATGCGCTGGCCTCCAGCTCTCCAGGACTCACATTCTAGAGTGAGGAGAAAACAAGCAGTGCTCTTCACCAATTAGCTGTGAGGGTGGACTTGACTAAGTTATTCACCTTCTCAGGACTCGGCTTCCTGATCTGTAAGGTGGGGATACCGAAGCCCCACCCTGTGGCATCGTTACAAGGGTAAATGAGAACGTAGATGTGATGTGTTCAGCACGGTGGCCAGCCTTCAGCAAGCACCCATAAATGCTGGCTCTGGGTATAATTAAGGAGACGAGATGAGGGGGCCCTTACATCACTGAGCAGCTAAAATAATAGATGAAAGAACTTATTATGTCAGAAGCCCAAGATGAGGGTCACTATGCAGGTGAGCTTCCTGGCAGGTTAGGCCAAAAGAGAAATAGGATGAGGGGCGGCCATGCTTTCTGATTTTATGTGCTGGGGACGGATGAATGTTTTTCCCTGGCACTAAATGCTGAGGAATTTACTGTGCGGATCCTCATTAATCATTGAACAAATAACAGCCACTGTCTCAGTAACAATTTGGCACACAATACAGAAACAACTTTCCTAGAGTTCTTTCTTAAATTGACCCTGGAAGAATGCTCAGGGCCTAAGTACACAGCACAGCCGTGGACTTACGTGCTGCACAGCCTGGAGGGACCTGGGCAAAGCCAAATTGCATCCTGGGGCAGCTGCTCAGGTCACTTTCCTGAGTGCCTGGTTAAATGCAATTCAATGAGGGTTCTTCAAAGCAGGACCTTGAATAGCCCTTGACGCGCCCATGGTTGCTGTGAGCCTTTGGGAGGGCTCCTCGAACTTTTGACGTCAGAAACTACCCCTTACCTGTTTTTGAGGACCACCTGTCCCCAACTCATGAAGTCTTGGAACACAGTTTGGGAAGCTCTGTTCATATCCTTATGTTTGGAGCTCACCGGCTCGGGAGACGGCGTCACCTACCGTGTCCCCTCCGCCCAGACTGTAATCTGGTCATGGTTTGTATAGTGGCTGCTCAGGGCTTCATCCAGCAGGATCCACCCTTTGTTCCCTTACTATAGGATTATTGTCTTTACTCATCTTATCTGAGTAGAATCTGGCCTCTGGGAGGGACACAGTCCGGAAAACAGGCGCAGGAGAGTTAGGAGGACCGAGGGCTGGGGCTAATTTGGGGTCTCTCTGTAGACACACATGCCTAAATGCGCACATGCATACCCAAACGCATTCACGCTTAACCCACTCTTTGTATATATGAACACTGTTCTGTGCCTGAGCTATAAAGTCCAGCTGGAGCTCCCTCCTGTCCCTTCCCCCTTCCGGTTGGCAGGACTGTGGGCTTGGCCCCAGGAAGGCCTGCCAGTGGTCACTTGCTCCTGGGTCTGGCAGGCACCCCATGGAGTTTCCATGGTGAGCCCTCCTTTGGGGGCCCCTGGGTGGGACTTTCCATCTGGGTGGAAACCTGACCCGCAGGCCACGAGAAAGAGGAAATGCCTTCCCCAAATGTGGAGAGAGAAAGAAAAGAGACGACCAGCCTGGGATTCCAGCCAGAACCCCTGATTCCTACAAAGCCGCATTGCCTGCGGACCCCGAGGGGTCTGGGGCGGGGCTGCTGAGGACCCACCCCTCAGGGAAGGCCACAGCTAGACGCCGTGGTGTCGTTTGGGTGGCTGGCTGCCATGTGCCCCGGTGGCACTGGCCTTGAGTTTGTGTGCATTCTCCTGCAGAGACTGGGGTCAGCCAGTTGGTAAAAGTGCCTGGCTAGGATCTGAATTTGGCTCTCTCTGTCCCCAGGGCCTGTGTGCTGGTCACTGTGCCCTCTCACCTCCCTCAAGCCGCATTTCCACAGGCATTATGTCTTTGAGTCCTTGAAGCAGCACTTTGACTGCAGGTGGTATTAGCATACCTATTTCCCATATGCATTTCTCTGATGCATTGAGCATCAGAGAGGTTAGGGGCCTTGCCCAGTGTCACACAGCAAGTTTGTGGTAGAGCCGCACTGTAGCACAGCACACCTGATCCCACCTCCCTACCTTGTTGACAGCAGTATGTGCATACATATATGTCATTACTGGTTCATTTAACTTCTCACAATCAGGATACACATTTGCCCAAATAAAGAAGGCAACAACAATTTAAGGAGAGTTGGCAATTACAGTCACTGGGCCTGCCTGCGTGAGCCCGAGATGTGGGGGAGAATCTGCTGCTCCCGCAGGTGGGGGTGTGTGTGGCCCCTCGGGTGGCTGTGACTCTGGGGTTTTAGGATGGGTGTCTTCCTCCCTCACACCTGACACAGGAGCCAAGCACCTTGTGGCCATTATCCTCACGTGTGTATCCCAAGCCATGGCAGCTGTATCTTGGGGCAGGTGACATATTTGCCTCATAGGTTGACTCTAGAACCTGCCACACACCCCCCCTCCTACCCCACCCCCAACCGGGGACCCCACCCGGAGCACCAGGGAAGGGCCTATGTCTGACGCACGGACCCGTCAAGGGACCGCAAGTGTGAAGGGTGGTGTGCGGGTCCACGTGCAAGGGCAGCGGTGTGTGAAGGGTGCTAAATGGTCTCCATCCTGGATGTTCTCCTTTGGGCTCCCCCTGGCAGCACCCCCAGCCCGGATCCTGGGGTGAACCCATTGGGGGATGCCTATTCTGTTCGAGGCGGGTTTCCCTAAAAGGAGCCTGTCTGGTGTTGGGGAGAGTGGCCTGTCTGCTCTTCCCCATCCAGCCCCATGGCTCCCCCAACCAGGCAGCGCCCCCCACCTCCGGCCTGGGGGTGTATGTGGAGGCAGGGACTTGGGTGCCTTAACCTCCTGCTGCTGGCAACGAAGGGCCCTTGACCTCAGGTTTTGCAGCATGATAGCATTCAGGACTCAGGTCAAGGTCTGGGCTGGTAGCGGCTGGGGCAGCAGACAAAGACTGAGCCTGGGGAGTAGGGACGATAGGAGCACTAGACGGGGAATCCGGAGCCCCATGCTCCGGGCCCAGCTCTGAGGCTGGCCAGACTCAGGGGCCACCAGCAGCCTTGGGAAGTCATGGTGCCCTGAGGCAGGGTGGTCCCCGTGGAGGGTCTCATTGGTACATGTAGCTCAAGAGTTGAGGTGCGGTCTTTGGGACTCTGCAAGTCCCCACATGGCCTCTTCCTGGAGTTTCCTCCTGTGTTCCCTGTCCTCATTCTAACCGGTGCCTTGTCTGGGGCTGTGTCCTCCTCCCAGAATGTCCCCACCCTGCTCTAGAGTGTCCCCATCCCTGCCCTCTGCGCAGCCTTTGCACACGTGTCTCCCGTTTCCATGAACCCCTGTCCTGTCCCTCAGAGTCTGTGAAGGAACAAGTGCCAGCCTCTCCCTGCCCCTTAACTGTTCATAGGTTCCACCTCCCTTGCCACTATGGACCATTTTTTTCTCCCTCCCTCCCCTAGTAATCCAACATGAGGCTTAAGCTCTGCTTTATTCGCTGATGAGCAGTTTCACAGAATGTACACCACCAGGAAGTTCTACTGCACGTCTGACCCTCTGCTCAGTTGCTGCTGGATGAACATCAGTGCTGGCATTGCAGGACTGCCCCTTGATACCAGTGATGGCTGGGAGCCTGCATCACTGCTGGCAAGATCCTGACAGCTTGTATTCTTTCAGTCACAGGTGTTACTGTGTGCCTGTGAAGTGCAGGGCACCGTCCTAGTTGGCGAAGGGGGCCACCAGAGTCCCTGGTGTGCACGGTGCTGGCAAAGTCTATGAACAGATATATAATATGTTTCACTGGGACATGACCAGCAGGGTGGTCGCTTACAGAGTGATGGGGTGGTGGGGAGGAGGGGGTGTCAGAGAGGCCTCTGTGCCCAGGAGGGGCATTTGAGCAAGCGAGGGTGTGAGCCATGCAGAGGGCATTCCAGATGTTCCTGGCTGTGGGGGTGATCTGGGCCTGTTGATGGACAGAAGGGATGTCCCTGTGGCCCGAGTAGAGTGAGCCAGGGCAGGAGGGGGAAAGAGGTGAGGCCAGAGAGGTGAGGGAGGTGGGGGGAGTGGGGAGAGGTAGGACCAGAGAGGTGGGGAGGGGAGGGGAGGTCAGGGCAGTGAAGGAGGGAGGCAAGCAGTAGCAGCTCATGTAGGTCCTTGAATCCTGGTGGACCCTGGATTTTACTCTGAGTTGAAGGGAGGCTGGGGGCAGGCGGGAGGAGGGATCTCTCTAGCTGTGTATGGGTAAGAGAGAAGGGGACAGATGTCCTCACCCAGGTGGGAGGTGATGGGGGCTGGGACCCAGGCCAGGAGGTGAAAAAGACGTCAGATTAGGAATTGCTTTTTATTTTTTTTAATGTTTATTTATGTATTTTGAAAGAGAGAGGGTGCACGTGCATTGGGGAAGGTCAGAGAGAGAATCTCAAGCAGGCTCCGCACTGTCAGCACAGAGCCCCACATGGGCCTTGAACTCACAAGATCATGACCTGCGCAGAAATCAGGAGTCAGACGCTTAGCCACCTGAGCCACCTGGGTGTGCCTGGATTAAGATTTTTTTTGGAGGTAGGTCCCACAGAATGTGTCACTGGTTGGATGTTGGGGTGAGGAAAGGAGAGGAGGGAAGCGTGATTCCAAGGCTCCAAAGGCAGCTGGGTGGCTGGAGGCGAGCAGCTGGGTGCCATGACGTCCTGGGAGCAGTCGTTCTGGTATGATTGGGGGCGGTGGTGGTGCTCAAGCTTGGTTTTGGCCCTAAGTTTGGGATGCCTCTTGGAGGCTGAGTGGTCACTTGAACGTAGGATCTGGTGATGGGGGAAGGATGGGCCTGGGGATGTATTTGGGTCTCCAGTGTGTAGCTGGCACTCAAAGCTAGGAGTGAGCTCAGACAGAATAAAGTTGAGGTCTTTGTCTGGAGAGGCATCAGTATTGAAGGCTGGGATGAGGAGGAGAGGTCGAGGGTGGTCAGGGAGGTGGGAGGAAACCTGGGAGAAGACGGGACCCCTCAAGCCCAGGGAAGAAAGTCTTTCAGGAAGGAGGGAGTCACCGGGCAGGTCCGAGGCTTTCCAGTGTGGGGCCTTCTGACCTTGACAGGACCGGCTCTTTGTGTGGATGTGGTCAGGTTGCCTGAGGTTTGTGCAAATGGGAAGGAAGACCAGCCTGACAGCCCTCATGCTTGGCGCGAGCCAGATCTGTGAAAACAGCCTTTGCTAGAAACCGTTCTGGGGAGAGAAGAGATGGGGTTCAGGGGTTAATGAAATGAACTCTCGTCTGCAGACTGGCCCATCCGGGGGTGTCTGCGCCAGGCCCCCCTCCCCGGCTCCCGCTCGGGAGAGGCACCTGCGGCTGGACCAGAGGTGGTGTCTGGGAGCCGCCGACTGTCCGCGGTGGAGTCCAGCTGTGAGCGAGCCCTCAGCGCTGAAATTGCCAGCCTCACGCAGCCCAGAGCCAGCCCGCGGAAGTGGGCCAGCCGCACCTCCGTACAGGATTAGAGGGATGTGTAATGGATTAAAGATCAAAAATGTTAATTAAGAAATGGTCTTTTCTAATAAGATGCCTTCAAGGGCACAGGCCTGAAAAGGAGGGGATTTCTCATTTTGGCAACATGGTTTCTGTTGTAATGAAATTGGTTCACAGACAGTGGGGAGGACCTGACGTAAGTCTTGGTTTAAAGACATCTCCATCCAAATTAATTAGCAATGAAAAACGGAGGGCAGAGCGTCAGACTGGCAGGCAGCAGCATGCGGTGGCCTGGCAGAAAGGCTGCGCAGGTTCCAGAGAATTCCATCTGTGTCCTGGTGCCCACAGGAATGCTGTGTCTGAGGGTGTCTTCCTGGGGGGCCTAGTGGGGTGACTGTCGCTGCATGAGGCCTGGTTGGATGCTAGGCCTACCTCCATGGGAACTTGCTGTGTGAGTTTTGACTGTTCAGGCCCCTCTCTGGTCCTTCCTCAGATGGTTTCTTATCAGTTGTGGATGAGGATAAAACTTCTGTCTCCTCCCTAGTCTGTTGGATCAAATGGATTCTTAGATATGATTTGCAAACTCAAAACTATCTGTGGGAATCAATGAGATTATTGCTAAGGGATGGTTTGGTCGTGATGTACCCGATGCAGCCTTGGCCCGCTCTGAGTTCTGGCTTCCAGCCTGTGAAATCCCCCAGGTTGTTTGAATGTCTCGGAAGGACACAATAGCCTGACCCGCGAAGAATTGGGCTTTAGGGTGTGTCCAGTCATACACCGAATCCCACTCTGCCTCCTGCTTGGGATCTGAGCTTAGTCACTAGATTTCTCTAAGCCTTGGTTTCCTCTTCTGTAAAATGGAGCCAGTGGCTCCTGCCTCCTAGCGCTGCTGTGAAGCACGGGGATGATGCTGTAATGAGCCTGGGCTCCGAGTTGGTGGGCTTAGGATGCGGTGCGGGGGGCTGTTGCTTTTGTTGCGAAGAAGTGGGGGAATGTGTGTGTCTGTTCCAGACGGGTCGTTGGTAGGAGGCTGGCAGCCTCCTCATGGTTCAGGCTCAGACCTGAAAGCGTTTTGAGTTTCCTGGGCCCTCCTGGTATAAAACCTCATTTGAAAGAAGCCAAAGAAAGGGGAGTCATTCAGAGCTTCGGTCTTGCTTGAGAAAAGTGTGGATGACCATGTCCAAAGAGGGTGTCTCACCAACTTCGCGTCAGGTCTTGCTATGTCTGACAGAAGCTGACGTGTTTTCTTGCCCGCCTCCAATCTTGCTTTCTCTGGCTGGGGTGCAGGGAGCAAGCGAGAGAGGACAGGAGGCTTGCGGTGCCCTTTTTCTCTCTGGCTGGAGATTCTACACTCTTCTGCATCTTGCTCCCTCTTTGGACTTACTGTGCCTGCAAACCTCACTTTTTAAAAAAATCTGGGGCGCCTGGGTGGCTCAGTCGCTTAAGTGTCTGACTTCGGCTCAGGGCATGATCTCACGGTTCGTGGGTTCGAGCCCCGCGTCGAGCTCTGTGCGGACAGCTCAGAACCTGGAGCCTGTTTCGGATTCTGTGTCTCCCTCTCTCTCCGCCCCTCCCCTCCTCACACTGTGTCTCTCTCCCTCTCAAAAATAAAAAAAACATTAAAAAAAAAAAATTTGAGCCATTCTCATGGTCGTATTTGACGATGTTTGCCTTGAATTGCATTTTTGTCTTATTAATATCATGACTTATATTTTGGTTTTTCTTGCTTCTGCCTGCTATTCCCTGTCTCGGCATTTTACATTTTTTCCCCCATTAAAGCTTTAAAAGAAATGAGGGTAAGATACATATAACATAAAATGTACATCTTAACCGTTTTCAGGCATACAGTTCATTGGCGCTAAAGACATTCACATTGTTGTGCAAACCAACACCACCAGCCATCTCTGGAACCCTTTTCGTTTTCCCCATCTGAAACTCCACTCCCATTAAATACTAGCTCCCCATTTCCCTGTCCCCCAGCCCCTGTCAGCCTCCATTCTGCTTTCTCTCCAAATCTGACTACTCTGGGTATCTGACAGAGGTGGAATCTTACAGTAGTGGTCCTTTTGTGGCTGGTTCATTTCACTTAGCATCTTGTCCTCATGATTCATCCATGATGTACCAAGTGTCAGAAAGTCCTTCCTTTTGAAGACTGAAGAATATTCTCTTGGATGGACAGGTCACATTTTGCTATCTGCTCACCCGATGAGGGACCCCTGGGTTGCTTCATGTTTTGAGGACCCTCCATGCTGTTTCCCATAGTGACTGCACCGTTTTACAACCCTTCGTATGAGCTTTGTTTGCTGGTGGAGCGAGTAGGAACGTGGAGAGAACGTGATCTTTTCCTGTCTCGACCCGGATGAAGGACACTTGTGGTCAGAGGCTGAGGCCTGTCAGGTGTATCTTTCAGGTTCACTGAAGCTGGGCATGGGCGGGGGGTGTGGTGAGGCTTCGGCTAAGACAAGAGCCCTTAGTCTCCTTCCCGCCACAGTTTGGCCCTGGGACTTGCAGACACAGCTCCCTCCCTGCCTTCCTCCAGCCCCAGTGGCTCCTGGAGGAGAAGAGGGAGCTGTGTGCTCAAGTGAAGTTTGGTTGCCGACCATGGGAGTAGAGATGCTTTCAACCTGAAACCAGCAACCGCACAGATGATGGAACAGAAATATGGGACGCACTGGCCCTGTGATCTAATATATCTGCCCCTAGTCAGTGACATCGAGGGGGAAAAAAGGGTTGTGTTGGACCTGACCTTGAAGAAAGCAAAAATTAAAAGAAAAGCGTGAACACAGCGATGAAGAGGAACTGCCTGCTGCCACCCCCAAGGATTGGATGGATCTCACAGACATAGTGTTGAGTTGACCTAGGGCGTGGTTGGGAAGGGGCACGTGGGTGCTGGGAATGTCTTTTGGAGAAACTCGCCACCCACGTCACTTAAGATTCGAGCCCTTTAAAGGGTTTCCTGGCTGGCTCAGTCAGAAGGGCACGAGATTTTTGATCTTGCGGTTGCAAGTTCGAGCCCCACATTGGGTGTAGAGATTACTTAAAAATCTAAAAACACAAAAAACAAAAAAAAAGTGAAAACTCAGAAAAGGGACATAAAAAGAAGCACGGGAAGCAAAGGGTCCACTTCCGAGGTGCGGGGATCTTGGCTCATGGCGCGTTTCCTCCAAAATTATCAGAGTAATGTATTCCAAGGGCAGTCTTGGGCTGGGCTCTGCCAGTGTTCCAGACTGATGGCGAAGACAAGAAACAAGGGTCCATGCACTCAGTTCCTGAGGGTGGAGAATATCGGGGGAACCCCAAGTGTCATCTTGACGTTCTCAGTGACAGTGGTGTGTGTGTGGGGGTGCTGTGAGCCCCTCACTCCCCCATGCTTTGAAAGTGAGGTACAGCCCTTCTTATGCCCCTCTTTTCCACGTCTTCTCGGCCTGGTCTCCGGTGAATCCCTTGACCTCGGTGAGCCTCTGTCCTCTGGTCTGGATGCAGAGACGCCTCACAGGGTGGTTGGGGAGTGTGCACAAGTAATGTAACATGGCCAGGTCCTACTGTATGTGGGAGGCACTTTCTCAGAGTGTGGGTGTGTGCACGCGTGTGTGTGCGTGCGCGTGTGCAGGTGCACCAGAAGGGAGGTGGTGGTAACGGCACGACTTGGGGGATTTCGGGAGATGACTCTTGGCCACAGCAGCAGATATGGCAGATGATTTGGGGACAAGTCTGTGGGGTTGGGGAGCTCCCAACTTCCTCCCAGGAGGTGCTGTCCTGCTTCCCAGTGGAGGGACTTTCTGGTTTTTCTTTCAAGAACCAGCTCCATGTCCTTTCATCCCGATTCCCCGTCACAGTGCTCACATCACCCCCTGCACATTTTCCGTCTTTGCCTTCATCACATGGTCTGGTGTGTGCCTCTTCTTGCTAGATGAGGAGGTCCTTGATGGAAAGACCATGCTTAGTAACTTTTGTGTCCTCTATGCTTAGCACAGTTGGTTTTTTTCACTCACTTATTTTATAAAAATATATTGATGGTCTTAGGTGTGCTTAGGCTCTGGTGCTATGGTTAGTAGGGCACATGTGGTTCCTGATCCCTGGAGTGACCTCTGGAGAGGAGAGCTCTTGTGAAGGGCCATTCATTCATTTGCTCCTTCATTCAGCAGCATCAGGCATTCGGTTTGTAGTGTAAACAAGCCAGAAGTGATCTTGGCCCTCGTAGAGCTTACAGCCCAGTAGGGGAGTCCGTGACCAGAAATCTCTCTTTACAGGCTCAGCACAATGAAAGAGAACAGGGCTAAGGGGCGGACTGTTTTACTGTAAAATAAAAAACAGATACAGACGCCCCACAAACCAGATTTAGGACTGAGTGAATTCTTATAACTTGGGTCTAGAGATGGAACTTTGCCAGCCGCTCCAGAAGCCCCACCCCAGTCACAGCCCCCTTCCTCCTTCCGGAAATAACCACTTGCCCGACTTTTAGAGCAATCCTTCTTTGCATTTCTTTAAATTTTTTTTTAATGTTTCATTTATTTTTGAGAGACAGAGAGAGACAGAGCATGAGTGGGGAAGGGGAAGAGAGTGAGGGAGACACAGAATCCAAAGCAGGCTCCAGGCTCTGAGCCATCAGCCCAGAGCCCGACGCGGGGCTCAAACTCACGGACCATGAGATCGTGACCTGAATTGAAGCTGGACACTTAACCAACTGAGCCACTCAGGCGCCCCTGCATTTCTTTAAATTTCTATCACCCGGGGCGCCTGGGTGGCTCAGTCAGTTAAGCGTCCGACTTCAGCTCAGGTCACGATCTCACGGTCCGTGAGTTCGAGCCCCGCGTCGGGCTCTGGGCTGATGGCTCAGAGCCTGGAGCCTGCTTCTGATTCTGTGTCTCCCTCTCTCTCTGCCCCTCCCCCGTTCATGCTGTGTCTCTCTCTGTCTCAAAAATAAATAAACGTTAAAAGTTCAAGTTAAAAAAAAATAAAATAAAATAAATTTCTATTACCCAAGTGTGTATTCCTTGCCACTATACTTCAGTCTTGGAGTATCATTCTTTGTTTTGTTTTGTTTTGTTTTGTTTATTTACTTTGAGAGAGAGAGAGAGAGAGAGAGAGAGAGAGAGAGAGAGAATCCCAAGCAGGCTCCATGCTCAGTGTGGAGCCTGATGCAGATGCAGGGCTCGATCCCACCATCTTGGGATCATGACAGGAGCTGAAATCGAGTTGGACGCTTAACCGACTGAGCCACCCAGGAGCCCCTGGCGTGTCATTCTTTAAGAAGTATGAGGGAATAGGGGCGCCTGGGTGGCGCAGTCGGTTAAGCGTCCGACTTCGGCCAGGTCACGATCTCGCAGTCCGTGAGTTCGAGCCCCGCGTCAGGCTCTGGGCTGATGGCTCAGAGCCTGGAGCCTGTTTCCGATTCTGTGTCTCCCTCTCTCTCTGCCCCTCCCCCGTTCATGCTCTGTCTCTCTCTGTCCCAAAAATAAATAAAAAACGTTGAAAAAAAAAATTAAAAAAAAAAAAAAAGAAGTATGAGGGAGTAAAAAAATCCTTTTTGAAAGGATGATTATTTTAAAAATGCTTTAAAACAAATCCCTGGAGTGGATATTTATGATGTGGAGGTTCTTGGATACTGCTTTCCACTGCTGGAAGGTGAAGGTGGGCAAGGAAGGCATTCTAGTGTTACCACACGGCAGGCATCCACTCAGGGTTTGACAGGTGGCTGGACAAGCCAGTGAGGCTGTACGGTCATCAGGAGAAGAGGTGGCAGTCCTGAACCAGGGTGGTGGCGGCCGGAAGGGACCCGAGGGCGTGGAGGGGAGCAGCTCATGGGTGCTTCTGAGTAAGGAGCCTTTCTTTGACTTGTCGTTGGTCACATATTTCCCCTTCAGAGCATTCTGGGAAATTAATCTCCTCGCACCTGCTATGGCAGGTAAACCAGAGATTGCTGTTGGGACCGTCTAGGGCATGCGTGTGCGTCTTCCAGGCTGTTCTTCAGAACTGATGGCAAGGGGAGTGTTTTCTGCCGAGTCAGGCTCCTCATCACTCCACCCAAGGGGGGATTCACAGGCAGGTGGCCACACGTCTGGCTTGGTTCAAGTTCCCAGGGGCCCCAACAACCTGCAGAAATGTGTTGAATTCTGGAAGTTATGGGCAGTTGAGTTCTATGGGATTGGGACATGGTGATTTTAAAATGCTGGGTAATTAAGCAGTGTTAACCTTTGGCAGGGGCCATGCAGTCCTTAGCACACAGGGGCTCCTGGTGTCCTGGAAACTTGCTTCAAGCAGGTGGATGACAAAGCCATCCTCTTAGCAGGAGCTGATGGGGCTGGTCTCCTTGTTCACCTGCCAGGCATTTATGAAGCCCCTTCCCTGGGTCAGGGGAGGTGGCAGTGATGATGTGAGCATGTTAAAGGATTCCCTTAGCTACAAGTTCATTAACTTCCAAGTGAGGGAAAATAGAAGGAGAATATGGGAGATGTTAATATAGCCAGTTATTCCGTTGAGTGAGTGGCAAGCATTAGAGACCCCTGGAATCACGATTTATGACATTGGACATTTTTGGCCTCATGTACACATACATTGATGGGAAGTCTGTTGTGTCTTTGGCATGGAGGGTAATAGATGCTGGATTCAGTCCCACGTCTCGAGGGGCCGTGTTGCCCGGTGTTGCACAATCTAACGGGAAAGAAATAACTCTCTTTGTTTAGTGGGGAGAGAGATTTAGAAGAAACATGAAACACCCACCCATGAGGTGAGTATTTTATTGTGTGTGGTGACTTGGGATGAGAAGTCTCATGGACCTTCCCCTTGAGTCTGGAGCTGTGCTCTCTTTTAGCAGGACTTAGGCTTTTAAAAAGTCCCATGTGCTTTAGAAGAAAACTCAAGTAACCACGCAGCTACCTGGACGTGGCTTCTGAAGCCCGTTCACGTTCGCGTCCACCCTCGTTATCAGAGGTGTTCACAAGTATCCAAACTCCAGATGGGGGTTGTCCCCATGAGCCCATCCTGTCTGTGCTCCCTTTCCCGCATCATCGAATTCCCTGGCCTGGCAGCACCCTGGGACTTTACCAGGTAAGAGACGGGCTGGATGAGGTGCTCTCTGAGGTCCCTTCCAGCTGGAGGCTTCCCTGGGTGCCTTGAGGGAAAAGCTGTGACCACCTGAACCATACACCTGGTGAGGGAGGTGACCCCAAGAGATGGCAGCACCATAGAATCGGCTGTGACGGCTCAGATGCTCCTTACTTTGGCCACCTATGGGACGCGGGGGGCTTGCCTGATTCTGTTATATCTCATGCAGGGTCTGGCCTTGCAAGGCTAGCTCTCTTCTGAAGACTTTGTCTCGTGTTGCTTTGATTCTAAGATGTGCATTTTGTCAGAATCCAACATTTCTGAAGTTGAGCAGCCTTTTGTTCTATGCATCTGCCTAATGAAATGACTCCCCCTTCCCCTTGGGACAAGCAAGCATTAAGTTGGTGGATGTCTTGCATTTGCAGCCTCTTAGATCTGAGGGGGTGCAGTAACTGGGGATGGGCACCCTTGTCCGATGCCGCTGCCTCCTGGGCACCAGGTTTGAAGAATCCAGGACTCCCAGGGTGAGAATACCTACCCAGGACCTGTGTGCTCGTGGCCGTGGCATCCTGGGTCTGCTTCCTTTCCATACACAGCTGCGCACAGACAGACGGAGGAGGCAGTCAGCCATGGATGGCAAATCTGTTCTGAAAACCCTGGACGTCTAGACCTTCCACTCGCCTCTGTGGGCTCTGCCCCAATCTTGCTGAAATCTTGCATTTGCTTTTCTTCCCTCCCTTACCAGCCCTGCACCCCCAGTTCGTCCCTGCACCCCCAGTTCGTCCACCACAAACCTGAATGCAGCCTGCTTCCAGCCTGGTGCCTGGTGCCCCGACTGGCCATTCATCCAATGCCTTTCTGCTCCTCCTGATCTCTTCGGAGGCCGGGCTGTCTCTGGCTTTTGACTGGCTCAGTGTCGAGGACAGCGCCTGGCCAGTGGCTGCCACTGCGGCCACACTTGCCGGCTGGTGACTACAGCCCAGAACTGGAAGCTTTCAGGCATTCTGTTGCCATCAGCATCCGGGCAACGCAGCTTGAGGATTAAACTGAGTTGCAGGAGAGAACTCAACTCGAAGAATGGCTAATTATTATTATTATTATTTTTTAACCAACTGCAATTTACAAAGGGAGGGAAGGAGGCACAAAAGAGCACACCCTCTAAACGAGGGTTAATTAGAAGTCTTCCCGATAGCTAGTGCTTCATCAGCAACAGAACAGCATGTAAATAAATCTAATTTCCCTCCAACTCAACTCGTCACAAGCTTAATTACAGCAGCCACAATGTGTGCATGTGTGTGTTTTTTTCATTAGCGAAAGAGGGTCATTATTAGCCGTGTCTGGTAAGAATTATTGTGAAGAGCCTGGTTCCACCCTCGATAGGTGTCCTCAGAGAGCAGAGAGGAACTTTCCATGTGAACTATAGAGTTTCCAATTAAGGTGGCTTGGAGGAAGCAGGAAGCGGCAACACAAATTAGAAAAAGATTACGGAAAGGGGACGGGCAGGCTGCCGAGGCGAGGAAGGGTGCTGGGAGCCTCGGTTAATTACTGTGTGGAGGAAGAGTTCCTTGTGGGGGCCACACCCTTCCCCCCCCCCCCCCCAATGTCGCCACTTGCCTGCCCCAAAATCTTGGGTCTCCAGGACCCCCCCCTGGGGTCCTCACTTTATTCCGGCTGGCTGGTTCCGAAAATGAGACTTGCCCCTGGTGGGGTGGGGGCAGGCTTGACCACTTCCACCCACCTCTTTAGAAGGCTTTTCACACATCCCTCGTCCTCCTGCCGAGGAGAAAAGCAGGGGGAGGCCACGCTGTCACCGCCAGGAAGACTGCCTCTCTGGATGGCTGTTGCAGTGAGCGTATTGTTCTAGAAATAAATAGCTGAAAACCCCAAGTCAGAAATTAGTTGACACAAAGGAAGTCAAACCCTACAGGACAAGTTCCAATTGTCTGCAGGAAGTGCCCTTGCCCTGGGGTGGGGGTGGGGTGGGGGGGGTTAGCCTTTGAGGGAGAATTTAAGTCCATTCCCCCTGGCACTCAGTGTACAATGTTGGCAGAAAAAAGTCTTTCTTTCCTTCTCACCCCTGCCCCCAGTGCAGCCCCCATAATGATGACAGTCTCCTATTAAGCAGCATAAGGGGCTGCACTTGGTGGTGTTAGTAAACCATGAGTGGTCCAGAAATCAAGGCGCTGCCCAAGCCCTGTCACATGTGTCACAGCCACTCGGACGATGTCTGTCCCCGGGTAATGGGCAGAAGGCAGATCTGGCAGCAGCTGTTGGAGGGGGAGAGAACCTGGAGCCCCGACCATCCAAGCCCCTCCTGGTGTCAAGGGTCTTCACCATGTGTTCTTCCAGGCTCTGCTTGAATGCCCCCAAGGTTGAGAGGCTCATCTCCTTGCCAAAGCAGCCGGGGCCCTAGTGGCAGCCCGAATCATCACGTTTATTGAGCACTTACCGAGTGCCAGTAATTAATTAAACTAATATTGTTGAGACGGTCCTCTAGGCCAGGCAGTAGGGATTGCTCAGTGACTCAAGGTGAAGATTCCTGCCTTCCTGGAGCTTATATTGGATTGGGTTTCAGGAGACAATGAACAATAAACACAGTAAGGTCGTGAGTGTTATGGAAACTACAAGTAGTTAGGGGAAGGGTGGGGTGTGCAGTGTCACTGTCTTGTTCAGATAAGGAGGAGGTATTACACCCAGACTTCTGGTCTTGTCTTTATAAGACCCTACCTGACCTGGCCCTCACCTGTTCATGCTGACCTTTCTGTTCCTTGAGCCTCTCAGCTTGCTAGCCCCAGGGCCTTGGCACTTGCGGTGGCCTCCCTCCACCTTTTCATGCCTGGCTTGTTCCTGCCATGTAAGCATTTACTCAAACACCCATCCCCAGAGGGACCTTTGTGATACCCTTGGTGAAGCTGCCTCTCTGCCTGTCATCTCTTCCTACCCCACTGACCCTGTTTTAATTCTCCACTTTGCATTTATCACCACCTGAGATTTTCTTCCTTGTTACCAACGGCTTTTATCGGTCCTGTTGACTGCTATGTCCCAAGCCCGAGGACACCGCCTGGCACACAGTAGGCTCAGAGTCATGAACCGTGGAGCGTATGAGGATGCGTGAGGCCCACGGCTCTCTCTATTACCTCATATTGTCCTCACAACACCCGCACTATTGTCCTCCCATCTTACAGAGGAAGAAACTGAGGTTCCGAGAGGTTATATAACCTGTGAGCTGTGACGCAGAGCTGCATCACCAGCTTATCTACGGTCAAACCCATATGCTCTGACCTTGTGATGAGTCCATGCAGGTTTTTTCTCCACTCAGTTGGCCGCACAGGCTCTGGTCCTGTGCCTGTCATTCTCCAGAACGAGCCTGTTTGCTCAGAGCCTCAGTGTCTATGCACCGTTTTCCTGCCCTCCTCCCTGCTCCCTTTTTTAAAGGACAGGCTGCTCAGAGAGCTGTCCAGGACTAGAATTCTCTGATGGTGTTGCCATTGTCAGGGGTGGGAACCCCCGAGCCCCTGAATCTGCCAGACAGCTGGTGTTGGGGCTGGGAAGGCCAGGGCGAGCTGTGCGGGCAGGAGAGAACATTGCAGTGCCGCCGTGCAGGGCTGCCGAATGCCCACCAGGCCTGATCTCGGCTGAGTGGGGTGGGGAACGGCCACTGATGTGGTCCCCCCTGGTGTACTGTTGTTGGCCTGGGGTCCGCAGAAGCCAGATGATGCACCAGGCCACCTGTTTCAAATGCCTTCCTGGGCTATGTCACTGCCACGGCTGTCCAAGTTCTTGGATTCCCAGGCTAATGCGTCATGGGCAGCTTTTTTCTTCAGGAGCTCGATTTGGAGGTAAGCACCCTGACACAGCTCTGAGAACCTGGGTGGGCAGGGCTAGGGGGTCCCGAGATGAGCCTGCTGCTCTTAATTTGCTACCTCCTTGCTCTGGGGTCTTGGCTAAGATCCTTGCCCTTGGGGGGCTGCAGAAGCCTCTTCACTGTCCCACTAGGGTGGCACTTTTATCTTTCCAAGGCCAAGGTCAGTGGCTTAAGAGTTTCAAGATTGTGACTCCAATGCCTGCCTGGATAGGCACCCCCCACCCCATAGTCTGGACTGTTATGGCTGATCCCGTCATTATTTTGCTAAGCAGAGGCCATACATGCGGGGTGCTGTTACTTTCTCTCCTGACCCTTGGAATACCAGCATGGCTTTCAATATAATCCCGTTTTTGATGAGCCAGAAGACTCGCCTGGTTGTGGGTTTCGAACTGAGGCCTTACCTCACAGCCTGCGGCCAGGCCGAGGCACTTTGCACACAGCCCGCACAGAGTGTGTCCAGCTAACATGGCATTGTGGTGTTTGAAATGTTTGCCGATGAGATAGAACCAAGTCGAATCATAGTATGGAGGGTCTCGATCTTCCATTTGCCCACATGCACCTTCAGTCTATCTTCATTCTTCTTCATGTTTATCCTGAATCAAGGGATTAGCGCTGGTTCTGGGTTCTTTCCTGGTCACTGTCTGATCCAGGACTTGATGGCGTGTCCTGGGCCTTCCCCAGGCCTAAGGCTGCCCCCCCTACTCTGCCCTGCTGATACACGGGCCTCCTTTTGGTTCTGGGAATGGACCCGATTCTCTATCACACTCCGACTTCTCTTGCCTCAGAATGTTCTCCAATGGTTATCGGCTGGTTCCTTTTCATCCTTGGCTGTTCTGCTCTTGCAACCCTCAGAGAGGCCCTACACCCTGCTAGAGCTGGCCTCTCCCCGTCCCACCCCACCTCTTCGTTTCCTTCAAAGTGCTGAGAACTGATTGTTTCCGTATGTATTTGCAGTCCTTCTCCCGATAGAGGGTATGCCTTCCTCTTTCCCCGCTGTGTTTGAGGACAGTCTCTGGCACATCATAGGTCTCGGGAAATGTTTTGTGAATAAATGGATGTGTCTCAAATGCTCCTACGTGTCTCTGCTGGAGAGGAGCATGAGGCTGGCCCTGGGGTCCGCGGCCTCCTTCCTGTGGCTGCGGGTGTCCATGCTGTTCCTCAGTGATTCAGAGCCGGCAGCTGGCAGAGAGGGGAAGGCGAATCCCAGAGGAGCCCACTTCCCAGAAACATCCAGCTCACTTCCCCCACCTGTGCTCCCCCAAGGACAGGACAATGAGGGGCTTCCTGGAAACTCCCTGGCTTGGCCCCTGGAGGGTGGGAATGACTTGGGTCCCGTGCGTGGCTGGTAGTGATGAAAGCCAGGAGGCATCCCGGTTTCATGCCTAGGAGAGGGGAAACCTCCTTTGCTGGTTGGTGGAGGAGAGGAGGGAGGAAGCCGCCAACTGAGAATTCCCAGAGTAGGAATTTCCTAGTCTTTCCCTGGGATCAGTGGGTGTGAGGAAGAGGGTCCGGCTGCCGGACTCCCCCTGAGCCATAGAGCATGCGTGTGTGTGCGTACATGTGCATACGTGTGAGTGACAGCCGGCTGGGGTTCTCGGGCCCCTCTGCAGGGTCACGGGCTGAGGGCATCCTTCCCTTCAAGCTTGGCTGGCCACACTGCCCACCACACGCCCCTGTTCCCCTGCACAGGTGCGGTGGGAAGTGCTGGGCCTGGAAGGTTTCAGAGAGAAGGCCCAGTGCTGGGGAACATGGCATCCTGCAGACCTGACTCCGTGGCTGATGCACAAAGCAAGTTCTTTTCGTTGGGAGTCACTGTCAGCCTTCTGGTTAGCGTGGTGATAGAGAAATTATGTTGGAGAATCATTATTATTTCGATTCTATTTTAAATATACTTGGATGGTACTTAGTGACAGACATACTGAGGCTCTTGACATACAGATTTCTGAGCCCCATATTCAGAGAGTGGCTGCTGGTATATGTCATCTGCATTTTTTTTACTTTTAAAAAAAATGTTAATTTTATTTTTGAGAGAGAGAGAGAGAGAGAGAGAGATTGCAAGCGAGACAGGGCAGAGAGACAGGGAGACGTAGGATCCGAAGCAGGGTCTGTGCTCAGCTCAGGCAGAGCTTGATGCGGGGCTCGAGCTCACGAACTGGGAGACCATGACCTGAGCCAAAGTCGGGCGCTTAATGACTGAGCCACCCAGACAGTGCCATCTGTATTTTAACAGGCCCTCCCTCCAGGTGATGCCAACCCAGGTGGCCCTTTGACATCACATCCAGGAATCTTTGCACACTCGTAAGAATCCTTTAACGCGGACTGGTAGGGTGAACCCATTTGCAGAGCAAGGAAGTCTTTTCTAAGCAAACTCCCCTCTTCTCCCCGGTTCAGTTACTGGGACTTGGTATTTAACGAGGCTGGGAACCTGAGTAGTTCCCTCTAGATGAAGCTGGAGAGGCAGACTCTGAAGACGATTCCTGGAAGAGAAGGCTGCAGCACAGGGGTCCGTGGGGCACAGTGTACAAGGTTACACATCGGTGTGCGGCTCGGGATCCCATTCTTACAGGGTGATCGCTGTGTCTGTCTGTGAATGGCACACCCTGTTCATCAGAGTGGTCCCAGCGTGGACCTCGGGTGGTGAGATTTCAGGTGATTTTTACTGTTTTTTTTTAATGCTTGTCTGTATGACTTGTATCTTTCACATCAGTTGTAGTTGGTTTTGTAATCAGAAATAAGAGCAAAGCTTCATTTTTATGGGAAGGAAAGATGCTTGGAAATACAGACACAGTTCTGGGGAGAAAGCCAGGTGGGAACACTGGCTGGGCTGCTTACCTGCCTGGCATTAGCCCCAAGGTCAGGAAGTATGGGTTCCTGTTCAAAGTCTGGGCAGAGTCCTGGCTTAGGCATCTCTGGGCTGCCCTGGTCTTTCCTTCCTCCACCTTGGGGTCTCTGTGGGACCCCAGTCCCTGGGGCCCGTGCCTTTGGTGGATCTAACTGCTACTGGTCACCCTGCTGGGCTGTGCCTTGGCTTAAAAAGGAGGTGACAATCCACCTGCCTTGTCTCTTAATTTTTTTTTAATTAAAATTTTTTAGTGTGTGTGTGTGTGTGTGTGTGACAGACAGAGAGAGAGAGAGAAGAGAGAGAGAGAGAGAGAAGGAGTGGGGAAGGGGCAGAGAGAGGGAGACAGAGGGTCTAAAGCAAGTGGGCTCTGTGCTGACAGAGCCCGATGCAGGGCTCGGACTCACGAACCGTGAGATCATGCCCTGAGCCGAAGTTGGATGCTTAACCGACTGAGTCACCCAGGTGCCCCCTCATCTCTTAATTCAATGCCATGGAACTTGGACAGCAGCACCTGGACCCTATGGAAATTCGGCACCGTCCGTGTGGAAAGGCTGCAGGCTGTGGCCGAGCCGTGGCATAGACTTGCACTGTTCTAGTGCAAAAAGCACTAGAGTGCTGAACCCAGAGGAGCTCAGAAGCCAGTATCCCAGGAAAGACTGTCCATGCTCGAATGGAGCACCTGACTCTTGGAAATCGGAATCCCTGCTCTGCCCCCCTCTAGCTGTGTGACCTTCCCCTCTCTGGGCCTCAGTTTTCCCATCTGTAACTGAGGCTGGTAATAGTACCTACCTCATAGGGTAGAGGTCACAGTGGATGCCCGACAAGATGGCTTCTTTTTCTCTTCTTCCTGCACAGAAAAGGGGCTTTGCTGGAAAGATTTCCAGAAACTGTTTTGAACTCTGACCCTGACCATATCTTGACTGTGGCAGTGATCATCTGACATTGCCTGGTGTGATTTCTTAGCCACCCGCTCCTTTTGGTCGGCCCAGCCATCAGACGCTCTCCTATAGAGAGACTTCGAGTAATTTTTTCCGTTCGATGTGTGCTCATGGAAGGGGGCCAGGGATGCATTTTAGGCAGTACCTGCCTCCTCCTTAAATTCGACTGTTTTCCATTCTCATCTCCCCAAAGGTGGTTTTCCAGACTCAGCCGTGACTCACAATCTCAGCCTACCCATAGGAGGGTCAGAAAATTGGTGAGAAGTCAGAGTTGGAGCATTGATTTTTTTTTTTTTTTTGACATGAAGGTGGAAAATCTTTATTTGTTTAAAAATGACTAACTTGTTGTTGCCCCATAAAGGGGTCTTGTCCAAGAGGGTCTACTTTAAGGAATGGCTGTGCATGACTTTCATTCATCCCAGTCTCATTCATTCATTCATTCATTCACTTGGCAAATAGTTGTTGAGCACCTACTGTGTGCCAGGCACTGGTCTAGGTGCTGGGATTCCACAGGGAGCAAGACAGAAATTCCTGCCCCAGTACAACCAAGTCCTTACATGCCATTTATTTGCTCAAGCTGGAAACTCCCTCCACCCCGTCATCACACTGAGTGTAGGGAAGGAGCAGAGGGCTGAGGTAGGACCAACAGACCAACAGACCTGAGGACCAGCTGCAGCTCTGGCACTGACTTGCCACGTGACCTGGAAACAATCCCTTGGATGTTAGATTCTGCAAAAACTGTGGATGGCATCGACTCCTTTCTCAGGAGGCTTCTCTGCCTAAAATTCTCCAATCCATTCACCATATCTGTCCTTTAAAATTTTTTTAGCACTTAAAAGTTTTTAGTGGTTCAGCAATAGTTTTTTTTTAAAGTTTATTTATTTATTTTGAGAAAGAGAGAGAGAGCGAGCGTGTGCTTGCAAGCGGGTGAGGGGCAGAAAGAGGGGGAGAGAGAGAGTCCCAAGCATGTTCCATATGGTCAATGCGGAGCCCGATGCAGGGCTCAATCCCATGGCCCTGGGATCATGACCTGAGCCAAAATCCAGAGTCAGACGCTTAACCAACTGAGACACTCAGGTGCCCCAGCAATAGTTTTTTTTTTTTAATTATACAGTATTACGGGTATGTAAAAGATAATAATGACCACCCGGAATGTACCCTTCTGTTTGGGGGACAGACACCAGTCCCCAGCGGGGCTCCCCATTAGTCTTTTCCCTCCATCCAGGGCTTGGCCATTTACCACTTCCCTGCATGTTTTTCTTCTTGAAATACAGGTAAATGATGCATAGATGCTGTTGGCTCACATTTTAAACTTTCTATGAACATTGCTGTATTTTACGGTATTACCATAGTTTATCTTTAGCATCTCGTTTTTTTCTTTCTCTTGACATCATGTTTGGAAGATTAATCCTTGTTGATACACGTGGCCCTCTTCACAGGTCTAAAAAAAATTTTTTAATGTTAATTTATCTTTGAGAGAGAGAAACAGAGTGCGAGTAAAAGAGGGATAGAGAGAGAGGGAAACACATCTCTTCACAGTTTCAATTGTGGCATGGAGTCCACTCCATGAATGTTCTACACTTTTTCCATCTCCTCCATGGAAATGTAGATGCTGTCTAATTCTTTCAGCTGCTATAAATCATTCTGAGGTGGCTATCCTCACAGTGAACTTAGATACAGAAGTTTCTAGCATAGAAACCTTGATGTGGAATGAGTGGGTCAAAGGGCATGGCTCACACACCTTTTGTCCCCTTCCCGTCCATCCACCAGCTCTGCTGTCTCCGCTGTCACTTTGGGTAACTTCTTTCCCTGTGGTTATAGAAGATTCTGTCACATTGTGTTGTCTCAGTAGCCCCTCTTGGGTCACGTGTCCATCCTTGATTGGCCAGGTCTGGGTCCATGGGCCTGATCCTGGAGCTTGGGGGTGGGGCCAGCCCCCAGTGAGCCCCAAAGGGTGATGGGAAGGCTGCCCCTGGGAAGGTAAGCGTGCGTGGTCTGGGGTGGGATGGCTAACTGCTGGCACTGCCCAGGGTAGCCTGGCCCTGTGCCATGAGAGCAAGTGGCCTTTTGCCCTGCGCTGCCCTAGAAAGTACCAGTCTCTGGAAACAACAGTAAGTGAGCAGATTAAAGAGCCCCATGTCTCTGCTGACTGTTTGATCTATGAGTACCACCCAGGACAGTGATCTGCGTGAGCTTTTTAGAGGTGGGAAACTGAGGCTTGTAAGGGTCTCCGTACATCCCCTGATGTGTCCCTGGGACCCACTGAACCTGGGGAGATACTCTGCTCTTCTCCTGAAGCTTTCTCCCAGCTCTCAGAGGCCAGGTGGTTCCTTCAATGGCTCCTAGAATCAACCCTGCCATTTTACAGGTGGGAGCATCTCGCCTGGAACAGGAGGGGCTAATGCTGCACCTTCTTTGTTTTTTTAATCAGAAATTTTTTAAAGTTCATTTATTTATTTTTAGAGAGAGCGAGAGAGAGAGAGAGAGAGAGAGAGAGAGAGAGAAAGAGAGAGAGAGAGAGAGAACAGGGGAGGGGCAGAGAGAGAGAGGGAGAGAGAAAATCCCAAGCAAGCTCCAGTACCGTCAGCACTGAACCTAATGCAGGGCTCAAACTCATGAACCACGAGATCATGAGCTGAGCTTAACCCACTGAGCCACCCAGGCTCCCCATTCTGCACCTTCTTTGTTTCCAGTTGTTCATCTAATACCCCCCCCCCCCCACAATGTCGATGCAGGATGTTGTTACAGGTGGGGAAACTGAGGCTCAGAGAGGGGAGGTGACTGGACTGGCCCAAGGTCATGCTGAGATTTAGGGACAAAACTCAGACAGCAATGGAGGCATCTCCTTAGTCCCCTCCACTGCTGCTTCCACCTGTCCTTATCGTAGGCTGTTTCTCTGCCCCAGATGGAGCCGGTATTGCTGCCCAGACCCCTACTTGTACCTTCCACGGGGCGAGGGATAGTCCTCTGGGTCCCTGTCTCCTCAGCTACAGCCCCTTGGGCTCCCCACAGAAAGTCCTTTCCTGCCTTTGATGCAAATTCTTGCACTTTCCTGATAATATTCTGGGCTCTTCTTAACGCGAGGGGGTCAGCTGCGAGGCATCTCAGCAATTTATAATTCTTGAAAATTCTGTTTGGTGACATGAGTTAGCATTTAATAGACGCCCTGCCACCTCCTCTCTCCCTATTGTGACAAGCTCCTGGCAGAATCCTTTTGAGACTCAGGGTAATTGCACCACGCTGGGAACGGGAAGACCACGTTGTGCTTGAGTGCGTCTCAAAAACGTCTCCACAATAGACAGTCAGGTATGCGTTTGCTTGGCTTCAAGGTAATGATTTAAACTTAATTTGACCCTTGATGAGGAAGCCCATGTTTCTGGTCCGACGCAGCCTTTCAGTTTGGGCTTGCCTGCCATGCCTTCAGTGGTAACACAAATAATTCCTTCATAACAAGTGCCTTTCAGAGGATGTCTGCTGCTGACGGCTAATATAGAATTATTGCCCCTGAATGCATTTCTGTAATTACTTCCCAGAGATCTGTCTTTGTGTTAGAAGACATTTCACACTTTAGTAACATAAGTGTTTTGGGAGAGCACGAGCAATAATTATGAACAGTCTTCCCGTGGAAATAAACCTAAAAAAATTATAAAAGCTAATGCTAAAATTGGTTAGAGTCAGGGAGGAATTTCATTGGAATTTGATTCATGTATATTTATTCCAAGTATAATAACCTTTCCTGTATGGAAAAATTTTTTTTTTAAACAAAAGCAGTAATGATACAGAGAGCCCGCTTGCTAATTTTCGAGCAATACTGAAACTGAAAACTGATAAAAAGTGACAAGTTGCTGGAGACGGAATAAAGCGGCGTAATCGTGGAGCCCTGATAGGAGACATTTGCAGTAATGGAAAATGAAATGATTCACAGTGTGATCAATAAAAAATTAGCAGCATTTAATAAAAGGTTTCTGCTTCATGTTGACTAAAGAACATCGCAAGCAGTTTGAAATCTGAGTTAAGTGACAGTTTGAGGAGGAGCGGGGGGTGGTGATGGGGTGCGGGTGTGCGTGTGCATATAGATCACGCGGATATTGGCCATGGCGGAGGAGCCAGCCGGGCCCCTGGGGTGGGTCTGGAAGTTTCCTTTGCGCTGCCCACTTGACCTTTGCTCTGTGGTTAATTCTCTCCAGGTCTCCGTTCCTCATTGTGTGGGAAGGTTTCTCTGCGAGTCCCAGGCACCAGGCAGGCCTCGCTCTCCTTGGCGGGTGTAGGCCCAGTGCACTGCCCGCTTAAATCCGTCTCCTGAGTCGGGGGGACTCCCTGCCTGAGGGTTAGCTATATTCATGCTGAGGCCCCTCAAACGTGTTGTGTGGGCCCTTGGCTTTGTTCTATCAGCTGTCTTAGGGTCCGGTTTTCCTGGAGACTTCTGGAATGTCTTGCAGCCCACTTGTGGCACTTGATACCCTTTTGTGGGCCTGAGGGAGATCCGTGGAAAGCTGGCAGGCCTTAGCAAGTGGATGAGGTTAAGCGGGGAGGGACCCACTGGTCTCCTGAAGAAGCCCACTGCTCACATGGGCCCCTGGAGGAGTGGGGGGCCTGAACGGGGGGTTCAGTGGGAACCTGCTGCTTGCCAGCCGAGCATTGCCACCATTTGGCTTCTCCCTCAGTAGCAACAACATGGTGAGAACCACTCCATCAGACACGCTCCCTGTTCTCCAGGCGCTACTTCAGTATTCCCTGGAACGCACTGCACACCAGGCTGTCTCCATGCCCAGAAACTTGTTAATTTTTAAAGGCTTTCCACAGCCTTTCCACTGTGGCTCCTGGCCTCCCGGGGCCGGATGGGAGGCTTGGAGTGGGAGGGTCACTGGGGAGGGGAGCAGCAGCTTCTGGGTTACAATAGCAGCCTGGGAGCCTGGGAGCCTGGGAGGGCAGCTCCTGAAGACCAGGGGCAGGGAATCCTTGCTGCCCCCTGCATTCTGGGCCGGTGGGTAGGATCAGGGGCCTGTTCCTGGCTTTGTGCCCGTTTTCAACCCTCCCCAGAGATGCACAGACCTGTGGCTGGATCTCTGAGGGTGAGATTAGGAAGGGCCTTTCCAGGTGTGTCCACTCCACTAACATTTATTGAACGCCTGCCATGTGCCGGCCCCTGTGCTGGGTGCTGGGTGGGGGAAGGGGGAGCAAGATGAGCAAGACTGGTGTTGGCCCTGCCCGCTTGGGGTCTGCTCACTGGCACAGGAGACGGTCAGATGGCCTGCAACGAAAGGGCCATGGCTGTTGTGACCAGAGCAGGAAGGGGAGGTGCCCAGGGAGCGCCCTGAGCTTATGGGTGGCTGGTCGCATGGGGGTGAAGGTTCACTGAGTTGGGACGTGGACAGGGAGGAGGAATCACTGGGTGAACTTTTTGCACATGTTCTGGTTTTACAGCGGGACTCCTCCCAGAGAGCACCGTTCTGTGGGGTCCCCGGGTCCAAGGCGGAAAAGAGCGGGCTTCTTTGATTGCGTCAGAGTTCTGCCCTCGGGTCTGCCCCTGGCACAGTGATGAGTCACTAAGGTGTGCTGTTTTGAAAATGACTGCTCCACGGTCCATGCCTTAGCTTACAGATGAGGGCAGCTTTGGTCCAGGGAGGGTGCGACTTGCTGGGATCCCCCAGTGACCTCAGTGTGGCCCCAGGGCTCTGGGCTCTGTCTGTACCGCTTGCGATTTTGTCTTTGACCCTGAGTCACTTGCTCAGCCTGGCCGCTGGTCCTGGCTTTGGGGTACACAGCCTTTCCCTGCCCCCTCCCCTCCCCCACAAGGGGCTCCTCTTTCTGCTGCGGCCCCCAGGGGGTGATTTGTGCCCCAGCATCCCTGCCTTGAGTCCCGCTCCAGGCTCGGGAGCAATTAGGAACGCCAGGCCACGGTGCTGGCCACAAATTAGCTGGATTTACTGAGCTCCCCACGCTGCCCTGCCACCCTCCCTCCCCTGCCTAGCTCTGGCCCCACTTCTCCATCCCCTCCCTCCCAACGGCCGTCAGAGACAAAATGTGACAGCAAAGAGAGGGCAGAGTGGTCACAGCCTCAGGAGGTCACGAGGAGGTAGCAGCACACAATTTTCATGGTTCCAGGGTGGCTTTGTCCGACTGCTCTTCATTACTGCATGCGGCGAGATCCATTTTATTAAGATGGTGAGACTCAGAGGAGTGACACCGTTAACGACTCGCTGCAAAAATATAATTTTGTCCCCCTTTCGGTGAGGGTGTTTGTGATTGCTTTTTCTCCCCTTCCTGCTCCACCCCTCTCTCGTTCCCTCCTTCCCTACCATCTTTTCTTTCTGCTCCTTCCTTACCCATTGTAGTTGGGGGTTGGGGCAGGGGGGCATCCGCGGCCTCTCTCTCTGCCTCTGGGGTTGGGCTCAGCAGTTGAACACCCTCCGGGAGGGTAGTCGTGCATCCGTTCTGTAGGCATTTCCCCGTAAAGGGCAAGGTGCTTGTGATGGAATGTCAGCCTCGCCCTGTTAAACAGCTCTGCTTTTGTTCTTTGACGTGTGTGTAGCACCTAGAATAGCCGCTGACACGTAGTAGGTACTCAGGAAGTGTTTGTTGACTGACTTGATGTGTGGAGCCTTTGTGTTCCAGCTCTTGGGGCCCAGGTGGCAGGGACCTGGGGCGGCCTGAGCAGGGGGAGGTGATATCATCCTCATTTTCTAGGTGAGGTAAGAGAGGCCCAGAAATGTAAGCAGTCGAGGTCACACAGGAGTGGACTTGAATGCAGGTTCTAAGTTTCCAAAGAAGGGACACTTTCATACTTCTATCACTGCCCAGCTAACCTTTCTGTCTGGTGAGGAACGAGCAGATTGCCCTGGGCTCAGTGTGTCTATGGTTCCTGCTGGGCGTGCTTCATGGCAAGGACCCCCCTCCCCCACCCTGGCCCCCACCCCCCGCATCCAGTCCTCCAAGGTCTATTGTTTTGTTTCTGTTGTACTTCTTAAAACTTGAAGTCAGCATTTAAAAATCCAGAGATTTCACAAAAAAATATGGATTTCCTTCTTTAATTTATTTTGAGAGAGAGAGAGAGAGAGAGAGTGTGTGTGTGTGTGTGTGTGAGCAGGGGAGGGACACAGAGAGAGGGAGAGAGAATCCTAAGCAGGCTCCACACGGTCAGCACAGAGTCCGATGTGGGGCTTGAACCCAAGAACTGTGAGATCATGACCTGAGCTGAAGTCAAGAGTCGGACATTTCACTGACTAAGCCACCCAGGTGCCCCTGGATTTCGTTCTTTGAAAAAGAAAGTCAGGGACACCTGAGTGGTTCAGTCGGTTGGGCATCTGACTCTTGATTTCAGCTCAGGTCATGATCTCAGGGTTTGCAAGTTTGAGCCCTGAGTTGGGCTCTGAGCTGACCGTGCAGACAGAGCCTGTTTGGGATTCTTTCTTTCTGCCCTTCTCATGTGTGTGTGTGTGTGTGTGTGTGTGTGTGTGTGTGTGTGTGTATTCTCTTTCTGTCTGTCTGTCTGTCTCTCAAAATAAATAAATAAACAATGGGGCGCCTGGGTGGCTAAGTTGGTTAAGTGTCTAACGTCAGCTCAGGTCATGATCTCACAATTCGTGGGTTCAAGCCCTGCGTCTGGCTCTGTGCTGACAGCTCAGAGCCTGGAGCCTGCTCCGGATTCTGTGTTGCCCTCTCTCTCTGCCCTCCCCAGCTTGCACTCTGTCCCTTTCAAAAATAAATAAACATTAAAAAAAATTTTTTTTTAACAAAATAAATAAATAAATAAACTTAAAAAAAAAAAAAAGTCAGCTGATGTATCTGTACCAGGCCTCACTTTTCCATATGGTGACCATGTAGAGGATTTGAGCAGGGGCCACCCCCTTGGGTGGGTGTCTGTCTGTCCCAACCTCCCCACCTGACCTACTCATTTGTAGGACAGTAGAGGGCACTGGAGTTGTGAGCTTTGGTCCATTCATGGGCTGAGTGATGGGGAGAGTGGGTAAGCTGTGTCACCTGTTTGAGCCTCAGTTTTGACCTCTGTAAAATAGGTGTAATGGTAACATCTCCCCTGTGGGGCCATGGGTAAGGGGTACAAATGAATTAGAAGGTCTGGTCTGACGGAAGGGATTGCCATCCTCTATGCTGCTTATCATTTTGGGCTCAGTTCTAGAATTCCTGACAACTAAAGAGACATCCTCTGGAAGATTCAGTCATTTCTGCGGTCAGCCGTGGGCCTGTGGAGAGGGAGACCCTGTACCCCGTCCTGGATCATCAGCCAGGGTGGAGCATCCTAGTGAGGCTTGTGTGATGCAGCCCAGGTCAAGTTCAGCGGCTGACTGACCATGGCTTTGCGATTCCATTCACAGAGCCGTCAGCGCTGACAGGGGAGCAACAGGCACCCCCGCCCCCCTCCCCCCAGCCATCCGGAAGTTGTTTCCTTATTTAAGAAACGGAACTTGGACAGCAAATTATGTGTTAAAATATTTGCCTACAGGTCTGCTGCCAAGGGGACCCTTTAGGCTGAGTGTTAAATGTTACCCTGCTGCCTGCACTGCAGATATTTTAAATCTGAAGATAAATAGTGGCTGCCTCGTGGAATTTGGGGCCAGCAATGGATGCACAAGCAGAGTGTCTAATTGGGGTTGGCAGGCTCCTTGCCCAGCCCCGGCCCGGCCCCTCCCGTCCTCCATACCACCAGCCCAGGCGTGCATGCGTAAGTGCTCACAGAGCCGTGTCCTTCTCTATAGGCAGAGCCCAGACGCTGAGCTGAGGTTAAGCCAGGGGTTTGACCTAGCGCCCAGGTTCTGGAAGTGCTCCCTCCCACTCTGGCCCTCGGGAACACGCTGCTAGTAAAACCCTTTTTTTAGGAAATAGGCAGGCTGTTAGGACGGAGTATGCGTTCTCTATTAAAGAAAAACGCTGCTCTAGGAAAAACGCTTTGGAAATGGTAGACACCTTCCTGGCTATGAATTCTATGGGGAGCCCCCCGACTGCATTCAGGGGGAGAGCGCAGGAAAACTGGCTTGTGAGCTATAAAGTAAGCATGTCTACACCGTCTGCCCAGGGGCTTGGCCGAGACAGACCCCCGGCAGAGGTCACGCTGTTTCCTGGAGGAGGTGGGCTTGTCACTTAGTCAGGGTCACAGGGCGTGGAAGGGGGGAGCCTGGACTTGAGCCCAGGACTTTCTTCTCCTGGTCCAGGGGATTTTCTTGTCTGTATGGACATTTTCGTGCCTTCAGGTAGGCATAGTGCATGGACATTCTCCATCCTCAGGAGCCTGTGAGGGTCCGCTAGAGCTTTCTTTGTGGAACAGTATCTCCAAATCTTGTGCAAGTCACGATGCTGCACGCATTGGTTTGAATGAGTGATAACAGCAAAAATAAGATAGTCATTGTGGTTATGCTTTTCTCAAAAAGGCCTGCAGGCTAGGTATCGGGCTTATTATTACCTCATTAAAACACTTTAACTTTCTACAGTTTTTCTCAGAGAGGGTAAGTGACTCGTCCAAGGTCCCCCAGCTGTTAAGTGGTGGCATGCGGATTTGAACCCAGACAGGCTGGCTCCACAGTCTGAGATTCTTTTCCGTTCTTTGTCTGTCATCCTGACAGTCCCTGGAACGTGACTCCAGCTGTCTGCTGCTGGTGCGTGTCGTTGCTTGATGACCGCCTTTATTGCAGCAACTTGGCTCCGTCAGCCCCTCTGGACTCCTGTGCACTGCCGTTCCCCGAGCTTCCCGTACAGCCGGGCTCTCCAGTCCAGCCCTGGACGCGCCTAGAGTTCACTGTCTGGTGCTTCTGATTTCTGCGGAGGTGGATGTGGCCGCCTCCCATCCAAGTCTGCTGGGGAGAGGAGATGAGGAGTGGGGGAGGCGTTCCCCAGACCCCGGCCCTCCAGGGGCTGGCTTGGCTGCATCCCCACTGTCCCCCGGCACCGTTCCTGGCTTTCACTTTGCTCTCTGCTCCCCTGCACCCTTGCCTCTTCCCGCCTGCGGGGCCGCAGCTGCCTCTGGGCTCTACCCGCAGGGCTCCTGGCCTCACGTGGATCTCGTGTCTAGCCGGGTGCACAGTCCTTACATCCATGGCCGTCCATTCGGGGGGAGCCTCGCCCCCACCTGTCACAGCTGTCACGATGAGGCTCTTTAAGACAATAAGGAATCAGTGTCAGACAGGGGAAGGGACTTGCTCAAGGTCACTCAGGGGGCGTGGTGGGTGTACTGGCGCTAAGACTGGGACCTGGGTCCCTAACCGACGCTGGCTGAGGCTGCTGCCACTTGCCACTTACACCTCCCTTTTGACATTCATTGCCTCATCTATTCACTCATTCACCAGCCCCGAATTTGTTGAGCATCCTTCTGTATGGGCCTTGTAGGGGCTTTGAGGCTCTCAAGGTGAATGAGACCATGGAGCGCCCTGTATGTTTTAGCAAATCAGTGTATATTACGCCTGGCACTAAGTAGATCCTCAGTACATATTTGTTGGAGAAATGAAGAATGAATCAATGTGTGTGATCGTTGGCCCTGGTGTATCTCTCGCCTTTCAAGCTCTGCCCTTGTTCTGTCTATCCTGGGCTTATGGGGCATCTCCTGGCTTCCTGCCTCCCCTGGGCAGGTCCTCAGCACTGGGGCCCCAGAAGTGGGACCCCCGGTGGTCCTGGGTCGGTTCTGAGGGGTGCCCAGGGCTCCCTGCTGGCTGATCCCCATGGTCCCTCCCAGGAAGAGAAGGGACAGCCTTCTCACTGAGGTCCCTGCTGGCTCTCCTGCTGGCTGGGGGCCGGGGCCAGAGGGAGGAGACCCTCACTGGTGTTCTCAGACTAAGCCTGTCTCAGCTGGCCCTTGGGAGTGGTGAGGCCCCGCCAGCCCTGACTCATGAGCTCCAGAAGCCTCGCTGAGAAGGTAGGAAATGCTCAGTTCCCAGACCTGGCAGCCTGTGGGGCAGCCTCCCCCACCCTGGGGCTGATCCCCTCTCCCTTTTTCCTGGCACTGGGCTCAGCCAGCTGTCCCTTGCTCAGCCCTTTCTTTCACAGACATTCCCCTTTTGCCTTCCCATGCAGTGGTTAAGAGTCGAGATCTGTAGTCAGGAGACCTGGGTTTGAGTTCAGCCTCTGCACTTCCCAGTGTTACAGCTCATGTGTAGTCCTGAGCCTTGGCCTCCCCATCCTCAGAGTGGGGACATCAACTGTACCTTTTGCACAGGGTGACCGTCAGGAGGGCATGGGCTGTGAACATAGAACAATGCCAGCAAGTGCTCCCGCTGTGGTATCAGTCAGGGTGTGGGGGCGGGTGCGGGGGTGGGCGGGGTCACCTCCCTGCATCCCTGGCTAGGTTTCAGCCACCTCTTCCCTCAAGAGGATGTGAGGCCACTTTTCTTGCCAAGCGTCTCTTGCTGCACACCCTTTCTGCAGGGCCCGCTGTCCCTCATGTGTAATCACCTTGAAAGTCCTTTCTCATGGGCAATGGCTCAGTGAGGCTGCTTAGGCCTGGGGTGGGACAATTCACCACTTTCTTCCCTTTCTTTCTTTTTTTTAAAGCTTTTAGTTTAGTTTTTAGAGTAATCTCCACACCCAGTGTGGGGCTCAAACCCGTAATTCCGAGATCAAGAGTCACACGTTTTACCAACTGAGCCAGCCAGGGTCCCCCCCCCCCCCCCCACCTTTTTTTAAAAAAAGGTTTTATTTTTGCTTTCTAATGAACAGCAGTGAATCCACAGGGTTTTGTTACTGCCTCTCTTTGCTCATAGAAAGTTCCCCAAACCCATATCTTGGGCTCAGGGACTATGAGGTATACAGATGTGGTCTCGCGGGGTCCACCAGTCTAGGTGAGGAAGAAGCTGGCAGGACAGAGTGGCCCCATCGTATTTTAGGTGGAACCATTTGAGGTGGACAATAGTTGACTTCTTTGACTTAGGAAGATGGCAACTTCATGTGGTTCAACCTAATAATACTTATCATCGCCATATTGATGTTCAGAGACATGTTTCTTTGAAACCAATTTGTTCATTCATTGAACGTTCACTGAACCCCCTGCCATGTGTCTGTCTGTACCAGGGGCTGGGGAGACAGTACTGAGCACCGACCGAGCTCCTGCCCTCATGGAGCTTGTGGTCTGGTAGGGGAGCATTCCAGCTGTCTATTGCTCTGTGACAAACCACCCTCAAACTCAGTGGCCTAAAGCAACCATTCCTATTTCACACAGCTCTGTGGGCTGAGTGGAGTCCGTTGGTGGTCTCACTTGGCATTTCTTGTGTAGTTGCCAAGTGAGTTGAGTCTGCTGGCTTCTGAAGGCTCATCGGGGTTGGATGTCCAAGCTGGTGCTCTCCATGGCTGCCAGCTGGGAGCTCCATTGGGGCTGTCCACTGGAGCACCTGCATTCTCTCTCTGGCATGGGCTTCCCATGGTATAGCAGCTGGGTTCTACCTGGTAGTGTCCCAAGAGATCAGGAGACCCTGTGGAAGTGCAGTCCTTCTGAACTAGCCTCAGATATCCCAGAACATTCTTCCATTGCATTCTCTTTATTTCTTCTTTGAGAGAGAGAGAGAGAGAGAGAGAGTGAGCATATGAGTTGGGGAGAAGGGGTAGAGGGAGAATGAGAGGCCCTTACGCAGATTCCACAATCAGCACAGAGCCTGATGTGGGGCTCGATCCCATGACTCTGGGATCATGACCTGAGCTGAAATCACGCTCAGCCGACTGAACCACTCAGGAGCTCCTTCCGTTACATTCTAATATCAAGGGAATTACTGCAGCCAGCCAGCCCAACAGGGCCATTGTGGACAGGAATTAGACCCCTCTTCTTTTTTTTTTTTTTTTAAATTTTTATAATGTTTACTTATTTTTGAGAGAGAGAGAGAGAGAGAGAGAGAGAGCGAGTAAGAGTGCACCATTGGGGGAGGGACAGAGAGAGAAGGAGACACAGAATCCAAAGCAGGAGACACAGAATCCAAAGCAGGCTCCAGGCTCTGAGCTGTCAGCACAGAGCCCGATGCAGGGCTTGAACTCACGAACTGTGAGACCATAGGACTCTTAAACCAACTGAGCCACTCAGGTGCCCCTAGACCCCTCTTCTTGATGGGTGAGTGTGGGGTCTCAATACAGAAGAGCACATGGGATGCAAGGTGTTGCTGATGTCTGTGTGAAAATGCGGGGAGCCGCAGGGAGGAAAAAAGTTAACCTACAGGGGCGCTGGGTGGCTTAGTCAGTTAAGTGTCTAACTTTGGCTCAGGTCATGATCTCACGGTTCGTGAGTTCGAGCCCCGTGTCGGGCTTTGTGCTGATAGCTCAGAGCCTGGAGCCTGCTTTGGATTCTGATTCTGTGTCTTCCTCTCTCTCTCTGCCCTTTCCCTGCTTGTGCCCTGTCTCTCTCTCTCCCTCTCTCTCTCTCTCTCTTTCTTTCTCAAACATAAAAAAGCATTAAAATTAAAAAAAAAAAATTAACCTACAAAAGCATGAGTGAACATTGTGCCAAGCACACTGGTGGCAAAGGGAAGGGCCCTATGGGGAAGGTGTGTCACCCATGTGACATTGGTGCTCGGGGTCGCAGGGACCCCTGTTAGGCAGGGGAAGAGTCACGTGGGAACGTGAGCATGAAGCCCTTGGCAGAACAAACTTGCAGTTCGAGGGCTTGAAAGAAGGTCTGTGTGGCCGTGACATAAGTGATAAGTCGGCGAGGCCAGAAGAACTTTTCCTGGACCTTCGGGGCTGGGACAAGGACCCCACATGGGATTTTGAAGGGTTTACAGATTCCTCAACATCGTTTTCATGGAGTGTCTACTGTGGGGAGACCGTGTAGCAGAGCTGTTAGAGAGTCAGAACCAACTGTATTTGAAACCTACCGCTGGTGGCCTTGCTTTGCACCAGTGTCCTTCCAGAAGGTTTCTGGCACGCAGCAAGTGCTCTGGAAACGCTAGCTGCTCTTGGACTTCTGGCCAAAAGGCAGGTGCGCACATCTGAAAACAACTAGGCTATGAATTGTCCAGAGGGGTGTGTGAGGCTGGGGAGGTGGGGAGCTTTGTCAACAGGAGGAGAGTCCAGAGCTCGGTGATCCTCAGGGAGAGGGCCCTATTCACAACTGCTCAGCTCAGCCAGGGCCTTCCCAGCATGGCTTCTGATTGCTCCAGGTGGCCCCCAGGAGGATAGGCTCCAGGGCCCGTTTCCTGGAAGTCCTTCCCAGCCCCCCGAGGGCTCCCTGGAGAAGAATGCACTCCTTGGCCTGCTGACTTTGCTTCCTCCAGCCGGGCTGGTTGGAGTGACCAGTGGGTCACCTGTAGTTCAGGTGCAGACACTGAGATCACAGTGTCAGAAACTTAAGGCAGCGCTTGGGTTGGGGACCCAGGGCTATTGGTGGCCTCTGAGCTCTGCCTTCTCCTTGCTCGCTCAGGCAAGGACTCACGGGGCCTCCGGGACTGGATGGAGACAGGACACGGGACAGGCAGGGCCACCCCTGACCAGCTAGAGCTGGGTCAGTGGAGGAGGGAAGGCCCATTCATTCGATCCCCAGGGCTTCCTGAGTAGCTGCACTGAGAGTGCCCGGGAATGAGGAGACCCCAAGAGTGCTCCAGAGAGGCCGGGGCCCCTCAGAGCTCTCTGTTCTCTTCCCCTCCTGCGCCTTAGAGAGCTTAGGGCTCTGACAGGCCCTGGGTCTGGGGGAAGGGTGTGCTGCTTAACACGAGAACTTGTAGGTTCAATCCCCTGCATGGCTTTGGATGACCCCTCAGAGCCTCTGTTTCCTCATCTGCACGTGGAAAAATAGCATCATTTACTCTTTTCCCCTAGTGTGAGGTTCAGAGACTGCGGGCAATGAAAGTGTCTTACAGGGAGTAAAGCCCAAGCCGGATGGAGGGCTTCCTGTTTTGAGGTCCTGAATCTGCTGACACAGCAGAGGGCCCCTTCAGGACTGGGTCTTCAGTGGGGGGTCCTGCTCCCCAACTTCTTCAGGCCGTCATCTTTCCTCTCTGGCTTCCTGAGGGGCAGGCTGGCTGGCCCTTGTGACCCCGTGGGACGTCAGGGGATGGGGCCCCCCACCTCTTCCCGCCTCCCCTCCCCTGCCCCTTTGTGAGCGGCCACCTTGCCTTTCCATTAGTAGACAGTGGCAGGGGAGGTGACAGTTCCTTAAAACAGATTTATACTCTCGGATGACTTTATGGGTTTTTGCCTTATAAAAACCTAAGAGTTGACATTCTGATTTATCTACTACTGAGTCAACAGGATGTACCAGATTTAAAGAGATCAAATGCATTGTAATGTTTGTGGCTCCAGTTGTGGATTAGATGAACTATTATGGAAAGTGCTGCCAAGTAAATATGGCAAAATTAAATATGTCTATTAAATTGTGTGTTAAGTAAAGTAGCACAAGTGTGGTGCCGAATGTAACTTAACTATCTGGAGAGTTGGTGTGATAGAATAAAGCTCGAGTGATAGTTCTCTTTTTCCCCCCCTTCAGAAGATTTTTTTTTAAGGAAAGAGACTGTAAACTAGGAATTTCAGAGACGGGCGCTTGACTGTGTAACTGTGGTTGTGTGATGACTTATAATATTGAAGGCTCCAAATGATATTTTTCATTTCTTTGCTTTCTATTTCTTGTTGCCACCGCAGCGGCCGATCAGATTTCCTGAGATAAATATGCTGCCTGGCTTTTAATGGGATTTCTGTATTGCCGGGAGTTGGCATGTTCTGATAATAAAAGAACCTAAAAATTGTACATCCCTTAATTGGTAAGAAGAGAGATGTTTTGATGGGCCACAAATGGAAACATTGATTTTTACTGCCTCCGAGCAGTTGCGAGCAGCGTGTCAGGCCACGTTCCCCGCCACGGAAGGCGGCAGCTGGCTCTCCAATGAGCTGATTTGTGTTCACAGGTTCTTGATGTCGGGTGCTTTTGGAAGTGCGCATTTTGTGCAGATGGGAGAAATAGAGCCCTTATAACATTATCTGGTTCTAAATTGAAATATTTATAGGACTGTGGCTTCCACCTCGAATCGAATGCATTCTTTGCTTCGTTTCTCTTTCTGGCTTTGGCGACTAGTCCTCGGGGGTTTAAAGGTTGTGTGCTGAAGGCTTTCTCTGTAACTGCAGTGTTATATGCTACATGCACGTGTGCACCCATGCGGGCACACGCACATCTTTGCATCTGCGTATGTGTTTGCATCAATGTCTTTACACATAACAGAGATTTCTCTCTTTAATTCAAATCGGTGCTAGTTTCTGGATGGGTAGATTGTTTTCCAGGACAGACCGTGGAAGGGATAACACATGCTTTGATTTTCCAGTTCGAGTCTTTGTACTTGAATGAGGAAGTTTAATCCACTGACACTTACTGAGATTACTGATACATTCTGTGTGTTATATTTACCATGCTTTTTTTGCACTTTGATTTACAAGTTCTTGATGTGCCCTATTAATCTCTCAGATTGAGGCCGTGCTCCATTTTCCCTGGCTGTGCGGGGAAGTGCACTACACAGGAGTTAGGATGTCTAGGAGTTAAACATCTGTAGGGTGCTGGGGATTTTGCGCCCCCCTGGCTGGAGGCCAGGTGCCATACCTATGACATGGGGATAAAAAGCCTGTCCTTGTCTGTGGGCAGGACCACATGATTGCTTGAGCCCCCTTTTAGCTGTAGGATGGGAGAGACTGTGAAATGGGGCTATGCATATGGAGTTAGGGCTTTGAAAAAGTGTGGCACTACAGGAAATGAAACGCATCACATTATCATGATCATTAACTCACTTTTCTGTACAGTTTAGCCATTTGCACAGTGCTAAGTGCAGAATAGGCAGTTTATTTTAAACAAATTGGCCGGGGGGGGCACCTAGGTGGCTCAGTCAGCTGAGTGTTCGACTTCGGCTCAGGTGACGATCTCGCTGTTCCCAGGTTTGAGCCCCTCATCGGGCTGTCTGCTGTCAGTGAGGACCCTGCTTTGGATCCTCTGTTCCCTGCCCCCTCTCTGCCCCTCCCCCGCTTGTGTGTGAAAATGTTCTCTGTCTCTCTCAAAATACAAACATAAAAAAATAAATAAGTAAAGACATTGGTTGGTGATTCCAAAGCTGGTTCTCACTGTCTAGGCCTATCCTGGGGCACGGGTGAGGGCTCAGATACATTTTAGCTTGTGATTTGACTATCTGTGGTCTCACAAACACATGTGCTTCCTTGATTCCAGAATCAGGACCTCTTTGCAAAGAACTGAGCCACTATCCCCGCATTGGGAGGCATGCTGTGTGGAAGGTGAACTTGGCTAAGGGATCTCTCTTGCTTTAAATTGCAAGGCTTTGGGAGAGACTAAAAGCTCAGGCGCGTTAGGAGCGGCTGATGAAGGCTCTGGAGGAGTGTATAAGAGAATTGGGTTTTCAGGAGACAAAACGCTAAGGCATCTTCACCTCTGCGACAGGTCATGACCCCCAGCATCCGTGCACAGAGGAAGATGACAGGACGTCCCCCTAGAAGATTTGCACCAAGAATTAAAGAATCTAGTTGAGAATTATGGCACCACATGCTACAAAAACCCCCCATATATTAATATACTGAGAGGTGTCAAGAATAATGGACCCTGGGAGGTAGAGTAATTAAACGTATCTTAATAAATGCTGGGCGATCCTTTTAAGACCCCTTCCCAAGGCCCCGTCAGCTGACATGGACTGTATTCTTCCTGTTGGCAGGAGGCCTGGAAGGAGAGCCGGAGTGTGATCGGAAAACCAGCCGTGCGCTGGAAGACAGGAACAGCGTGACAAGTCAAGAGGAGAGAAATGAGGACGATGAAGACGTGGAGGAGGAGTCAATTTACACCTGCGATCACTGTCAGCAGGACTTTGAGTGTCTGGCGGACCTGACGGACCACCGGGCCCACCGCTGTCCTGGAGGTAATGCTAAATAACACTGGGATTCTGACAGGTGGTTATACGGATAATTGGACATAGCAACAGCTTGAAGCCTCGAGTGAGATTAAAGAATTAATAATGTAATTTTACAGTTAATGTCATTTTATTGTGGTGCCTTGGGTACCCTGTATCCGCCTTTTAAATAAAATTAAAAATAAAAGCAACAGCTTTCTGGCAGGCAGGAATTTGGTGGAGACACCCTGTCTCTGCTTCCCCAAACTGCAGTCTATAGAATATGGGCCATGAGTGGGTGGGGCCTGCACCCTGGATTTCTGGAAGGCCTTTTAGAAACCCACCAATTAAGAGGTTGTTAGTGCAAAGTTAAGTAGCTTAAGTGTGGAAAGCTGCGTGAAGGAGTGTGCTCTGAGGCAGGGCTTGTATGGGACAGGGAGAATTTCAAAGGCCAATAGGCAGAATGTCTGCACAGGCAGAAAGGCATCTGGTTCCACCTCTTTGCTTGGCCTCCTGCTTCTCTGAGGAGGACGGGGGTGGCTGGGATCTGTCCTGTCAAACCTGTAGTCAGCCAAGACCGTGGCCCTGGTTCCTGTGTTGTGGCAGCCTCAGAGAAGGTGGCCAAGGCCACAGTTTGTCAGGAGCTATTTAAGACCTCATGAGTCATGTGTGTCTGTGTGTCTGGGTCATGTGGGTGGATGGAGTGGGAGAATGGGGGCATGTGGATTGCATGGGGGTGTGGCAGCCATGCTCCAGGGGTAAGGGGTTGACATATTTCCAGGCCCTGAGCAAGGATTCCAGAGCATCTGTGTTCCTTACATAGCTATCCCTGGCATCTCTCTCCACCATGCATGTTGATGAAACACTTTGGATGCTGGTTTCTGGGGGAAAGGAACTAAAAATCTCAGACAGTATTCCAAAGGGGCCTGTCATCTGTTTTTGGGGGGAAATTGGTTGGTAGGAAGTACGTTGGGACTCAAAATTCTTGCTTCCTCTACTTTTCATGCCTTCGTAGAAGTTTGAAAGCCAAGTGTTTGGGGAGCTATGACTTTCCCTCTAGTGACACCTGTACCTGCACAGCCTTGATTAGACCAAGTCCCTCGTTCTCAACCTCTGGAGGGAACAGATCCCAAAAACAGTGGACCCAAGAGGACTCTTACAGTTTTGGACTTTTTGGGGCTAAGCAAACCAAATGCCAGTCATTTGGGACTTGTGGTATTTCAACCATAGGCAGAGGCGATGGCCAACTTAGAAGCTCAGACTCAGAATTGGAAGGGATGTATGGCGTTGGCTTTTCAGTGCCCTCATTTCCTGAGGGAGAATACTGAGGCACTGAGAGGGAAAGGTGACTGATGGAGGTTAGCTAGTGAGTCGGTGGCTGAGCCAGGACCTCTCTGGGACCCTGGGCTGTGTACTCTCATCCTTGAGAAAACAATAGATGCCTGTGTATTTCTTGATTTAGCCAAGAACTGAGGTGGGATGTTAACTATACGAGGATGAAATATTGTCACTGACTTTGAAAACAATCAATTAATTGATCTTCTAATTAAAAGTGATTGTCTTTATTTGCTAAGTGTAAAAGAACACGTGGGTCTCAATTAGCATTGATGTGGGACCCCTGAGGCCCCCTGCGGACCCCTGCAGAGTGCTGCTTCGTGGAGTCTCTGTGGCTCATGGACTGAGGCCCCATCCCGGGCACTACTCCATTCTTCAGAACCAAGGAGGTACTCTTGTCTCTCTCCACACCTCTGAGAATGGTGGTGTTTCTAGGAGGAAGAGGACGAATGTGAGGCTTCGAGGCTGTGTATAGGGGATCTGTGCTAGAAATAGTAGCTAATTGTGCTTCGGTCCTGGGCAGGATTCTTTTCCCGATGGCTGTCTCTTCTCTACGTAGCCTCAGATGGGCTGACATCACAGTAGCTCTGTCTACAGGGTCTTCAGCCATCTTTACTGATGCTGCAGATAGCCACCGATACTCCTGCCTGCTTCTGAACAGGACCCTGCTAACGACCTCCATGGGGACGCGGGAGCCAGGAATATCCCCAAGCCCTGGAGCATTGGAAGGGAGTCAGAAATTCCTTAAAAGAGTATGGGAAACGACCTTGCCTAATAGCATCCCTGAGAAATTCATTACCGCCCAGTAAAGGTGTGACCCAGTCTGGGAGAGTCTCCCTGATGTGGAAGAAATATGTGAGGAACGATTTTCCCCCAGGTCTTAGGTTCTGAGGATTACCCAGTGACAGGATCAATCACTGGGAATTGTGGGCATATTTTTCAAAGCGAGTCCCTCTCTAGGCCACCTGCACACTCTCTGAGCTGCAGTGGTTTCCCACTGCATCCCCAGAGAAGTTTCTGGAGCTCCTGGGGTGGGTATTGGGGCCCATCTGACCGAGGGGGGCTCTGACACCCACTCCAGCCAGAGCTGTCCACGTTAAAAAGTCTTTTATACCTTGGGCTTTAGCAGAAGATGTGTGAAAATTGGCTTCTGCTTTAAAAGCTTGAACTGGCCCAAAATGTGGTAGCAGGTCCTCCCAGGCTAGACTCACGGGTCTGCTGGATGCTCATCATTGGTCTTCTAGTCCTGCACTAGGGACGACGACGCAGGTAGGCAGCGTGGCCACTCTGTCATCCTGGAGGGGAAGGTGGACCCTCAACAGACAACGAAGACCATTTCAGAGATGGCCATGCTCTGCTGAGGCTGGGCGGGCTCTGGGTGCTGGGCAGATGTTTCTGAGGGAGCAAACAAGTCTTGTTTGGAGGGAAGGTGGGGTGCTCTCTGCTTTTGTGAATTTGGGGCCTCAGGGCAGCGCCACCTGTCAATCCCGCTGTCCTCTCCTCCTGGAACTGGAATTAGGCCTTGGGTGTGAACAACACTCATCCCCACTCATGTTCTGCAAGAGGGCTGTTACTGCTGGAACCTGGAGGCTGCACACCCCTTGCCAAGCAGGTCCGTCTGGTGCAGTGGAGTGGGTGGGGGGATTTGGGGGGAGCGTCTTGAGTGTGGTTCTTCTTGAAAACTGCTTTAGCAGGGTGGCCTCTTGGCTCTTTCTGTGTCTTTCTGTGGATGTTGGGGTGGGGGTGGGGCAGTGACTTGTTCCATCAGAATCTGGGAGAGTAGCTGAGGTTTGGAGATTTTCTGAGGGGGCTGTGAATTCACCATGGAAGGTGGAAGGGCCTCTTGCCAGGATGGCGTTGGTGGCATTCATAGGGAGAGCAGGCCCCTGGAACTCTGCACCAAAGAACCCTCACTTGCAGAGATCCTGGAACTTGAGAAGGCACCCTCTCCATTGTCCCTTAGCAGGAGAGGCTCTGCTGGGACCAGGAGAGGCTGTTGAAGCATGAACTTCAAGAACCCAGACCTCAGGGTGCCTGGGTGGTTCAGTTGGTTAAACGTCTGACTCAGTTTCAGCTCAGGTCGTGATCTCACGGTACATCAGTTGAGCCCCCATTGGGCTCTGTGCTGACAGTGCAGAGCCTGCTTGGGATTCTCTCTCCGCCCCTTCCCCCCTCACTCTCTCTCAATATAAATAAATAAACTTAATGAAAAAATTAAAAAAAAAAAAAGAACCTGGATCTCTTTCTGTCTCCCTCTTTCTCTCCATCTTTCTGCCTCATTGTCTCTCATTTGTGTCCAAGGAGAAACCAGCCTTAAACCCACAAGGCATCAAACACTGCATCCTTATGACACGAAGTGAGATCAGCAAGGAGCCATCCGCTCTGCTGATGCTCACACCCCAAGTACTGATTCCTGCTTGCTCCCCGCCAGACCCTGTCCACAGGGTGACTTATGTTCATGGGCTTGGCGTCGGGGGCACTTGCCATTTTGTATTCTGCATTTGTTACCGAACATTTTCTGAATGGATTTCCATGCTGGGACATGATCTTCTCCATTATCCCTTTTTTGGGGGTGAGGGGTAGGGGAATCCCTCTTTTTTTAACATAGCAGCATTCAGGCAGATAAAACTTGGGTTGCTGGTACTGTGTCTATATACTACAAAAATATTAGATTTAGACCAGTCTGCCAGAAGACTAGGATTTCTACAACAGAGTTCACAAAGGCTGACTTGATGCCTGTGATGGGCTTGCCTGTTCCTCACGGAGCATCATTTGTAGGCAACAGATGAGGAAATGTCCAGAGCGTTTGGTGGCTGTCTGCACTGATGATAGAAAGTCTCCATTACTTCAGGCCCTACTAACTTGAATGATGTCAGAACAGGGAGTGAGCCGAAGTTTACGTTGACCCAGTTTGTGAAGTGTTGGCCAAGCACGTTTGGACCCTATAAACGGTTGCAGGCAGGTGTTTTTCATCATCTTCTAGAAGCCCAGAGGACTTCAATTGCTTTAGAAAGTATCTCTGGGAACTTCCTGGGGCACCATGGAAGCAGGTACGAGAGGTTTGATTTACCCAGGGGCTGATTCCAATTTTTTATGTGCTCATTGAAGCAGGTCAGCTGTGGACCTTCAGTCTGCATTCAGGTGGAATGTTTTACGGCTTTCTGGTACAAATACTACCTTTTAAGGATACTCTGTGATTTAGACTGACTGCTGCTTTGGCCCAAATTAATGAGGCTGACTGCCCGAGGACATTTGGGTGCTGGATCTGTGCTGTTGTAATGTTTTAGATCCGACTTTCATAGGGATGCTCTTCCTTGTGACAGGACTGGGCTGTCAGCAGGGGTGTGCACTGTGCCAGTCCTGGAATGTGGCAGGTCCCCGGGGCCAGAGCACCCGACGGCTTCTGGAGATCCCTACCCTCTTTGCTATAGGCATCACTGGTGGGGTTTGGGTTTTCATCGTAGGTAGGGAGAGGCAGATGGAGTCTCTTTAGAAGGACTGAGGCTTCCAATTCTGGGCCTGTCTGGGCACTTGATCCATTATAGAAATTGCCTGTAGGACCAGGTTGGAGCTGAGCATTGGTTTCTTGGCTACAGGTGCCATTTCCTGGTCTGTGACTCAGACCATGCTCCTCACTGAGCACAGAAAGTCATTCTTGAAGCACATGGGGTCCCTGCTGCCCCCCAGGGCTCCAAGTCTGGGCTGCAGGCTCCCTGATTGCTCTCCCTGAAGCCGCACCCCTGACAGTGCACAACACTGGTCAGATTCAGGAGTTATTCTGCAGTAGTTTTTTGTTTTTTGTTTTTTTTTCAATCAATTAATTTATTTTTGAGGGGGGGAGGGGCAGAGAGAGAGGGAGAGAGGGAATCCCGAGCTGACTCGGTGCAGAGCCCGACGTGGGGGATCATGACCTGAGCCAAACTCAAGAGCCAGAGGCTAAACCGACTGAATCACCAAGGTGCCCCTCTGTCATAGTTTTTAATGTGTTTATTGCTGGTCTCCCGCACTACTGTTCAGCTTCCTAAGGACAAGAGTCATGTCCTAGCCCAGTGCCTGGCACAGAGTAGTGCTTAATATGTGCTTGTTGGATCAAGGAATGATTCCATGTAGTCTTCATAACAGTCCCAGCATGGAGATCCTTTTTTTTTTTTTTTTTTTTTTTTAACCATTCATCCCCATTTTACACATTGGGCAGCTGAGGCTCAGAGGGTTACAGGTTCTTGCTGAAGGTTACAGAGCTTGATTTAAGACTTGAGGTCCAAACAGCTCATGGAGAGAACATAAACTGGGGACAGTGAGCAATTTCCACCTAAATTCCAGACAGAAATAGCTTTTTTGAATGCTCAACTGAAAAAAAAAAAAAAAAAAAAAAAAGATGGGGAGAGGTTTGTTCAAATAACAACAGCAAAAAAATGTGCTCCCTGTGGGTTAATTTTGCTGCTCCCCCTTTGGCTGCCCCCCACTTCCTGAGGACTGGGACTGAGGAGTGTTTCCCTAGCCCCTTCAGAAAGGCAGACCCGCCTTTTCTGGCGAAGGTGAAATGCTGCTGTGTAAAAAGCCGGGTGGAAAGTTAATTACACCCTGGTTTGTTCAGCTGTGGCCAGAGTGACCTGTGGGCCCTAATTACAGGGCTGGGGCTGCGTGAAGGCTGGCACCTTTGCCAGCCTCGTTCCTGTCCGCCGGCTGGCGGGATCTTGCCTTTGTGTGCAGGCTCAGGCCCTTTCTCGCTCCGACAGCATGGGTGGGGGCCCTCCCTGCCTTACTGCTCGGGGCGCCTCTCGTACTGGTTCCATTTGGGCAAAAAGGAGTCGGCACGGGCCAGCCGCTGGGCATTGCACTGCCAAGTGCACAGGTGCAGGGCGCGAGTTCCTTCTGCCCGTGGGGAGTGTGCACTGCGCCTTGGTGTCAGCCGTTGTCTCGCAGTGCAAAAGGCTTGGGGGCTTGAGCACAATTAATACCCCCACATCAAGAGCTTTCCTGCATGCAAACAGCATCCAGTAGAAAACACGGAGGAAGGAAGGATCCCACTCACGGTAGTCACAGAATGCATAAAGACCAGGGAGCAAGCCCAGGAAGCAACATTCAGATGTTTGGAGAGGACACGCAAACAAGCCAAATCAACTATGGAGGGACACATAAGAGATTTCAATAAATGAAAAGGCGGGCCTTATTTTTGGATGGAAAGATTAAATATCGTACATATGTCAATTTCCCCTAAATTAACTGTTAACTTTATGTTAGCCTGTGAAAGTAACAATGGGATTTGGTTAGAAATAGACAAGCTGATTTCTAACATTCATAAGGAAAAATAGGCATGCAGGGAAAGGGAAGAAAATTCTGAACAAGAGGAATGATGGTAACCAGATCAGATTTCATTTTTTTATTTTTATTTTTATTTTTATTTACTCAGTCATTCACTTTTACAGTAGGCTTCACGCCCAACACGGAGTCCAGCACGGGGCTTGAACTCACGACCCTGAGATCAAGACCTGAGTGAGATCAAGAGTTGGACGCTTAACCGACTGAGCCACCCAGGTACCCCCCAGATCAGATTTTAAAGCACATTCTGAAGGTGTAGGAATCTAAGTGGTGTGGAACAGATGAGGGGCACAGAAATGGGACCTCAGTAGAACTGGAAATTTAGTGTATGAGAAAGGTGTCATTGTGTGCCAGTGGAACACAGATGGATCACTCAGTAACCGGGGCTGGGATGATGTGGTATCCGTCTCAAAGAAAGGAAATTGGATCTCTCTCCTCCTAACGTCAGAACAAATCCCAAATGGATCAGAAATCTAAACAGAAAAAGAAAACTTAAAAATACTAAAAGAAAACATAAGTGAGTTTTTAAAAAATATAATAGTATCAGAGTGGGGAAACCTTTTCTAAATATAACCCTAAACCCAGAAGCCATAAAACAAAAGACAAATATTCAACCACATAAAAATAAAACATTTCTGCATTGCCAAAACCACAATAAATCAAACCAAAGACACATATCACAGGCAAAAGCTATTTTTCCTTAGTGTGTAAGGAGCTCCTACCAACACTAAGAAAATAACCAATAAATCAACAGGGAAGCAGGGCAAAGTCTGGGCTGCCTGAGGCCAGCACCTGCTCAGATTGGTTGTGCCACACTGGTCTTTAAATATTTGGAATACCTCCCATGTGCAATGGACAGAAATGGAACCAGAAAAAGATATGCTAGTGGGATCTTACACATTTAGGGAAGGGTAAGAAACTTCTTTAGAGTAGGAGAACTGTAAATTTAAATCACAGGAAAATACTTACCAGTTTTAACCGACCAAACTGGCAAAGACCAAAATGTTTACCAGCCCATCGTGTTCGTGAGGATATATATCCTTGATGCCAAGGCTTGGGGTCTTCTCCTCTCTGTCCTTGGGGTGGCCTTGGCCTATGGCTAGAACATGTAGTAGGTGCTCAAGAAAAGTTTGCTTATTTTGTCCCCAAGGAGGCCACAGCCCCTGTGAGGTAAGAGCTGTGAGATAGCAAAAATAAAGGCTACACATGCTGTGTCTGGACATAGTAGGTCTTCAATTAATGAATAATCAGAAGGGGGAGTTACAGAAGAGATGGTTTATTCATTGAATAACTATTTATTGAGCATGTGCTTTGTGTAAGGGCCCTTCTGGGTGCTGGGGTTGTGGGACCTGTTGATTTAAATAAAAGGTAACTCAGTGGAGAAGGTGTTCACTTCACAGAAGCATTCTGTAACTTGTGAGGCAATAATGCCGTAGGTGGCCTTTAAATAGCTGGCTTCCCCACTGCCTTTAAAAAGATGCTTCCAGGGGGGCGCCTGGGTGGTTCAGTTGGTTAAACGTCCAACTTCGGCTCAGGTCATGATCTCACGGTTCATGAGTTTGAGCCCCGAGTCGGGCTCTGTGCTGACAGCTGGGAGCCTGGAGCCTGTTTCAGATTCTGTGTTTCCCTCTCTCGCTGCCCCTCCCCAGCTTGTTCTCTCTCTCTCTCTCTCTCTTTCTTTCTCTCTCGAAAAAATAAATAAACACTAAAAAAAATACAGAGATGCTTCCATGCACAGAGACATCATGCCCCACAGCATCTCTGGAAGATGCTAATGTCCTGTTAGTGTGCTGGGAGGGAAGTGGATGGGCTGGACGAGTAACTGTCCATCTGGGTCTGCCTGGCCCGTGGTGAGATCAGAGCCCTCCCTTAAGCTGCCTGCTCCCTGCCCTCCGAGTTCCCCATTAGAAGGTGCCTGGGACACCAGTAGGCTGTGTGGGACCGTGATTCTCTCTGGGCTCGGGCAGCTGAGCCCTGGCTCCTGGTGGTCATATGGAGGGGAGTTGTCTTTCAGATGCTGGTGTTATTATCCATCTCCTATGAAGCCTGCGGGTCCATAGAATGTGTCCCTGTTGGCTTGATTATGTGGCACGAATGCTGCCGTCACATTGCGGGGCATGCAGGTCTCCAGAAATTGGACACCAAATCTAACAGGATGGGAGGCAGGGATCGCGGTGGGAAGAATCCACGTCTCTCTTGGTTTTCACGGGAAAAGGTGTGTCCATGTGTGTGTTCTGAGGATTCTGGCTCTCCCCAAAGTGGAGAGGATCTTTTCCTTCTTTCCCCCCCAGCTAGCCTGACTACCTTGATGGTTTTCTGAATCACTTGCCCAGCGGTGGGTTCTTTTGTGTCTAGGGGTGGGCCAGAACAGGATTCAGGTGTGGTGTCTGACACCAGGAATGTGTCTGCTACAAACACCTCCTGGGAGGAGCCTTAGTGAGGAGACCCTGGAGAGCCTTTGGGGCTGAGAGTGAAGGGGACTGGCCTGGGACTGGGGCAGTCTGGATCCTGGTTTCTACTCCTTTTCCGGCAGCAGCCAAACCTTCTGCTGGCTTCCTGTTGTTAGGACCAGGATGTACACCCAGCGGGACCTCAGGGTCCTGGAAGGAAAACACAAACCCCAAGCTGGCCTTCAGGTTGGTTGAGTGTGTATTTCTGGGTCCAGCCTGCTGTTATCCATTACTGCTTGGCAGTTTCCAGAAGGCACATGTTACACCAGCAAGATGTAATACCATACCTACTTTAAGATTGGGGCTGTGTGTGTGTGTGTGTATGAGAGAGAGAGAGAGAGAGAGAAAGAGAGAGATTGAGAGAGAGTTTCTATTAACAAGGAATGTATAATCTACCTGGAAAGTGAAGTCACCATGAGCCTCTGGATTGCCTGGCACATAGTAGGTCCTCAGTGAACGTGCTGTCTGCATACTCGACTCCAGCTGACAAGCAGAACAAAAGCAGAGTCATCGGCTCAAGGAACTGAGAAGTGAGGCTGGCTGCCAGCATGGCCCTTTGAGGACATGCTCTAAGGCTGTCTTTACAAACCCCATCCCCAGGTCTTCAGCTACAGAGGTCCACCTCCGGGCTTCTACCCTCCTGAGGCAGAGAAAGAGCAGAGGTGACCAAGGCTCATTCCCGCAGGCATCACTGAAGCCGGTGGGGTGGGGGGCGAGGGGGCGGTGTGGAGACAGACGTACATAGTAGCTAGGCTCAGAATGATGGGAATCAGGGGCGCCTCCATACAGACCACTGGGACTGAGAATTGGGGAGGGAGGGGCTCCCAGACGGTACCAGGAATTGCGGATGCCTTCTGCAGGAGGAAGGAGTGACATACAGGCAAATATGGAGGAGTACAGGGGCACCTGGGTGGCTCACTGGGTTAAGCTAAGCGTCTGACTTCAGCTCAGGTCATGATGTCATGGTTCGTGGGTTCGAGCCCCGCGACGGGCTCTCTGCTGTCAGCACAGAGTCTGCTTTGGATCTTCTGTCCCCCCCCGCTCTGCCTCTCCCCTGCTCTCTCTCACAAAAATAAGCAAGCATTAAAACAAATGTGCAGGAGTACAATATTGAATCAAATGCCGGATTGCTGGGTATCCATGGTCAAGTCCATTCACTTGGCTCTTGATAGGATACAGCCATCTCATTTCAGAATTTTAGGGAAGCAGGTTCCTCCAAGAACACCTTGTGCAGCACCTTCTAACCTTATTCTCAACATAACTCATGTATAAGGCCAATACATGTAGTGCGCTCTGTTATGGGGTTTGGCAGATTTTGAACTCTGTCTACATCTCTCCTCCCACCCCCTCAGCCCCTCAGAGCAGCTGCTCAGGAGCCCCTCAGGCAGTCTGAAAGCCGGAACTGGGCCAGGCTTTTCAGTGAGGTGGGACTAGTCCAAAGTCACGCAGGGAAGTGGTGGCTTAGTGGGTGTTGTCCCCCCGTCCCGAAGAGGTAGCTGGTAATATCGGGGAGGCAGTGCAGCAACCAGGATGGACAGACCTCTGGTGCCGGGCACACAAACCTCATGTCATTTGGACTGGACTTTTTCTTTGCTTCTTGGGGAGGAGTGACTCTGACTCTTGAATTATAAACTTCATGGCAGTTGTGCTCCTACCTTAAGGGGGTCCACAGAGGCTGGCCCACCCTTCTCCCATCCTCTGCCCCCTGGTTTGGGGGCAGAGTTCTGGGAGAGGAAAGTCATGCCCTGGGGGCATCCCCCAGCTGCTGGGCCTTCAGGATGACGTGTCCAGGCCTTGGGCCCAGGCTGGAGCGAGGCTGGGCGACCATCGGGTTGGTCTGGCCCTGAGGCCTGAGTGGCTGAGGTGCCCAGATGGTGTGGAGAAGCATCTGTGAAATCAGTGTGCTGTGCCAGCTCCTGCGAAACCCAGGGTGACCAAAGTCACATCATCCACCACATCAGCTTCACGGGGAAGGAGGGGGCGCGGATAAAGTATTCCAAAATCACAAAAACAAGATTTTTGTTTTTCTTTCGTCTATAGGTATTTCTGTAATAAGTGTTTTCCCCCAATGTATACACGTATAGCTCCAAAATCTCAGTGTTACCTAGAAAACGCAGGGTCGGTTATGTGGTGCTTTGGTCAATCCCTTCCCTTCAAGGTTCTAGTTCCATTAGTCCAGCCGTCCCTGTCCCTGCCTGCTGTGTCTGTCACTGATGGTCAGGATGCACAGGGACCAGAGGCCCTCAGGCCCTGTTTTTCTCCTGGAGGTGAGCCTGTGCATTCCTCATTCTGGTGGCCATAAAGACCTGAAAATTGTGTTTCCTGAGTCATCAATCTTGGTTTCCTCCAATTTGAGGTTTGAAAAGCTTTGAGAAATGCCTGTAGGTGAAGTTCGGAATAGCCTCCAGCTGGATCCTGACCTGGTTCTGGGGTCAAAGGGGCAACTAGAAAGTATTGTTCTCCAAGAGTCCTTTATTATAGCCGAAAGCTATTGATGGCCTATTCCTGTGTCCCTTACTTAGGCTACAGTTGCCAGCACCCAAAAGAACAAAGCCAACAACTGGTCAAAAGAAAACGTGTTCCTTAGAACCACAGCATCCCCTGGTATTCATTCATTCATTCATTCATTCACTCATTCACTCACTCACTCATTCATAGAATGACTTTTTAAAGCACCTACTATGAGCTCAGAGCTATTTTAGACGTGGAACAGAGAGTAGTGAGTGAAACAGACAATAGTTCCTGCCCTTCTGGAGCTTACCTTTTATAGCATCACGCCCCTCGCTGGCTTTGGTCACGAGATTCTTAAACTGACCTGTATGTAGTGATTTTGTTCTAAAGAACCGCTTGGTTCCTTCTGTGGTGTAGCTGAGTGCTGGCCAAGGCCCATGTGAGCAGTACAAGCGGGGAGAATGCGTAGCGGCTTTCCTGCCAAAACGGTAGTGTGCTCAGAGTCTGTGTCAGCAGAAGCAGGATGAGGGAGGTGCTCGCTCTGTTCTACGTGTTGCTGGAGAGACCAGGGCTGGAGAGGGGTTCAGGGGAAGACGGAGAGGGGAGGCCTCAAAGCCCTACTTGCAGGATTCTCGGTGGCTGCTCTCAGAAAAGTAACCCTAATTTGTTTCAGTCAAGCGGGGGAGTTTAGTGGCTCAGGTCAATAGAAATTCCAGTAGTCAGCACTAGCTTCAGGTGCGGCTGACTCCAGGCACCCTGGCGAAGGCCTTGGAGCCCCTGATTTTCCTACGTCTCCTGGCTCTGATGAATGCTGTGTTGGCTTTAGGCTTAGGCCAAATGAAGTGCTTTGAATGGCAGAGCCAGAGCCGTTCCCCAGAGGAAAGCAGGGTGCTGCCGGCAGAAGAAAGGGGGAATGGATGCTGTTAGGCAGCTTCGGCCCAAAGAGGGAATGAGTTAATGCCGTTTAACCAGAGTCCCGAGTAGGTGACCTGACCTCGGATAGGTTTGAGCCTGGCCAGGCCTGCCCACACAGCCGGTGTGCGTTCCTAGGCTGGTGATCCAGAGGTTGATGTTTTTACTGTCGCCTTTGGATAAAATGTATTAATGGAGGGGGAATGGTTGAGTAGCAGAAGGTCTGGTCAAAGCTGTGCCCCAAAGCCGTGGGGGAGCAAGGAGGAGGCGCCCCAAGCCATCCCTCCATTAGTCTTGATACTCCAAGGGACAGAGCCAAGACCGGTTCTAGAGGCCCCCGGGACACCCATTCTGGCCCACATATAAGGACCAACTTCCTGGTGGCAAGAGACTTTAAAAGGCTGGAGATGACACATTAAATGGCAAGAGGGGAGGGCAGTGGCATGTGGGGGTGGGGCCGGCACCGAGTGAGTTTTTAGGTTCCTCTGAACCGCGAGATCCCGCGACTGGCATCCTGAAAATGACACCTTAAGCATGGAAAAATGAAGAACGTCCCCAAACAAAATGAGAAATCAACCAAATGTATCTCCTGCTGTCTGGGGCGTGTGGTTCAAGGAGTGCAGCCAGCAGGGGATCCACGGGCCCAGCCTTAGAGAGGGAGTTAGCAACTGCTTGTGGTGCTGTGGCAAAGGCTTGGGGTGCGGGTAAGGGAAGGGATGGAGTGGGGGTGGGGGAGGAGGTGGGGTGGGATAGGGCTGGGGGAGGGGGTTTCAGAACGGGGTGGGGGAAAGAGCAAGGAAATCTGAAATTTAACTCTGGCACTGGTCTAAAATAAAGCTAAACTATTGGTTGAGTGTTTTGGCAGTGTTTTTAAACCCTGTGTGTGCCAGCTCAGGGAAAAAACGTACAGGGGATTGTAAAATGCTTCATTTTGTGTTAAACAGTTTTATTTTGGAGTTGACTGGCTAGAATTTGGCTGCCTTTGAAAATGACATCATTGCTCTGGGGAGGGGGGTGCATCTGAGAAGACTGAGGCTGGGAGGCAGCTGTGCAGGTGGAGGGGATGGCCACTGGCTTGGGGTAGGGGGAGCACACACACAGCCAGCCCCTCCCCAACCCCACCACCTTGGAGGCCCGCCACCAAGGCCTTGGCCTTGCCACGTGGTTGGCTCTGTGTGTCAGCATTGCCGAATGTCGGAGGGTGACAAGGTCAGATGCACTGGAGCGGGTCTGACCCCTCCGAGGGCTGGTAGGGGCTGAGTGGTGAGGAGGTGGCAAGAAGGTGGCTGAGGGCAGGTGGTAGGGGGGCTGGGGAGGAGAGATGGTTGGCGTCTGCCTGTGGCCTTCCGGCTGCAGCCCAACATCTGTTCCCAGGGCAGCTTCCGCCTGGCTGTGCCCCTGTCCGGGTGCATTGACCCTGTCCTGCCTCTCCTGGCCTCTCTTACTCCCGCTCGGTTCTTCCTCTTGAGTCTTGGACGGGCTGTGCTTATTCCTGCCGCAGGGCCTTTGCTCCACCTTTCCTCTCCACCTGGATGTTTTTTTAGGTTTTCACAAAGACAGCTCCTTCATTTCCTTTTGGATCTTAACTCCGATGTCACTTACACGGAGTGGCCCAGTTGGACGCTCCCTCTCCCCAGCTAAAGCTGGTCTTTGCTGTCTATCAAATCATCCCATTTGATTTCCTTCCTGGCAGATCTTGTCATTTCAGATTTTCTTTTTGATTTGCTTTTTGTTTATTGTCTTTGCGACTAGAAGGTGACCTCTTGAAAACAATGTCCTGCTCTTTCTCATGCCTACGTCTGTCTCTGGCCTAGCACAGGGCCTAGCACATAGTAGGTACTCAGGAAATCTTTATTGAATGATTTGTTGGCAGTGACCCAGGTGGTGTCAGGTTGTTCTGTTTGTCACTCCTGTGGGTGGCTAAGGACGAGGAATTCTTGTGGACAGTCTTCTGAGGCCTGGAGAGGAGCCTCTTTCCTCAAAGGCCACTGAGCCACACCTCCCTTCTTGCCTCAAACTGTGTTTCCCACCTGCTTCCTGGGACCATAAAGCAAACCAGAGGGTGTATTTTGCTCTTCCAGGGGATAGGGATGTTTGGGTTCTGGACCTTTAGTTTTTTATGAAGTCCCCACTTGGTGCCAAGCCCTGGCTAGGAGGTGTCAGGGATATAGCAGGTCCCTGCCGTCCAGAAACTTTTGTTCCGGCAGGAGAGATGATAGAGTGGTAGACAGACAGACGCCTGGGGTGCATGTGAGAATGGCTGCCCCCAGGGGCCCCCTGCCTGTGGAGCACGGGAAGACCCTAAGGTCCCTGGGGTGGGATTTGAGGAACACCAGTGGAGCGGCAAAGGAGAGACCTAGAGGTGGATTCTGGAAGTGTCTGCATCTCACGGGGTCCGCCAGGGCGGTTTGTTTTCCCTGCGGAGGGAGTGGCAGAGTTGTAGGGAGAAGTGCAAGTCGCTGAGAGCTGTGCAGCCAGGTCACAGAGGGAAGGGCCCTCCGGAAGGGGGGTGTCCGGTCACAGAAGGAAGGGCGGTGTGTGTGTGTGGGGGGGGGTCCGGTCACAGAGGGAAGGGTCTGGGGGGCCTGGGGAGGAAGGGGAGTGAGTAACCAAAGAGGCTTTGCCCTCTGACCACCTTTGCTGCAGGCCGCTTGCCTCATCACTGATTTTGTTTTTGTTCTTTTTAATCTCTCATCACTGCCTCTGATGCCACTGCATCCTCTAAAGTCTTTTTATCACCATCTTAACAAACACCTTGTGTCGACACATTTACTTAAAAATTGTTTAAAAGATACCCCCTTAGTGAGGGTCCCAACAGAAAACAGATGGTACATTCAAATGAGGTAATTGAAGAGCTTTTAATAAAGGGCCCTTTATGGAGGTGGGTAGGGCAGAGGTGGATAGGGCAGAGGTGGGTAGGGTGGAGGAAAGCCAGTGGGGATGGGGGAGCATTTTGGGGACATCTTGGCAGCGTTGGAGGAGGACTTTTTGCTGGGAGCCCTGCAGGAGACCACCCTGGTGAGAGGCAAGCTGTGGCTGTAACCCAGGGAGTGCCAGGAGCACAAATACCCCAACTGTCCCCTCCTCACCCCCAGTCTCTGCCGGAGCCACTGGCTAAACCTAACAGGAGCCCCAAAGCACTGGAGCCTCTCGGTCAGCTCCCCAGGGTGCAGAGCAGGGTGGAGGAGGGAGGATCTGGAAAGGCGGATGATAAACGCCCTGCGTATCACCCCTGCTCCTGGGGCCGGCTTGGGTGTTGCTGAAGAATTCAAATTTTGGAGATTAACCCCAGTGTATAAAAGGGGGAGTTTCCTGTGTAAATCTGTCTGGGGGGTCTTGGAGCCACAGGTTTGTCTCGGGGCTTGGGGCCTCGTCAGGTTGCCGCGGGGTGGGGGTGGGGGTGGGGGTGGGGGGTTCGGTGTTTGGTTTTCTCTTTTCCCCTGGCCGTGGCGCTGGTCTGTGATTTGGTCTTCCGCTGTAATGCCACAGATTAGGGGAACAGAGGAGCAGATTTGTCAGACATGACGCCTGACTCCTGGCAGGTATAGCTGTTCAGATCACGGCCCGAGCTGCCAAAACTTTGTCATTTGCATAAATGGAGAACGGAATAGGTTATCGTTCCGATTAACACCATTTACTGCTTAACTACTGGAGAAATTGGCAAGGAAGGCACTCTGTGGCCGTCGTCCCCCTCAACGGTGTCATTCCATTTATGGCTTCGCTGGGGACAATGGCAGGGGAGAAGTCAAGGAAAGCAGGAAGGTCAAGGATGCTTCTGAGGAGCCTCTTTGTTCATTATGTATTTATATGGCACGTGGTTTCCATTCGCCGGCTGCACCGCTCCCGGGACCCCCAGAGGATAAGGCAAGGAAACCTGTGCCCTGAGCACCAAAGCTATTTTTATTTGTGCGCAGGGCAAGGTGACGCGGCTGCTGCAGGCCGAGGTGCAGCTCTCCCTGACACACAGAATTGGATATTAAGGCGGAATTAGAAGCTTGAGTCCAAGGAGATCCCTTGTGAGTGATGCATTCAGGATGGCATTATGACTTTCCAGACTGCTTCTGTGGAGAGCAGCAAGGGTAGACGAAGGAGCCGTTTTGGGGGACACCCCCAGGCCCCAAGTAGCCTTGATGTTAGTCTGTGAGTAGACTGTGAATTGTTTTCCCCAGTCCAGTTCTCTTCCTGTTGTTTCTTTTTTCCATGACACTTCCCCACTGGACATTCCGAAGCGCTTCCTTCTCCTCTTTACAAAGCTTTGCGGCATCCCACTCGCCCACCCACCCGAGCCCCACCCTGACTTATCACCTCGGAAAGTCCCCGTTTCTCCTATGACTCACAGACTGGTCCAATACTGTTAACATTGCTTTACCTTTTGGTGAGGGGCAGATGAGCCTTTCAGTTACTCTTTATGTAAAATACATTTTTAGAGATTATTAAATGTCACTAACACATAAATGTATCTACTTGTAAAAATCTCAGATACAGGTAAGGCTAACATCTCAATCCTGCCCACCACCACCACCCACCCCCGGTTGATTTGCTGTCACTGTTTTGGCTTGCATATTTCAAGACCTTCTACTACAAAGTTACCTAATACCACATTTCATAGATGCTAAGACACACTGTAACATCTCTGTAATTGAGATGAATCCTAGAGTGAATGGCTGCTCGTGGTTTAATTGATAGTTTTGTGTGTGTGGTATGTAAAATAATGGTGCATTTTACAAATCATCCTGTCTTAGATTTGATGAACTATGGTGTATGTGTATCCATAGAAACAATGTCATATTGATTTTTTATTAAAAAATAAATGATAACATATTGGATCTATCATTCTGCAACTTGTTTTCTCCCCCACACACCCCCACATAATACTATGCCTTGGAGAGTTTTGCATGTTGGTATATAGACCTCCCTCATTCTTTATTAACTGCTGCGTGGCACTGTGTAGCATGGATATACCATGGTTTGTGCAGCTGGTCCCGTGGTGATGGGCATTTAGGTTATTTCCAGGTGTTTGCTGCAGTAAACATTCTTGTACATGTCTTCCTATATGAGCGCCTTCTCCATGGCTGATAGTGAGAAGGAGGCATTGCTGGGCCCATCCTTTCCTGCATTCCATTCTATTTCATTCCATGTGTTCTGTCTCATCCTATCCAACCCATCCCACCCCATCCCATCCCATCCCATTCCACCCCATTCCACCTCATTCCACCCCATTCCACCCCGTTCCACCACATCCCATCCCATCCCATCCCATCCCATCCCATCCCATCCCATCCCATCCCATTCTATCCCATCCCATTCTATCCCATTCCATCCTACCCCACCCCATCCCACCCCACCCCACCCCATCCCATCCCATCCCACTCTACCCCACACCATCCCATCCCATCCCACACTATCCCATCCCATCCCACACCATCCCATCCCATGCCAAACTCTCCTACCCCACCCTATCCCATCCCCTCCCATCCCATCCCATCCCATCCCATCCCATCTCATCTCATCTCATCTCATCTCATCTCATCTCATCTCATCTCATCTCATCCCATTCCATCCCATCCCATCCCGCACCATCCCTTCCCGCACCATCCCATCCAAAGTCATCCCATCCCATCCCACCCCATCCCATGCCATTCTGTCCTACCCTGTCCCACCCCACCCCATCCCATCCCGCACCATCCCATACTATCTCATCTCATTCCATCCCATCCCACACCATCCCATGCCATCCCATCCACCCACCCTGTCCTTCACCCATAACCCCAGTACTTATTTGGTATCAGAGACTGTACCTGGACCAGTTTTGCGGTTTGAGGTGTCTACAAAAGGGAGTCAGATCCTGTCTAGCTCGGAGAGTAAGCATAAGATGAGTCTTGGATCAAAATTCCAGAGCATCCCCAAGTTCAGCCTGGGTATAGTAGCACAGGTGTTGGTGTGGTTCTGAGGAAGGCATTTCAGCCCTCATTTTATACTCGGTCTGGGTCCTCTCAGGCCAGCAGTCACCTTAGGAACAACGAAAAAAATGCCCTTGCACTGACATGTTACCCCTTGACTTATCTGGGGCATGAGTACGAATCTTCCCCAGTTGTGTTCTTAAGGCTGATGTGTGTTTGGGTTGTTCTGGGGACAAGGTCTTTCTCTTGTTTTCCCTCCTTTGAGCTGAGTAGGGAGAAAAGAGCTGCCCACCTGTCCTGTGACACCTGGTCTGTTCTCCATGAAGGTTCTCTGCCAGCTCTCACTGAGGATGTGGGAAGCATGGGGCGGGGGGATGGAGGTGACAGAGGTGGTTGGAGCCTCCGTCTCCATCTCTGCTACCTGAGACTTTGTGAGCAGAAAGTGTCCCTGGGGTGTCCTGGGACAGCCTCGGGCAGTGCTTCTCAAACTTTACGTGAGTGAGTCTGCATCACTTGGGATCTTGTGAAAATGCAGATTCTAATTTGGTGGGTCTGGGGGGAGGGGCAAGATTCTGCATTTGCTACAAGCTCTTGGGATGCAGATACTCCCGGTTCCTGGACTGCGCTTTGAGTAGCAATGACTTTGGGATCACTAAGCAAATGTGGAGGCAAGAAGGACCTGGGGATAGGGGAAGGAGCGTTTTGGTGGGCGCTAGGGTTTGCTTGGCACCAAAGCTGGACACGTGGCAGGTCTCACCTTGGGGGATTATACGTTCTTTAATTCTGCACTTTTGGCACACCAGTGTCCAGCTGTTATATCCAAGTCAAGGCAGAGTTTGTTGGCTTGTTTACAGCTGATAGACTTGTGCTAGAATTTCCAACCTTGGGTGGCATTTGAGTAGGATAATTCTTCATTCTGAGGGACCATCCCTTACTTTACAGGACATTCAGCACCCTTGGTCTTGCCCACTAGATGCCAGTAGCAACCTCCCTGATATTGTAGCATGTGAAAAAATGCCCCTGAAGAGCCGGTGCCATGCCTGGTTGATGGCCATCGAGCCGGACAAGGCCCTTGTGGAGGGCAGGGACCGTGGCCTGGTCTCCATGTCCCTAGAAGCTGGCACCATGCCTGGCACGGAGCAGGAGCTTGATCAATGTGTGCTGCATTAAAGAACATAGCATGCTGGGTACTAAGGAGGATGCAAGTTCTAATAATCCTGTACTTCAAGGAAAAGCCACTTTGTGTGCCTCTGCTGTACCCGGCAGGGTGGCATCAGCTGAGGACAGCAGCATCCTGACCGGAGGGATAGCATGGGGAGACAAGACGCGGAAGTGAGGGAGCACTCCGAAGTTCATCTCTGCCTCCTTGAGGCTCCCTTTCCTCGCGGGTTTTTGATGTATCTGCCTCTTCTGGGCAGAGAGGCTGGAGGCTAAGGCCTGTCTTCTTCATCCTTGTGTCCTCGAGGCCCAGCACGTTGTAGACGTCTTGTCACTGTTTGCTGGAAGAACGGTTTGAATTCACTGGGGGAACCGGCCCATCTCAGGAGCTCAGGGACGGCTCCTCGTGGTTCTCTGAGGAGAGAGTGTTTGTAATGGGAGCTGCACCCCCCCCGCCCCACCATCCGAGTCGTTCGTGCAGTTATTAGTCTGTTGATTTGTTGCTTGAACACATGCTGTGTGCCAGGCACTGTGCTGAGGCAGGCCGTGATGGTGAGCAAGGTGGAACTGATGGTGTGCTTGGGGAATCAGACGGACAATGGGAAAGTCACAGTTGCGGTAAGGGCTCCTGGAGGAAGGTACGTGGTGCTGTGAAAATAGCATCTGGTCTTTGTGGTGGGGCTGGTAGCAATACGATGTCACGGAGGGCTTTCTAGAGGTGGTGAAACTGGGGCTGAGAGCTGAACCAACTTAGATCTGCAACTGTATTGCATCCAACTTAGTGTTCAGGGTACCAGTAAGGCAGGGTCACTCCCACCTGAGAGAGAGAAATTCTTTTGCAAGAATTGGATTTAAAGTATTTTTTAAAAAGCATTAGAGGTTGTAGAGATGAATCAATAAAAAAGTTTTGTTGAGACTTCATTACTCTTATTTTAGAGTTTAGTGGTTTTTTTTCTATTTTGAATCATGCCAGCGGAGAGCATACTCTTTTCTAGATGCAGGGCCTCTAAAAGTCTTGGCTCTGGATCTGGAATGAGTAAGAGATAAGTGGGAGAAGGCTCCAGAGGAGAGTGCTGCAGACAGAAAGCAGAGTGTATGCAAAGGCCCTGGGGAAGCAGAGGTGATACAGAATGTTGGAAGACCAGCAAAGAAGCCAGGAGGGTAGGTACTCAGTGGACAGTGACGTGAGGGTGGGGGATCGGGCTGAGAGTGTTTTGGGGCCAGGTGATTTCAGGGCCTTGGATGCTGTTGGAAGGGCTAAGCCAAGGAGTGACATGATTGGGTGTGTGTTTTTAAAAGGTCACTGTGACTGCCATGTGGAGAGTGCATCCATCTGTGGGCCATCCTGGAGGGTTGCTGATGGGTTTTTCCCTTGGGGCCAGCAGTCATGTGGCCTGCAGCCCCTCATGCTGTGAGGATGAAGGTGCCATTGCGTCACTGGTGCCCAGGTCATAACCCCACTCTGCGCTGCACTTCTGGACTCTCTCTTCCCTTTCTGGGTCAGGCAGGCCTGGACTTCAGAAGCCAGATGGCGTCCAAAGACCTTTGCGTGATGTTTAGATTTCCAAGTCACTGTAAATCTCACTGAAGTGACCTATTTTTCTCCCATCTTGCTCTTGTATTTTTTATGAATGGATAATAAAAAATGCGGCAGGGTTGTTTGTTTTAATTTCCTCCTGACACCTGGACTCTGCGTTCAGTGGCAGCTGTCCCTCTAGCGGCTGGAAGTCCACCTCTAGGCGGTGGGGCCCTGGGCCCATTCACACCGGGCTCTGCTGGGAACAGAGCAGCTGAGACAGCGGCCCCAGCCCTCGTAAGACAGCCAGCCTCCTCAGAACGTGGGGCCAGAGTTTCAATGGCTGTTGGACAGGATGGGACTGGTTCCAGAGCGTCTGCGTGGCCAGACGCTGTAGCAATGGCTGGCTTGGAGGTGAGAACTGGAAGCTTCCACCTCAGTTGGGACTGCAGCCCCACCCATCTTGCTAACTAACTGTTTGATGGAAGCCAGTTCTCGAAAGGCAAATGTGGCCTCACATTTGATGTGTGGTGTCATGGGCCAGAGCTCTGAGGGATGCCAGCCTCTGATGCCCTTGAGACCAAAATTCAGCTCTTTACTCTAGTGGCCATTTGTGGTTGAGTCTGTCCATTTCTTCCAGCCTGAATCACTGCTCTCCACCTTGCCTTTGTCCTTGAAGTCTGTCGTGTGCTGGCCCGTGCCATTCTCTCTGCCTGGAACGCCACTCCCCAGTTTGGTTCTCTGGCAAAGCCAGACCCAGCCTTCCATCCTTCCCGGGAAGCCATCCCTGACCTCTGAGCAGACGGCAGGCTGGGCTCCTTCTCTGGGACTCCCAGGAGCACTTGGTCCGTGCCCTTATTTTCCAAATACATTTTTCTTGCTTCATGCTTATTAGATGAATTCGTTGTAGAAGATCTATTAAATCAAGACAAGCCAAAGGAAGAAAATAAAACCTAGCCATAGTGCAGAGAGCCAAGGTAGTCCTTTGGCATTTTTCCTTCCAGATTCTGCTTTCTCCCCACTTATCTATAGACTGTGAACAGCTTGTCATACTGTTAAATATTGTCCTGAAGCTTCCTTTAACCAGCCTTATAGTGCCCCACTGTGTTCAGGTGTGTATAATAGTCCTCACGCCAGCATCCCACCCACGGGTCTTGTGAAGGGCAGGACCTTAGATTTTCACCTTTGTTCACCCAGGGGCCGGCATTTCATTGGAGGTTCATGGGATGTGTTCGCCAGACGAATGAATGGTCCTGCCTTCTCTTCTTTCTCCTGACATGGCCAGAACTAGGGAAGCCTGTACTTTGGGCCTTTTTCTCTCCCCATTTCAAGTATCTACCCACCTTCTCCTGGAGAGGACACTCTACGACCCAGCCTGCTGTTGTTGAACCTTTAAAAGTCAAGCCCAAAGGTTTGGGCACCTAAGAGGCTGGAGGGGTTGGGCTTGGAGTGAGTGCCTGGAGGTCAGCAGCGATGCTACCTGCTCAGACATGACTTCCAGGCCTGGAGGGAGCTGGGAGGTTCTAGGTGGCCCAGGGGCTGCTGCTGGTTGTGAGCAGAGGAACTCCAGTGGGGCGTGGAGGTCCCTGCGACCTCCAAGTTCTAGCAGCCATGTTTGAAGGCCTCCAGTGCAGCAAGGCATGCTGGCCTTGGGTAACTGGTGCACGTGCTCTGAGATTACCTGGGAGTGGAGCTCTGCCTTGTGATGAGATGCAAACGTTTGTACCCCCCTCAGGCCTAATGGAACCTAGGATCAAAAGCCTTAATTTATTCATGCATGGATTAAACAAATGATTGTTGCATACCTCTTATGTAGCAGGCTCTATGCTGGTCCCTCCCCTCAAGGAGCTCACAATTTAGGGGTAAGGGTATAGGGTATCCGACTGTCCCAGGTTGCCCTAGACTGAGGGGCTTCCTGGGACACTGGATTTTCAGTGCTAAAATTGGGAAAGTCCCAGACAGATGGGGGCAAATTGGTCACCCTAGTCAGATGTTGTCTAAGAAGTGGACAGAACCCTGCGAGCAGGACTGGGGGAGTTAGGGGGATGGAGGGAGGGGGAGGGGGATGGACTTAAGGAGGGAATCTCATGTTCCAGGCCTGGAATGCTTAGTAGGAGCTTTACATGGATCTGTGCCATCCCTAGAAGTAGTTTCTACCAAAGATTCTTCCCTTCCTTCTCAGTTCCTTGTGCCGCTCCCCCTACCCAGGTGGTCCTCCTTGGGCACAGCATAGCCAGGTGTTGGCAAAGCAGCTCTCTGGAAATGGCATGCCTGGGGGCCTGGGTTCAGTTGCCTCCTCAGCCTCCAGGACCAAGGTTTTTTTTTTTTTTTTGAAGAGGGCTCCCATTCTCTCCTTTGGGACTAGGAGATTACTTGTCAGTTTATTTACGGGGTTACATTATCTACTGGGCTTGACTCTTGAGACAGCCTCATCCATGACTTGGGCTTACTTATCATTCGTCCATTTCTTCATTCACTTCTTCACTCAACACATGGTTATTACTGATCAGCTATTACATGCCTTTGCGATGCACTGATCCCAGGGCTGGACACATAGGAGCTGGTAGATAGAAGATCCCCGCCACCCCAGCGCCTGGGGTAGTCTCCAAGCCAGCCGGTTCCAACCGGGGTTGCTGGCTCGAAGGGCTGCATGAAGTCAGTAGAGCCATATCCATCCCTAGTGGGCCTTCCCCAGGGCTGACACCCAGGGTGCAGGCCACCTTGCCAGTACGTCTCTGGAGCCTTTGTCCCCAGAAGGCTGTGAGGGGGCTTGGGAGAAAGGAGAAAGGCCCTTCTCTTGGAAAAGCCATTTGTCTGTTGAAATGCGGTTTGCTTTTGAAAAGAGGCGAAAGAGTAGGAAGGCCACCAGGGTGAGAGTGTGCTTCCTATAAGCCAGTTTCTCACATGGAGGTGAAGTTCTGGGAACATGTAGGGCTGGGCTAGACATGTGGTTGCCATTCCCCATGACCCCCCACCCCGGATTCTAAATGCTGTTGTGCCAAGCAGAACTGATTCTTACCTTTTAGCATACAAAAAATCAGTGAAGGAAAACCCCTAAGCTGGCAACGTAATAGCACGGTACAAAGAGAATTTTGAAAGAAGCGACAACATTTCTAGGGAAGGTTTCTTTGTGTGTTCCAGTGGCCACGGCGTGGTGGAGCCAGGTCACCTCTCTCGTTCTGGTGCACGTGTGGGGAGGTCCTGAAGGCAAAAGCAGAGCCGCAGAGGAAGGAAAGGACCCGGCATTGGAATGTGCATGCCTATGGACTGGTGTGTGTGTTCCTATCAACACATGTATACATTCATCAAATTACATCTGCTTTTACCTTTAAAATTTTATGAACACGGGCATATGGTGCATTATCCTGCCACGGACTATGAGAGCGTGTGTGTGTGTGTGTGTGTGTGCGTGTGTTCGCTCGCATGCATGCATGTATATATACGTGTGTGTGTACAGGCGTAGGGCCCTGCCTGGCCCTCGCTCCTCGAGTGGCTGAGAAAGTCTTTTGGAGAGGAGAGCCTTGGAGCGCGTGGGGCTGTGGGGCTGTGGGTGAGCCGACCTCCCCAGGGCCCCTGCCTGGCCCTTGGCCCACCAGGCCATGAATACATTTCCATCCATCTCCGGCCCCCATCACCTAGGCAGCTAATTCCTCTGAGCCCCTCTGCCTTATTAAAGTCACAGATCACTTTCGCGAGCTTAACGCTGTCAAGACCAGTGCGCCCCAGATCCAACCCCTCCCTGCCACGCAGCCTCTCCTGGAGGGCTGGGGGTGGAGGTGAGGGTCCTGCCAGCCCCCCACCCCCACCCCCACCCCCACCCCTGCCCGGCCCCCTCCTCGGTTCGGTCTGCCCGACGACGCCTTGCAGTGATCAGTGAGGTCGCCTCAAGATTCCTTCAGTAAAGCCCTTGGCAGGGATACAAGGGCCGTCACAGCTGTGCTGCACAGACCGGCTTCCAAAGGCAAGGACTGGGCCGGCCCACTTGAAGTGGCTCGGTGGCGGAGGGGTGCGAGGCTCGCTGCTGGTTCGGAGAACACTCCTCCCGTCCCCGGCTGCCTCGGCCTCCCCTGTTATGAAATATGGATGGTACCGGTTCCAGCGTTGGGAGACTCGCTGGCAGCGCTGAGCGTCTCCAAAGGCCCGCCTTGTGCAGGCACCTAAACACTTCACTGAGCAATCTGTCAACATGTCAGCAACACATGTTTTGTAAAAAGCTTCCAGTGGGAGTAATGACTCCCACCAGGACTTCCAAAATGCTTTGAATTCAGCAGATTTCTATTGCGGGCATCCCCTGGGGTGCCTTTTACAATGCCTACATTTCAGAAATTTGAGCCACAGACCCCTGGGGGTTTCCTTTCATAATGCCTCAAAATGTAGGGTTATATTGTTGGAAGTCCCCATGGGGTCTTTATTAATACCTGAATTCTGAGGAACTGGAAATTACACAGGGCACTGCAGGGGCCCAGATCCACACCAGGAAGAAGAGAAAAACTCTGTGGGGAGATTTTTTTTCTTCATGCAAGAGTGAAAGAGAAGAATTTGCTAAAGGACAAAATTGAGTGTGTTTGAGCTTCCTTCATTTAATCTGCCTTCTAGAACGCTACAGTAAAATCTGCAACGGGGAAGGGGGGAAATGACTTTTCTATTTTTAAATCTCACTTTGATATTTTAGGGGCCAGAGCATATTCTCTTTAAACACCCAGTGTCGAGGGGGTATTGTTTAAAAATAAATTATTTTTCTTTTTGGTAATTGAAAACACCTCTGCCGTGCCCCTCTCCCAGGTCTCCCCTCTTCCTCAGAGCCTGTTAAACTCCTGGGGCGCGCGCCGGCTCATTATCATTAACCGTTTGGGGTCGGTGTGAGATATTGGCCCGCTTGCTGTCCTCCCCTCCCCTTCCCTCCCCTCCCCTCCCTTCCCCTCCCCTCCCGTCCCCTCCTATCCCTTCCCCTCCCTTCTGTGCATTAAAGATGAGAAAATCAACCTTGGAGATGGTCCAACCCTCTGTGCGAACTGGTTTCAAACCCTCTCTCCCAGTCGGGGCCAGCAGAATAGGAAATAGCGAGGTTGCCTGTTACTTTTTTGCAAGCATTTTGTTGCCGAAGTCAGAAAAAGACAGAAGGGATGTTCTCCTGTCCCTCAACACACACACACACACACACACACACACACACACACACACCCCAGCTTCTGCGTGTCACTGGTTCCAGCCTTTCTTGTCTGTACACTCACCTTCAGTATTGTTTTTTTAAAAGTTACAAGACTTCAAACATGTTAAGCCTTAGGGTTAATTTAAGCTTCTTTTTTCCTTTCTAAATCTGGCAGTCACCGGCTTGCTGAAAAGAGGTCTCTTGCTCTCTCTATTTCTATTACAGTCTCATTGACTGGGACAAGAAAATAACACTGAGAGAGCTAACTTGCAGCAGCCAAGGCCAAGAAATTCTAAGTTGCTGATAAGACCCGCCCTCCTCCCTCTTCCCCCTCCTCCTCCCTCCTCCTCCCTCCTTCTCTCTCCCTCCTCCCTCCTCCTTTCTGCCAGAGTGACTGGATCACACAGGGGACTCGGGAACTCACATTTTCCCCCCTCGGTGAGACTCCCAGACGGTGCTCAACCATCTGTGGTCCCGTGGGTCCAGCAGAGAGGGCCTGAGGAGGGGGGTTTGCCCATCAGGAGCTGGTTGGGTCAGACACTCACAGAGATCCTCTGCACCCACCCTGAGCAGGCTGATTAATTAAGCAATTGCATCATTGATTCAAGGTTTGTGATTTGGTGCCAGGGCGCTGGCTGGCGCATTCCTGAGCTCTGCTTCCCTCCCCTGGGCTGTCAGTTGTAGGATCCCTTTCTTTTTTTTTCCGGCCGGAATTTCCTCCTTGCGCCTGCACTGGGCACTTGGTGAGGAGAGGAATTGGGGCCCCTGTGTGTCAGCCACCCCCCAGCCCCCAGCCAGGAAGCTCTGGTGGCTTCTGTGGTGTCTTGATGGGTGGGGCTGCGGGCTCACAGCCCTGGGCAGACCCCAGGAGGGGACTTTTCTCCTCCCAGCAGGCCCCATGGGCTTCAGCAGGGGCCCGGAGACTGAGGGCAAGGAGCCCCGTGGCGCTGATTTGACATTTTTAGCTGAAGACCTTTGTTCAGACCAATTTCCAAGTAGCTTTGGGTTGGAGTGCGTTCTGCTTTTTTCTTTTTCTTCCTTCCTTCCTTCCTTTCTTCTTCTTCTTCTTCTTCTTCTTCTTCTTCTTCTTCTTCTTCTTCTTCTTCTTTTTTTAAATCCTGGGCCTATTTTTCTTTTTTCTCTCAAAGCGATGAAATAGTCTGACCCCGGGGATCCCATTCTTGCCATCTCTTTCCCCAAGCCACCCTCTCCCGCCTGACCAAGAAGGTCTAACTTTCCCAGCGGCCTCTGGGTCTCAGACGGTCCTCTCCCTGCCCCCTCCTCGGGTCTTCTGAGGGCTGCAGACTCCCATGGGAGGCCGTATCCCAGCCTGGGGCCTGGTTCCCGAGCTGCAGGGTGGAAGCCGCCATTTTCCCGTCCTCCTTCCTCTCGGAGACTTTGGCCTCATTTGGGGGAGGCAGTGCAGTCTGCTCAGATGCACTCATAGCCTCCGACCTCAGGGTTCAGAGCCACGGTGATGGGTGGGAGAGCAGTAGAGGAGGAGAATTCAACCCACTTCCAAGAAAACAGACTTTTTCCAGGGGAGGCCCAAGCTATGTGGCAAGAACCTCTACAGTTTTCATTGCATGAGGTGGCATTATACGAGCTACCCCCTCACCCTCCTGTCCCTGGGTGGGGTGGGGGTGGTGTGGAAAAGAACAAACCCAAACCCAAACCATGAAGGCAACCAAAACCGAACGATAGAAATTCCTTCTCCTTGTGTGCCACAAAGTGAACAGCGAAGACACTGCCTTTGGGAAAGAGGGGATGGCAAACTTAGGTTCTCTAGAAAACCCACCCTATTTGCCAAAATAGATGGCCAACCTCCTTCCAGCACTAAAATCCGTGTGGTTCCAGAAAGGCAGGGTTGGGGGGAAGCGGAGTCCTTGAGCCCCTAAACAGATGTCCAGGGAGAGGAGGCCAGAAAGTCTCCTCTGTGCAGTGATTTATTTTATTTTTTAGATCTATATGCTTTGGCCACATTTATTTATTTATTTCCAAAGGGCTATTTTTGGCGTCTGCCCGGGCTCCTTTGTAGCAAAGCCCCCTTTTCTAGAATTTCCTCTCCTTTATTAGAGTTACAGCTCAGCTTTGTGCGGCCCCGGGGGAGCCGGCCAGCCGCTGGCAATTTCTCTCAGACACCCAATTACCCCCTGACGTCAGTGCCTCCTCGCCCTGCTCCCCTGGGTGCCTGCATTTTTTCCTTTGTAACACTAATAGCTGACTAGCTAAGTGCCTGTCGGTTCCTTGGCAGAGGAGTTGATTGTGTTTTCGGCTGGATACTAAATCCAAAAACTATGTAAAAATGTCAATAGGTGAGTGCACATTGATTTTGGTTAGTCACAGTGATATTTGAGCCCCTTTGGGGACTCTGTCTGGGGAAGTATTTTACAAGAAAGATAATATAACAGAAAATTACTGGAGCTCCGCGGGTCTCTGGTGGGTTTCTTAGGGGCCTGCTAAATTGCTGTAGAATCAACAAATGCTTTATTAATCTAAATTTGTGGTTTTGTTCTTTCTTCTCTTCAGAAGGTTGGAGTTTTAATGATGCCGGCGGCGAGGCTGGGCGGCGCGGCCCGCACCTTGGCTGCCGGGCTGGGGTACCCTGGCTGGTAATGAACTCCCAGAGGATTCTGGGAGCAGGGCGGCTGTGTTCCCAGCCGGCTTCCTGGGGAATGTGGAGCAGGCGCCGGGCCCGCCGCTTGCCAGGCCGAGGTCTGCGCGAGCAGATAAAGTGAGGGGCTGAGGGCCTGGAACAGCTGTGCCGGGCCAGGCTGACTGGGAGCGGCTGATAAGGGTCCAGAAGGAGCCCAGGCGGGCGGTGTGGCACCGCCAGAAATCTGACGGGGTATCAGGACTGGCAAAGAAAGTTAAACGCGGCCGGTTCCGGGGGATGGTTGGCGGACCTGCGGAGAAAGATAATGGTAATTGATGGAATCAAAGTCACAACACAGCCTTGTGTTTTCTTGGCAATTAATTTCCCCCCTCCCCTGTTCCTAACCCCCTGGCATTCTTGGAGCCCAGGATGCCCCGTGAGCAGCCTGTGTGCTCAGATAATCAGCATGCCCTCCTCTCTTTGGCGGATGGGAGCTGGGAAGATGCGGCCGGGCACAGACACAATTAGAGAGACTGGGTTTTAAAAAAATATGGTACAAACAAGTCGGAAAAGAAAGCCCCACTGAAAAGTTAGGGATGTGTCACTCCGGGAGCTCATCTGATCTTACTCTGGAAGGCAAGGAGGAAAATCGATGTCTTTGTAAGAGCACGGGGCGCCCGGTCTCCTGGCTGGGCAGGACAATGCGAGTGGGGCCAGTCCCTGCACACGCGCACACATATGCACACGCATGCACGCGCCTCCCACATGGTGCTGCCGGGGAGACTGGGCCGATAATGGGACAGCAGTTTATATGCTTATGCCGCGTACAGATGTGCCTGCCTCTCCTGCGCGTGTCTGCCTGCCCCCCTCTACCTTTTGTCCCTTGAAAGGCAGCCCTTCTCAACAATAGGCCGGCCAGGCTGTTTCTGCCGGCTCACGCTGCCCGCCTGCTCCGTAGGTAAGGCCATCGGCTGGCCTTTTGTTGTGCACACGCTGGGACACACCTGCTTGCAGACACGCGTGAACGCACAACTCTGGTGCTCCCACCCACTCTGCTGCTCAGTCCCGGCTTGCTGGTTCTGGCCGGGGTTCGGCTGTTCCCCAGGGAGCGCCCTTGTCGACTCCAGGATCGTGTAAGCAAATAAAACACTCCAGAAAATTTCCCTGGAGTCTTTTGAAATTAAAATCAGTGTGCAGTAAAACGGCGTGTCAGTCCGGCGTGTGGGTGCAAGCTTCCGAACAACTGGAGATCCTATAAGGGAAGCAATTCAGAGCAGTCTACCTTGTGTTTGGTATATACACCAGGGTCCTACTTGGTAGGTGTTAGGGAGGAAAGGAACTCCCACACATTTTCTCACCTTTGGTCTCTCTGGGAGCTGCCCTGCTCCCAGCCCGTCTCGGGCTAGGTGACAGAAGCCAGGTGACAGAGGGACCCAGTGGGGCAGGACTGAGAGGCTTCTGCTTTTATTCTGACCTGTCAGGTCCATCCTGCCCTGCCTGGGTGAGGGGCTGACGTTAGCCTTCCATGGAAGCAAGGCCCTGAGTGTGGCCCAAGAGAGCAGTGTGGGCCAGCCTTCCCGAGCCAGCCTCCTCCCCCAAGACTGGCTGCATTCCTGCATCAGCCCTCGGCAGCTCCCCCAGAGCTTTGTCTCCCCTATAGGGTCGGAAGAAGGAGGCTTGGAAAGGAGGCCCCCTGGTGACTTCTGAGCCATCAAAGCCTGGGACAGCACGCCTCCAGGCCCCTCAGCTCCCCTCCTGAATGGGCTCTGCAGGCCGGCAGCTGTTTTGGGGCCTGGAGAGGAGGAAGGGGGCTGGTTCTTTGTCCCTGGAAGGAGGCCTCCCGGAGGCCCAGGCCTGCATGGCGGGCAGCCACGTTAACCTTCCACCCTGGGGGGAGGGGGCTTGCCTGAGGTCAGGCACATAATGAGGCCAGGTCCCTGGCTGTCCCCTGCCTGGGCTCCTGCAACAAAGGCCCAGTCAGGCTGCACAATGAGGGGGGAGGTGGCCGGGTGGGGGCGGGTAGGTGCCGCCACAGCCGGCCTCTGCGGCCCAGGGTTTCCTTCCAGCCCACCCCATGCTGGGCACTTCAAAGGGGCAGAGGGGAGAGGCCAGCCCGGCCAGGCGGGCCTGGGCCTCCTGCTCCCAACGCTGCCACTGGAGGTGGAAAAACACCTTGAGAACATAGTCATGGAGTCAGGTTTTAGGAATCTGGCGCTGTGGGGAGCCCTTCATATGGGGTCTTTCTCTGGCAGCCTTGTTTCACTTTCTTTGTTTGGAGCCAGAGCTCAATATGGCCCAATTACTTAAATCAGAGCCTTTCAAATCAATAACAGCAACAACAAAAATGGCATCCTGTGTATGAGGACCTCATCACTCCTGAGTGACTTTTCTATCTGCTTGATGAGGTGGGAGGGTGAGCAGGTATGAATAGGTGGGAGGAAGGAAGGGGAAGACCAGTCCTGGGGGCTCAGAGCTTGGCTCTTTTCTCCTGCAGACCCATGCCTTCTCCCCGTAACACTGAGAGCTGGGCATCAGTCAGTCCCCATTTCACAGATGACTCCACTGAGACACCAAGCAAGCCTTTCCGAGACCACATGGTTTTGTCACTTGCCAACTCTGTGACTCCTCTGGAGTTCCTGAACATCCTTGTGCCTCAGTTTCCTCATCTGTAAAATGGGGCTGATGACAGTACCTACCTCATGGGAGTGCTGGGGGGGGGGGGATGCAGTGAAACACCCTGTCAAGGGCTTGGAGTGTGCACAGTAAGCACCCCATAAAGCAGTGGCTGTTCTTGCTGAAGTCGGCGGGTCTGGAGTCTGGGCCAGGACTTCGCGGGTCCAAAGCCAGTGCTCTTTTTGCTTCTACCCCAAACAAAAGAAAACTCTGTAAGGTGACTGAGGGATGACTGGTCCGACCTGCTTGGTGTAGAGTGGGGAAGAGGCCCAGAGAGGGGAAGGGATGGTCTGAGCCGCAGGTGTGGGTGTGTGGGATGCCTGGCTGGGAGCCAGACATGCCTCGGAGGGCCGTATCCTCCTGTCTTCAGCAGTTGTGAGATGCACGTACATGGTGGGCGGTGTTTGCCAGCTTTTGCTTAACTGCGGAGACTCGTTTCTTCACATGATATTGGACCATATCTTGTATTTTGGAAATGTTCATGAGGATTTCCAGAGGCCCTTTTAGCACTGCCCCAAGAGGCTGTTGGGGTCACCCCAAACTGGCCACCTGGTTCCCTTCACCGCCACCGTGGCCTGGAGGGGGTGGCGGTGCCTGTCCTGGAGAGAAGGCATCAGTGACCTTTCTGGAAGGAACGAGGGCAGGGCCTCCACTCCCTTGGCTCGGAGGCCAGCTAGGGTCTTGTGTGCGGAGTGGCCTTTGCAGGAGAGGAAGGCGTAGGTCAGTCAACCCTTGGAAATCCGACGAGTGTAAGGAGATGGGAAGAAAAGGCATGCCAAGGGGCATGCTTGCAGAGGGGCAGAGATTGGATGCTTTTACCCGTGGGCAAAAAAGTGCTTTGCGAAGTAGTTTGAAGCACAAAAGTACATTTCAAACTGGCCCAAGAGCAAACCTTGGTGGATGGATCCTTGAGAGTTCACGTCCCATGTTCTCTTGTCTTCACTGTCCTCTTCGTTGGCTTCACTCTGAGCCAGGCTCTTCCTAAGAGGGGCAGTTAATCTCCCTCCCCATGGTGGCTCCAACCTCACATCTTCCTTGCTAAGATAGAGCTTGTCTTTTCTGACTACTACTAGGAAAGCCTCTGAATCCACTCTGGTTCGCCCAGACCGGTCACGTGCCCACCTCAGGCCAGACTGGTGGCTGGGGGATGCCATTTGGCCAGACCTGGGGGTATCTGAATCACACAGAGAGGAGAGTTCAGTTGAAGAAGACAGGACTGCTTTTACGGAAGGTGGGATGGACGGTGCACGGGCTGAAAAGCATGGTGTATTCCACCCCCAGCATCAGGAAGCATCCTTTGAACTTTGTTCGTGTGTCATACGGGCTCGGGAGCCTGACTGCCTGGCTTCTAATTTCAGTTCCGCTTCACACTTACTGTGTGATGTTGGGCAGGCCACTTAACTCTTCGTGCCTCACTTTCCTCATCTGCAAAATGACACGGCCAGTAGTCCACACCACTTAGTTTGTTGTGAGAATCGAGGGAGGGATCCCGTGTAAGGCGCTCAGAGTGATGCTGGGCACATGAGAAGCACTTGTGTAAATGTTAGCTGTTACTATTTTCATTAATTCATTCACTTGTCCATTGAGCGCTCGCCCTCAGACAAGAAGTGAACAAGTAAGTCGTGGTCTCTGCCCTTATGGAACTCACAGAGGGAGTCTACGATTATTTTTTATTCATTTATTCAAGAACTATTTATCAAGCACTTACTATATGCCAGACACAGTCCTGGGCTGTGCTCAGGACATAAAGATCAGATACCTTTCCTAAGTCTTAGCTTCTTGTCTAAACAGCAGGGATAATAAGATCTTCCGCAGAGAGACTGCATATTAATCCGGCATATTGCCAGTGGGTGGGTATCTGTTTGCTTGTCGGGGCTTGTCTACCCCAAGGGTCGAACTTTGCCCAGCCCCCTCCTTGTGTCCCTTTCTAGAGCCTTCTCCCTTGTGTGGCTGGTCTGTACTTGATTGCCAGCAAGATGGAGAGGTGGCTTCAGGACTTCTATGCCCTAGCTGCAGGAGGGGGAGGGAGGTCATGCTTGGGTCCAGGTGTTGGTGGTCCTTGGTGGGAGCCACTGGGTCCAGTGGCTCCTATTCCCTGGCTTCACTGAGCCTTGCTTTCTTGAGGGGTCTTGGGCTTGGCAGCTCTGTGCACCAAGGATGCATGCCAGCGTTCTGCAGGAGGACCGGACACGGAGGGAGAAAACCTTATTGTCTCCCTCTGGCCCATGGGTGCGTATACTCACAGGTGACGTACTCTGCATGAGAAATGGGGCAGTGGGGCAGCAGGTGCCTATTCCTTACATCAAGAGAAAGCTAAGCAATTGTTCTGTGTCTGCTGCAGGCTAATCATCATTACAAGGCCACTTACTGGTACTCACCTTGTGCCAGCCGCCCTGCTGACTCTTTCTCAGATACCTCATCCTTTAATGCCCTCAATGTCTGTCTTAGATACATGCTTCGGGGATCCTCTTGCCTATCAAGAAACCGAGGCGCAGCCAGGACACGGCAGAAACCCAAGGTCGTGGTCCCTCAGTTGCGCAGAGTGAGATGTGCACGGACTCTGGCATCTTTGCAGCGGGGAGAGGCCCAGAAGGTGGCATTTTCTTTCTACAAGTTAGAAATTTCAGAGACCAGAATTGCCAAGAGATAAGAACCTTGGTAGACTGGAGTATATCTTTGTACATACTCTTTATATACATATGTATCGACCCTGAGTATATCTTTGTGAGCTGTATTCATCCTTTCTAAAGGACCCCCCCCTTGTTTTGGTCTGGCCAAATCCTTCCCCACTAAGGAATGGCCCCTGCAGACCCCCTCATGGTGACTGGAGGCCCAAAGTCAACAGCCTCGGGCCTGTTTCCGAGAAGGAAGTAATCAATGACCCTGATCAGATGCCTGTGCCTCAGGCTGGAACCGATGGCTTCTGGGGAAGGTCGCCCCCCCCCCCCCCCCCCCCCCGCCCCGTCTCCACACAGTCCCCAGGGTCTGCGTCCAGCCAGACAGGAATCGGCTCACAGGAATTCATTAAGTTTGCCTGCAGACCTCCTGGCCCCTCTCTGGAGCCTCCTCCCCCTGCCCGATGGCTCCATCCCCCAGCCTGCCACTTCCAGCCTCCTGGTGCTGCCACGGCCAGACCCCTGGGGCTGACTGTCCCCCACCCCCCAAGCTGGTTGCAGTTCTGCTGGGCCTTCTCTGGGCCTGGACCCGGCCACATAATTCAGTCTTGGGCCGTGGGGAGCGTAGGGAGGAAGTTCCCCTAAATTTTCTATTTTTCTGCTTTGAAAGCTGGTGGCTGATGTGTCTGTCCTGTCCTCTGAAAAGGAGGAAAAGTGGCACAATCTTTCGATCTCCTTGTTTGACAGTCTCCCTCTCCCTCTCACCCTCTTCCACCCGACCCCTGTTTGCATTGAGGCTTCTAATAGGCATGGTCTTGAGTTCTTTTTGGGGCATGAATAACTTGTTTGCTTAGCCATCAGTACATTATTGTGCCTCCTCTGGAACCTTTTTGTACCTTTTTATCAAAGATAATAATAATAATAATAATAATAATAATAATACAGAGAGACAGAGCACGAGCCAGGGAGGGGCAGAGAGAGAGAGGGAGACAGAGAATCTGAAGCAGGCTCCAGGCTCTGAGCCGTCAGCACAAAGCCCAATGCGGGGCTCGAACTCACGAGCTATGAGATCTTGGCCTGAGCTGAAGTCGGATGCTTAAGCAACTAAACCACCCAGGCGCCCTGATAATATAATAGTTATTATTGATAGGGTGGGAGCTCTAGAGAGTCTTTGGGAGATGATGTCACACCATGGAAACAAGAGCAGATGATTCAGATCTTGACGCTTCTGTGTTCAAATTCTTTCTCTGCCCTATGTCCGTGATCTTTGGCAGTTAACCTATTTGTGAGCCTTAGTTTATCCCTCTGTGAAATGGGGCCGCTGAAGCTTCGCTTGCATGGTGATGGGAGATTCAGAGGGGTGAGTGTGAAGGGCCAGCACCCTGCCTGGCACACTGGGGCTGCAGTCGGTGAATTGTGGTTCTGTTTCCTTTGGCATGGAACAGGTCACCCCAAAGAGATGAGATGGGGGGTACAGTAGGGTGTGAAGAGAGAACCTTCACCAGTGGATGGTAGGTGAAGCTGCATGGAGCCATCCAGGCCACTGGAGAGGAGCTGCCCACAGTGCTGTAACTGCCGAGTTACCTTGTGTGACAGAGCTGAGTCCCTTGGGGGCTGGTAGGGTCCAGAGATGTGGCCATTGTAAGGGAGGATCCCTCCCAGCTGTCTGGGGAAGGACAGCCCTCCCAGCTGCTCCTCACAGACCCATCTCCAGCCAGGCCGCCTCCTGGCAACACCCAGCCTATTGCTGCCCTTTGTAAAGTTACGCTGGACATTCCAGCCATGGCGCCACATGCCTCTGGGACCCCCATGAGTGCCCCATGGTGGATGCGCACTTGAGGGAATACTGACCTCTTCTTGGGCATTCTAGAGGGAAGGGAGGGGACCCAGGCCCGTTGTCCATGTCACGGACGTAGTAGGCATTGCTAAACCCCTGACGGTCACAGGGAGGTGTCATCTTAGGGAGGTGGGCTTTGGGTGTTTCTGGAAACACTCTAGGAGAATTCTCTAGCAAAGCAGCATATCCTTGCCCCAATTCTTTGTCATACCTCACCATCTTGGACCCGTGTTCCCCGCCATCGTACACAAACAGGAACGTATGCCCCTTATCCTGCACCCAAGCCTCCAGATCCTTACCTCTGTGCCTGTGTGCATGGCCAGGATCTCTCTTGGTCCCTGCCGTGCTGACCCTGGGAGCCCAGTTAGGGCTGGCCCGTCCCAGCCCAGCCCAGGCTCATCCTGGTATCTGGAGCACCCTTGCCAGCAGCCCAGGCCTCCGGACCCCCAGGAGCCACAGGATTATCCTGAAGGCTTTGCAAGTAGAAAATCCTACCACGTCGAACTTGTCTCCTGTTCCCATGCCCGCCATCTGTGAATTTGCAAGTTTTTTTTTTTTTTCAATGAGTCACTCATTTATCACGTGAATAACACAGTTACACCCCATGGTTTGTGTATGTGTTTTAAGAATGTCAGTGATTTATTTAAATCATTAGATGTTTTAAATGTGCTGCTGTTTTGTCACCCGGTCCTGGCATTTCTTCATTTATGACACACACCTGGATTCTCCTAACTGGGGAAGACCCGAGCCTCCCTCAGCCTCCGAGAGAGCCTCCCGGGCCGCCAGCAAGGCCTCTTCTGAATGGGCTCCCGCATGGGGCCTGTAGGTGGTCTCCTGGGCCCAAGACTCGATGGACTTCCCTCCGCTTTTGAGAAAGAGGGCGGGTTCCCATGTGCCTTTTCTGTCGAAATTATCTCCCTAGCTCCTCCCCTTGATACAAAAGGCCCAAGTCTGGGTCCAGAGTAAGTTATTTGTAATGCATTTTTAGAGTCCATATTGCAATATTAGCCATGACTGTCTGCTGTGTAGAAAAAGGGGGAGTCTGCGTTTGAAGTCTAATCCAGCTTCTACTTAAGCTCAGTCCCTGGGCAATCCTTTTTTCTGCCGCTGAGCTCAAACAGCCGGTCCTCAGGTTTGATCTGCTGCCCCACGGAGCCCTGCCCAATGTGAATTTGAAGAGTTTTTTTTTTCCCCCTCTCAACCAGGGAGACTTGCAAAAAAAAAAAAAAAAAAAAAAAAAAGTCACCATGGTCCACGGCATCTGCTCCCACGGTGGGTCCCTGGGTCCCTCCCGGAGTCCCTGTGGCCTCTGGCCTCCGGAGGGGGCCAGTGCCCCTTCCTTGGGGTCTCCGAGGAGCCCCTTTGAGCTCTCGCTGCTGGTGGACAGCGAGCCCTGGGGAGTCCGGGAGTCCTGTCTGGCATGTGGGGGGCCGAGCAAAAGGAGGGAAAAAAGGGAGGGAAATGAAAGGCGTGAGTTTGTCGGGAACTGGTGCTGGTGGTGGAAACAGGAGCCGCAGCAGGACGGAACCTGGTGGCCTTCAAAACTTTTCTTCTCCCCTCTCGCCACACGACTCGGAGGAGGCAGGCAGTAATTAAAGGCCCCCCTGGCTCCTCATTTTCTGTGCCCATGGCTTTGATCTGGCTCATGTTGGGCGGCTATTTTCATTGTTCCTGCTTTTCTTTCATTCTTTTTTGATGGCAGAAATGATGATCTTTGATTCCAGAGTCGGAGGTGGGCAGGAGAGTGTTACAGGTCTTACATAATGCATCTTTCACATCTTATTTTTAAACACGGGCATAATCAGGGCTGGGCCGAGGCTGGGCTTGATTTTACCCCGTGTTCAGGGAGAGGCGGTCGCCTGCCCTGCGGTGCTGGCCCGGGGGTAGGTGGGGACAGGCAGTCCTGTGCAACTGAATGAAAATTACTAGAGGAAGCGTTTTCCCCTCCACCCCTTTCTAAATATAACCTGGAGGGAGTTTTTCCTAATTGTTCCCTTATGGTCGGAGATGTGCTGAGAGCGAGCAGGACAGGGAAGGCTTAGCCCGCGTAGCTGGGCTTCTCTCGGCAACACTGTGGGAGGCCCACACACTGTTTATTAGTGGATGTTAATAAACTATAAGGGACAAGCCGCAGGAGGAGGTATATGAACCAGTAAGGTATATGAACCCGGATGAAATGGAGATGCTGGGCAGACGGGGGAGGTGGGCGGCGGGGGCGGGGGGGGCGGGTGTCACCATCTCAAATGTCTGTACCCCCATCCCAGCTCCTCAGCTCCCACTGAGCAGATGCAGAGAACCTCCCAGAGTAGGCCCTGTGGGCTGGGCAGAGATGAGAACAGGGCAGAGATGGCCCTGATTGGGAGAAGTCTGTGCCGGGGCCTGGCGTGTGGCTAAGTTGGGGATTGCAAGCTGGGGTGGTGGTGGGGTCTGGGCAGGGCGGGACGGGGCGATGGAGATTGCGTGCCCACTGGGGGTACAGCTGGGCCTCAGCTCCTGGTGCTCACTGCTGGGCTGGGGGCTGAGCCCGCTATTGCCCAAGCTTCCTTCCATATTTCCAAGAGAAGCCAGGAATTCAGGTTGTCAAGGGTTGAAATTCGGGTTGAGATGAGATGGGAAAATTTCTTGGTCGGAGGACAGTGAAGGCGAAGCCTGGGAGGTGGGACAGCCTTGGGTGGAGAGGTAGGGAGGGGGTGCCCAGGGCACCGGGCTGTAGGAGCACACGGAGAGCTAGGCGGAAGGGCGGGGAGGGGCTTGACCATCGTTCCACAGCCTCTTCGTGGGACAGACTGGGGGGCTGGTGGCCTGAGAATGGCTGCAGGAGGCCTTCCTGGCAGTGAGCTCCGCTGGGCTGGGCAGGTTCTGCACACGGTGTCTGAGGCCGCATGTCACTGCCACCGAGTGTTTGGTGCTCGTGAGGGTGTGGACACATCCTGCTACCATGGAACAGACCCTCGTAAGAATTGCCTTGTTCTTTGGACAGTGCTCATGGTGCATTTCCTCCAAGGGTCCGTGGCTGGCCTTCCTGCCTACCTACCCCAGGCTCAAGTCCCAGGTTCTTCAGACAGTAATGTTTCCATAGATATTTATTGGTCACCTACTGTGACCATACAATGGTCAGCAAGTCAGGCCTAGTGCACAAGGGAGGACAATGGACAAATTGTCACATTGCTACATATGGCATTAGAGGCATGTGGGTGTCTGGAAGGAAGAGTGTGAGACATGAGAGAGAAGCAGAGGCTTCTCTGAAGAAGTGATGTTAAAGTGAGGTGGGAGAGTGCACAGAAATAACGGGGATGGCAGTCCAGAGAGGAGCTGTAAAGACCCCAACGCAGGCGGGTGTGTGGAAGTTGGAGGACCGTCGGCGGGCAGTACTGGGAAGCGTGGTGAGCAATGGGGTGCTCTATGGAGAGGGGTGGGGGCTGACCCCTGAACGGCCTTGTGGGCCAAGGTAGGGGTGCTGGGGGGTGAGGAAGATGGGTGTGGGCTGGGTGGGGAAGCCGAGGAGATGGTGCAGGTGGTGGAAGTGGAGACAGAACAAAGGGCACATTCGAGAGCTTTTTAGATGGCAAAATCAACAGGAGTTGGGGATGGACTAGAAGCTGGGGGCAAGGGAGGGTGAGGTGCTAGGGAGACTCTTGGGGTTCTGGCTTGGGCAGGGTGAACGGAGAGGTCTTCCCTGAAGTGGGGAGGCCTGGAGGAGGAGCAGGATTGTGGTGGAGAGGTCTGTCCCCTGTTCTGGCAGCACTGGACCAGGCCAGGGTCCTGGAGGCAAAGCTGGTGAGGACAGCGTGGTGCCAGTCCAAGGAGCCAGAGCTGGCTGCCCCGCAAGACCCCACCCTGCCTGAGGGCCGGGACTGCCCCTGCTCTGTCCCCAGTTGAGCCCAGTTAGTGTGTGTTGGGGAGCCTGCACCAGGAGGCCACAGAGCACTTCAGACATGTTGGGACCAGGTGCTACTTGACCCTCGAAGACTTCGCCCTGGGCTGCCTCCTTCCCCGCCTTCTAGAGGGAGGCCCACTGCTGGCCCTTGAGCTTGCGTACCTGGCTGGCTGGGCTGCATGGTGTTTGGATGGGAGCGGCCTGTCCAGGTTTCCTTGCTCCCTTGTAAATCCTCTTGGTGGGCCAGGCCGGGCCTCTGAGGCTGGGGAGAGCCGGCCGCCGGGTTGATGGTGCCTTTCTGGGCTGATGCAGCAAAGCTGTATGTTTCCACCTGCCGTCCAAGCTGCACACAAATCTGCTTTGCCTGGTGTGTACAGAGCCTGGTGGCCGACCCTTGACTCTCCACCACCTGACAGGACACCTCCATTTATGACCCACTGCTCTCTGCAGCTCCCTCTTGCAGTTGGGGTGGAGTGGGAGGGGAATCCTGCTTAGCCTGGTGGGCGGGGCCTAGAAGGGGCTCCTGTTGCGGAAGGATTTCTGGGTAGTGGGATCCTCTGGGAAGACGGGGCTCCCAGATGGGTTTCAATTATTCACAAGCTGAATTTCTGCTGTCAGTTCAAGGTGGCTCCCCCAGATTTGCTCCGTGGAGTCCAGCCGATGTCAAGGGATCACTCATATCCTGACCAGCACCTTGAGAGGCCCAACTTCTCTTTTTCATCATCATCCCCAAAGTAGAGTTTCCAAGAGAAGCATGACCAGGTCTGGGCAGACCATGGGGAGGCCAGTGTACCATGTATATGGATGATTTTCTTGCTTGCGGCCTGGGGTCTTTTCATCTCTGCCCCATTTCTCTCACCACCCAACCTTTGGGCTGATTAATGGCATGAACTTCCTCATGATAGTTTATAAAAATCCCTTTGATTCACCCTAGAGGAATTGGAGAATTTGAATATCTATAATATGGGGCTCCTTGGTGGCTCAGTTCATTGAGCATCTGACTCTTGGTTTCAGCTCAGGTCATGATCCCAGGGTCGTGGAATCAAGCCCTATGTCAGGCTTCTCCAAGTGTGTGGAGCCTGCTTGGGATTCTCTGTCTCAGTCTCTCTCTCCTCCCCCCCCCCCCCCCCCACCCACTCATGCATGCACTCTCTCTCTCTCAAATAAATAAATAAATATTCCTGATATATCTAGCCATGTTATTATAGTTTTATAACCTGAGAATTCAGTAGGTGAATGAAAGGCAACAGTTAGTTGAATTTTGAGAAAAAAAATCGTCATTATTCAAACACCCTATTTTCCTGCTTTTATCCTTTCTCTTAGTCCTTGTCCTCACACATGTGGGTTCACAGGATTATAACCAGAGGGAATCTGCTATTCTCTGCTCTCTTGTCCAGTGAGGTCATGGTCTGACTCGCCTTTAGAGTCTGGTCCCTATAGCTGCTCTTAACGTCTGCATGAAGATCCACTTTATGTGGCTCAAGTACTCGGCATCACTCCCAGCACACTGGGATTTCCCAGGCTTTTCTTCCTCCAAGTTTCCTTCAGACCCTGGGCCTCCCTGGGGGACTGTTCTCAATGTGCCTTGTGGTAGAGAGGAAGGAGCTCTGAATTTGGGGTGGGGAGAACTGAGTCCTAGTGCTGGGTTGCCACCGACCTGCTATGAGTGAACTTGGCCCTTTGTTTCTCTGGGTGTCAGTTTCCCCATCTGAAGTTGAGGGTAGATCTCATCCATCTCTGACATTCCAAGACTTGGGATTCAAAAGAAGGAATCTACTTATATCAAGTGTGAATATGATTTACAAGAATACACTTATGTTAAGTTCTTCTTTGGGGATGCCTGGGTGGCTCAGTCGGTTAAGCGTCTGACTTCGGCTCTGGTCGTGATCTCAGAGTCTGTGAGTTTGAGCCCCGTGTCGGGCTCTGGGCTGACGGCTCAGAGCCTGGAGCCTGTTTCAGATTCTGTGTCTGCCTCTGTCTCTGTCTCTCTCCCAAAAATAAACAAACATTAAAAACATATTAAAAAAAAAAAAGTTCTTCTTTGTAGCTCTTACCCCAGTGGTGATGTTACACGTATTTGGTGTGTGTCTGATCATTGTCTGCATTCTATATGCCATGGTCAGGTCCATGAGGGTCACCCTGGCCTCAGCCACAGCTGCTGCTGGCTGGCACACAGAAGAGCTCAGTTAAGTGTTGTTGAGTGAAAGGTCAGAGAGCACGGTTAGTGGAGGTGCCAGGCTTCCCTCTGTTCCCGTCCACAGATTCTAATTGGTGAGGAGCACAGAAGGTGGTGGGGCCAAGTCCTCAGTCCTCTGGGCACAGCCGCTCTGTGGCCTGGAGAACGGTCCCTTCTTTATCAGGGTCAGAAGCCGGAGACAAGCTGCTGGGTGCTCTCTCAGCCCTGAGATCCCTTGCCTGACATAGGTGTCCAAGTGGGAGGGGGTTCTCCCAGAGGGGTGGGCACCCTAAGGTGGGCCATGCAGGTGGCCACTCTGTTGAAGCCCTGATACCCACTCAGCCACCACACAGGGCACAGCAGTAATAGCTGTAGAGTGCTTACAACAGGCAGCACCCCATTTCATCACAACAGCCCTGTGTGGTGGGTACAGTGACCATCATTCCCATTTTACAGACAAGGAAACTGGGGCTCCGAGAAGTTATAATTTGCTCACGGTCACACAGCCAGGAAGTGATGGAGATATTGTAGCTGGTGGCGTGCCTTTGGAGTTCACACTCTCCGTGACCCGACCTCCACTGCTTCTGTCAGCTCAGCACCCCCACAAGCCTGCTCTCCCCTCTCCTCCTATCTCTCCGGCCCTCCTGCCATGCTCAGCGACATCCCATCTGTCAGAGGTTCTGTTCTGGCCAGATGCAATGCCCCTCCTGGGACCCCAGGCCGGGGCAGTTGCTACAGAGGGAGGTGAAGGGAATTCCCAGGTCTCCCCGTTGCTCCAAACCCTGGCTTTGCATCCGCGGCCTGGGAGGGTCTGGCAGCCCTAGGCTCTTCCCTGTGGCTGGGCCTTCTGTGCACAGGAGGAGCCCCTGGCCCACCCTCCTTTCCCTGTGCGGGTGGGATGGGATTTGCTCGGTCAGCCCCGTGGGTCACAACAAGCCCAGCAACTTGGCCATTTCCTGGCTCCTTTTTCTTGTATTTGAGCAAGGGGCCTGAGGAGTGGGGCAGGACAGGGCGATTGAGAGATGTTTCTCAATCTCAGGATTGGGGAGTGAGGGTGGGGGCGGACAGGGAGGTGGATTGACCCCCTGAGGGTAAAGAGAAAAGGAAATGGAAAGAAGAGCAAGCAGACTTGGGAAGGGGGTGAGGGAAGAGAAGCGGGGGTGGGGGGGGTAGGGGTGGGGGGGGTGGGGGGGGGTTGGGAAGGGGTGGGAATTAGTAGAAACAGGAGCAGGAAGGGAGGGGAGGCAGACCAGTGAGGAGATGGGAGGCGGGCACAGGACCCGTGTCAGGTACAGAAGGAATCCCAATGTTGGAAGCTGATTACGTGTGGAAGGGGCCTCCAGGAACCCTGAGCAGGCAGGCGCTTGGAGGCGGTGGTGGAGGCTGTGGGGCTGGGCGTGCCCGCGGGCTCCCCTCACTGGCGGACTGTTACTTTGAAGTCCCTGACATTTGTGGCAAAAACAATCTGGTCTGAGGTCTCCTTAGCCTCTGCTTTGCCGCACACACCCTGCCATTTAATCTCCCCGTCCAAACTTCCAATGCCAAGGTTTGTGAATCTACCCTGCTTTCTTTCTGAAATCTCTTGCCAACGTAAACTTGACAGTGTTCATACACAAGAGTTTTTCCTCCCCTTTCCTCACCCCTAGAAGCGCTCGTCTGCTGCCTGGGGGAAGAAAGCTGCCCAAAGAGAACCCATGTTTTATTTTGCACTTAAACTTGGAAGTGGTTTAGTCTGGATGCTGGTGGGTTTCATTTTCCACAAACTGGTGCAGCCTCCCCTACTGCTCAGGACAAAGGAAGCCTTTGGTGCTCGGCCATTACCTCCAAACGTACTTTTCGTTTCTCACCTCCCTTCCTACTGGGACTCCTACCAGGTTCCCCATGTGGTTGTTCCTGCGTTGCTCACCTGAGACCTGAGCCTCTGACCCTCAAATTTGGGGAAGCCTTTTGGTCACCTCACTGGACTAGGCTCTGCTGTTCCAATTCTGGGGTTCCATGGAGCTGACTGATGTGCAGTGGGATATGAACATTCCTTAGAAAATTCTCCCTCCCTGTCTCTCTGCACTGGCCTTCATGAACCAGGTGCTTGTCTGGCTTAAAGGTTGTGCTTTTACAAGTGGCAGATGGCTCAAGACCTGCTTACTAATAGTTTCTGGCCTATATACTGATGGCTCCTGACCTGTGTACCTGATGGCTCCTGACCTGAATACTGTGGGAAGACTAAGACCCAAGAGAGGACCTAATGGGCTCTGAAGCATTCAGGGCTGGTATTCTTGAGCCAGCAGCATTCACCAGGTGTCTGGACATGTGTGTGGAGTGAGGATTGATTTTCATGTCTCACGTCAGATTCTCATGATGCTTCTCATTTATTTATTCATTCATCCATCCATTCATTCATTCAATATATAATTGAGATTGGCCCCCAAACTGTGTGTCAAGGTACCTCAGGGCGTCACAGCTAACCCACAGGAGCTCTGTGATATATTTTAAAATTTCAAGGGAAACATAGCGATACTTAGCATCTGTTGGACATGAAGTGAACTGCTAGTCCAGGATTGTCCACCATTTCAACGTCAGATTGGTCTATATTCCTTTTGATGACATCATAGCTTTGCAAAACTGAGGTTTTGGTGCTTGCTATGGATAAAAAGCAAGTACTACATGCAAGTCAATATGGAAAAAGAAATGAGGTTTATAGATCTAATCTAATTCCAAGGCTGGAGAAGTCTCCTGTTGCCCAAGGGAAAGATGACTTCAGACCTATAGGGTGGATTAGGGGCTTTACCTTGGAGCAGTGGGAAGGCCTCAAAGAGATTTTAAGCAGGGCAGTGAGGTGAGTAGTCCTGTGTTCTGCAAGGAGCCCTTGGGCTACTATGTCTGGATTAGACTAGAGTGGGGAAACATGTTAGGAGACCACAGCAGTGGTCCAAACCCACCCACCCAACCAACCAGCCAGTCAGTCAACCAGCCAAACAACCACAGTGACTTGAACTCAGGTGATGGCAGTGAAGGAGGGGAGTCTGGTGGACAGACTTGAGACCTGGCTGATGGCAGGGTGGACAAGACGTGGTGACTAGCCGAATATGGGAGTGGAAGGGAGGAAACGTGTCTGGCATGGGGACAGGGTTACATGGAGAAGACAGAGTAGGAGTGCAGGGCTCACACACAATGGATGGCCGGTAACTACCTCACCCTGTTTTATTTTTATCATTCATTTCTGATTACCTAACATCTTATGTAATCATTTGATTAATTGGTTACTATCCAGCTCCCTCACCAGACTGTCAGTTCCATGAGGACACAAACTTTGTCTTATTCTCAGCTGTGTCCATGTCACCTAGACCATGCCTCATACAGAGTTCAGAGGCTCCCAACTTTCTTGGTTCGTGACACCTTGGTGATTTTTTCTGGGCACCCCTAAGCCAAAAGAAATACCTAAGTTAAAGTCATCAGGCCCAAAGAACTGGACAATATGTCCTAACAGCTTAGTGACTTTTGAAAAGTAAAAGACATAAATTCGAAGAAAAAAAATTTTCATTTCATTCTTGAATAATCACAGTTACTAAGGGAATGTGTTAAAATGCAGATTCTGTGTCAGCAGGTCCAAGTGGGGCCTGAAATTCTGCATTTCTTTCAAACTCGCAGGCAGTGCTGAGTTGCTGGTGCAAGACTGCCTTTTGAGTGGGTGACAGGGATGTCTCTGAGTCCACTGACTCTACTGCTTTCTAAATATCCCTTCCCACGTCTTTCGCTCTCTGCAGAAAACTTTACCAGCCCCACAGCGTGAGTTAGAGGTCAGTTGTCTGTGTGATATAGCTTGAGGTGCCCAGCACAGCTCCCCCCCATCTCCATAAATGGAAATCCTTGCCGTGCCTTATCTGGGGCTGTGAGTGGCTGGATTCTTGCATGGGTGTCAAATGCTTGTCAAGAATATGATTGTTCATGGCTCCTACCATCTTGCTGGTCTTGGTGGACGTGGAGTGTGTGAGAAATGCTTGCTGGGGCAGGATGGCTAGCTGTTTTCTCTTGGCTATTTTATCACCTAGAGTCACCTGCCTTGTGCCCTGCGATGGCTATGTATCTGTCTTAGGCCAAGAAGGCCAGGAGGTCCAGTGGACCATCAGACATGCTCTGCTTCCCTTCTGGGAGCTGGATCCCATTGAAGGGATTGCTTTCCATCTCCTGACCACGATGCCCAGGGCCCTCTCCTGCCAGCTACTGGTGGGTAAAGATGTCCAGATCTGGGAAGGGGAGTTTTCTGGTTACGTGCACCAGTGCACATCACAGGTGCACATGCACCTGCACGTGTACGTGTCCCTCTTAGTGCCTGGCGGAGCTCCACAGCATAGGTGGAAGGACAAGAGGTCAACCCCGTTCCCAGTGCACCTGCATTTCCTGTTCCCTGGGGAATTCAGTCTGTTTTGTGGATCCAGTGAGCATACGACATCGGGCCTGGGGCCAGAGCTGTGCTGTTCCTGTTTGCTGACTGCATCAATGATCAATTGATTCATTTGTTAAGTCATTAATTCCCTTGTGCTGCAAGTGTTTATTTACTAATCTTGGCTAATGTTCAGAGCTGGAGGGCCAAAGTAGCTGGAGAAGACTGCCTGGAGGAGGGAGTACTGTGGTGTGTGTGAGTGTGTGCATGCACGTGTCCATGGGCATATGTGTCACACACCTGCACACAGATTTGTGTGGAACACTCGTGTATGTATATGTGTGCATGAACACGTGTGTGCACTGTAGGATCGCCCGAGCATAGCCTTGGTGCCAGGAGCAACAGCTTTGGAAACCTCCCTTGCCTGTGTGGATCCCGGGCAGGAGGAGAGAAGCTGCTGTTGGTAGAGTCGATTTTGTAGCTTGGCTTCATGTGCGTGTGAGCACTTGGGTGTGTTTTAATTAACTAGAACATTTGCCTGGAAATGAGCAGAGGCAGCAGCAGGCTCAAAGGCAGCTGGAGGGGGGCGGGGCGGTGGCAGCCGTGGTGGCGGAGGCCATGGCAGCCAGGCTCCTGAGTTTCCCTGGGCCCGGTCTGGGCTGACGGTACCGTGGAGTGGTGGGGCGGCAGGCCCGGCGGGCAGGGCATCCTGGGAGTGGCTCAACTCTCTAGAATTCCCAACACTCTTCCTCTTCTAGTCAAAGGTGGCCAGGGTAATGGTTCCAGCACATGGGTGGGAGCGTGCAACTCCTGACATGCATCCATGCAGGCTTTGGACCCCTGAACCACTCAAGCTTGGCTGACTGACCTCTATTCTACCCCAGCACCTGGCATATAATGGGGCCTCTGTATGTTTGTTGCATGGATGAATCAACAGATGATAGAGGAGACCAAGGCTCAGAGAGGTTAAGTGATGTCTCCAGAGTCTCACAGCATGCTGGTAGACTAGTTGGAAGTTTTGATTTTGTTCCTGGTACTCTCTCCACAACCCTGTGATGCTGGCGTGAAGAAATGCATTGCATCATTTTGGGAGCAGATGAATACACACCACAGGTGGTGGGCCTCACCCTCCACTTTCAGTGCTTTTCCAGTTGTCTACCCACCATCCTGTCCCATTGGGTGGTGGGAAAGATGGTCTTGCCAGGGCTTCTTGGAGTGGTAGAGAGGGGTGGGGGGAAGCAGGTGATGAAGGATGGGAAGGGTTGGGGCTGTCCCTTCCCAAGACCCCTTGGCCGCCAGGAGCTCACAGGTTGGAGTTATTACAGAAAACCTCTCAAGTGCTGGACTTCCTCTCTGGAGCACCCCTGCCAGGCCCTCCAGTCTGTTCCAAGGCTGGGAGTGCCACCCATTGCTACAGTCCACCCCTTAGCTCCTCCAGAGGGGGGTTGCTGCAGTGGCTTCCTCACTGGGCCTCTGGCCTTTGCTTTTTTTTCGTCCCATTTCACTGAAAGGCTCCTGCCTGGTTATTTTGCTGAAATACAGCTGTGTTCATATCTCTCTCCTAGTGATTCAGGGGGTGGTCAGGTGTAGTCTGGGTCCCTTACTGGTTTCATGATTCCAGCAGAGTGATGTCACGTCTGGGAGCCTCATTCTCCTTACTCATAAAGTGGACAACGTACGTGTACGTGTCAGCTGCAGTTTGTCATTTACACATGGCCAGAATCACAGACTCTTGTGGAGGCATAAACTGGGCTACCAGTCACCCAAGAACACACTAGAAGTCCCTAGGCATGCCGAGACCCTTGCAGCGGGAGAGGCCAATGGAACATAAATGGTGAAAGGAAAAGCAAAGTTCTTTCCTCATTTCATACTCCTCCCGGACACCTGCTCATGAAGGGAAATACCAGGGAATCCCAGACATTATTTAAACAGCCATTTCTCCGTCTTTTGCTGAACGAATAGCTAAATTCGCATAAGTTAAAAGTGCACATAATGGAACTCCCATTGTATCCACATTTACCTATTATCTATCAACTGGAAAAATTTCCATTAACATGTTAGCTGCCTTTTCTTGCCTTTGCTCTTGCTATTTCCTCTGCCCAGAACGCTCTCTCTACCCTCTCCTTGACCTTTAATTTTTTACCGTAAATGAAGACCTAACACAAGATGTATCTGCCTCTTGGTGTCCCACATAGGCCACCCAGAACTGGGCACTCTGGACCTGATGAGGACCCTTTTGTGATCCCAACATAGTCTGCCTTGGTTTGTGCATTTTTCTTATTCTCCAGAGAATAAACCCTGGATGTAGAGTTCTGGGTTCCTCCTTGGCCACACACAGTGCCCAGAACTTGGTGAGTCCTCACCGGTGTTAGTGTGGGATTTGCAGCAAAGGTAGGAAGCAGAACGTGTGCATGCATGCATGGTGTGTGTGGGCATGTATGTGTGCACACACACGTACCCACGTTTGGAGCCGTCGACCTGATGCTTCTGTCTTACTGGGTTTCTGAAGAAAGGCACCTGCTTCAAGTTCTAATTAGAAATCAGAGCAGTGACAGCATGGTCCAGCACTGCAGCTGGAGGTTTTTCTCAATGCTGTACTTCTCCTTAACAAGGTCATGGTCCAGGGTGATGTCTGGTAGGGCTGGACGCTGCTGCTCTGGCTGGTGGGAGTGTCTTAATGCCTATGAAGTTATTGGTATGATTGTTTGGTAGTGAAGCATCAGGATTTTGCCCATGCCACAGTCTTTCCCTGCAGTTAAGAGAACGTGCCGAGGAAGGGACGTTAGGGATGACCAGGAGTACGTCCGAGGAGTTGTGGGGTTCCCACATCTTTTGGACAGGATGGGGTCCCAGCCCTCTGGGAGTCCTGCTGGAAACCCCTGGCCTCCGTCAGATGGGATTACCTGTGCCTGTTCTCCCAGACTGGGGATGTGCCGAGTGTATTTGTTGTAGGTAAAATAATCTGTGCAGACCGTGTCAGGTGGGGAGTAATTACCTGGGCATCAGGGCGGAGCAGGGAGCCTCACCTGCTGGTGGAAATCCACCCCTGGGCTTCTGGGCTCCTGAAAGGGCCCAGGCAGGTGTGGGGACGCCACCTGGGTCTGTGTGGGTCTGAAGGGCGCCTCCTGGCGGGGATTGGCCTGAACACCGCACATGTGGTGGTGTGGGCTGTGGACGCTGTGGGGTCAGACACAGATGCTTGAGTGTTTCTTCAGGAAGCTCTTAAACTGCGGTTCAGTACTTTGGGCAACTATAGGACACTCTTGGGCGGAGCACACAGTCCCTCAGGCCAGACGGCCACCCCCATAGTCGTGCTGTGTGACTGCAGGGAAAGTACTTCTTAACTTCCTCCCCTGTGCGGTCACTGGGAAGATTAAAGAGACAGTGTAGTTCCATATATCCCTTATTGACAGTCCTCAATTTCAGAAAGCCTGAAATCTGAAATTTGTTTTCTTTTTGGTAGCTCATTTGGCAGCAAAATATGACCTGGCTGATGTGAAGCTATTTATAGCCTTTATTTAAGTTACGTTGGTGAATATCTGTGTTTGCTGCTGACATCAGTATGCTTCATTGCTTCTGAGATGCTCCCAGAGACTCAGCAAATCCACTGTATTGCCTTTCTAGAAGCTGAAAGAGTCTGAATTCTGGAACACATCTGGCTTTGAGGCTTTAGGGCAGGGGTTGTGGACTGGCAAACGCAAGGCGTCTGGGGAGACTCACACGGTCATGCGCGGTAGACATTAGGTGGAGATGCCCTCTGACCCCACCAAGCTGCCTTTTCCTTCCTTCCTGTCTCTCGGCTGTGCAGGGTGGGGCCCTTCATTTGCCTCTAAGCTGTCCCGGGAAGCGCGTGCATGTGTGCGTATCCACGGTCTCATTCCTCCTGGGCAGGACGTGGGGTGCCTCTTGGCAGGTTGATTTGTACTTGGGACATGGAGGAAGGGCCAACGCCTGGCCGGGCCCTGGGGGTTGACCTTGGAATTCGATGCCCATGGTTTTTGTCTGCTTCAGACGTGGTTGCTGCCAAGCCTGTCCTGCCTTTCCAGGGGGCAGGCATCCTTGTGTTGGAGGGGCACCACCCAGTGCATGCTGACACCATTTCTCCGCTCCCCTTGGGTGGCTGGGTCCAGCTAGTGAGGGATGCTTGGCTTTCCTGGTCATGGGAATCCTGTTGGCTCCGACACCGACTTCCAGAGGGGCTGTGGGGTGTAGAACCACATCTGCCTGCAAAGGAAGGCAATTAGGAAAATCAGAGGTGAGCCTCCCTTTATTTATATATTTATTTTTGACCCCCTGCCCGCCAATAAGACATCTCTTTTGAGATGTTTGCCTCCCAGTGTTTCTGGCCTGACCCCTAAGGGAGCTGGACACTCTCTTCTGGGCAAAGACTCTGTTCATGTCCTCTAGGAGCAATTTTGTTCATACCACACCGACTTTTTAAAAAGATGCTTTAAATGTCTTGCCTCAAGCCAGCATTTTAGCTAGCTGTACTTCATCTTTTCTGTTTGGGTTGTAAAACTCCGCAATTAGGAAAATCCCTGCCTCAGATTAATTGTAGCCTCTGTTGGCTCAGAGTGAGGCAGTGTGCCATTTCACTCTGTTTCCCAGCATTTGGGGCAGAGGGAGTTGGAGCACTTGGGGAAACTGGGTCCTGGACAGAGGAAGTCCCTTGTTGGGGATGGCATAGGGGCAGAAGTGAGCCGGGACTGGAAATCAGGGCTCCTGACTCTGTGTCCCTGTGCCTCCCACAGGCCTCGGAAGGAGCCTGTCTGCGGCCACTCGGACAGGTGGGGACAACCCCTGGTGGCCTGTGAAATGGGCAGATCCCCCCTCTCACCCTTCCTGGGCCATGGCACTGAGGGGTCTGATGCCTCGCGGGGCCAACTGCTGGAGCTTGACAAGCACAGACACAGTCCACTTTCTTTTCGAGCAATCATTTTCTCCCTGGCTGTGATCTGTGAGCGTCTGCACTGGTGTCTTGTAAAAGCAAGACGTCAGCCAGCCGATGACACCTACTATGCGCCGTGTGCCATGTCGGGTGGCCACCCCTCTCTGTGCTGGAGAGAAAGGAGGTTGCTGCCCAGTGGCAGCAGCCACTGCCTGCATTCTGGGGTTCCCGCCGTGGCGGGTGGGGGCTCACCCAGCTCCAGGGTGAGCCTCTTTATTCCTTGTGGCCACTGCCCGGATTTAGGGGAGAAGGCGGGTCGAGCTTGCCCTTGGTATCTCCTCCCCTTCCTACCCAGTCGTGCCCAGTCAGCCTGCCTGTGGCCAGGGCACCTTGCATTTACAGAGCATTTTACAGCCACGCCCTCCCCTGACCCTCACTGCTGCCCCAGTGAGTGGAAACTGAGGCTCAGAACAGGAGCGAGGCTGGACAGGGCCATGTGGCCTAGGAGCAGGCCAGCAAGACCAGCCAGGTTTCTGTGTGTGGGGTGACATGGCCAGGGTGGGGGGTGACAACACCACCACTGATTCCTTCTGTGGTTCTCTTCTGAATCCTTCTAGTAAGAGTGAAGTTTGGGGCTCTCTGAGGGGTTTCCGGGTCCAGCTCCTGCCTCCTGGGCCCAGACACTGTAAGGAAGGTTCTGCACCCTCTTAGGTCTGTCTGGCCACTCCACATGCTCTGAGCTGCCCCATCAGCTGCCTGCTGGGCTGGTTCAGGGACAGCTGAGTGGAGTGTGAGCCTACAAGGAGTCTATCGGGGCAACCGTCCTCCTGAGTCTGAGAGAAGAAGGAATTCTGCCCACTGGGTATGATGGCCTGGGCCTCTAGGGAAGCCTATGGGGGAGATGAGGTAGATTTGAGAGCGTTCTTCACTCTTGCTGCCCTATTCCCCGTGCTTACTGAGGGCTCCCATTTGGGGAGCTGGGGCAGGCACTGAGCTAAATACTTCCCAGACATCATCCCCTTCAACCCTCAAGTCCGGGAGGGTGGCATCCATTGTTACTGTCTTCATTTTACAGTTGAGGTTTGTGGCTCAGAGAGGGGAGGTTACTTTCCCTAGGTCACACAGCACGTAGGTGACAGGGTCGAGATTCAATCCAAGTCCATGCACTTAGCCTCCACTGCCTATGCTTCTTTCCTCCTGTGGCCTAGTGCTTGTTGGGGGCAGGGCTGGGGGAACCTGCAAGATGTGGGATCTGCAGACATTGATGAGCTAGCAAAGGAGCCATTTCCCCAGGTCCCCCTGCACATACCAAGGCTACCTCAGGTGGCTCTGACTCTCCTGCCACTTGACTCTGTCTTGGCTGGCCTGCCAGCCTGGGAGGACTCAGGAATCGCAGACTCTGTTCCCATTGAGAGCTGGCCCGAAGGCTGTGGCCCCTGGAGCCATCCACACCTACCACTTGTGGGCCTCGGTTTCCAAGTCTGAAATGGAAATGAGTCCCTGCCTACCGCCTCCCCAGCACTGAGGTGTGGGGTATTAAGGCCTTTGAGAGCCACTGTGTGGGAAAGGGTCTGGGTCTCCTCCTGGGTCTGGGTTGGGTGGTCTGTGGCTCTTGTACCCCGGGGAGCCAGAGGGAAGCTGCTGGCCCCTGTGCACCGTAAGAGTTCCTTGGGTGGGATTTCCTCCTGCTCCCCAGCCCCAGCCCCGGGCAGGAGTCCTGCCAGAGGAAAGCTTGCAGTTTACAGAGCAGGCTGGGCAACGCAGTTGGCCAGGGCACGAGTGTGCAGCTTCGTGCCCAGCAGACTCCGTTGCCAGCGTGCTTACCCACTTGCCCCCTACCCCCCATCCCACCCACCCCCCGCTGTGACACCAGCCTCGGCTTCTCAGCCCTCTCAGCCTCAGTCTCCATGTCTGTGGCTTGGGAATAATAACTGCACTCAGCCAGGGTGTTGCTGTGAAAATCAGATAGAGAAGGCGTTTGGAAGATGTCATCAGACTGGGTCAGAAACCTTCTGGACGTTCCCATCATCCTGGTCGGTTGCTCCTCACACCTTTCTTTCTTTCTTTCTTTCTTTCTTTCTTTCTTTCTTTCTTTCTTTCTTTCTTTCTTTCTTTCTTTCTTTCTTTCTTCCTCTCTCTCTTCCTTCCTTCCTTCCTTCCTTCCTTCCTTCCTTCCTTCCTTCCTTCCTTCCTTCCTTCCTTCCTTTCCTTTCTTTCTTTCTTTCTTTCTTTCTTTCATTTTTTCAGTTCCCCTTCTTCACACTGGGGATTAGGATTGGGTAAGAAATTGAAAGCTACCGAACAACTAGCTGTCATCTGCTTGTGTCACCGATCCTGTGTGTGTGTGACCGTCCTTCTGGGCCTCTGTGTCCGCACGTACAAACAGAACCAGCACAAACTTTTACGCAGCCTGCATCTCTAATCAACGCGACCGTTCTGCGAAGCTGCCGTCATTTCCCATTTTACAGAAGGGGAGGCGAGGTCTCTGAGCTGGTGAGGGCTAGAGCCAAGACTTGAATCCGGCCTGCCTTGTTTCCCCGTGGGACTGGGCACCTAGGGCTTGGACACACTGCAGGTGGGCTGACTGGGAAGGGAAGGTGAACCCAGCACTGGCGGTGGAGCCCGGGAGCGGCCACTGGCTCGTGCTCACCGTGGCCTCGTGCACCCCCATGCCTTTTTTCCCCTTGGCCCCCCGCTCCCCTTCCATGGCCTTTTGCTCCCCCCTCCTCAGTTGCCCTAATGACTTAGCCCAGGTGGCAAGTTGCGTGGAAAAAGTACTCCAGGGAAATAAGAGTCCTTGCTACCAGCCTGGGCCTCAGGTGTGTGCACAGCGGCCCTCCCTGGGGGTCTGGCGAGCTGCGCCTCCCCCACCTCCAGCTGTTAGGCAGGAACTGCAGAGCTGTGTGTATTGTGTGCCTGCGTGTGGTGGAGGTAACTGCGCGTGTATGTGACTGTGCGTGTGTGCAACTGTGCGTGTGTAACTATGCGTATGTAACTGCGTGTGAACGTGTGACCGTGTGCAGAACTGCGTGTGTGTGTAATTCCGTGTGTGGTATAACCACGGTGTGTGCGGGCGTCTGTGCGTGTGTGTTTATGCGTGGGTTGGAGGCTGGTGGTGGTGGGCGAGGGGGAGGGGTTGATGGTGTGGGGCTTGGGGCAGGGGCCGCAGCAGTGGATGGGGAGGGGATGCTGGCGTTACCCTCTTTGCCGGTTAAAACAGTCTTTGTAGAACAGAGTTACACACATGTTTAGATAATTAGAACAAAAGCCAAAAGAACAATTCCATTCAAAGGGATGAAGCTGGGAGGTGGGGGCCCACCAGGATCTGGGGGGTCGAGTTCTGGGTCCCCAGCTCTCCGCGGCCTTCACTGCGTTTTGATCGCGCTATTTAGAAAATCCCTTTGTTGTAGGATAAACTGACATTGGCTGGCGAGTTTCTGCTGTGAAGTTCGCTGTGTTCTGGGGCCCACTCGGGACAGCCAGGCCATGAGGAGCTGATTAAATGAGCTAATTTTCATTTGTTCAGCGGTTACAGATGCAGAGGCCTTTCCATGCCCTTTTCCTGAGGTTTTATTTATTTATTAAATTTTTTTTTTTTCTGGAAAGAAAAAGACCTTCAGGACTCCCTTTTCTCTTTCCATCCCCCCCCCCCCCTTTTTAAAAATAAACATATGAAACATTTTTAACAAGAACTTTGGCTGGGAAAGCCATGCTCCAGTATGGGCGTAGTGGCTAGAGGTGCCATTGGGGGGCTCCCCGAGTCTGTGAGCTGGGGCGGGGCTGCTGGGCTCAGGCCGCCCACCTTTGCTGAGAGTGAGGAGCTGGCTGAGGGGCAGAGGTTTGATGGAAACGACCACAGACTTCAGTCCCACCTCGGGCCTTTGCACATGCTGTGCTGCTACTTGAGCCTCTCTTTGCATCCCTGCTTCCTTCCCTTGGCTGATTCTCCAGCTCCCTTGTTCTAGGAAGCCCCGTTCCCTCACGGGACTTCTCTAGTCGTAGCAAGGATCACAGATTATAGGACCTCTGCCTCCTGCACGAAGCCTGTGGGGCAAGAGCTGTGCCTGCCTATTCCCCTTGCATCCCAAGCTCTGAAGTGCCTAGTGGGTCAGAAGCGCATCACCAACTTCTGTCGAATAACCTAACCAGCGATCGAATGAATGACTGAATGAGTGAGTGAATGGGTAGATGGCATTTACACTCAGTGCAGTCTGCTAGACCCCAAGCTTTTGATGTCAGGGCCCAGGGGTCCCACTGATCCCTGACGGTCAGCCGTAGCCGTGGGGCCCTGGGCCACCTCCTCACCCCCTGATCTCTCTTCCTCACTCATGTGCAGTGAGGATTCAGTGTTGAGGGCTGGATCCCCAAAATGAATGTCGTGGGAGCTGGGGACTCATGCTTGCCTGGCCCATTGTGAGCCTGAGCCCCAGGCCCGGGACACAGCTCAGCTCAACGCTGCTGGAAACCTGAGTGAAGGCCCCACGGAGGGAAGCAGAGGGGGGTAATTGCTCCGGGAGTTGACTTTTTACAGCAGTCACAGGCAAGCAGGCCTTGGGGGCCAGCGTGCCAACAATGAAGGGTGTTCAGAGCACAGAACAGGAGGGCCTGTGTGGGTGCCTCCAGCTGTCACCCCCTAATCTTTCCTAAGCTGCCTGACCTCCTCCCTGCCCTTTCATTTTTAACACCATCTTTTGCTGGGTTGGGGCACCTTTGAGCGAGCAGCGGGGTTTCCCCTGGAGCTGTGCAGTGGCTGTGGTCCGGCCAGTTTCCGAGGCCTGGTTTCCATTTGCTGAGAGCTCCTTCCTGCAGACGGCACCCCACCCACCCCACCCAGGGGCCCCTGAGGGGCTGTCCCCCACCCTGTCCTGGCAACCCCTGAGCGTCTCTCTGTGTTCCTTCTTTAACCCCGACCTCAGGGACAGGCATGGGAGCGGTGCTGTCCCGGGCCCCCCTCTCTGCAAGAATCCTGGAGCTGGCGGCAGGGGGTGGGAGGTGGGGAGCCAGAGCTTCCCGGAGCCCCTGGGGCCTGGGGCCCTCAACTGGGTCAACATCTGGCTGAGTGGCCGAGCCTTTGGCCTCCTCTGCCTCCTCCTCCCCACCCTCCCCGAGGCCCTTCCTCTCCCCACTTGCTGGATGCTCCGCCAAGCACCGCGGCTGGAGCAGCACACTTTCGACCCATCCTTTCCCGGCTGAGGCCGAGGGTGGGGATGTGTCCTGGGGCTGAGGTCACCAGTGGGGCAGCGGGAAGCGCCTCTCTAGCCTCAGCTGCCCTGCCGCTGGGTGCCGGGAACAAGGGCATCCACCAACTTGTCCTGGGGTGCCCTGGTGAGCAGGGGGAGAGGTAAGCGGAGGGATGGGGTTGGAGGGGAAGAATGAATAAAACAGGCCAGTTGGTGTCTGTACTGACCGCCAAGAGTCCCATTAGAGGCTCCAGCTCGCTGGGAAGTGGAATGTTCGCTCAGAGTGGAATCTAATCCAGAAGGAAGGAAACTTTTCCTGGAGTGGACGACGAAAAGTGAGGGCCTAGGAGGCATCGGTGGTGGTGTGTCAGATCCGAGTCGGGCCCTTCATCGTCAGGGGCGGGGGGCTCCTCGGGGAGCACCCTGAGTTCTGGGTCTGGCGCGGCTTTCTTTTCGTTCCCCTGCCCTTCTCTCCCTGCCCCACCCGGTGGCCTCCTGGCCTCTCTGTCTCCTGTGTGGAGGCCTGGCTTGGGTCTGTCTCTGATGATGGTCGGTGTGTCCCTTGGGCTGGTGTAACCCTGAGCGCCTGCTGGCCCCTAGGTGCCTAGGCTCTCCCCGCCTTCCCTCCCCCCTCCGCCCACGTCTGCCCCTCTTCTCCTGCCATGTGGTTTCTAGCCAGGAGCCGGGAGGCTGCCGGAGTGCTGGCTTCTGGGCCCGACCTTGCCACCCACAAAGCCAGCATGGCCCCGAGCCATCACCTCCCAGGCTCTGGTCTCCTCTCCAACACAGAGATAACATGCCAAGAGCACAGGGAGACAAGTCTCCGGACTATTGATCAGCAGACCAGGATTCCTGATGGATTCCGTGGGGCCCCGTGGGGTGGGGGGACTGGGTGGTAAGTGGGTGTTTGTCGTGGCCAACCACTTGTTCTCCTGGGGAAGGAACTGGTGAGTTTCTTTCTGTTTATGTCGTAACCAAGCTACCGAGGTGGCAAACTTGGGTTCTGCAATTACACAGCGTTTCAGAAGCAAATTGATAGGATAACGTGTTATTATTGGCTACTGGGTTAATAGCTATTTTGGCAGGAGTACCAATCCTGCGTGGCGTTGCTGGCGCGGGTGTGAGAATGGTTGGTGTGTTTTGCACAGAGCGGCAGACTGGGGAGGACCCCAGGGGCAGTGCCTTCTTGGAGGATGCTCAGCCCCAAGTAGCCGTTGCCGAAAGAAACCAGGATCAGAGAGGTTGAGAGACCGGCATCAGGTCACACAGTGAGTCAATGTGGGGTTGGACTTTAGGTCCCTGTGGGAATGAGTAGCTCAGCCCGTGATCTCTGAGGGCAGGACAAGTGCCTTCAGTCTCAGCCTCGTGTTGGCATCTCAGAGAATGGAGATTCGGAATGTACCCAAGTTAGCCTCCTCCAGCTTCAGGGCTTTTGCACCTGCTAGTCCCCTTCCCTGCAATGCTTTTCCTCCAGATTTCACCCTGGCTTGCTTCCTTGCTTGCTCCAGGTCTCTGCTCAAGTATCACCTTGTCACCTGTCTAGAGTGGCACCTCACCCATCCTGCTCCACATTTCTTCATTGTGCCACTTGACTTATTATAGATGATTTATTGCTTTATTACCAGTCTTCTCTCACCACACCATAGGCTCTCTGAGGGCAAGGACTTTGTCATGCTTCCAGCCTGGAACAGGGCTGGTTAGAATGGGCACTTGGTAGTATTTATTGAAGGAATTAAACAAATGTAAATTGCAATGTCATTTAAAAAAATGGCCACCATGTAACAGATGACTGTTTCTCTCTCCTCTTGGAGGACAGTGGGTATTGGAGAATCCTGTTATTCCTGTCCCTAAGAGGCGGTCAGCAGGTCCTCCCTTAGGACTTATGTTGACATCCTTTCTTCTTGCTAAGGGAGCTGAGGAGGGAATGAGTTCCCCACCAAGGGGACAGACCTTGTTGCAGAGGGATCTAAGTACTGGTTTCAGCGTGGATTGTGTCCCCTTGGAGGCTTTTCTATTTTGGGGTTTTGTGATGGGCTCAGTGGTAAGATGTGGGTTCGGCTCTCTCTGTCACATGTTTGTCCCAGACCCAGGGGTGTATGAGCACCTAGGAAATTAAGGATGCTCTTGGGATGAGCAAACTGGGAGTGGGCAGTAGGGCTCACCGAGGAAGCCGTGCGGTGAGCCAGGGGCTTCCTGGCAGCCTCCACTCCTGCTGCCCCAGGTCTGGAAATGATACGCAGTGATATGTTCATGGAGTATTTCCTGTGTGCCCGGCCCTGGGCCAAAGTGCTTAACCTGGATTATCTGATGTCATCCCCACCACAACCAGAGGAGGCCGAGAGAAGTTCAGGAACACAGCTGGTCAGTGGTGGAGCTGAGATGTGAACCCAGGCTGTCTTGGTTCCGGAGCATTCCAGGGTGTGGGCCTGATGCTCCTGGAATGCAGGCTTCATGGAGTGGGGTTTCACTGGGTGTGTTGGCTGCCCCAGCATGTTTAGACAGCCTGGCACAGAGTAGGTGCTCAGTAAATATTTGGAGAATGAATGAATGAAACAGTGAATGCAAGGAGTTTCCTAAGATGAGTAGGAAGTGATCGCTTTTAATTGTTGGCCCCTTTGGGCAGCAGGGAAGGGGAAATCCAGGGCAATGGTGTCTGGGAAGGGGTGACACCTACATGTGCTTGGCTGGCGTGACCTCCTCCCAGAAAAACTTGTGAGGGAGACTGCTTGGCTGTGTGTTCCTAATGGGAGGGCACACTACTTTGCGGGTGTTTGGTAGTTAGTGGGAAGGTTTTGGAGGTCCTTGGTGGGGAAGACATGCGCGCACATTCATACATGTGTGGGCATGTGGTGGGTGTGTGGGCACGCGCCCTCAGCCCCAGCCTCCATTGTGTTGTGTGGAAAGAGGCGACCATTGGAGGGGTTTTACCAGACAAAAATGCATCCCCCCCACCCCACATCACATTGCTGAGCCTGTACCTTCAAGAACGTGAAATCTCAGCCTATTATCTTATTAAGTCTAACCATGTGTTCTGCTGTGGTCTAAATAAATAGGAGGCCCCCCACCCCCACCCCAATTCTTCCCTCCCCTCTACTCCCGGCATCTCCTTTGTTGTAATGCCAGTCCTCCAGGGATGCAGGCCGAGGCAGGGTAGCTGAGCTCTGCCTCCATCCTTGCACCCCCTGGCCCCTCCCCGCACCCTTGCTCTCCCCCTGGTTCCAAGAGGTTCTTTCAAATAAAAGAATGACAAATGCCTACCGCACTAGAGACTGGAATAATTGCGTTCTGCCACAATGTGCGGACACCCCAGGGACCTCAGTAACACTGGACAGGCTCTGCAGGGGGCAGCCCCTCTGGGTCCAGGTGGTCAAGCTAGTGGTCAAGCTCATTAACTCCTTGGCTTCCAGCTGGAGCCTCTACCCCACCACCCCTGGCTTCCACCTGACAGGAGCCTCCTCGAGTGGCTCCTTGCACCTTCTCTGTGATTAGCTTTGTCATTCGTTCATTCATTCATTCTCTTATTCAGGTATTCATTTGTACCACAGTTAGGAAGTGACCTCTTTATTTTATTTTATTTATTTATTTTTTTAAAAAGAAAGCACACATGAGCAGGGGAGAGGGGCAGAGGGAAAGAGAGAATCTCAAGCAGGCTCCATGCTCAGTGTGGTGCCTGATGTGGGGCTTGATCCCATGACCATGGGATCATGACCTGAGCCACTCAGGTGCCCCAGAAAGTGCCCTCTTTAGCCCAAGTCCTGGGGCTTCAATATTTTGTCCATCCATCCACCCATCCATCTAGCCATCCAACATTCATTCATTCATTCGTTCATTCAATTATCAAGCAGATAGTTATCACTGGACACCTTGTGGAGGCTCCCAGGGATCCAGAAATGTGAGGCTTTTTGGAGTTGTCTCCAGGCAGCTCTAAGCCAAGTGCACCTGTGGGGAAACCCCAATAACATTTGTGGAAGATGAACAATGATGTGGGAAGTGCTATTCAGATGTAGTGCGGAACCTCTTGTCATTGATTCATTCCTTTATGGGGCCTACTCTGTGTCCAGCACTGAGATGAGCTGGTACCCAGCCCTGCTGGGGACGGTGGCCCCGGGCTGGCAGTGGGCCTAACACTATTCTCAAGGGTGCCATTCACCTGAGCTGGGTTGGGGGCAGTGTAGCCCCCCGCCCCCTTTCCAGATGTCACCCTGGGAGGAGGATGTCGTGGCTCTCAGGGTGATCCTACTGGCTCTGCAGGATTTCGTCTTGGGGCAAAAGTCCCTTCTTAGATGTCAAGGGCCTCACTGTCCCCACATGCACAGTGAGTGGCTAGCTGGTCAGTCCTGAGGTCTGTTTCAGCAGTCTGAGCCTCCAGTTCCTCATCTGTAAAGTGTGTCTGGTGAAAAGATTATATGTGGTTTAAATGCATCAATACAGGGGCGCCTGGGTGGCTCAGTCAGTTGAGCATCCGACTTTGTCTCAGGTCGTGATCTCATGGTTTGTGAGTTCGAGCCCCATGTCGGGCTTTGCGCTAACAGCAAGGAGCCTGCTTCGGATTCTCTGTCTCCCTCTCTCTCTGCCCCTACCCCGCTTGCTCTCTCTTTCTCTCAAAAATAAATAAACATTAAAAAATGCATCAATACAAGCAAAACATTTATGACCAACACTTTAAGTAGCTAAATAATTAACATAAAAATTAGCATGGTGGATAGTAAGTGCTCAGTGAATCTAGTTTATGATTTTCAAGTCTATGCATTAGAGTAGGCACAGCATGGGGCCAGATGAAGGCCCATTCAGTCTGAGAAAGCAGGAGCAGGGGGCAGGCGGCAGTGTAGGGGCACCTAGGGAAGGGTCAGTGATGCCAAGAAGGGAACAGGGGACGCACCCCCATCGTGACATCCAGGACTTGAGGGCCCTCCCCCCGCGCCCCCCCCCCCCCCCCCAGGGGAATCCCCCAGGACACATACCCACCTCTAGGGGGTGTGAACCTGATGTGCCAGGCCAGCTGCGTGGGGCTCCTCTTTCTCACTGTGGTCCTGGGCCAGGTGGCCACCTCCCCGCTGCTGCCCCTCTGGAGCCTTCCCCAGTCCTGACAGGTTGTTTTAATCTGCTTCCCACCACAGGCGGGGCTGGGGCAGCCTTCAGTCATTGAGGCTCAACAGCTCGGTAACAAAGCCCATGATGGCAATTTTTCTGGAGGCTGAAACATGAAAATCCAGGGAAAATTGAAATTTTCTCTGCTGAGTTGTACATTTGGATGAGTATAAAGGGTGAGTGGGACTCGCAGAGTGGCTGCGTCTCTGGCACCAGCACATCAGTGAGGATCCTAGGGCTCTACCCTCCCTGCGGGGCTCAGTCCACTTCTTGTCCTGAGCCTGCCTCTGGCCAGGTGCTGTGCTGGGCACACGCAGCCGGGAAGGCTTGCCATGCCCCTGAGGCTCGCAGCCTGGGGTGGGAGAGGGACACACCGAGAGCTGCAGGCCTGTGCGAAGCTTAGGTTACGGCAGGGGCTCCACAGTGAGGACCTGAGCCACTTTTAGGGATACACAGCCCGACTTTAGGTGATTCATGAACTTCTTGTCTTTTCTTTTTTTTTTTTTCTGAGTAATTATGCTTATTTTAACGGGTGTCACAAAAACATCATACCCATGATTTCGTCAAGACAGTTATCCAGGATTACCCTCGGGTAGGTAGGGTTGTCAAGTTCAAGGCAAGTGCGAGACGAAGTAATAGTGTCGGGGCACAGGTCTTGAAGGGGGCCTCTCAGTGACCTGAGTGTGGCAAGCCCTGGCAAGGATACAAGGTGGGCTGAGGGGCTGAACGGACTTGGCTTCCGAATGTGGTGCCACCCCTCAGGTAAGCATGACAGAATGCAGAGCCTGAGGCTGGGATTTGCGTCCAGGTTATATCATGGGGAGGTGCTCCTAGGAAGCAGGTATAGGAGACAGACTGAGGCCAGAAGGGGGAGAGGTCCATAGTGGGGAGGGGTGTCTAGGTCAGTGCTGCAGACCCCAGCCTCGATTCTGCCGGGATCTCCATGCATGTGCAGGGTGCCACTGGCTCTGGTCCCCCTTCAGTTGAGGGCCATCCCAGGGGGCATTGGCTCCCTGACTCTAGGCTGAGCAGGAGTGAGACCTGGAGGTGGAGACCTGGGGTGGAAGCTTGAGGTGAACCTTCAGGCTTGGGACTCCAGTCATCCACTGTAGCTGTGGCTGAACCAGGTGCCAGGGCTGAGCTGTGCTGTGCACAACAGAAATGCCTGTTACAGCAAGCCCTGTGGTTTCTCCAACCCTCAGTGTCCTCCTCTGTAAAATGGAACCAAGCTCGTAACTATCTCACAGAGTGGCCGAGAGGGTACCTGGCACAGGTCAGTGCAAAGAGAGCGAGTGCTTTGCTGAGGGATGCCTCGGTCCTTCCAGATGCTGGGAGGCCGGTTGGCTCTCCAGTGCTGGGGGGCTGAACTGACCCTTTGAGCTGGGCTTAAGATGGATTGCACTGAGCCTCAGCAGTAGGTCTGTGCTTCGAGGTTGGACTGTGTGCGTGCCTTGTCCGTGGAGGTGTCTGGGCTGAGAATGTAGACATGGTCCAGACCTCCTCCAGTGATTCTTGGCTGGGCGTGCAGCCTGGGCTCTATGTGAAGCCGTCTCCATGGGGGAAATGTTCTTGCTCCTGAGCTGGTGTCACTCACTGTTTCTATCCCGCAGGTATAGGTGGCATGATTCACACACAAGCATCTCAGCGTGGCTAAGAGCACAGACTCTGAGGTCAGGTGACCCATAGTCAAGGCCCAGCTCTGCCATTTCTGACCCGGAAGCCTCTGGAGGTGTTAATCTCTGTAAGCCTTGATTTTCTCATCTGTGAAATGGGGTTGGCAGTAATGATTTGTCAGACTATTGTGAATATTGAGACCGCCTGTGTGGCATGGAGCAAATCCTCAAGAAATGTTTAGCACATAATATATGTCACTTATTATCCATAGTTTATATGCACATGTAGCATATACTGTACATATATAATGTAAGATATAGCATGTGTATTAATCATTTTTCAGTGCCTTCTCTAAGCTCAGAGTTCTAGGTTAGAAGCACCGTGTGGTTTTCTCTGATACTGGGTTTGGTGAAAATCTGGTCATCTGTTCATTTGCTTGCTCGTTCTTTATCTTCATTGTGCACTTCCTGTGTCCGCACCTCCAGAAAGAAAGTCACATACACCAGCTGCATTCTGTAGATGAAGCAAGGGGAGCCCATGGCCAGGAGTTTTCCCAAGGTCACACAGCTGCTGGGGGCTGGAACCGGCCCCAGAACCAAGGTGCTGGTCCAGTCCTGGTCCTGCCCACCGCGAGAGGCCCTGGGCCAGTCTCTTGGGCTTTGCTGCATTCTGCCTGTGGCCAGCCAGACCGGGAGGGGAGGGTGGCAGCCTCTGGGCTCTGAGTTCTGATTCTCTAAGGGGCCTTCCTAAGGGAGCACTGAATTGCAGAAAACTTATGAACCTGGCTCAGGCCCCACCCAGATGCCCTGACTGTGACCCTTGCACCTGCCCTGGTTGCTATGAGCTCGGGGAGTTGAGTGATGGTCTCTGGGGACTGGGGGCAAGGGCTGAGGGGTGGAGGGCGGCCAAGGCGGGGCCTGGTGTCGCAGTAGGGCTCCTAGGACAGATGTTTCCCCAGCCGCAGCTCTCAGGTACTTTCTCTCACATCTGCTCTCCGAGGAGCTGAGGCTGAGTTCACTGTGACATCTCCCAGGGCCCTGGGGACCTGGCTCTCTAGGTGTGGGCATGGGGTGTCATGGGGTGGGGGGCCTGGCACACCTGGACTGGTGCACTCTATGCCAGGACCAGGGGCCCAGCCCCGGCTCTTTGTGCCCATTCAGAGCTCAGAAAACTCCCCAGATGTGGGCATCGTGGGGAGGAGAGAATGGGGTGGAGGTTTGATTACCCACACTTCGTCTGACCAGGTTCTACTTGGTCTCCTGTCAGAAGGGTTTGCTGTGGATATGGCTGTGGGGTTCCATGTCGGAAGACTTTGTTTAGGGCCCCAGCTAACTGGGGGTGGTGGTAGCAGGGAGTGCAGTGGGGCACTTGGAGGCCTGGAGACTTGCCCTGGGTCAGATGAACGGAAACCCCCCTGGGGCTACCTCGTTCACCCTCTTGGCTTTCTGGGCTCCAGCTGCACGTACTCTGAGAGGGAAGAGGGAAGAGAGACATGGGCGCGGGTCCAGGTGAAGCCCCGCAGTGACCTCACCATGAAGGCTTTCAAGCTCACATCAGCGCTGGGAGGGCGGGTGCTGGTCTGCGGTCCTGCGTAAGCCTCTGCCATGAGTTTTGTGAGATTTGAGTGTGTTCCTGGTGCTGTGATTTACCTAGTGTTTTCTGTTTAGTCAGGTCTGTTTTCATACTTAATTAATTTAATTCTGCAAATGGAAAATCAGTATCCTTTGCTGTAAATAGACAGTAACCCTTAAAAGTAAATTAAAAAACGAATGTAAGGAGAAAGCCCCCCGACTCATGCTGTTCTAGCCAGAAGCTGTGGAATCCTGAAAACGCTGAGACTGGGGTCTGCTCTCTCCTTGCTGGAACGTTGGAAGTTAAAGACAGCACCCAATGCAATCTTTCTCCTCGGCCTGGTGCCAAGGTTGCAAGGGGCTTGCAGGGGCACTGACTCTTTTGCTTTGTGGGTCAATGTTATTTGAGGCCAACTTGGGTGCCCCCTAAAATCATCCTGGGTTCCAGCAACGGTGTGTTTCCTGTGTTTGGGGTATCACCGGTCAGTGGAGATCTGACTCCTTCCACAAAGCTCAGTTTGAGTGCCCCCTGCCTCCCAACCAGGCACCTCCACCGTGCTCACTCTTTCCTGATCCTGCCCAGGACTGAGCCATCCGGGCTTTCCAGAGGGAAAGCTCCCTCCTACCGTACAGATGAGCATGAGCTGTGTGTCCTCACCTACACCCTACAGACCGCAGGATGCACTGGACTGCCATCTTCTTGGACCCCGATGGACATCAGAAAATGAGGGCCTGCCTGACTGTTAGCTGCACAGGAGAGCCCTGCTAGGTGCTTGGGAGGTGGGCAGAGTTGGGTCCTGAGTAACGGGTTCGGCTTGGGTGAGCTGTGACCAGGGGAAGGCAGCCTTGATGAACACAGTTGCCTGAAGAACGCCTCAGAGGCTGGGCCGGGCAAGGCACGCTCTCTGATAACAGCGGTGGCTCTGATGGCTTTCTGGAGAAACCTAGGATAACTCCAGACTCCCTCCACTAAAGTGCTGTGAAACTTGGGGAACTTACGCTCTCTGATTCTCAGGTATCTGCCCTGTAAAATGGGCGAAATTGTGGTGTTCACCACATAGGATAGAGGTGAGGATTTAAAGCTTACAAAGAGCCAGGCATCATGCCAGGCACGCACAGAGGGCCCTGCAGTTGGTGGTTGAATGGTGGGGCTGGGACGTGGGTGGTGGGAGGTAATACCAGTGTGAAGTTCAAGAATGGCTCAATGAGACCATATCCCAGGCTGGAAAGGATATCAGGGACATGGGGGTGCCCCAAGGACTCAGAAATAGGTAGTGATACCGAGAGCCACAGTTCAGGGTGACAAGTGGCCCCACGGCAGTGTCCCGAGGTCAGGGAGAGGTACTGATGGTGGCAGAGGGAATCAGGGAGGGCTCCCTGGAGGCAGTGTCTTGAGGGGCCAGTGCCTATTAGCCAGGACAGAGCAGGTTTGATGAAACAGTATGCGTTGCTCACATACAAAGGTGTTGCTTGCCTCCCTCCCCACAAAAGAGAAAGAACACCCATTCCCTTTCAAAGCCTCAGATGCAGACACAGCTCTGGATGCCCTTTTCTCTGAAGTTGGTGGAGGAGATGGCTGAATACTTCTAAGAAGCACCGAGGACTTCCAGTCCGTAGCTCAGACTTCTGCAGCTAAAACGTAGGGAAGGGAAGAATGCTATCCAAACAAGCTTAATCCCAATCAAAGGATTATTTTCTTACAGAAAAGCTTCACCTATACTTAATAGTTTTAAATTGTTCCGGGTACCAATTAGACTTTTAATTTTGCTGTTCCCTCCGGCGGCTGGAGGATGTGTGTGGTTTGCGTTTAATCAGAGCTGATTTTTTTTTTTTTTTTTTTTTTTTAAAGTGGTGGTTCCGGGGGAGGGGAGGAGACGAGGATACTGTTTCGGGGTTTCCTTCTGGTCCTGCCAGGGCCCGTGTTTCGGGCGCCTCTCGAGTTGGGGGTTCTCTGTCGTGGCAGCTGTGGCTGTCTCCAGAGTGCCGAACCCAAGTCCCCTCCTGCCAGCCTGAAGGCAGGTCGAGGTTCCGCCGCGGCAATCCTGCCTGGAGAATCCAACGCCGAGTTAAATATATGGATTATCCCAAAATTTCCGCAGCAATAGGGTGAGTTATTATTGATTCACAGAGCACGGCAAAACATCGCTGCATGAATTAGCAAACAGCTGTTTCTAATTTGAGTTTAGAACGGTACACAGAGGAACTTGTTTCTCTGTTCACTCCTTTCATTTATAATGAATTTTAATCACCGCTACAGGTGAGAAAAAATGTAGAAACAAGCTTGTATCTTGTGGAAGAAACAAAGGAGAGACAGATGCTAACAGATTTCCAGTCTGTGATAAAAGGGATGTTTTGGTACACTTTACATGTAATTAGAGCGCAGCTGTTTCCAGTCCCAGGTCCACGAACACGGCCGAATGTGGGCTCTGCCGATCTCCAAAGGGAGTAAAGAAAAACAGTGATTCAACCCCGAAAGCATTTTGCCTTCTCTCGAGTCGAGCAGTGAGCCCTTGCTCTGGCCCTTGGCGGTGCTGTTTCGTGAACGCTCACGGAGGTGACTTCACACGCCGCGTCCTCCCCACCGGGGGCGTTGGGAGGAGGGCAGGGCTGAGTCGGGGCGCCCGGGCGGCCGCGGGCCAGGCGGCTGATGGAGGAGGCTTCCACAGCCCCTCTGCTAGCTACAAGTGCCCGGCTCCAGGGAGTCTCTCGCTGGGGCACACTGGGGGGCTCTTCTTCCCTGGCAGGACCTGATCGTGCCATTCCACACTAGTTAGTTTGATCACAGTTCACTCTCGGGTGAGCTGATGAAGGCTGGCTTTTTCTTTTCTTTCTTTTTTTTTTTTTTTCTTCCTTTTTTTCTGGTCTGTTTAATTTCTGCAATAAAACTCAAACTCAGTTGGATTTTCAGTATCTGTGCCGAGTAAATTTGTCTCAGGGATAGAGCGGCCAGACCGGCTGTGCGTTCTGTGAGGTCATAGGCTTCAAGGGGAAAGGTGGATGCCTCCTTCCTGTCCTGTGTGTCCGGTGGCCCTTTGGGATGGCAGCACCTGTGGCTGCAGGGGAGTCAGACCTCATACCCCACCCCCTCTATGAGCCTGGAGGCCCAGGTCCGTGCCCCAGCAAGGCTGCTGGTGCCTTAGTTTCTCCATCTGTTTGAGAAGGGTGGGCTGGCTGCTCTGGAAAGCTCCTTTCTCTCTCATGCCCTGGGATTGTAAATGGTAGGGCCCTGTGGGCCTTTCTGCAGGTCAGACGTCCTTTGCTTTGAAAACCATCTTCTATAGGGTTAATTGCTGGCCCTTAACTTAGACCCTCCTGGTAGTTTACCAGGACTCAGGAACATGGGACCACTCAGTGTCTTGTATCCATTCAAACCAACATGGCTGTTGCCTCCTCTCCTCTCTCTCTCTCTCTCTCTATCCTGTGATCTTATGTTGAGCTGGGAGCCAGTAGCCAGTGACTATTGTTATTTTATACATTATGGAGGATTTCCCATATGTAACATGTTACTGATATTCACTTTTTTTGTCTGCATAGCATCTCAGTAGTTGGGACTATTATTCCCATTTTACAGATGGAGAAACTGAGGTCGGTCTCTCCATCTGTAAAACCGAGGGGGCTGAGCATCTAAGGCCAGCTGCTGGCCTAGGACACTTTGTAGTGAGGAAAGGAGCCCTTCAGGTCTGGGCAAACAGGAGAATGAGCACACTGGGTCCAGGCCGGGAGCCGTGGCTCAGCTCCATCGTGGATGTGCCAGATGTAGAGCCTGCAGAAAAGCCAGAAATGGGGGCACCTGGGTGGCTCAGTCCGTTAAGCATTCAACTCTTGGTTTTGGCTCAGGTCATGATCTCGTGGTTTGTGAGTTTGAGCCTCACATCAGGCTCCCCACTGACGTGTGGGGCCTGCTTGGGATTCTCTCTCTCTTCCTCTCTCTCTGCCCCTCCCTTGCTCATGCTCTCTCTCTCTAAACAAACTTAAAAAAAAAAAAAAAAAGTGCTAAAAAGCAAAAAAGAAAAGCCAGAACTGAAAGTAGATGTTTTAAAAAACTTTGGGTGTTCTTGAGTTGAGTTAGAAATGTTGACATTTTTACAAAATAACTGATAGCTGGGTGGCCCCCAGACCGTCCGGGGGGAGGACAGCCACGATGATCTGTGTCCCGCTGTGTGGCTCATCAGTCCAGCTGGCTGAGAGCCCTGGGCTGGGTGTCCAGCCCCAGCTTTTCTTTTTTTTTTTTTTTCTTTTTTTTTTTTTTTTAAATTTTTTTTTTTTTCAACATTTTTTATTTATTTTTGGGACAGAGAGAGACAGAGCATGAACGGGGGAGGGGCAGAGAGAGAGGGAGACACAGAATCGGAAACAGGCTCCAGGCTCCGAGCCATCAGCCCAGAGCCTGACGCGGGGCTCGAACTCACGGACCGCGAGATCGTGACCTGGCTGAAGTCGGACGCTTAACCGACTGCGCCACCCAGGCGCCCCAGCCCCAGCTTTTCTAATTACTGTCTGCTTTCTGACATCGGGATGTGACCTCACCTCTCTGTTCTGTTTCCTCATCCGTGGGGTGACCACGCAGCTTAGCATGTAAACCCGGCTACTCGGAGTGTGAGAGAGTGGGTGGGATGCTGGGCTTCGCTCCGGATACCTGGGTGTTTGTCGTAGGGGAATAACCACCACCTCTACAACCTTACAGAGCCACTCAGTGTCGAATGGGATAATGAGTGTGAAGCCTCCGTGCAAAACTTTAAATGCCACACACTTGAGGTCATTTACAATTCATGCTAAAGTTATACCGGCAATCGCCTTATTTTCTTTAGCCAACATTCACTGAGTACTTAGCACATACACATTACCCATTTTGTAAGGTCGCTGCTCTTGTGATCACCATCCAGTGGATGAGCAAAGGGGGCTCAGAGAGGTGCAGTAAACTGTCCGCAGTCACGCACTCAAGGAGCGGCGGGCAGCTAGTCTGAGCGAGCCCATGCTCTTCCCCATGGCTCTGCTGTCGCTCTGTTGGTGATTTCTCCCTGCAACGGACTGAGTCTCTTTATGATCATGCTGATGGTCTGGGCTCCCGGAAGTTTCACTAAGGGCTTTGATGGCCACTGTTTGCTGTCAGGTGGTATTTTAGCACACCCCAGAGCCAGCTGGAAAAGGCATACCTGGTCAATGGCTTTCAGTCTGCAGCCCCTCAGAGGATGTGTGTTAAGTGCCCCTTTGAGGCAGGGCAGAGAACAGGGGCCCACTCCTCGCCCCCCAGCTGGAGAAGCAGCCCCGAGGGCAAGAATACCTTCCCCCTTTTCTCAGTGTTGGGCCATGACCTTTGCATGCCAGTCCTCGCCCCTATGCTGCCCGCCGACCCCCTGATGCCCCAACCCACTTAGTTTTTATCCCCAAACTGAAAGAACGATCCCCCTTCCTCTTGATGCGGCCTCACTGGGGATGCTGAGATCCTATCCACAAAGGCACTCTGAGCTCCCTGGAGGAGGGGAGGGTGAATATGAGCTGCTATTATCTTTGCTAATAGCACAGTTCTAATTTAAGATTTCAGGTGGAGCCACGTCAGCTTCTGGTAGCCTCTGTGGGGCTCCTTGCCCTACCTCTGAGGAAAGACCCTCCAGCTTCCTGGTCCCCTTCCTTCCCGGGGTGGACTCTTGATTTCCCAGGGGTTGGGCCTCGATCCCTTCCACTGTACCCCCATCTGTCCCTTTAGGAAAACCAAATATCTGCATGCAGGACTGACTATTGCTATGACCAAAGGGGTTTTTCATTTTTTCTCTTTCTAAGTGCTTCAAAGTGGCAAAGTGGTGGTTTAGAGCTGCAACTTTAGACAAGTGACTGATTGACAAGTTGGGCAGACAAGAGCATCACCACCTAAGAATGCTGACTGCTTTCTGTACCCCTCAGAGGACCAAGCATATGCAGCAGGCTTGACAAACATGTGCTCAGTGAAAAAAATGCCTAAACTAGCAGCAAACTGGGATGCTTACTATCTGCCATTCCTCATTCCTGTGCCCAGGGCAGACATCACTAATGGATCACAGACTCGTAGAGCTACAAAGGCTCTCAGAGACCCCATTTATCTGATTCCTTCTCTCAAGAGTTGGGGAAATGAAAACACAAAGAGGGGATGTGCTTGCCTGTGGTTATACAGTGCTAGCATCTGAACCTAGTCCCATATGATCTCATTCTCAGTGGCTCAAGGCTTCATGCTCTGGGCTCACAGCCCCACCCTCTGGCCTCAAAATTTTACCCTCTGGCTGCGGCTTTGCCTTCTGGACATGAGGTTCCGCCCTCTGAGTCATCTTTTCTTTTCTTTTCTTTTTTTTTTAAATGAAAGGTAGCACATGTTTGCAGCCGAGTAGTTTTATTAGCCTGTGTTCTGCTGTGGAATTTTGGGAGTCTGACAGCCTTCTTTCATCTCTTTTTTGGTCCAAGCTGGCTGTGTTTCTGCAGATACAAAGTTCTCAAGAACCTTGTGGGTCTCCTGTGTATGTCATGGGGATCTACTCTTAGATATCGGGCTCTTCCGCAGATATTTTCTAGATACTCCTGTCTCTACTTTTGGCTTCTACTGAGATACTGAGATGGTTCCAGAGAAATCCCCGCCCCCCCCCCCCCCCAAATTTCCTAGATGCTCTCTGGTTTGATGTAGGGCATCTGTGAGTCACACACTTAATCTTTTCAAAGAACCTTTCATATGACTGAATACTCTGAGCTTTTGATTTTTCTGAAATGTTAGCACAATGTACAGTCGTCCCCTCAGCCTTCTCTCTGGAGTGCGCTTTCCTGTTAGAGAATCTCTTAATTATAATGTCTTTTGCAATCTGGGTAGGCTGAGAATTTCCAAAATTATCAATTCTTGGCTTCCTTTCTATTTAACAGCTCTGTTGATTTAGCTCTTTCTTTTCTACTATAAGCCGTGAGATGAAACCAGGCCATGCCTTCAACATTTTGCATGGAAGTCTCCTCGGCTAAATATCCATTTTTATCCATTACAAGTTTTGCTTTCCGCATAATTGTGGGACACAATTCCACCGAGCTTTCTGCCACTATATAATAGGGATCTCTTCCTTCCAGTTTCCAGTATCCTGTTGCTCATTTTCTTCCAAGTCCTCACCATCCGTGCCCTTAATGTACACATTTCTCTTAACAGTCTGGTCACGATGATTCAGGTATTTTCTGTGGCGATTTAGGTTTTCTTCATCGTACTCCTTCATTCTACGTCGTCACTAGCAGAGTCATTAACATCCCTATGTCTATGAACAATCTTTTTAAGGCAGTGTAGGCTTTTGCTACCATGCTCCTGGAAATTCTGGTTGCTGCTCTGTGTCCGATTCCAAAGCCACTTCCACACTTAGGTATTTGTTATAGCAGCAGCTGTCTTGGAGGCAAAATCTGTATTAGTTGCCGATTGCTGCTGTAACAAATTACCATGCACTTAGTAGCTTAAGACAACAAAAATTAATTTCTTACAGTTCTGTAGGTCCGAAGGCTGACGTGGATCTCACGGCGTCGGCGGGGCTGTGTTGCTTTCTGGAGGCTGTAGGGGAGAGTCTGATTCCATGCCTTTCTAGTTTTTAGAAGCTGCCCACATTACTTGGCTTGTGGCATTGCCTCACCTCGACCTCCTCTTTTGTCACTTTCTTCCACATTTTAAGGACCGGTTGCAATTACATTTGGCCGACCCAGATAATCCAGGATAATCTCTTCATTTTAAGATCAATGAGCCACTTTAATTCCACCTATAACCTTAATTCCCTTTTGCCTTGTAATGTAACATATTCAGAGGTTTTGGGGGGTGAGGACATGGAGTTTTTCTGCTTACCACAACCTCCTGGTTTAGCTCTGCACACTTCTGCTAGCCTGCATTATCTGCCTTCAAGGGAGGAAAGAGGCCAGCTACACTCATTGGTGCTTGGCCTCAGAGCCAGCCTGGCCTGCTGTTCCACTTCAGGACAGGACTTGGCCTTTGTGGCAAGTGGGACTGCAGCGTGTGGCTCCTGCAGGCTCTCCTTGAGCCATAGATCCTGGCGCTGACGCATGGTGGGCCTCGAACGAGGGAGCGGCTTCTGCAGTGGGTCAGGCCTGAACCAGCATTCGGGGCAGGAGAGGCAGGATAGTCTAGTGGTTAGTGAGTGAATGGGAATGGGGGTGGAGGGACATCTGCCACTCGCTAGCTGTGTGTGCCCAGGGCTTGCTTCCCTTCTTGGGGCCTCAGTCTGCAGTTACAAAGAAGGGGACAGTAACAGTACCTACCTCCTAGTATGTGCAAGAATCAAATGAGAAAATGCTGGCAGAGAAAATGCCTTGCAGAGAATGTTCCATAAACAGTAAGTACTGTGGTTGTTCTGAGTTTGGTCCTGCATCTGTCTGCTCTTTGCTGTGTGGCCTCAGTTTCCCCATCTATGAAATAAGGTGAGTGATGGTCTGTTAACTTCCTCTCGCTTCCCTCCCCTTCCCCTTGCACTGGTGCTGACTCTACATGCATGGATGTCGTTGAGTTGAGGAATATTCTGGGATGGATGACCAGCTCTGGCACCTGGTTGGAGGTAAGGAACAGGGCAGGCACTTGGTCCCCTTGTTGTCTGTGACCCCTGCTCCCTCAGGCCTGGTTTGAGGTCGATTGTGTCTCTGGGGGCCAAGTCCCTGGTAGGCACTGAGATGGGAGGATGCCCCACCCAGCCTGGGAGCTCTGGCCTGACGGCCTCTGTCTCCTTCACACTCTGATATCCAGGCCCCCATGGGCCTGGGGCTAGCTGAGGGGGAAGCTCACATCACAGTTTGCTGGAAGCAGCCCGAGGAGAGGGCCTCAGGGTTTGCCCAGTGTACCTGTGTGCTGCACCGGGCTTCCAGGTGGTGCAGAGACACAGATGGGTAGGTTTGAAGTTTCCCAAGAAGAGATTAGGAATATGGCCAGATGCCCCCTCGGCTGACTTTGTATCCTTGCAGGCCTAGAAAGACACCTGTTTGGGTTCGGGCTGCCCCGTGGGGAGTGCAGTCTGTGGTGTGCACTGAAGTCTGTTCAGATGTCTTGCCGCTCTTACCACCTCGGGCTCTGGGAACATCGATCTGCAATCCTAGGACACCAGGGCTGCTTTTTCCCGCTGTGGCCAGGCCTCCTCATCAGCCAGGGGTGGAGCTGACCCTTCTCTCTGGTGAGAGACCACCTTCAGATCACAACACAGCACCATAGTATCTTGCAAGCCCTGTGGTCTCTGCTTGAATGACAGGATTTTGGGGACCCTGCCCCAAGGTCTCCCTTTTCAGAGAGGATGGGCAGCTCCTTTCCTGGAGGAGGAAACCTAGATGACTCTTCTGTAGCCCTGGGAGTCAGGAGACTCCTTCCTCCAATTGCTCAGTGCCCTTTGAGCATGCCCTTGGACAGACCTGTGCTCATGGCAGACATCACCAATTGATTTCAGCACTTATTTCTTCTGAGCCCAGATACGGCCTTATAATCCTTCTGAACACAGTACCCTTGGCAACCGCTTCCAATTGATCGTCCCTGGAAGTTCCCTTTTCTCTCTGGTCCTTCGGGATCCTGCAGGATTGGCATAAATGGTTCCCGAGTCTGCGTTCCCATTTCTCTGAGCTGCAGAAGGGTCACGACGGTTCTCATTCCTGTAGCTCCTGATGGAAGCACAGGGGAGGCTGTCCGTGGAGCATCATAGAGCTTTGTCCGGTGGGGAACTTGTCTCCTTGGCAATTTTCATTTTCCTAAGGAAATGGGGCAGTGGCGAGGAGACCTTCTGGGGCCTCATAAAGAATGGTCGGGTCTTTTTGTGGCTCTCATGGAGAGAATCTGGGTGGTTGGAATCTTGTCCGAATGACCTTTATATTCATCCTGAAGGGACCTTGGAGACCAAAATTCCAGCTTCCCATATTATAGCACAGGGAGCCAAGGCCTAGAATTTTCTCTGTCCTGCTCCCTTTCCTCTGCCCCCAGCACATTCTCCCCCAGGCACCTTGCTTGCTGGTGCCTTCTTTCGTGGTCTGGAATATCTGGTCATTTTCATCCACTTGGATGGCTCTGTCTAGCCCAGGAATGTCCTAGAAACCTGGAGCTGCTGGATATCCATTCTTTTCCCCTTCCCATATGATGCAGGGCACCTCCCAGGGCTCTTTTCAGAACCATTTATTCCTCTTGGAGACTTTGGTAGCAGGGGCTCGCTTCTTCCTTCCTCCCCGCCACAGTAGAAGGTCCCCCTTTCTGCTCAGTCATGTGGCCTGTGGGCCGGTCATGGTCCCTCTTCTGTCCGGGGACTTCCTCAGCAGCTGCGACCTTGATTCTCTGTGACTGGAGGAGCCCTGGGGCCGAGGCTCCCAGCCACCTCTGGTGGCAGTCACTCTGCTCTGCCGGCCACAGAGTCCGGCACCCAGCGTGGCCACGTGAGCTTGGGGTCCACCCTGCGCTTTCTGCCACTGATGTGTCCTGAAGCCGAGTTAATGTTCTTTCTGCTACTTAATTGAATTTTTATCGAAATTTCTCCCCTCTTTTACGCTTGTTTTGGTTCTCTTCCTGCAGCAGACAGCAAAAGCCTCATATAACCCATTTCCTACCAGGCCTTTTTGCAGGATCAGTCATTTTTAAATGACTTTAATCTCCATTTTGTAAGTGATTTTTCGACTCATTTTGTCATACTACTTTGTACTCATTCTAGGGGGAGGGGAAGCCGAGGGCCTGCATTAGTCATTGCCCTTCTCACTTGATCTTCTCGTGTGACAGCATCCCTCCCAAAGGAGAGAAGCAGTGGGAAATTGAGGGTGAAGGCACCGACTCAGAGCCAGGCTAACTGGACCCTGGCTCCCCTGCCTGCCAGCTGTTACTGCCGCTGGCCAGTTACTCAGCCTCTCTGGGCCTCCGTTTTCTCACCTGTGAATGGGGATAATAATAGCGCTGTCTCATTGGGCTGTTGAGAGAATCGAATGTGTTAACACATGCAAAGCTCTCAGAAGAATACCCAGCAATAGTAAAGTCTGGACAAGCATTTACTTGGAAATCAAAAGGTAGCAGGTTGAACTGGACTTTTGTTGCACCTGCCTTCTCCCTGAGTTTTGAACCATCCGAGCCGAAGGGGCTCTTGAGATCGCCTGTGCCCCACTTCTGCACCCCTTCCCTTTCTGCACATCTGTACCGGCCGCATGTGTGTGGTGTGTGTGCACCTGCGAGGGGAGCGTTACTGCTGTGGATGAGGGAGGGAGCCCTCATCCTCTGCCGGCGTCCCTGCCGGCACCCTGGGCGCTCCGGTGCCGGCACATCTCTCTGGCCTGCTCCTAGAGCACGAAGCTGTGCGTCCCCAAAGCAAAGTGTACTGGAAGGGGTGGGCCGGCGGCAGCCAAGGTTAAATGTTTTTAGAACAGAAGGCTTTAAACAGTGTGGTCTGAATTTGGGACTTTATATGTCAACATACACACTTCCCCTGATTGGGCCTTTTCAGCGTAAGGGGCCTTATTGTCATCTCCCGTCAGGTGATTATAATCTCAGCAGTTGTGCAGTTTGTTGCTCCCAGAATAACGTGCTTTGCTTTAATTCTGAAACTCGTTTGCAGAAAAAGAAAGCCCACCAGGCAGCCCGGCAATGGGCCTTGGGGACTGTGGCACCGGGTGGGCTGCTCTACCACTGGGGGAATAGATCCCGGGCTGCCGGGAGACGTGGCGCTCTGGCCAGACACAACTGGGGCATCGGGTCACGTGACCGAGGGCAAGGCACGCACCTCTCTGAGCCTCAGCTTCCTCATCTCAAAAATGGGATGTCACCGATGGCCGTGAGGATGGAACGAAATTAACCGAGGCAATAGAAGCCCTAACACGGTGTTGGCACTCGAGGCGTGCGCAAGAAGCGTAGCTACTGATGTCATTAGCACTCGTGACACTAATTAGTGCTAATTATTATTCTTATTGGCCAAATAGTGTTTTTGTGTCAATGGCTTCGTTGAAGTGTAATTTGCATACCATAAACTTAACTTGTTTTAGGCGAGCAATTAGCAACTTCGTAGAGCTGTGCAGCGCTCGCCACGGTCTGGTTTTAGGGCATTTCCGTGATCTTACAAGGATGCCTCTTGCCCATTTGCAGTCATCCTTGCTCCCTGCTCCAGCCTCAGGCAATCACTAATCTGCTTTCTGTCTCTCCAGATGTGCCTTTTCTGGACATTTCATGTAAGTGCTTTTTCTTTTTCTTTTCCTTTTCCTTTTTTTTTAAAAACAGTTAAGTTTTATTTTTTATTTTTAAAAACATTTTTAAAAGTTTATTTATTTGTTTGAGAGAGAGAGTGCACACCAGCAGGGGAGGGGCCGAGAGAGAGAGGGAGACACAGAATCCGAAGCAGGCTCCAGGCTCCGAGCTGTCAGCACAGAACCCGATGCGGGGCTCCCTCTCACGAACTGTGAGATCATGACTTGAGCCAAAATGAAGAGTCAGACGCTTAACTGGCTGAACCATCCAGGCGCCCCAAATAGTGCTTTTTCACATTAATTTTTCTCATCTGCTTCTCACAATGATTCTTTTTTTTTCACATGTAGAAACTGAGTCTGAGAGGTTAAGAGGAATTCTCCTGGGCTGATGAATAAATGGAGGAGAGGGGCTTTGAATGCAGGAACCTGCTCTCGTTCTGTTTTGGGGGTCGGGGGACAGGGCTCGGGAGCAAATGAACGCTGGCAGAAAGACATGTCCTGGCTAGGTCTTTTGGGCAAAGCATCTTCCTGTCTCACTCACCCTTGAGCTGACCCCGGTTCAAGCCTGTGTCCTCCACTCATCAGCCCTGTGAGCGCCTGCACCTCTCTGGTCTCTGAGGGCCCCTCCCTGAATGCAGAGAGCGGGCTGGTTGTGGTCATGCTGTCCGGAAGGGCTCAATGGAGATCCAGCCTGTGACTTTCTCCCCTATGCAGAGGCAGTCTTCTCTAACTGACCTCAGGAGATCCATCCACATCCATGTCCTGGGCAAGGGGCCGCCTGTGGGCGGTCCTGGTGCTGTCTTTTCCTGGGGAAAGTCTCTGTGGCTGTGCCTTAGTTTCCTCGCCGGTACAGTGGGAGGGGCCCTGGCTCCTGCCTCAGCGGTGGTTGTGAGAAAAGCACTTAACAGAGCACCAGGCACACAGGAAGGGCCCCGTGGCAGCTTGAGTGTGTCTGAGCTAAGACATCAAAATAATAAAAAGCCGGTTGAGCCTGGCCAGGGGGCGGGGGCCCAGCAGGTCCCCCAGCTGCCCCAGCCCCAGCCGTCTCCTCCCTTGGGTCCCTTTGTCTGCGCCCCGCCGAGCCCAGCTGGCAAGAGCTGGGAATCACCAGGCAGGGGCTGGGGCATCTCCCACCGCGTCTAATCGGAGGAGCCGTGGCAGCGGCTGCATCTTTCCCGTCCGAAGGGCCCTGTAAATGGGAGGCGCCCAGGGGAGCAGGCGCCCTCACCCCAGGAGGACGTTCTGGGAGGCTCCCTGTGCTGGGCTGGGCAGCTGGGCTTCAGGGGTGGAGAGGCTGCCAGGAGGTATGGGACTCGGGGCCGTGAGCTTTGGAGAGAGCCTCATCCTCCCTGGCAGAGCTTTGCCGACGCAGCCAGCTGGGGTCAGGCAGATCTTCACACGGTCAGGGCCAGGGCCAGGGGCCAGGGTGGACATCAGGGCGATGGGTGGGGTCTAGGAACAGACTCAGAGCTAGCCCTGAGGGACCTCTCAAGACCCTGCCGCTGGGCTTACGGTCTCTTAAAGTCTTGGGGTTGGCCTGGGACAGCAGAGGCATCTGGGAGCGCCTGGGGGTCCGGGACCCTTGGGGCCAGGGCCATGCCTGTGGCTGCGGTGAGTGTGACCATGTGTGAGCGTACGTGTCTGCAGGTGAGTGAGTATGTGTGCATGTATGCGTGTGTGCGAGCCATGGGGGGAACATGGTGTGTGAACGGATGTGTGTGTGCGGACCGTGGTGCCTGTGTGTGATTGTGTGTGTGAGTGTGTTTATGTGTGCCTGTGCCTGGGAGCGTGGGCCCCCTGCTCTCCCCTTCCGGAGGATCTGGGCTGCCTCCGGCCCAGACTTTCTGGGTTACGTCTGTGAGGCTTTTTCTGGAGACTAAGCTGTGCTGGCGGGGGCAGTGGTTTATTTCCTCAGGGTTACAAGAGCAAGGTCAGTGCAGCCGAATCTGAGCTTTTGTTTGTCTCTCCCCTGCCCGTAGCAGCCTGCGGTCCGTTTCATTCATTATTAAGTTTTAAATCCACCTGATGCGAAACTTGAGCCTCGGAACTCACTCCCTGCTTGGGCTGGCTCGGTCCAACCCCCACCGAGTCTTGAGGCTCAGGGAACTTCACTGGCTCTGTTTACGGTGTCCTGTGTGCCTTTGTTTTTCCAGAAACAGCCAGCCCCTTGTTTCTTTAGTTTTCCTTTGAGGCTGGACAGGGCCAGTGGAGGCCGGGGAGGGTGGGTCATCTGTGCAAGGATGGCCTCCCATACCTGCCAAGGTGGGTTGAAGGGCCCACTGGACTCTGAGCTCTGGGGCCATCTGGGCCCTGGCCCATCCCCTAATCACCCCACATCAGGCTATCTCCCAGGGCCCTGGGAACAGAGCACGCACCCCCACCTTGGGATGGTTTGTGCTGGGAACCCCGCAGATCCTTCTCAAGTACCCTTTGCTTACTCCTGCTTGTGCTGCTGGGTCTGATGCCACGTGTCCGTGACTTGGGCCTCGTAGTCTGTCTGCTCCCTGAAGCGGCAGACCCAGCTCCCTCCCCAAATGTGGTGAAGCAGCATTCAATAAGGTGCATTTTATTTTCTTGCAAGGTTTTGCCTGTGCCCCTAAGGATAAGTGGAATTTCCCACCAGGACTAGGGGCTGGAGGGGGAGTCAATCCCCACGTCTTGATCAGGTGAGGACTTGCCTCCTTTTGGCCTACGGGACTGATGGATTGTGAGGTCATTTCTGGTGACTTCCTCCAGGCTGCATCCCCGTGGCCCATCAGGGAAGTGCCTGGGACCTCACCTCCCGTGGGGGGTATGGCGTCCAACGAGGCCCAGGCAGGTGTTGCTGAGGAGAAAGGCATGTCCGCTCCGTATCCTGCCGCCCCCACCCTGCCACTCCCCTGCAGACCGACGGCCCTCGCGTCCACTTGCTTCCGGCCCCCCGGACTCCCTCCCCTGACTCTTCTGCAGCCGTTGGCCAGCTGCACAGCCTCAGCCCGCGAGCTGTCGAGAAGCTGGCTCTGTCCTTGTTTCTCGGCGGCCCTGGGAATTGCCTCTAATCTCCTTTCCGCCTTCCCCCTGCAGATGGTGACGACGACCCACAACTCTCCTGGGTGGCCTCGTCTCCCTCCAGCAAGGATGTTGCGTCACCCACGCAGATGATCGGAGATGGGTGTGACCTTGGCTTGGGCGAGGAGGAAGGGGGCACAGGCCTGCCGTACCCTTGCCAGTTCTGCGACAAGTCCTTCATCCGCCTGAGCTACTTGAAGAGGCACGAGCAGATCCACAGCGACAAGCTGCCGTTCAAGTGCACCTACTGCAGCCGCCTCTTCAAGCACAAGAGGAGCCGCGACCGGCACATCAAGCTGCACACGGGCGACAAGAAGTACCACTGTCACGAGTGCGAGGCGGCCTTCTCCCGCAGCGACCACCTCAAGATCCACCTGAAGACCCACAGCTCCAGCAAGCCCTTCAAGTGCACCGTGTGCAAGCGCGGCTTCTCCTCCACCAGCTCGCTGCAGAGCCACATGCAGGCGCACAAGAAGAACAAGGAGCACCTGGCCAAGTCGGAGAAGGAGGCCAAGAAGGACGACTTCATGTGCGACTACTGCGAGGACACCTTCAGCCAGACCGAGGAGCTGGAGAAGCACGTGCTCACCCGCCACCCCCAGCTCTCCGAGAAGGCCGACCTGCAGTGCATCCACTGCCCGGAGGTCTTCGTCGACGAGAACGCGCTGCTCGCCCACATCCACCAAGCCCACGCCAACCAGAAACACAAGTGCCCCATGTGCCCCGAGCAGTTCTCCTCGGTGGAGGGCGTCTACTGCCACCTGGACAGCCACCGGCAGCCCGACTCCAGCAACCACAGCGTCAGCCCCGACCCTGTGCTGGGCAGCGTGGCCTCCATGAGCAGCGCCACGCCAGACTCCAGCGCCTCCGTGGAGCGCGGCTCCACCCCGGACTCCACCCTGAAGCCACTGAGGGGCCAGAAGAAGATGCGGGACGATGGGCAGGGCTGGTCCAAGGTGGTCTACAGCTGCCCCTACTGCTCCAAGCGGGACTTTAACAGCCTGGCCGTGCTGGAGATCCACCTGAAGACCATCCACGCGGACAAGCCCCAGCAGAGCCACACGTGCCAGATCTGCCTGGACTCCATGCCCACCCTGTACAACCTCAACGAGCACGTCCGCAAGCTGCACAAGAACCACGCCTACCCCGTGATGCAGTTTGGCAACATCTCCGCCTTCCACTGCAACTATTGCCCCGAGATGTTCGCCGACATCAACAGCCTGCAGGAGCACATCCGCGTCTCCCACTGCGGCCCCAACGTCAACCCGCCTGATGGCAATAACGCCTTCTTCTGCAACCAGTGCTCCATGGGCTTCCTTACCGAGTCCTCCCTCACGGAGCACATCCAGCAGGCCCACTGCGGTGTCGGCAGCACCAAGCTGGAGTCCCCGGTCGTGCAGCCCGCGCAGTCCTTCATGGAGGTCTACTCCTGTCCCTACTGCACGAACTCGCCCATCTTCGGCTCTATCCTGAAGCTCACCAAGCACATCAAGGAGAACCACAAGAACATCCCGCTCGCCCACAGCAAGAAGTCCAAGGCGGAGCAGAGCCCGGTCTCGTCTGACGTGGAGGTGTCTTCCCCGAAGCGGCAGCGGCTCTCGGCCAGCGCCAACTCCATCTCCAACGGCGAGTATCCCTGCAATCAGTGCGACCTCAAGTTCTCCAACTTCGAGAGCTTCCAGACCCACCTGAAGCTGCACCTAGAGCTGTTGCTGCGGAAGCAGGCGTGCCCACAGTGCAAAGAGGACTTTGACTCCCAGGAGTCCCTCCTGCAGCACCTGACGGTGCACTACATGACCACGTCGACCCACTACGTGTGCGAGAGCTGCGACAAGCAGTTCTCCTCTGTGGACGACCTGCAGAAACACCTGCTGGACATGCACACGTTCGTGCTGTACCACTGCACCCTGTGCCAGGAGGTCTTCGACTCCAAGGTGTCCATCCAGGTGCACCTGGCGGTGAAGCACAGCAACGAGAAGAAGATGTACCGCTGCACGGCCTGCAACTGGGACTTCCGCAAGGAGGCCGACCTGCAGGTGCACGTCAAACACAGCCACCTGGGCAACCCGGCCAAGGCGCACAAGTGCATCTTCTGCGGGGAGACCTTCAGCACCGAGGTGGAGCTGCAGTGCCACATCACCACGCACAGCAAGAAATACAACTGCAAGTTCTGCAGCAAGGCCTTCCACGCCATCATCCTGCTGGAGAAGCACCTGCGGGAGAAGCACTGTGTGTTCGACGCCGCCACCGAGAACGGCACGGCCAACGGGGTGCCCCCCGCTGCCGGCAAGAAGGCCGAGCCGGCCGACCTGCAGGGCATGCTGCTGAAGAACCCCGAGGCGCCCAACAGTCACGAGGCCAGCGAGGACGACGTGGATGCGTCGGAGCCCATGTACGGCTGCGACATCTGCGGGGCGGCCTACACCATGGAGGTGCTGCTGCAGAACCACCGGCTGCGGGACCACAACATCCGGCCCGGGGAGGACGACGGCTCGCGCAAGAAGGCTGAGTTCATCAAGGGCAGCCACAAGTGCAACGTGTGCTCGCGGACTTTCTTCTCGGAGAACGGGCTCCGGGAGCACCTGCAGACGCACCGGGGCCCCGCCAAGCACTACATGTGCCCCATCTGCGGTGAGCGCTTCCCCTCCCTGCTGACGCTCACCGAGCACAAGGTGACCCACAGCAAGAGCCTGGACACGGGCACCTGTCGCATCTGCAAGATGCCCCTGCAGAGCGAGGAGGAGTTTATCGAGCACTGTCAGATGCACCCCGACCTGCGCAACTCGCTCACGGGCTTCCGCTGCGTGGTGTGCATGCAGACGGTCACCTCCACGCTGGAGCTCAAGATCCACGGCACCTTCCACATGCAGAAGCTGGCGGGTAGCTCGGCTGCGTCCTCCCCCAACGGCCAGGGGCTGCAGAAGCTCTACAAGTGTGCCCTGTGCCTCAAGGAGTTCCGCAGCAAGCAGGACCTGGTGAAGCTTGACGTCAACGGGCTCCCCTACGGCCTCTGTGCCGGCTGCATGGCCCGTAGTGCCAATGGACAGGTGGGCGGCCTGGCCCCGCCCGAGCCCGCCGACCGGCCCTGCGCCGGCCTCCGCTGTCCCGAGTGCAGCGTCAAGTTTGAGAGTGCCGAGGACCTGGAGAGCCACATGCAGGTGGACCACCGTGACCTCACGCCAGAGACCAGTGGGCCCCGGAAAGGCGCCCAGACGTCGCCAGTGCCCCGGGTAAGAGGCTGTCCCTGCTCCTGGGGGCTCCCCCTGGGCTCTGTACCTCCCGGTGGCATTCCCTTTAGCAGCCCAGACAAGCAGCGCTCTCGTGCAGCCGCCGGGCACGTCTGCTCTGCGGGAGACTCCGGGGTGATCCCCAGGGTTGCCATTTCCCTTCCAGCTGTGTGACGTGGCAGACGTTGTTTATCTCTCCAGGCCTCGTTTGTCAAGTGCTCATCTGTAAAAGGGGAATGACAATTGCCTGGACTTCATGGGATCGCTTTCAGGGACCTGTGGTGTCATATGGGTAAAGGGCCCGACGCACCAGCTGACACACAGCGAACGCTCCATAAATGGTGGCTGTCGTCTTTCATACAGATCTGAGGTGGACGCATTCACTTGTTTGTTGAGTCTCCTTGGGCAAGTCCCTTTGCTCTCTGGGCTTCAGGTTCAGGATTCTTTTCGGTAATCCGTAGAGATAATATCCGCATACAGGGCTCAGGACCTGCACTTAGTTAGGGCCTGATCATGCAGCCTGTAATCACCGGCTGATAGGTTATCATCAACAGCACATCTTTTTTTTTTTTTTTTAATTTTTTTTTTCAACGTTTTTTATTTATTTTTGGGACAGAGAGAGACAGAGCATGAACGGGGGAGGGGCAGAGAGAGAGGGAGACACAGAATCGGAAACAGGCTCCAGGCTCCGAGCCATCAGCCCAGAGCCTGACGCGGGGCTCGAACTCACGGACCGCGAGATCGTGACCTGGCTGAAGTCGGACGCTTAACCGACTGCGCCACCCAGGCGCCCCCAACAGCACATCTTTATAGTTAGTGCAGGTGCTTGTGCATGGAAGAGCCTAGGAATGGATTCAGTTGCTGTTCCATTAATGCATTAATGACTGATTGATGGATTGATTCCTCCCTTCATTTGTTCATCAGATTTACCCTGAGCACTCATTATGTGCCTGGCAGTCAAGGAGAGTCAGAAACGGACCCTACCTTGGGGGCTTCCCGACTAGGGGAGGCCACAGGCCCATAACTAGTAGGTTTCAGGGAGGCAGGGGAAGTTCAGGCTCTGGGAGGGTCCAGGTGGGTCTGGGTGCCATGGCCAAGGGCCACCTGATGGTGGGCCCGGGGCCTGCCTGGATCTTGGATGTCTGACAGTCGGGCCTGGGGTTCCCACTGAGTCTATTGTCTGTTTCCAGACTGAGGAGGTGCCAAGCAGATCTCGGGAGTGTCTTTCCCTCGAGGGCCGGCTGCTGGCGCCATGGGCGGAAGGCGGAATTTGGGGAAGCACCACCTGCTGTGCGTGCTTGCTGGAAGACAGGGGTGTAGCTGAGGGTGTTTCATTGTGGGATCAGAGCTGGGATCAGAACTGGCTCCTGGGACTCTGGGATTTTGAGGGTGAGGAGAGGGAAGGGGGGCTGGAGGAGGGTAGAAGGAGAATCTGCAGTGGAAGGGACACGTTTGAGGCCCACTGGCCCGCTCTCCACTGAGGTCCAACAGGCCAACGGCCTGTCCATGTTCCCCCTGGCTGGAGAAACACCTGAATGAGGGCAGAGCGGAGTGTTCTGCTGGGGGTCTGAGGCCTATTCTCAAAGGCCTGTCTGGAGCAGAGAGCTCCCTTTTGGTCCCATAACACCTCACCGTCTCAAGGCCTTTTGACCGAACCGGGTGTCTGGAGAAGGGTCCTATAGGTCACCCCTCAGAGGTTCTGTGCACCAGCCCTGGTCCCCACTGCTCGGCTCTGCTCAGCCTCGGCTTGCTGGCTGGCCAATGTGGGTGGGCCGGGAAGCCTTTGGGCCCTGGAATCAGACAGGCTGGGTTAAAATCTCCTTCTTCCAGGACCCCCCCCCAGGGATTTGATCTCTCCAGGCCTCTGCCCTCTCCTGTAAAGCCAGAGAGTAGTAATAGCAGCAGCAACAGTATCTATCTCCAGAGCTGACATCACCTGGGAGGCACTGGGGGGCCATTCTGGGTTTTGTTGTTGTTGTTGTTGTTGTTGTTGTTGTTGTTGATTTATTTTGAGAGAGAAAGCGAGCAGGGGAGGTGCGGAGAGTGAGTGAGAGAGAATCCCAAGCAGGCTCATGCTGTCAGCACAGAGCCCGATGCAAGGCTTAAACTCATGAACCGTGAGATCACGACCTGAGCCGAAACCAAGACTGACTGAGCCACTCAGGCGCCCCCCATTCTGGGTTTTTAAGGAGCATCTGCTCTGATTGTTCAGTACCTGCCCCTCTCCCGTTGTTAAACATCGTGACTATTTTCTGTGCGGACCTCCGTGTTTTGCCCTGAGGCCTAAGTGAGCAGAAGAAGTGCTGGGCACACAGTGAACATCACTTGGTATTTATCCCATTTATAACCACAGCTCACACTTACGGGGGGATAAGGATGTGCTGAGCACTTTATCTCTATACTATGATACTGCCTTTACAGATGAAGAAATGGAGATACAGAACAGTTTGCCCTCAGGCCCCGGCTTTCAAGAGGCAGAGAAGGGATTTGAACCCAGGTAGTGTGGTGCCACAGCCGACCTCTTGACCCACATTCTGCCTATCACCTCTGCAGCCCATCCTGGTTGCAGGCTGGGGTGGGCTCCAGGGTGGTCACCCCTCTCGTTCAGACCACGGGACAGTGTGGCGGGACTGGGGCCCTGTACACCCTCCTTCCACGTGCTCCCAGCCCCATCCCTGCCTTCCCACGCTGCCCACCATGGCGCTGGGGCTCCTGGCAGCCACAGGGCTGCTTCTAGAGTCTCCTCCTCCTCCACAGTCTCTGCTCTGGATTCTGCGTCAGTACCACTTCATAAAGCCCCTACTGTGTGGGCCACGGCAACAACCTGGGAGCCTTGCTGTGACCTCTGTTTTGGCAAAGGCAGTATCCAGGCTCAGAAAGGTGGAACTGTATACTCAGGGATGCACAGCTGTGCATGGCAGCTCAGGGATTCACACCCGAGGGGCTTTGTTTTCTGGGAGCCCGACAGACCTTCCTCTCCCCATCCCAGGCCTTGCGAGAGAAGAGAGGAGCAATCGCATCTAGAGACCTGGGCAGATGGGCCGTTTGCAGAAAGGAGCTAGACAAAGCCCGGAACCTCCCCAGTGAAGGCCCAGCCTCTGGGGCCTTGCCCCCTGCCTGGGCACGCCTGGGGGCAGGGGCCCAGCTGTCTGTTCACCCACCCCCCCTCCCCCAGGACTCATGCATGTAAGAGCAGACTCTGGGGGCTATGCAAGGGCTTGGGGGCTGGCAGGCTGGGACCCTCGGGAGTGTATCCATAGCAACCAGTTCTCGGAGGACTGGGTTCCTGTGGGGCTGAGGCTGCTGTTGGCTGGAGTGTGAAGCATTGAGGTTCCCTCCCCCCCGCCCCCCGCCCATGCTCTGCTTATGGGTAATAACAACATCACCCCAACTCTGGGCCACTGTGGGCAGACACCAGCCCTCCATTGACTCCCCAGGTCCTCACAGTGCCAGATGGGGCAGACTGGGTGCTCTCACACTGGTTAGAGGCCTTGGCCAGGCCGCACCAGCTCTCTGTCCCCTGGCCCAGGACTGTCGAATGTGTTCTGGGACACGGGGCTGAGAAACGCTGCTTAGACGGGCTCCAGAGGCAGCCCTCCTGGCATCAAACCCCAGTCCCCTTGCCCAGTAGTGCGGGGCTCTGGCCAAGTGGCTTGGCCTCTTCAAATTCCACTTTCTCCACCCTTAAAGTGGGGTTCACAGAGTGATTGTGAGTCTTCAGAATAAACAGAGCCTGCACATAGTAGGTGCTCAGTAAATGTGAGCTGCTGTCATGATCGTGGAAATTCAGTAGCTATGGGCTCTTTCCTGTCTCTCCCTCGCTTCTCATCTCCTGTCTCTGCTGGTCTCAAGCGTGTTCTCTCTCCACCCCGGGCTCCTCTCTGAGGTTGCTGGGGGCCACACAGGGGCAGGCAGCCCTGGCCACAGGCCCAGGAGAACCATGGGAGGGACCCTGGAGAAGGGGCTTATGGCAGGGCAGGTGCTTTGAATGCCAAGTTCTGTCTTTCTGTAATTATGTCTCCTGGTGGGGGCTGAAGCTCCAGAGGAGGAGGGGGTCTCTGGGGGACAGAGAAGGGGAGACAGCCCAAGAGGAGGTGTTGGGGTGAGGACGAGGTCTGGCCAAGGTTGTAGCGGGAGGGAGGCAGAGTAAGAGAGCCCTCACCTGCTTGTGCCTGAACTCATGTTCCACCAACATGTAGGACCAGATGGCGCTGGCCGGGTGCCTGTTGCCCTGGGCCTTGGGCACCTATGGCCTTGCATGCAAGGCTGGGAGGGCCGTCTTTTGGAGGAGGGGGCTCTGGGTATAATACACATGCTTAATGAATGTTGGTGCTGGCGAACCTATGTGTGTGGCAAGGCGTGGATGCACATGTGGGCACTTGGAGGTCTACACGTGTGTCCCCAAGGGTGTGTATTGGGGGTGGGGTCTGTGCGTGTGCTTGTGTCACAGCTACTTGTGCAGCTGTGGGCACATTCGGGCATGATGGATCCAGTGAGAGCTGAAAGTCTTCATGTCCCGGGATGAATTTGGATATGTCAACCTGTGTGAATGTGTGGTCCATGAGTATGCCTCCACTGCTCTGAGGGTGTTGCACCTGTGTGTCTGTGTTAGAGGGAGCAGATTGCCGTGTGTGTGGTGGGGGTTGGGGGTCTTGTGTGTTGACAGTGAGTTGCGACAAGGGAGTGTACATGTGTCTGTTTGCATGTCTGTGTGTGTCCTCATGGGCGTGTCCATGCCTGTGCATGCAGTCTGTGTGTGTGTGTGTGTGTGTGTGTGTGTGTGTGTGTGTGCGCGCGCACCCAGGCTCTTGTGGTCAGCAATGTCACCTCCCTTGGGAATCCCCTGGAGCATTTTCCCCATCAGGAGGGGCCCTATTATTGGGCAGTCTTTTTCCTGCCACGGAGGGGTGGCCATGTGGTGGAGGAGTATTGGAGGTAACTTCTCATCCTGCCTAGCCCCTGGTGATTTATCTTCCAAGCACAGCAACCCACTTCATTCACCTGCTCCTAGGAGGAACAATCAAAATCACTTTGATCATGGATAGTCCTCTGCACTGGTCTGGACTGGCCATGGCTGTGGCCTCCACAGCCTTCCATCCAGCAGGCCTGCCCTGAGCGTCCTTGGTATGGAGCTTCCTGGGGTGTGCTTTGTTCTTGTATTGACTTCTTCCTTCTTCTTTCCCTTCCTATGTGATGGCAAGAGGGCAGGGGACACATGTGGGAAGGAATGAATGATTCTGACAATGGAAGACCCAAGATCATTGCTCTCCATGAGCACGGACGTGGAGTTGAGCTGAGATGGGGGCTTTGGGACTGTGTACCCCCAGAAGGCCTCAGTCCCCACAGTCTCTTCTGGCCTGAATTTCTCCTCTGTCTGTTGTGAGGCCAGAAACCCCAGCTCTGTCCGACCCCCTGCCTCACGCCCTACTTCTTGGGCATTTCCCTGCAGAATGCCTGCCTCTGGGCCACTGTTCTGAACCCCTAGGTCTTCTGAAACACTGGGGGAAAGGGCCCTGGTCTTATCAGAGTGGGTTCTGGAACCTGAGGGGGGACGCTGCCTCTGGAACTAAAGCTCCCAGCACCAGCTAGGACAGCTGTTTCCTCATTGATTCGTTCAACAAGCATTTGCTCAGCAGCAATAACAATTATAATAAAAGTTAAGTCATTATTAGGCACTCCTTCTGGGCCAGGTCCTGTGCTGGGTGGTGAGGATCCAGGATACAGAAAGCATCTTTGGTTCTCTTTGCTCCTCCTGCCCTAGTAAAGTGCTTTGCAACATAACATTTGCAACTTGGCTCATTTGTTCAACAAATGCTTTCCATGTACTTAGTCTCTGCTGGCCGTGGGACCTCACAGGTGGACAAAGCGCATCCTGGCCCTCTGGGTGCTCACGATGCAGTGGGGGAGCAAACAAGTCAATTAGCCACGACGAATCCATGTGCTGATTAACTAGATGCTTTAAGCATAAGCTTGGGGGCCTGGGGAGCCCCTGAACTCATCCTGGGGTGGGAAGAGGAGGCCTCTCAGCAGAGGTGACATTTGAACAGAGTCCTCAGGATGGAAAGGGTACTCCGAGTGGAGGAGACAGTGTGGGCAAAGGCCTGGAGGTGGGACCAGGCCCTTGAGGGAAACTGCAGATGTGGTCAGAGCCACCCTGGGAACTGAGGCAGTTGAGCCCCCTGGTGGTTTATCCTGGCTGCATGTTTGAGGGTCTGGCCCGAGTGTTCCACCAAGAAATCCAAAGCCCTGCCCCCTTTTCCAGAGGTCAGGGGAGGTCCCTTCATCCCTGAGCTGCAGTGGTCTTCAAAAAGGTTGGATATTTTGGATCCCAATACGACTCTGCCCTCTTCATAAAAACTCACAGCCACAGACTTTCCCCCACACAGGCAATACCACCCCTGTCCAGAGGGGGCTGTTTTCATAATCACCCACCTAGGCTTAGTTGTTGAGAAGATTCTTTGGAGTGGGTCTTCAAGAAGCTCTGAAGCTTCTGATGATCTCTATTTTCCTCCTTCTACCTCCTAAAGGCAGCTGGTATTAGCTTCCTGTGCGTGGAAGCCAGCTGTAAGATCACCAGCAACCTTGTGTGCCTAGTGAGGAATTCTTTAGTTACTTGTAAGCACCAGGACTGGCAGGAACAGTATCCCCTGCTCGGCCACATGGCCCTTATCTCTTATATAAAGAGATAGAGTAGTTGGATGGGTGGAAAGATAGATGTATGGTTGGACTGGTAGATGGATGTAGGAGAAGACAGAAGGATGAGTAGACAGAGGATGGATAAATGGAGGGTGGATGAATGAATAGGTGGATGGGTAGGTGTGTATTACCTGGATGGCTGATAAGATAGCTAGATGGATTGATGGGTAGACGGATGGGTGTGTGTGTGTGTGTGTGTGTGTGTGTGTGTGTGTGTGTGTAGACAGTAAGCAGGTAGGTGGATGGATGATGGGTGGATGGATGGATGGATGGATGGATTTGAGCATGCTCCTAGAAGGGCAGCCTCCTTCAACTTCTTTTCCATGGTTATACTGTGTGCTCTCACCTTGGGATGGTGACTCCCATCATGGCAATTTCCCCAGATGTAACAGAGGAGCACCTCCTTTGGAATGCAGCCTAGTCCCCTGCCCCAGGCTGGAGGGCTGAATTTGGAGGCAGGTGAGGAGAGAATGGCCAGAAGAGACCTGGGAGGGGACCAGAGCCATTCTGGCAAGTCTTGAGTGAGGACCTCCAGGCACTTTTGCTTTCTGCTCTTTTCCACTTCCTGACTATCTAATTCCTTTCTTTTTGGCTTCCAAACAGAAAAAGACATACCAGTGCATCAAGTGCCAGATGACCTTTGAGAACGAGAGAGAGATCCAAATCCATGTTGCCAACCACATGATTGGTAAGAGAGCGTTTCCTCCCACCCATGCTGGGGCCACTCATCGGGCTTTGAAATTTGTGGTTCCAATCATCATTTTGCTGCTTTTAGGGCAAAAGATGGAGTCACTGCTGCTGTTTCCGAGACATTTCAAATGGGAGTAAAATGTAAGAGCTGGAGCTCTACTCACATTACAATCAAACTTTTGACAATCTCTTCCATTTCCCAGCATAAATTTCCCTCCATTTCTGAAACGAAGTGCTTTCCAGTTGTCAAGCACTCAGGGGCAATTATGCTTCAATTTTATATGTCATGACATTGAATAGATTTAACTGCTCACATTTCCCCACTAAACGTGGTGAATTCCTCAGGCACGTTGTCAAAACAGAATGCTTACAAAGGTATTTCACTACTTTTCCTATTCTTCTTCAAGTGGTTTTGGACTTTGGAAAATTCAGCCTTTCTGGAAGGGGAACTTTCAAAGTGCCTTCATGTTGTTCCCTCTTGGTCCGAGGTGGGGAGGGGAAGTTGTGATTGTGAGGTCTTACGTGACTTCCGTTGGATGGGTGCTGTCTTGCCAGCAGCTGGGGATGCCCTACGTGTCAGAGGGAGCACGGCTGGATTTCTGGTGAGCGTGGAGCTGGCCCAGGGTGGGTGGAGGATTTGGCAGTGAGGGCTTCGGGAGCTTCTGGAATGCTGATGCCCTGGGTCTTTGGTGGAAGTATGATCACCTTCTCCAAGACCCTTGCAGTCTGAGCAGTGAGGCTTCAAGCATGTGTTGGGCATCCTGACCCTTCACTTCCTCTAACATTTTTTTATTATAGTCTTGCAGACCGAGTACTGTTTTACAAAACTCTTAATTGCATGCATTCAAAAACACCCATTAACTGTGCTACTCAATGAATTCCCAGGAACAGAGTGCAACTGTGTAATCAACACCTGGCCGAGGAAGCCGACCATTTCTGCATCCCAGAAGTCCCCTCCTGGCCCCTCCAGCCCCTCCCCCCAGCAAAAAAATGTCACCATCCTGATGTCGCTGGCATAAGGCTTTTTTTGCCCATTTTGCACTTTCTATAAATGAGAGCATACAGTCTCTGCTCTTTTGTGTTGGGTGCCTTTCCTTCATTCACGTTGGTGCCTGTGGTCGGACATCGCCCCTTCTCACTGGTGTATGATATTCTGTTGTGTGAACACATCACCATTTATCTTGTCTGTTCTACTCTTTTTTTTCTTCTTTCTTTTCTTTTTGAGATCGAACAAGAGCATGCGTGCATGAGCATGAACAGGGGAGGGACAGAGGGAGAGGGAGACAGAGAATCCCACGCAGGTTCCACGCCCAGAATGGAGCCCGACGCACGGCTCGATCCTACAACTGTGAGATCGTGACCTAAGCCAAAATCAAGAGTTGGACGCTTAACCGACCGAGCCACCCAGGCACCCTTGTCTATTCTGTTTTTGATGGGCATCTTGGTCATTTTCATTTTGGAGTTGTTTCGGATAATGTGCTGCTATGGGCATTGTTGGTCTATGGGTTTTGGTGAACACGTGCATATGATTTTAATGGGAATGTTGGTAGTGGAATTGGTGGGTCATGGAATACGAGTAGGTTCACCTTCAGTAGATACAGGTGGTCGTATGAAATTATGCTCCCGCGGGCAATGTGAGAATTCTGCACAGGCGTGCCACCATCCACGTTCTCTGCAACAAGGACCGTTGTTGAGACGCTTCTTTAGTGAAGCTGTGCTCAGGGAGAGGATGCTGCAGCCATCCTAGCTAGCTGCAGCCTTGGTGAGCTCTGTGGGCGTGAGGATCCAGTGTCCCAGTGATTCAGGGTGGTTCCCCTGAAGACATTGGCCCTGACTGTGTGCGTGGTGGGGCTCTCCCAGTGGTGAGGGGACACCAGGAGCTGACGAAGGGCAGGTGAGGCCCTGGGAGTTCAGCCTGACAGGGAGATTGGTGGCTTTTTAATTTCTTCTCTTTGAAAGCCCCCTGCCGAAGTAGAAGAAGGAAACTAGCCTGTCAGTCACTGGCTGCTGAGAGCGCTTTCATGGGAGTGTCAAGGAGGTAAAGATGAAGATATCTAAAAATGTTTGCCTTTGTAGCAGGTGTTAATGTGTGTGCCTGTTTGTAAGCACGAAGGGCGAGAGCCTGGCTAATTGGACCACAGTGATTTCAAAGGTGCTCCCCCCACCCTCCACCTTTCCTTCTGTGCTGAGCCCGGAAGCTGTGTGTCCTCAGGTGGAAGGTGAGGGGGGGGGGTGCTTCTAACTAGAAGGTGGGCAGTGGAAAGGGGGGGGTCGAGGGGCATCTGGGCCTTTGTGTGAGCGGAGGGCCAGGCTCCGGAGAGAGGCAGTCCCATCTGGTGGCTGGACAGGGCCCCTCACCCGAGCCTGACTCTGCAGCGCTGCGAGCTGGCCTGGTTCCCAGGACATGTGGGGAGCAAGCAGCAAGGAGCTGTTGGTCTCCGAGCCTGGGAGTCCCAAGTGAGACGTTCACGCAACGAACAGTATCATCGTGCAGGACCACGTGGGCTGGGGACCCCGATGCGAGACCTGCCTCTGGCGGGGCGGCACCTCCTCTTGCTCTAACCTGCCCTCCCCACCGGCTTGCCCTCCCCTGGCCTCATCACCCCCCATCTATCAGAGAATACTGACTACTGAGCACCTACTGCGTGTCGAGTGCTGGGGCGGTCCCTCAGGTGGTAGAGGGAGCAGGGGACAGGGTCCCCATCCGCAGAGGCCTTACGGCACCCCGTGGGAGACCCCGCAGCACACGCATCACGCAGCGAAGGGGGGGTCTCACTGGGCGAGAGCACTAGAGCAGCCACCATGCACTGAGCCACACCGTGTGGCAGGCACTCTGTGTAGGTATTCATCCTTCATCTCATAGAGGAGCTTTAATGACTTATCCGAATTCTTCCAGGCAGGAAGCAGCAGAACCAGGGTCTGAATACAGCTGGGCTCTCTCTGCTGTGTGTGGTTCCCTGCCAGGGTCTGTGGTGGGAGAGACCCAGCACTGCCCTTGGGTCCCCTACCCGCAGGGGAAGCTGAAGGCATCCAGGTGCAGGGAGGTTGATGAGAACTGAGAACAGAGACCAAGGACTGCTGGATCCAAAGAGGCCTGTCAGAATGGCCTGGGTGTCACAGGATGAAGAGGAGTTTTCTCCATGGCAGGCCTGTCCCTGGCAGAGGGAACAGCCTTGACAAGGAAGGACAGTCACCAGAGGACAAGGGCCTTGGAGGGCTCAGCAGAAGGAGGTCCTTGAAGGATGAGCTGTTGGACCCAGAAGGTGGAGAGCAGTGTCTGTGGGAGGACTGTGGGGTGAACAAGGCTCAGAGGCAGAAGCAGAGGAGGGGGTTTGAGGGTTGGAGGAGCTCAACCTGGCTGGGATGGAGGCATCGCATGTGGTAGCATTGTGAGCAGTGAGGGTAGGGAGGTAGCTTGGGGCCAAGCCAGAGAGGGCCTTGAATGCCAAATTAAGGGATTTGGGTTTAGACTTGACCCTGAGGGCCAGGGTCCAAGTCTGGGGATCCGCTGGCTGATGTTTTATTGGGCTTCTCTTGGAAAACCAGAAGAGGTGGCAGCCAGGGCCCTGAATTCCCATGTGGCACAGCTGACGAGCTTGGCAGCAGCTGGGTTTGTGTGTTTCCAGGCACCATGGTCCCACCCATCTTTATTATATTTTAGGGTGCTTTGTTCATTTGTGTCCCCAGCCTCATCCCTGTGGGCACCTGAATGTGCAACATTGGGCTTAGGCACTAGGGAGCCATTGAAGGTTTTAGGGCAGAGAATGGACTGGATGTCACTGAGTGCTTTAGGGAGATTAATCTGGCTGCAGTGTTGAGGAGGAAGAAGATGGAAGAGAAGAGAGACCCGCCTGGTCTGGTCCAGAGGTGAGGGGATGAGGCTGGGAGAAAAAAGAGGAAGGAGGTGAAGGAACTTCGATTTGGTCTGTGCTGTGGGCCTGGTTGGCCTTGGTGACTTGGGGAAGGTGCCAGAGGGCAACCGTGGGAAATATGAGTGGAAGAGTGGTAGGTACCAGAGCCCCAGCTCGGGCTGGCTCCGAAGTCCCAGTCAAAACTGTTGGGGCCCAGTGTCCCTGTGGACAGCTTCCCCTGCTAAATATCCCAAGGCCAGAGTGGATGCCTGGAGCTGGTGGGGATAAAAGCCCCCCTTCGTGGCACCAAGGGGACTTGGCGGGTAGAAGTCACACTGTTCAGCTTGGCGGCCTTCTCATAAACTCGGGGCACTGGAGGGGGGTCTGAGGCCGGTCTCCCCGGGGACCCTGACTATTGGAGACCTCCCCCTGGGGGGATGCTAAACGGCCTTTTTATAGCGGGGGGCCTCTTCGTGGCTTTGCAGCCTCCAGACCCTGGCAGTTATGATGACTCAGGGACACATCTCCTTGGAAACATTTTCCCGGCACCCTCTCCCGGCTGCTGCTGGCGAGGGAGTGATTTGGAGCTGATAGAAAGGCAAGGGTTTTTTGAAACCTTTTCAGCAGCAGGGTCCCCTTTGAAATCCCCCCCTCCCCACAGGGAATGAGGCCCCCTTCACTGGGCTTCCTCCAGGATTTGAAATGGTTTTAGACGCCCCCTCCCCCAGCAGGCACAACAAAAACTTGGAGCAGGCCACAGCCCTGTTCTGCGGCCTCCTGTAGAGACGACCTGGCCCAGCCCTGCTGCCCTTGCCCACCATCCACTGCCCCCACATCTGGAAGGGTGACCCCCCTCCCTGAAAATGGCTCTGTAGGAGGCCCCCCGCCTTGGGCTTCCTGTGGTCTGGCCCAAAGACAGGGGCCCTTTCCAGTGGCTGGGAAGGGAGGAGCGTCTTCCTCTGTAAGTTGAACATGTGTGCACAAAGCGTGCGTAGCCCTCCTGGGGCACCTGAGGCCTCAGACACCAAGGAAGCTGATTTGCCAGGGCAGGCCTGCCCTCTTCTCAACTGCCTGTGGGTGTCTCTCCTCTCGGTTCCTGCCGGGTGTGGCTGGATAAGGGGTCTGAGAACTTGTCCTTGAAATAACGAACTTGCTCTGACCCAGGTCGGCCCTAACGGAGTGACTCAGCCTCTAGGCCCTGGTGTCCTTATCTGGGGCATCATGGGTCCCTGTGGGAGGGTCAGCGCTGGGAAGGGACAGTCCTCAGGGAACCTTGACAGGAACATTCACCCTCTATGTCCTTGGAAAGTGGTTGTGGACCCTCTGGCAGGCAGCCAGGCCAGAGCCTGGGGCCCAGTGGGGCATTAGGCATTCTGGGGATGTTGTTTTCCTGGTCACGTCAGCCCTGTTCCCTGGGTACCTCTGAGGAGCTGAGCTTTGCTATCGAGGGGTGAAGAAATGGGACGGGGGTACATCTGGAAGATCAGCCTCTCCCACCTCCTGCTTAAGCCTTTAACATACCCCCCAACATGCTGGGCTTGGGTCCTTGTCTATCGTCCCCTCCCTAGCCCTTCCCCTTGCTGTGGCAGGATAAGCCCTGGTCCATCCGGAGTGTGTGTGTGGGGAGGGGAGGCGGGGGGACTTCTGTCTTCTAAGTCTTTAAGAAGCATATCCTTGAAGACATATTGAAAAAGCCACCTTGGGGCGCCTGGGTGGCGCAGTCGGTTAAGCGTCCGACTTCAGCCAGGTCACGATCTCGCGGTCCGTGAGTTCGAGCCCCGCGTCAGGCTCTGGGCTGATGGCTCAGAGCCTGGAGCCTGTTTCCGATTCTGTGTCTCCCTCTCTCTCTGCCCCTCCCCCGTTCATGCTCTGTCTCTCTCTGTCCCAAAAATAAATAAAAAACGTTGAAAAAAAAAAAAAAATTGAAAAAGCCACCTTGCAGACCAGGTACTTACTCTTTCTGTGGCTGCTTGCATGCCCAGGACCCAAGTGAAGACCTGTGTTTAGGAGGGGAAGGAAGGTCTGGGGTGGAAATCAGTGTGTCGCCCTCACACCAGGGAAATACAAAACCCCTCAAATATAACTGAAGAGAAAAACATATGAAAAGGACGAGGAGAAGGGGTTCCTGTTCGCCGTGTACCGTGAACACATGTTGCTGAACGGGGCTGTGTTAGGCTCTTCCATGGTGCTTTTGATCTGGTAATGCCAGACTTAAAACACCTGTCTAACCTTAATACGTGTTAAAAATGTCTTCCTTTCCCCACAGGAGATTACATTTCAAGTTCTGGAACTGTTCTGTCAGAATAGCAAGCCTATATGGACAGGTTATCATCCCATCCTTTTTAATTTTTAGCTTCACACAATCCCCTTAGCAGCCCCTAAGGGTGAGAGGACTCAGTTTCCCTCACTTTGAACCTCAGTGGTTGGTTTAAGGAAGCTGTTGATCAAGCACTTTGGTTTACGAAGGACCCATCGGTTCTGGATTTTAAAATAGCTGAAATGTTTCGTTTTCATAGATTTCTTGCCTTTTTTAAAAAAAAAAATTTTTTTTTTTAATGTTTTATTTATTTTTGGGACAGAGAGAGACAGAGCATGAACGGGGGAGGGGCAGAGAGAGAGGAAGACACAGAATCAGAAGCAGGCTCCAGGCTCTGAGCCATCAGCCCAGAGCCCGACGCAGGGCTCGAACTCACAGACCGAGAGATTGTGACCTGAGCTGAAGTCGGACGTTTAACCGACTGAGCCACCAAGGCGCCCCCCCCCCCTTTTTTTTTTTTTTAAAGACAGGGAAAGGCTCTTTAGGTGGGGCTTCCTCTGATAATAACCTCAGTTCAGTAAACATGATTGAGGTCCTTGGGGGGTTTGGTGAGGAACCTCTCCTCTCATCCGATTGGGGAGTTAATAACCCAAAAGGAAAAGTTCTATGTAATGTCACAAGTGTGAGATACGGAAACGCAAAGGACAAGTGTGTGCTGTTCAATCTGGGTATCCAGCAAAACTTCCTGGAGGAGGTGACACCTAAGAAGTTGGGAAGTAAGGGGAAAGGGTCATTCCAGACAGGGAAAACAGCATAGGCCAATCCACAGAGAAGAGATCCATGTGGTATGTTGGGAAATTGTAGACAATGCAGTGTTGTTTCAGGAAAAATCATGAGGTAGGAGGTGGGTGGATCATAGAAAAGATAGTGCAGTGGAGTCGGTGAGAGACGATGAAGGCGTTGGTTAGGAGGGTGTGGTTCGAGAAACATTTAAGAGGCAAAGCTAGCAGGATTGGGCAAATTTGAATGGCTATGGGAAAGGGAGAAGTGCGGACTGACTTTAAGTTCTCAAGGGATCAGGTTTTGGGTGGCAGGTAGAAGATGAGACTGTGCCTGGGGAATAGCTAGCTGCTGTGGGACTGGCAAAGAAGATGGCCCCAATAACGATCGTAGAGGTGAGGCTTACTGAGTACCAGGTCCAGCTAACAATATCTACACCTGCTATCACACTCACCTCTACAGCTGATGAGGGGGCACTGCTGTCTCTCCCCTTTTTTATTTTTAAAAAAAAATTTTTTTTTCAACGTTTTTTATTTATTTTTGGGACAGAGAGAGACAGAGCATGAACGGGGGAGGGACAGAGAGAGAGGGAGACACAGAATCGGAAACAGGCTCCAGGCTCCGAGCCATCAGCCCAGAGCCCGACGCGGGGCTCGAACTCACGGACCGCGAGATCGTGACCTGGCTGAAGTCGGACGCTTAACCGACTGCGCCACCCAGGCGCCCCGTCTCCCCTTTTTTACATGGGGGATTCAGGGGACTTGTCTGTTGTCAGTAAGTTGCAGAGGGGGGATTTGAACACAGGCAGTGTGATTCCAGGGCCTGGAATCCTCTGAACTATACCTGAATGTTCATCACACTTGGTGGGCTCAAGTTCATGCGTTATGTGACCTTGCACAAGAGGCTCACAGGTGATCTGTGGGCTGCCGTCTGGCCGGCAGTTGGCCACGTGGGCTGAGGGCTCACGAAAGAGGCCTGGGCTGGAGAAGGGATCTGGAAGCATCAGCATATCTGCTGAAGGCAGCTGGGAGGAGTGTGGTGTCAGTGACGCCAAGATGGCACAGTGCTTCTGGGCAGCAGTGCGAAAAGCCACAGAGAGGCTGAAGAGGGTCTGCTGGACCGTCCTGGGCAAGAGCAGGGTCAATGGAATCAGATGGAGGAATGAGTTACGGGGACGGGAGACCAGCAGTGTAGCCTCGACTTGCCAGGCTCCAGGCTCAGAAGGGAGGGTAAGAAGCAGGAGCTAGAGGGATCGAGGATCCCAGGAAGCTTTTGCATTCATTTTTAAGAGGGAGAGACCAGAGTACGTTTCTAGGCTAACGGGAGAGCACCCCGGGGAGAGAGGAGGAGGAAGGATGGAGAGGAGATACCAATGCAGCCAGTCCAGGGAACAGGGCGTGGGCACCATCTTGTGTGGACCAGCCCGCAAGCACAGCCTTCTCTTCTTGCTCTCCGTTGCCATGGGCTTGGTGGCCTGTACTGTTGGGTGGACTTTACTGAATGCCCTTTATGGTCATTTGGCTGTGTGGGAGCAGCTGATACATGAGCGATTTCCCTTCCATCTGATTTTGGCTGAGACTTACTGAAGTGATGGCAGAAAACAAGTGTCCCCGTGGCCAGTGTGGCCCCAGGGCTTGGCCTCCTCTGCCCTGAGCTCCCAGTAGGTGCTAGAGCCTCACACTGGACCCCCTTCGTCATGTGTCTCTGGGGCCCAGTAGGGAGGGAGTGGGAGACCTCCTCTTCTGACAGTAGACCCCTCTCCTGAGGGAGTCAGGGTGGCCCTCGCTGGCTGATCAGCCTGTTCTGGTTTCCAGCTCATCTGCCTGGGGAAGGGGTGTGGGGAGATGGGAAGTAGTTCCACGAAGGTACACAGTGTACTGTGAGCCTGACTCGGAGTGAGAACCCGAAGTCACTGATGGCAGCATTTGCTAAACAAAAACTCCTTTTGGAAGTTATTGATTTTAGTTTATCCAGTCGATCTGTATTAAGCACCAACTGTTTGCTGAATCTGCTGTAGCTGTGAATAATAATGAGAGACAGAGTACGCAGGTGGGAGCATGCACACACACTCAGAATATAGAACTCTACGGTCAATCAGTGGTTAAGAGCACTCCCAGCTCATAGCTAACGGTTATCTGCCTCTGTATGCTTCAGCTCCTTGTCTATAAAATAACTACATCCTAATGATATGCAGTAGTTTAGACAGGACTCATTCAGTGACAAGTCAGACCCAGCTCATACTGACTAACACATAAAAAAGAGAATTTTTGGCTCATGTAACTGACAAGTCCCAGGATACCTTGGGTGAGAGCCTTCAGGCATGGCTGGATCCAGGGGTTGCAATAAAGTCATCACCAGTCTCTCTGTCTCTCAGCTCTGCTTCCTCTTTGTTGCCTTCATCCCCTGGTGCATGATGACAGCCAGCAGCTCCTGGTCCAGCAGTCCCAGCAGAGAGGGGCATGTGCTTCCTCATCAGCAGAAAAGGTCTCAGGCAGGACCAAGGCTGACTGCCTCCTGAGGGTCATGAAGCTGCCCATGAACTAATTGCTGTAGCCAGGGAGAGGGGGTAGTTGATCGTTCAGGCTAGCCCCCACCTGCCCTTCCTGGGCGCTGGGGTGGGTCAGTGTCAGCCCCCTGAGCCCCAAGAATGGGAGCAGGGAGGGTATTCTTGAAAAGAAAGGAGGTATCTATTTCTACAAGAAGGGGGCGGCACAAAAAGAAAGGGTCACAACCCCTACTTTTGGGGGGCTGTTTGGAGAATTAAATGAGTTAAAATATATGAAAAGTGCCTGGCACACTCCCTGGCACATGTAGGTTCTCAGTAAGTGGTAACTATTAACATTAATATTATTGATATTATTAGTAGTCCCTGTGGCAGGGACTCATTAAAGATAATGCTCAAGATAATGAAGATCATACTAGAGCCCTTGTTTAGAAAGGATAAACAGCCACTCTGTGGCCATGCTAAGCCTACATCCTAGGTGCTGGCCCATGGCAGCTCAGAGGATGCTGCTGAGGGCTTCCTGGAAGAGGAAGACTGGTTCTCTGCCTTTGTCAAGCTCTAAGGGGCTGTGCCTGCAGGATAGATCCCAAAGGAGTAGCTCCAGTCGGAATGATTTATTCATTTACTCCTTCATTCATTCAGCCCTTTTTTTCTTGCTTGAGCTCCATCTACATGCTATGCACTAAGCATGGATGTCACAGCAAGCAAAACAAAGTCCTGTGGTCCTGGAGCTAGTGGGGAGCAGATGGGTGTTAAAGAAGCAAACAGATAAGAAATCCTGGCTATTTCAAGTTGTAATAGGTTCCATGAGGAACATAGGGAGAGTCGTGGTGTGCGTGGGAGCCGGGTAAAAACACCCGGTTGGCGGTAGCCTGGCTAGGAGGTGACTTCTGAGCTGCGAGCTGAGTGCTTAGAGAGCGTTGGCTCCTGTCAGAGGTGTGATAGTCCGTTGGCCTACACGCTGGGGCCCGCTGGTCTGCCTGTCTGTCCCCTAGAGGAAGGGGAGATTTTAAGGGGTTAGGACCACGTCATGGTGAGAGGGGCCCCCAGTGCCTCTTAGAGGCCCCTTCTTGGATACGCCATCAGACTCCCTCCAGCCTGGAACAGCACCTGGAGACTCAAACGTTCTTTCTTTTGGCCTCTTTCTGGATTTTGTGTGGGCCGCACACAGAGGGTCACTTTGCCAGCAGGAGCCCATAAACCCAGCAGCTGGGGGCCCTTCCGAGCTAACTTCTGCCTCCCCTGCCCCTAAGGCATTGCCCGGCCTGTGGTGTCTATGGTCCCTGGCATCCCTTTGCTTGCCCTCTGACCTCTCTCCTACAGTCTTTCTTTTACAACTCCCTGTGCCCACCCTGCCAGATGCCTGTGTCCTATCCCTCCCTCACTGGGTTTCCAGATTTTGCAAATAAAAACACAGAATGGCTTGTTAAATTTGAATTCCAAATAGAGAACATGTAATTTTTTAGTCCAAGTGTGGCTCCAGTATTGCATGGGGCATACTTATACTAAAAAATTATTTGTTGTTTATTTGACATTTAAATGTGACTGGCCATACCTCACTTTACGTGGCAACCCTATTCCTTCCCCACACTCCCCATGCTTCAAGCGCGTTAGCTTGGGGAACATGGTGCTCCCACCCACCTTCTCTTCTTTTAAAGCTCTTCATGGTTCTTTCTTCATCCTTTAAAGAGTTTTTAACTTAAAAAGTTAAACTTTTCCTTTTGAGTTAATTGTAGATTGATGTGGAGATTCACAGAGAGATCTCCTGTACCTTCTACCCAGTTTCCCCCAAGGGTAATAGTTTGCAAAAGGAGAGTCTGTATCACAACCAGGATATTGAGATAGATGCATTCAGGCTACAGAGGGTTCCCATCACCACCGACACCTTCATGCTGCCTTTTTATAGCCATAGCCACTTCTGTTCTGCCCCAGCCCCTTCCTCAGCCCCTGGAAACCACTAATCTGTTCCCCGTTTCTGTAGTTTTGTCATTGCAAGACTGTTATAGGAATGGAATTGTACATAAGTTTTCATTACCTTTGGGATAAATGCCCAGGCATGCAGGTGCTGGTCTATAGCACTTGCATGTTTGACTTTTTAAAAGTATTTCATTTTAACTAATTAATTAAATTTAAATTTTTTATTAAAACAATTTAAAAAAATTTTTTTTAATGTTTATTTATTTTTGAGACAGAGAGAGACAGAGCATGAACGGGGGAGGGGCAGAGAGAGAGGGAGACACAGAATCAGAAGCAGGCTCCAGGCTCCGAGCCATCAGCCCAGAGCGCGACGCGGGGCTCAAACTCACGGACTGCGAGATCGTGACCTGAGCTGAAGTCGGACGCTTAACCGACTGAGCCACCCAGGCGCCCCTTAAAAAAAATTTTTTTTTGAGAAAGCAAGAGAGCCTGTGCAGTGGGGGGCGGGGGGGGGGTGCAGAGAGAGAGAGAGAGAGAGAGAGAGGGAGGGAGGGAGGGAGGGGGAGAGAGAGCAAATCTTAAGCAGGCTCCATGCTCAGCACAGAACCCAATGCAGGGCTTGATCTAATGACCCTGAGATCATGACTTGAGCTGAAATCAAGAGTCAGATGCTCAACTGACTGAGCCACCCAGATGCCCTGCATGTTTGACTTTTAAAGAAACTGCCAAACTGTTTCCTAGGGTGGCTGTGCTATTTTACATTCCTATCAGCAACCTACGAGACATCCAGTTTCTCTTCATCCTTGCCAGCATTTGGTTCGGCATTATTTTATATTTTAGCCAATCTGATAGATTTGTAGTGGTATCTTATTGTGGTTTTAATTTACATCTCCCTAAATGGCTAATGATGTTGAACTTCTTTTCATGGGCTTATTTGCCATTTGTTTATCCTTTTTGATGAAATGATTCTTCATATATTTTGCCTATTTTCTAATTGGACTGTTTGCTTTTTTACTGTTAAGTTTTGAGAGTACGTTATATATTCTAGATACTAGTCCTTTGTTGGTTACATGGTTTGCAAATACTTCCTCTCAGTCTGAGGCTTGTCTTTTCATCTTCTTGACAGACTTCTTGACAGAGTATTTTGCAGGGTAAAAGATTAAAATTTGGTAAAGTGTTAGTTTATCATTTTTTCCTTATATGGCTCATGCCTTTGGTGCCCAGTTTAAGAACTCTTTGCCTAACCCTAGATCCCAAAGATATTTTGCCTATTTTTTTCCAAAAAACTTATAATTTTACATTTCACATTTAAGTCTAAGATCTGTTTTGAGTTCGTGTTTACATAAGCTGTGAGTCTTGGGTTGAGCTTCTTCTTCTCCTCCTCCTCTTCCTACTCCCCACCCTCCAAATGTCCAACTGCTCTTGCATCATTTGTTGAAAAGGCATATTGTGTGGGATCTATTTCTGGGGGAGGGGCAGAGAGAGAGGGAGACACAGAATCTGAAACAGGTTCCAGGCTCTGAGCTGTCAGCACAGAGCCCGATGTGGGGTTTGAACTCACAAACTGAGATCGTGACCTGAGTCGAAGTTGGATGCTTAACCGACTGAGCCACCCAGGCGCCCCTTGAAACTTTTTTCTAATGTATATAGTTAGTGTTATAAATTTTCCTCTTAGCATTGATTTAGCTGTGTTCCACAAGTTTTGATATGCTGAAGTTTTATTTTCATTTAGTTCATTATATTTTATAAAATGTTTCCTTTGTGCTTCATCTTTGACTCATTGTTTAGAAGTGCTTTGTTTAGTTTTCAAGTGTTTGGAGGTTTTTCTCTTTTCTTTTTTGTTAATAACTAGTTTGATTCCATTGTGGTTGGAAGAAGCACCGTGTATGACTTCAAATGTCAATTCTTTTAAATTTGCTGAGATTTGTTTTATGACACATGATATGGCCCATATTGGTATATGTTCTCCAGGCATTTGAAAAGAATGTATATTCTGCTCTTTTGGGGTGATATGTTCAATCAACGTCAAGTAGACTTTGTTGGTTGATGGTGTTGTTGAATTCTTCTAAGTCCCTGCTGATTTTCTCTCTGATTGATTTATCAATCATTGAGAGAAAGGTGTTAAAATGTTCTACTATAATTGTGGATGTGTCTGTTTCTTCTTTCAGTTCTATTAGCTTTGGCTTCATATATTTCGCAGCTCTATTGTTTGGTGCCTACACATTTAAGATTGCTATGTCTTCTTGGTTGATCAACTTCTTCCTTGTCTATTTCATAATTTTTTTCTCTAAAGCCTGCTTTATCTAATATTACACCTTCTGCTTTCTTTTGATTAATGTTTGCAAGATATATCTTATTTTATACTTTTACTTTTAATATGCCAATGTGGTTACATTTTAAGTGAATTTCTTATAGAGAGAATATAGGTGGATCATTCTCCCTTGCCTTCACCACTCCATTCTGCCAATCTCTGTCTTTTAATTTGTATTTAGACCATTTATATTGAATGTAACTGATATGTTAGGGCTTAAGTCTGCCGTTCTGTATTTTGTTTTCTGTTGGTTCTGTTTTTTTTTTTTTTTAAATTTTTGTTTTCTTTTCCCTAACTTTCTGTGGGTTACTCGAACATTTCTAAGAATTTCATTTTGGTTTATCTGTATTGTTTCTCTTTGTACAGCTTTTAAAGTGATTATTTAGATATTACATTAGATATACATTTCAAAATCTTCTGGTGTCATCATTTTACTAGTTTGAGTGAAGTGTAGAAACCTTACCTTCCTTTATTCTCCCTCATTTATAATCTAATTGTTTTAAATATGTCATATATATATAAAGTTTATTTATTTTGGGGGGGAGGAAGGGAGGGAGAATGCACAATTGTGGAAGGGACAGAGAGAGAGAGAGAGAGAGAGAGAGAGAGAGAGAGAGAGATAATTCCATGCAGGCTCTACAGTTAGCATGGAGCCCAGTGTGGGCCTGAATCCACAACTGTGAGATCATGACCTGAGCTGAAATCAAGAGTCAGTAGCTTAACTAAGTGAGCCACCTTAGGTGCCCCAACTTTTATACATATTTAGAACCACATCAGTGTGAAATTTTTGTATCAAACATCAAACAATTTAGAAAACGCAGAGGGGTAGAAAAACTATTGTATTTACCGTATTTTCTTTTTTTTCTTCTTAATCTTCTAAGATTCCTTCTTTTATCATTTTCTTTCTGTTTAGAGACGTTCCTTTGATCATTCTTTTAGGGTAGGTCTTCTGGTGACAAATTTTCTTTGTCTTTTTCATCCAAGGATGTTGATTTCCCCTTCATTCCTGAGGGATATTTTCACTGGATATAGGTTCTAGGTTGCCATTTCTTTTCGTTCATACTTCTTGTGCCACTTTCTTCTGGTCTCCTTGGTTTCTGAGGGGAAATCCACTGCCATTTGAATTAGTTTTTCACTCTGGTAAGGTGCCATTTTTCTCCCACTGCTCTCAAAATTTTTCTTTTGCCTTTTATTTTTTAGAACTTTTCTAGCCTGTCCTTTTTCTCCTGTCTTTCCAGGACTCTGATCACGTGAATGTTAAAGTCTCACCAACCCCGGAGGCACTGTTCTTCTTAACCTGTTTTTTCTCTTTTGTTCAGATTAAGTCATTTTTATTGTTGTATCTTCCAGTGCACTGATTCTTTCCACCTTCTTTTCCTTTCTGCTGTTGAGCCCATCATTGCTTAGTTTTAAAGTTTTGTTTACTTTTTTATTTCTAGAAGTTCCATTTAGAGCTTTTTTATATCTTTTATTTCTTTGCTGAGGTTTTCTCTTTTTCCATTTGTTTCACATGTGTCCATAACGGTTGAAGTATTTTAGAGTCCTTGACAGATAATTCTGACATCTCTGTCACCTTGGGCTTGGCATGAGTGGATTATCTTTTTGCATTCAGTTTGAGATCTTTCTGGTTCTTGGTGGGATGGATGATTTTTTTTTTCTTTTAATTTTTTTTTTTCAATGTTTTTTATTTATTTTTGGGACAGAGAGACACAGAGCATGAACGGGGGAGGGGCAGAGAGAGAGGGAGACACAGAATCGGAAACAGGCTCCAGGCTCCGAGCTGTCAGCACAGAGCCCGACGCGGGGCTCGAACTCACAGACGCGAGATCGTGACCTGGCTGAAGTCGGCCGCTTAACCGACTGCCCCACCCAGGCGCCCCATGGGATGGATGATTTTTGATTGAAGTGGAAAGAGTTCTAGTTTTGTCTTCCTACCACATCTCCACTGATATCTCTCTGACTGGTAAGAGGAGTGTCTTGTTCCTGTTCCCCACATGGCCTCCACTGACACTGGGCAGATGAGTAGGGACGCCTTGCTACTGCTGGGTGTGGGTGGGAGGCCACCTCCCCAGATGGTCTCTCCTGACACCTTGGGGAGAGCTATGTTATTGCCCAGTAAGTTGAAGGTCCTCACTCCCTACTGGGCTTTCTCTGACACCGTTTCCACATGGAGTAGGGAGCGGGTATTGGGTGCCTTGTTGTAGCCTTGGGAACATGGAAGTCTGGGTGCCCCATTCAGCCTCTGCTGGAAAGAGGGGGCACAGCATTTTCTCTGGGGTTTGGCTTGAGCAAAGCTGCTATTGTCTCAAAGTCTTCTGTCTTGTCGGGCTGTCTCTTTTCTTGTCCTTTGGCTGAAGAGAGCAGGCTTTCCTTGGGGCTTTTAAAATCTCACCTGTTGGCTTTTCCTGGTTTCCAGCATCTTCAGCTCCAATCTGAGCTGTATGAGGCAAAAGGAAAACCCAGGGTCTGTACTGCCATGTCATTTCTTGAGTCCCAAGGTCCCTGGCCATTCCGCCGTTTTCTCTCCACTTTTCAGAATCTTCTTATGTTTCTTTCATCTATAATGTCCATGGTTTTTAGTTGTACTTAGCTAGAGGAATAGGGAAAATTATGCCCAGGGGAGAAATCTGTAAGCTGAATGGGTGTCTAAGGGGTCTCAGGGACTTGGAGTTGCTTCATTCCCCAGCAACTTCTATACTATTTGGGTCCAAGGGCTTGTGGGGAATTTGGAGCTTAGACTTGTAGTCCAGACCTGGGTCAGGACCATTCTGAGGACCCTCCTCCTTCCCTCCCCTCCTCTTCTTTGCAAGGGGAGACAACAGTGGCTCTGTGAGACCCTGACTCACCCGTTGGTGACATCAACCAAGCCTGGCAATGTAAAAGTTGATACTGACGATGCCTTGTCCCTGCTTCTAGCCTTGCTTTTTGTTTTCTCCCCTCCAGTGATCCTTCTCACTCTGGATTTATCCTCATAGGGGCTGATGATGTCAACAAGCCAGGGTGGGGCCCTACCTGACATATCAGCTAGGGGTACTGTGAGTAGTATTGATTCTTCAGTGTGAAGGAGGGACACAGCGGTCTGGTGCTGGAGAGGTCGGCTGGAAGAATGATGTCAAATCAGTGTACTGAAGGCCAGAAGCTGGCATGGGAATTGGGAGGGGGCAGACCAAGATTTGACTGGCCATCAGGTTGTCTCATCCCTTCAGAGGAGGACAGCTCTTGCACAAACCCCACTTTTCCCACGTGGGGATTCTGGGTCCCCTCCCTCATTGCCACGGGCAGGGTCTCGGGAAACTGTAGTGGAATCGTAACACTTGGATGGATATTGGAAAGTGGTGGTGTCTCTGGGATAAGGAGGTAAATAAAAACATGACAGATTGTTTTCAAAGCATCAAATGCAAATTGTCAACACAAACATGTTTCTGGACCTAACAGCTAAATGTGTGAATTAATTACGGACCTCTTAGGATGCAGAATTATTCTTTCTTTCAGTGACTGAAATAGCCCTGCTGCCCAAGCCTTCCTCTCTGGGAAGCAGATTTCATGGGCTGCTCTTTTAAAGTTTTAGGGGCTGGTGGAAATGCAAGAAACCATAGTACAAACCTGGTTTCCCTGCAGCCACTTCGGTTTTGATAATCTGTACCCACAGTCTCGGTTAGGGTTGGATTCCTACCAAATGCTAACACATACTGTAAAAGACCTGTAGTTTTAGGGGGAAAAATGTTTCCATTGGTAACATCTGTCATTGATTCTGAGGTTGAGGTCAAGGTCCACGCAGGCCCAGTTTATCTTGCTATGTCCACAGACTCGGAGTTCTGTGGCCTGTTCACTACACGTAGGGCTGCAGTGAGCCACGAAAGGCACCTTTCACATGTATGCGAGCCGCAGAAGCACTTCACCCAGTGAGCTTTTCATGAAAGATTTCTAATAAGGGGTATCCTCCTTAAAAACCCACACACAGATATGCACACACACCCCCCTCAGCTGTAGCCTACACGAAGAGCTTCAACTATCTCAGCATGTGCCTTGAAGATTTGTTTTACAAAAAAAAAAAAAAAAAAAAAAAAAATTAGCATCTCAGTGTAAAACATTTTGGGACTTTTATCTGCAGAATCAGGATCCACATCCGGTTTCAGATACCTGCCTCTGTCTCCTGCTCCTGGGGCAGTTCAGCTCTGTCTTCCGGTCACCTCTTGGCAGCCTGCACCCACTGCAGGCCCCCGCTGCCTGGGCCCTGCTCGGGTTCGAACGGTGCTAGCAGAATTTGCGCAATCTCTGCTTGTCTGCTCAGGGGCTTGGGGAATCTTGACTCTGGGATGGCGGGAGCATTGCTCCTCCAAATAGATGAACAGATGAATAAAAAGGTAGTTAGAGCATATTCCTCACCCTTTTCTCACCTGGAAGCCTCTGGACCACCCGGCACATTTAACTCATCAGGAAGCTGAGGCTCAGAGAGGGGCAGACACTTGCCCAATGTCACACAGATGGCCAAAAGCTGGGGTGAGTGCAAACCAGACCGGTGCACACTCAAGTTCCATCTCCCCTCATTACTCCACTCACTCAACACATGAGTGAGAATTTCTAGGGGAGGGGCCTGGAAGTCTGTAGTCGACAAGGAGCATCTCTCCAACCCCCCCGGGATTTGTATCCTCAGAGAAGTCTGGGGAGTTCTGGTCTACACTGCCTCTGCTGGTGGTGGGCCCAGGAGCCTGGCAGGAATCTTGGAGCTGGGTCTTTGGGAGCCTGTGGCCTGTGGCCCCAGGGCCAGGGCTCTGTCTGAAACCCTGCAGTCTGCTGGCATGGGGAGAGAAGAGGGGGCTGTTGAGGGCACCGGGGGGCCTATAAATCAACCTGTGTCAGGGCCCTCGGTAGCAAGTCGATATTTAGCGGCCATGTGCCGATAGCACCGGGCGGTTTGTTAAAATACTGAAATGTTCCTAACCATCTGGCAAGAGTTTCTGCCATGAATCCCCTGCCCACAGATCCTCTCCCTGTGTCTGGACCCCTCCTCTGGATCCAGTGCACAAGAAGGTAACTCCTGGTCCATCAGGGGCCACCAGGTGACACCAGGAATGACGCAGTTTGGTGGGGCCCCTGTGCACCAGCTGTCAATATATTTTGCACATCGGCTCTGCTTGCGACTATATATTTTACCCCTTCTCTTTCCCTCCGCCCCGCAGCAAGCAGTTATGGGATTCTAGCCATGTGCTTGACATGATGCCACCCCTTCCCCCTCAGCCAGCTTCTCTCGGTCCGGTCTCATTTCTTCCTGATTACCCCATGGACTCAGGCTCCTTCTGTGCCTGTCCCCCCACCATGACCCCCCTTGACGTGGTGGTGTTGAGTGTTACCCATGCTCTCAAAGAGGGCCTTATGTTGCTCTATTCTGCCCCCCAAATGAAGGGACTTTCTCTAGGAAGTGTTACTCACATTTAACTATTTGTAATTTTCATTCTGTTTACAACTTGGGTAAAAGCTGCTTGGTTTCCCCCACCATTTTCATAGCTGCTGTGACAATCATGCCAGTGTCCTGGCACCCAACCCCTGGCTGTGATGGCAGCCCTCCCCTCCCCCGCTCAGACCCCATTCGGCCCCTGCTCACACGTTCCTCACGGTTGATAATGACACCAGCTCCACATTCTGCCAGTGTTTTCTCTGATCTATTCCATCACTGGGTGGAGGCTGAGGAAACACCTTTCGGGAGAATCCGCTCCTCGTGGTTTTGGCGTGAGGCAGCTTTGGAGGTTTTGTTATTAGTGCATCTCTGCTTTGCTTCACAGCCAGGTGGGCTTGTGTGAAGCAGTGAGCTAAAAACTGACACTTGTTGGTCAATTCTGAATTTGGTTTCTGCAGCCTATCAGCGGCCCCTCCCCCCAGCGGCCACCCTGGCCCTACAGGAACCCTATTTTGCAGGATATGATATATGGCGATTTATTAACGAGTGTGTGTCTGCAGGAAGGCACTTGGCCCCAGCTCCCGGCTTCCAGGCTTGGTGCTGAGCAGAGGGCTTCATTTATTTAAAAATCTCATCCTTGTCCCGAGGGAGGGTCTGTGGTCCCTTCCCTTTGGTGGTTCCACCACCTTCCTGGGGTGAGCCAGTGGGTCTGTTCTTTCCTGGTCCATGAGGGTCTGCTCTGGGACCAGGAAGGAGTGGGGGCAGGCTCAGTTCTGTTTTAGGAGGGCGAACGGAATTCCCTCTTTGTTAGGAATGGTGTCTAGGGGGATCTTGCTGTTACTCTGCAGAAGCTGAGAAGGGGTCAGAGCTGGAAGCTTCTGGACCACCTGATGCATTTAGCTCATCAGGAAGCTGAGGCTCAGAGAGGGGCAGACGTCTACTTGCCCAACATCACACAGATGGCCAAGAGCTGGGGTGAATGCAAACCAGACTGGTGTCCACTCAAGTTCCATCTCCCCTCATTACTCTTCTCACTCATTTAACACATGAAGCCCCCCCAGCTGGCCCCTGGAGTGAGACTTTCCAAGGGAGGGACCTGGAAGTCTGTAGTCGATGAAGAGCATCCCCTAGGATTTGTATCGCCAGAGAAGTTGGAGGAATTCTGGTCTATACTGCCTCTACTGGTGGTGGGTCCAGGAGCCTGGCAGGAACCTTGGAGCTGGGCCTCTGTGGCCTGTGGCCCTGGGGCCAGGGCTGTGTCTGGAACTTTCCAGTCTGCTGGCACAGGAGAAAAGGGGGCTGTTGAGGGACTGAAGGGGGGCGGGCATAAATCAAGCCAGGCAACATCCAGGGTAAACATAATAATTTTTCAGAAACATTTAATAATACTTTCTCCCTGCTTTCATTCGTGTGGTTTTGTTTTGCTTTACCTGTCATTGTTCTTTCCTACTCTGATTTTATCGTCCCAGGAACTGGTGACAAGGACAAGCAGGGAAGCTGGTGGATAGTGGTGGGGAGAGGCTCCTACTTTACTCAGACCACTTAGTGCAGTGGTCATGGGCACCTAGGAATCGGGTGGATGCCCTGTGTTCACCGGTGGTGGTGGTCAGACATAGGGGAGTGGCTACACGGTGTTCTGAGGCTTGAGGATGGCGGGATAAAGTCAAATTGCAGGGTCAGAGGGCTGCTGACTAAGAGCATGTGTCCTTCAAAGCAGCTGAACCCCTGCAGAAATCCAGGATGCTCCTTGCATGGATGCAGAGATGGAGTGAGCCTTGGGAGCCTCAGGACACCTCCTCAGGCATTCACTTTTGATGGAAGCTAGAAAAGAGGCCAGTAGATCACTGGTTCTGAGTGCAATCTGAGCACCCTGGCATCCCATGCAGGTTCCCCTAGGCTACCTGGATGGTGGGGGGAGGCCCAGAAGGTGGGACATGGGGACTGAGAACAGCCCTGTAGTGTTCTCCTGTGTAAGTTGGTGTTTGTGTGAGACTTCACTGGGAAAGGCAGAAGACGCTGCCCCGGTCCCCTCTGTCCTCACACTTTGCCCTGTTGTTAGGGTTAGAACTGTAGGTCAGGCCTGGCCTGGTGGGAGGTTCTGGGCAGTCTCTAGACCTCTGTGAATCTTGGGCTCATCTTCTAGATGGAGCGGATGCTCTGTCCCAGGTCGCTGGCAGATCTGATGAGATGTCACTGGCGACGGATCAGTGTTTCGGGTCTGGGTTAAGGGTCAGTGGTGAGGGGCCTGAGGACCCAGTCATTGGGTTGCCAACGGCGGCCTTGTTTCCTGCCTGCCTGTGTGTATTCTCTGACCTGCTTTTTGTTACTTACCCTCTGCCAAAATTCAGGAGATTTTCTTGCAGCTCTGACATCAGTATGAGAAAACCCAAGGGCCTTTAGTCTCAAGTGGGTTTCTTGCTATCAAAAGCTGCTTCCTGCATTAGGGTGCAAGCCTTGGAGATTTCTGGCACCCCCATGCCCTTGCCCATCACTGGGGCCCCTCTAGCCCTCCCCCTGTTCCTGGAAGGCCTTAGAAGTAGGTCCACATTGGGATGACTTGGAAGATGAGGAAGGATGGAGGCTGGAAATTTTCTTACTTTTTTGTATAAATTATTCAGTGATGATTCCTCTGGATAATTGCTCATCCTTTCTTTCTATGTCCACACTGGCCTGGTGCTCTCAAACAGGGAGGGAAGACCAGCTATGTAATTTGTGCAAAACGAAAATGCAGGGCCCCTTGTTAGAAAATTAAGAATTTCAAGATGGTGGGGCACCTGGGTGGCTCAGTCGGTTTAGCGTCTGACTCTTGATTTTAGCTCCGATCATGATCTCATGGTTCATGAGTTCAAGCCCCGCATCGGGCTCTGTGCTGATAGCTGGGAGCCTGCTTGGATTTCTCTGTCTCACTCTCTCTCTGCTCCTCCCTGCTCATGCTCTCTCTCTCAAAAATAAAAATAAACATTAAAAAAAAAAAAAGAATTTTAAGACAGCAATAGCAGGATACAAACCAAGCGTGGGCCCTTCTAAATTCAGGCCCTCGTGCTACCACACTGGTCATATGCTCACGAAACCAGCACTGGAGGGGCAAGATGCTTTATGTGGCAGGAACCCCATAGGACTCAGGCTTACAGGGTATCCTGTGCAGGTTGTAGACTGCACAATTGTAGGGGACACCATGCACATTGTGGTCTACAGGGCAGCCTTGCCAGAGAGGTCACTACAGCCAGCCCCTGGCAGTGGCAGTCATCCAGAACTTTGAGACAGAGAGGCCACTTGGCAATGGGCAGTGTCCTCATGTCCCCATTCCTCCCTCTGGCCAGGGTTCTGGAACCTCCCCCTTCCATCCTCCCTTTCTCCTTGGCATTTCAGGGACACGTTTCTCTGCGAAGCTGAGGTGCCCGGGCTCCGTGCGGGCGCTGCTGGGGAAGCTTCCGCTCCTCGGTGCTCATCGCCTGCCGGCGGCTCCGCTGTTAACCTTTGGGGTTTGCTCATAAAATAGAAACTCTCTTTGTAGGTCAGTTTGTCAGTAATTTTGGCAGCCGCGGGGCCACCGAGGGAATGAGGCTTGGTTCCCACTTGTCTCTCGTGCTCGGTTTGGAGACTTTTGCGGAGCCCTTCCCCGGGAGGAACGCTCACCCCTGCCGGAAACGAGAGACGGTTTTCTCTGACCTGGTTTTGAATCGGCAGGAGCAATTCCTGTATGCTGGAAATGTACGGCCGCTGAGAAGGAATTTGGTCCAAACCCAGCCTGAGGAGCCTTCTGCTTGGGGCCTGGTTTTCCTGCGCAGGTGGCACTTGGGTGGGGCTGCTGGGTTTTGCCTCTGCTTCCATGTTAGGTGAAAGGGAAGGTCCAGCTGAAACTGGCACCCACCTGAGCCTTGCTGGGTTTGCCACGGTCTGGGGACCTGGGTCCTGGCCTGCCAGCTGACCTGGCTGGTCCTGCACGAGTGCTCCTGACCTCCATCTCCCATCCAACCCTGGGCTGCTGCGCTTCTGGGCATCTAGCCTTGTGGCCCACCCAGTGCGCAGCTCCATACCCCATGCCGGAGGGGAGGGAAAAAGATGAGCAGGTCCTTATCAGACCCTCCCAGTGGGACTGGGGGTGAGGGTGGTTGGCTGATGTGCAGGCAGCGGGATTGGTGGTCAGAGGGAACAGTGATCAAGGGGTACTGAAACAGGCATTCTGGAGAAGTCAGGGAGGGCTTCCTGGCAGAGGCAGTGATGAACTGGACTCTAGCCCTTCCCTCTGTTATTTTTGGAGCCTCTAGGGAGTCAGATTGAAAACAGAGCACCTCTATTCCAGGACAGAAAGCTGGGAAAACCTATGCAGAGATAAAATTATGGCTGGAAATTTCATCCCACCCAAACAATAATTAAACACCAACTGTGTGTAAGACCCACTACCAGGAACAGAGCTGATTGAGAGCGAGCACAAGACTTCATGGCCAGAGCTGAAGTTTGTGGAATGAGAACTTTAGATTAGCCAGAGAGGTAGGTTGAGTGTCAGGGGAGGGGATGCCAAGGAGGGAGAGGAGAGCAGGCTAGGGCCTAGAGGAGCTCCCAGGAGCCTCAAGGAGCAAGACTCTGGCTCCTGCCTCCTCCAAGAAGGCAGGCAGGCTGGGAGGATGTTCTCCAGCTGCTTCTGTGATCCTGGTCATCTTTAGGTCCAAAGCCCGAGGGTGGACCCACAGGGCAGCAGGTCCAGACACAAGCCTGGAGCATTCCTAGCCAGGGACTCAGAAGCCCGCTCACAGCTGCCCTGGACAGGCTCCTGTATTGCTGATGTTTGTAGATAGTGTTACCTTTTGAGGCTGTGGGTTAGGGTCTTTATGGGGAAAGGATACAGCCTGGGAAACAGAAAGCCTGGATTCCAGCCTGTCCTTCCCCATGTGCTTGTCGACCTTGAGCAAATCATTTTACCTTCCATCACTCACTCCAACTATAACATGGCTGGATGGGAGCAAGTGGGCGTATCACCATGTTAACCAGGTTTCCTCCTATATGTCTTTACTGAGATTGGACCCGTTGACGATTCCTGTGGGGATCACAGGGTACTTACCTGCGTGCCAGGCCTTGGTCCAAGCACTTCGCATTGACTGTCCTACTTAATTCTCACACCACCTCCCCTATTCTCCCATTTTATGGATGGGGAAATTGAGGAACACAGAGGCAGAGCAGTCTGCCCAAAGTCACATAGCCAGCAGGAGTCAGAGCCAGGGGTAGAGCCTGCGCAGTGTGGCTCTGGGCCCCATGCACTCAACCTCCACACCAACTTGCCCCCACGTGGTCATGGAGCCCCCGTATTCATGAAGCATCTCTCCAGAGGGTGCAGTGTTCCCTGGAACACACTTTCCACCTGACTTTCATGGGTGTTTTTGGCTGCCAGGTCTGGACCATTAAACTCTTGAGGGAGTCTCAAACGGGATTTTACTCCAATCTCCAGATTCCCACCAATGTAAGATCCTATCGCATTGCATAGATTAATATCCCCCCATTTTCTTCTTTCTTCTTTTCTTTATAAATACCATAGCAGAGAAATTGGCTGGTGACGTGTCCACCCAAGAACCCCCTCGCCAAGGCAGCTGAGTATTAAGGGGGAAATTCGTGAAATGAAGTTTGGAAGCCGCCGGCCGGCCGGAGCCCCTTCTGAGCGATGATGATTTATTTCGGCAATGTGGTAGTCATTAGTATCTTTGGTGTCGGAGCCCGAGCACTCGGGCCTGGGTCTGTGGCCGAGGGAGCCTTCGGGGCCATTACGAGCTAATGGCTCAGTGTGGGCAAAGGAGGCCTGCAGTCAATCTCGCTGCTGGCGGGTAATAAACGTCGGCCGGCTCCCTTCCTGCTCCCCATGAGGGGGTGGGGGGGGGGGCGGCTCGTGACTGCCTGCTGGGCCTCTGACCAGCCTGGCCTTGTCTCCACTGCCCTGGGGCTTCTCACCACTTCCCCGCCATCGGGAGAACTGGGGCTAATTTGTTGCCCAGAATTTCCTCCATCTGACCCAGATTTTAGAAGCCTGAGGTTGGTTTAGGGGCTGTGGGTCCTGCTGGCTTGGCTTTTGGGTGTCTTCTTGTAGGGTTTCATGAACTCAGCATGTCCCCATGGAGGGGACTTGCATGACACAGGGGCAGGGCAAGAGCCGCCCCAGGTGAGGGGTCTTTGCTGCCTCCACAACTGGGGATGATCGGTCCGCCTTGCCCCCAGTAGACTGAGGCTGAACTTGGATTCCATAAGGGCGCAGAAGTATGTCTGTGTAAGTACGTATGTATGTGATCGGCACTTTCATGCATGTGTACCCACCTAACAAGCACCAGCATCCACAAACAGCCCATTTCCCTGCCCCCTGCAGCTGCCTCATGCTCCCTTCCAGCCAGCACCCCGCAAAGGGCAGCCACGCTCTGACCTCTACCGCCAGATTAGTCTGCCCTGCTTCTGAGTGTCGAATAACGAAATGTTCCAGTCTGTCGCCTTTGTGTCTGGCTTCTCTAGCTCAGTGTTAATGTTCACGAGGTACATCTCCTCTGTGGACTAGTGGTTTGTTACTTTTTATCGCCGAGTTGTATGCTCCTGCATGGGCACCGTCCACTTTGCTGTGTGTCCTTCCACTGCCGGTTGTTCCGTCGTTCCTGACTTGGGGCTGTTGTGAATGGCGCTTTGAAGGGCATCTGCGGAGGGGTCTCCCCGGAGGAGGGGGCGTGTCTCCCCCGCGGAGTGTTGGGCGGTCTTACCCGCGGCGGGGTCTCACCCACGAAGGGCATGTCACCACCGGAGCGTGGGGGGGATCTCATCCGCGGAAGGGTCTCACCAGTGACCCACGGTGGGGGGTGGTGGGGGTGGGTCTCACTCTCGGAGAGGAGGGGTCTCACCCGCCAAGGGCATGTCACCCATGCCGAGGGGGGTGGGGTGGGGTCTCACTCGTGACCCACGGCGGGGGGGGGGGTGGTCTCACCCGCGAAGGGCATGTCACCCACGGCGGGGGGGGGGGGGAGGGGTCTCACCTGTGACCCACGGCGAGGGGGGTATCCTCACTCTCGGAGAGGAGGGGGTCTCACCCGCCAAGGGCATGTCACCCACGGCGGGGGGGGGGGGGGGAGGGGTCTCACCTGTGACCCACGGCGAGGGGGGGATCCTCACTCTCGGAGAGGAGGGGGTCTCACGCGCCAAGGGCATGTCACCCACGGCGGGGGGGGGAGGGGGTCTCACCTGCAGAGGGGTCTCACTCGTGACCCACGGCAAGGGGGGGTCCTCACTCTCGGAGAGGAGGGGTCTCACCCGCGGAGGGGGGGGTCTCACCCGTGACCGACATGTCACCCACGGCGGGGGGGGGTGGTCTCACCCTCGTGGGGGGGTCTTCTGTGGTCGTGCGTGCCCATGCCTTTGCTTGATCATCCGGAGAGGAATTGTTGGCTCAGCAGGTAGGGATTTGTTCAGCTTGAGGCCGTACAGCCAGACAGTTCTTCCGGGTGGTTGTACTGACCTGCCTGCGGTGCCCTGCCACCTCACGGCCTCACGTCCCACTCCTCCTGCATGCCCTGCTCTAGCCACGTGATCTGTTTCTTGTTGAACATCCTGAGGTGTTTGCCCAGCCATGCCTTCTGTGTGTGGAACATTCTTTTTCCAGCTCTCACTCAGCTGCCTTTTTCCATTCGTGTGTCACCCTCGCTGGGCTGACGACCCCCACCCCGACCTCGGCACTCTTTCCTCTTTGTTTTATTGCCTTCATAGCGCTTCTCGGCCTCTGCTGCCATCTCCTTACTCACTTGTTTTGTGTCGTGTTTGCCTTTCCCATCAGAGTGGACCAGGGACCTTGTCTCTCCTGTGCTGGCCAGCACACCCGGTGCCTCGACCGGAGCCAGGCACTTAGTGGGTTTCGGGGATGAGAAGAATGAACGGACCGGAGCTTTGCAAGCCCAAATGTCCATGTATCCATCTTAGCCGCATCCCTGCCAGGACAATGAGGTCAGGATCACTGTCTTCATCTAACAGGTGAAGGCAGTGAGGCCTGAACGAGAGTTGAGCCCAGACCGGGACCCCTGACTCCAGGCATGACCCCCGCATTCTGTCTGGCATGTTGTTTTTGAGTCTTGGCTCTGGAGTCTCAGAGTCTGGCTTCAGATCTGACTCTGCCACTCATTTGTTGTGAGTGGTTCATCACTCTCTCTCAGTCTTGATTTACATGTCTATGAAAGGGGGGTGGGGGGGGACGGGTGTGTGGTTAAAGTGTCTAAGATCAAGTGCTCAGCCTTGTGAGGCGGTTTCTCCCCAACAGGCACTTTTGTGCACTGATTGCAATGGGAAAGCGCTCCCTTGATTTGTCTTTTTCTTTGGATCGTTGAAGTTTACAGGGTAGGATGGGTCTGTCGTCTCCTGTTTTCTCTCCGTCCTCCCATCCTTCCCACCTCCTCTTTCTGATTTGTAAGCAAATTCAAAGGCAAAGAAGCATGTATGTGTGCATGCCTGTGTGTTCACACACCATGTGCATGTTTGGGGAGAGGTTTCTTCTCAGCCCCAGGTACCCAGGGTGGAATTCAGAAGCTGGGGCTTCCTTTTTATTATTATTTTTAAAATTTATATATTTATTTATTTTGAAGGGGGAGAGGGGCAGAGAGAGAGAGAGAGAGAGAGAGAGAGAGTCCCAAATAGGCTCTGTGCTGACAGCGCAGAGCCCAATGTGGGGCTCGGTCTCATGAACCATGAGATCATGACCTGAGCTGAAACCGAGTCAGATGTTTATTTGCCACCCAAGCACCCCAGTAGCTGGGGCTCCCTTAACCACAGTGTAGCCTTGTACTCCAGAGAGGGGCCACCCTGCTTTGAGGTGTTAAAGCTACTAGGTTGAGCATCCAGTTTTCAGCTTACAGAGATGGCAGTTTCATATGGTTCAGCCTAAGATTTTCGGGACTTGAGAAGCAATCATTTATAGTAAACAGTTCCTACGTTAATTATAAATAATGTCTATCCAGTCCTCACAGTGTCCACCCACCCCCTGATATTTTTTTGCATGACCAAAAGTGCCTGGAGGTAAAGCAGGGAGGTTGTTCAGCAAACAGCCCTCACCTTGGACTTGCAGAGAGCGTCTGCACATGCAGTGGTGCAAGGCCTGGACCCCTGGAGGGGATGGGCCCCACCCCCTGGACTTCCTGTGCAGTGGAATGCTTGGCCCGGCACCCAATCCCGGGTGCTGCCTTATCTATCATTAGTCAGGGGCTGGAAAGTCCTCTAGGCCCTGTCCTTTCTCCCCTCCAGGAATGCTGGTCCAGACACCCAAGGACTTGGCTTTGAGTCATGGGACGGCTCTGGAATGACAAAAAATGACAATAATAGTAAAAATACCAAGAGCTGCTATTTATGGAGTGTGTACTACATCCAGGCACCTTACATGCATTATTTCAACTCTCCCCCTAAATTTTATAAAGTTGGTGTTGTCGTTCCCATTTGACAGATTAGGAAGTTGAGGCAAGGAGAGGCTCAGGAACCTACCTAAGCTCTGACAGCTGGGAAGAGGCGCAGCCTGGAGTTACATCCAGGCTACCTGACTTTAACTGTGTCCTTCTCACCAGTCCCTCTACTTCCTTGCTACTCAAATTTGAGGAGAAGTTGAAGAACAGTTTCTAGAAAGAGGATAACACTCAGAGAAAGGCTGTACATGATTGACAAGCTCTCTCAACAGGCCCCTTCTGCATTCTGAGCTGGGGGAGAGTCAGCATGGGCAGAAGTCACTGGGGAGCCTCCTGGTGGTGGTGGAGTCAGAAGGGCTGAGCTGTTTTGAGCTCATGAGCCAGCAGGCGGCCGGGGAGGTGGGGGGGGTGGAGGGGGGGAGGCGGGGAGAAGCGGACTGTGATCACCAAGTATTTGAGCTCTTTTTGATTGAGGAGTAGGCAAGACCAGGGCCAGAGGGCCTGCCTTCTTCATGATTATCATTGTAAAACCTTTGTTAAATGCTGGGAAGCAATAGTAATAGAATCTCTTTACCATGTAGTGCTTTCTTTGAACTGTAGATGTACGGATTTACAGAATCATAGGATCCCAGACCCTGAGACCTGTAAAGCTCTGGGATCATAATGTTGGGGACCTCCTATTTGCACGGTGTCTAAGAGAACCATGCTCACACACACTCACACGACGCAGGCTTTGCACAGCAAACCAGAGCGTACTCTAGAGCACGCTGTCCAAGGGGCATAAGATTTGAGGCACATGTGTAATTTTAAATGTGTTACTAGCTGTACTGAAAAAAAGTAGAAGGAAACAGATGAACTATTTTTATTTAACCCAATATATCCAAACTATTATGATTGCACTGTACAGTCAGCTTAAAAAGTAATTAATGAAAATTTTTTATATTTGTTTTCTCCTACTAAGGTTGCACAATCTGATGTGTATTTTGCGCTGCGTGTGGAACAGCCGCATTTCAAGCGTTCCGTAGCCGCGTGTGATTAGGGTTGTGCAGCTCTAGGTGGGAAAGCCCCTGTGTTCCTGATGGGAAGTGTACTGTGAGATGGGGGTGCAGGGGGGTGGGGGTGGGCGGCCTGTGGACCCTTGAGGAAGCAGGGCTCCCCTTGCTGGGAGGGGTAGGCTCTCAGGATCCTTGGTAGAGGCCTTAATCTCTCTTGGGAGTTTGGAAATAGGCATTTCCAACTTGCATCGCTCGACCATCTTGCTAGTCACTAGTCACCCCTGTTCATCCTGGCTGCTCTAGGGGTGGCCCTTAGAGAAGTCTCCTTTGCCCAGAGGGAGCTCTGAGGCAGTCAGAAGGAGCACAGACCCCAAACAGGCCCAACAGAGGAGGAGGGAGGAGCCACGTGGCCACAGCTCCCACCTTCATTCTTGATTCCGGCCCTTTCGGGAACAGACGCTGGGCAGTGCCTCCTGGCCTGTGGCCCTTGCCTGCCACTCCCCAGGGGGTGGAGATGGTAGGGGAGGGGGCACACAGCTCTGTGCCTCATGTCCCCCCTGCCAACATCCGAGGCCGCCTTCCCGGGCTGATGCTGTGAAAGCGATTCTCCATCTCTCCTCCTGCAGCCACAGGGAGATAAAAGCCAGGGCTGTGGGGATGGTAAAGAGGGAGCCAAATTATATTTATAATATTAAAGTGAGTGCATTTGTGGCTTGCTGTTCTCCAGGGTGTTTCATAAGTAGAAAAACACAAATTAGCATTTTCCATTTCCATATATTGACTAGAAAAATCGCCTGCTCTCAATTAAGACCTATAGCTTTTGGGATGTATGCAACAATTTTATAAAATATTTACAGCGAGATTTGCATTTTACATGGTGTTACAGTTTTTCTTGTGTTTAGGAGACAGAGCTGAGGCCTGTGAGAGGAAATACATTCTCTGGAATCGAGGGGGAAGAAAGCTGCCGGCTGTTTTTCTTGCCTTCCCTACGTTTCTGACGTTGTCTCTGGTAATTACCTAAGGCTGATCCACCCACGAGCTATTTGTTAGTCTGTTTCTCAAAGCCCGTGCTCCTTTGACAAATCTATTACTTTCCCTTTAAAACTTGCCGGAGTGGGGCTGTCTGTGGCTTTGTGTGAGATGGAGAAGGAGAACATTTTTTTCCGAATGTAAAAGCATGCCGTAAAGAACATAGCTATTTCCTGGATAATTTGCAGTTGTATATTTTATGTTAATTTCACCGAAAATACTGCACCCCTGCCAGGTTTAGTAGCGACTCACTGTGATATGAATAATTTCTAGTGAATCATTTTTTTTTCTTCATTTAAGATTTGGCACCTTTTTAAGATTTTAATAATAGCAACAAGGAGGAAGATTTAGAACAAGTGAAACATTAGTGCCAAAGAAATTCACGTTGAGCGCTAATGCAAAATAGCAAGAATAATTACATGGAAAGCAGTTTCCACAGATGTTTTTCCTTGTAATGTAATAACTATTTACTAAACTGTTTATTTTAGGCCTTTGGTTTATAATAAAATATTTATACATTCTCTGCTGTAATAAAAAAATATTGACAAAATACTATAGAGGTTTGAAAAGACAATTGATATGTTTATTTTCCAGGAAGCGAGTGTGGTATAAAAGTTTGGTGCTAATTTTGGTGGACGTTTCAAGGTTAGTGAAGCTGGGTTCGGTTTTAGAGATTATTCTCCCCAATTTACTGGTTGAGAACTGGTCAGCTGCAAAAATTAATATTTTGTTAGCCTATTGTTGGGTAGGGATATCGGTAGATAACGATATTTTTAAAATGGAATTCTTAGCTGTGAATCCTAAGTATCAGAGTTGCTACTCTGGGTGTAAGTCAGGCAGGCCGAAGGGGTCTGTGGCAGGAAGATGCTATTGAGCACCTTGCAGAATGGAGATACCAGCAGGACCAGGGGCTGTGGGGAGGGCAGTTTAGTCCTGGGGTTTATAAAGATTTGACTTCTGTGCTCAGCTTCTGTCTGCAGCCCATGAGGCGTGTCCTGTTCTTGGTTTGCCCCTATGAGAGCCCATCTGAATCCTGGGTGCAAGGATACCCTAACTTCTTGAGCCCCTTTTTTGTACGGCCCTAATTTGGGAGGAAAAGGAGCTCTAGGAGACAGGAGAGAGAGCCCCCACCGCCAACCCCTGAATCACTCCCTGCCCTCCAGCCTGCAGCTGTGTTGTGGAGGGTCCTGTTGGGGTCTCAGGAAGTGGCCAGGGTTGGGAGGGAGGGGGAGGAGTTTAAGGACCCCAACCAGAAAGAGGCTGCCTGGGAGTTCTGGAAGAGCCTGTTCTGGCCTCGCCTGCATGCTTGGTCCAGTTTTGCAATAACCAGCCTGTTTCTGCCCTCCTTGCTCTCCCGAGATATCTGAATTGACAACCTTATCTGGGGGTTTGTCCCTGAGCCTGGCTGTGGGTTTCTGCCTATTTGATTCGTTGTTATTGTAGCAGGGAGTTTGTGTGTAATTTGTATTTATTTGTGTCTCTACATTTGCATGCCTGTGGGCTTGTTGCTGAGTCTTCTATTTATGTGTTTGTGTGTGTGTGTGGGTTTTTTCGGGTCACTAGATTTGATGTTTGTGGGTTTGTGTCTGTGTTTTGGGTTTGGGTTTGGGAGTGTTTGTGGCCTTGTATATTTGTTTGATTCTATGTATTTGGATCTATTGGGTTATTTCTCTGTTTTGTGCACTTCTGTGTATGTCTCTGATGTGTGTGTGTGTGTGTGTGTGTGTGTGTGTGTGTGTGTGGTGTGTCTGAGTGTGCGTGACAGGCAGCCCCTTCTTCTGTGTGCCTGTGTGTTTCTGGATCTGTGTGTGAGAGAGAGAGGAGAGAGAGAGAGTTGGAGAGAGGGACAGAGGAGCATCCTCTCTGTAGAACAGCTGACCTCTTCATTGGGAGAGACCTGGGGGCTCTCCAGCACAGAGACTGCTGGCCATGGTAGTGCAGGTGTGCGTGGCCATTTCTTCCCACCAAACTTTCTGATGAAAGAGGAGGAAAGAGGAGTCAGGAAACAGGTTCCAAAGGGAAGGGAAGTGTGGTATTTTTTAATAAAGAGAGAGACAACTGGACCCTGGTCTCAGAACACCCAGAGCAATCTGTAAGAGGAAGTTTGCTTCTCAATCCAGAAAACATCCCTTTTTCATGGCTGGGGGAGGCCAGTGCCAGGGCCTCTGCCTGGAGGCCCCCACCCCTCAGCTGAGGGACGGGCAGTTTGGGGGGAGGGAGTTTTCAAGAACTTGCTTTGCTCTGCTTTTGGTTTTGTTTTCGGGGTCTATTCTGCTGGCTTGGCCCATCCCCAGTAATCTAGGACATTTCATACCAGGTCTCCTGAAGGGGTGTAGGGAGTTGCATCTTGGGGCCCCTCGGTGACTGTGGGAGGCCTTCCTTCCTCTGCTGGTCTGGCCCTGAGCTCACTGCTCCTCCAACAGGGACCTAGGAGAGCATCACAGATAGAAATTGCTGCCCCTAAGCCCCTAGCAAAGTTCTTGGTCCTCCCTCTGGTAGGAAATCGTTTTTTTGCCTTGTGCTTTGCTAAATAAACTCTGTCCCCTTTCAGAAGGAAATGGCCTGCTTCTAGGTGCCACACCAGCAGTCTCACGGGTTCTCGGGTCCAGGGCATCCCCGCTCCCTGTGAAGAGGCTAGGGCTCAGATTTTGATTTTTCACTTTTCAAAGAAGCTGAAGCATGGAGGGACAGTGACTTGGTTGAGTTTGGTAGCAAACCTTTGGGAGGTGCTACAACCCCATGGAAGTATCTCCAGGCGGGACTTCTTGGAGGGCCAGTTCCAAGGAGGCCCGGCAGGGGCAGGGTCCAAACATGAGGCACACTCTCTAAGGGGTGGGGTCTATAAACCTGCGGAGCTTTTGTTCTGCTGCTGCAGGAGGAGTCTGGGGTCAGAGCTGGATTGCTGGGGACAGAATCCGACAGCCTGCAGCCGCCACCAGGGGTCCCCCCTTCTACTCGCTACCCCCGACAACCTTCCCGTCTCCTCTAAATAAATCTAGATTAGGTATTTAAAGGATATCGGTCTGGGTTGGGGGCAGATGATTAATCCGCCTGGATGACCAACTTCTTCCCCACGAGCTCTTCCCACTCTGACATCTTGCTTACCTTCTATTTCTTCTCACCTGTGTTTTGAGCATCAGTGGGAATTTGCGCATATGGGGAATAGCGGGGTTAAGATAGATGTGTCAGAAAGTGATCGGAAATGAGCAAGGAGGGTGTGGGGGAGGGGAGGGGAGGGGAACAGTGTGGGTGGGTGGGCTGTGGCTGAGGTTGGGAGGGGATCACACACCTTTTCCGAGTGGGTCGGAACTTCCCGCGTGCTTTTCTTTTGTCTAACTATTCTCTGGGTGCACGTGGCCGGTTCCTGGCGGCGTGGGTGACCGCTCTTAAGCTTTGCAGAGATGAACTGCCACACAGAGCTGTTTGTTTATGTTTTGGCTCACACTGCTCATGGGCCAGGGACTCCTGCAGAAGAATTCTGCCTCGGTTTTTCTAGGAGAGCCCGCATACAGAAGGCTCAGGCGGAACAGGTCCTAAATTGCATTTGAGCGCTTTTATTTGTTGAGTAGATGATGACGTGTGGTGGGTGTTATTATTCATCTTGCTAATTGACCGTGTTCCTTATAATTTCAGGCAAGTTGCCCCTCCCTGTTTAAAAAATCTTAAAAACATACACACGCGTGCACGCGCACGCACACACACACAACTTAATGTATTTTCCTTCCCCCCCCCAAAAAATGCTGATGAATAGAAAGATAGAAATCACCCTTAATCTTGTCTCCTGGGGGAAACTGCTGTTAACAATTTGTTGTTTACCTTTCCTGACTCTGTGTGTTCTTACACGTGTAAACACAGTTTTAGAAAACATTTTATTGAAGTTTGATATTTATACAGAAAAGCACACATATCAATAAATATGTAATGACTTGTTATTGATGCATAACTTACATACAGAAAAGCTCCAAAGTCATAAGCGTAAGCTCGCTGAGCTTTCCCACACCGAACCCATCAGTGCAGGTAGCACTGGATCGTGACACGCCATCGCCTGCACCCCAGGGGACCACGTCCTACCCCCTTCTAGTCCCACCCCCAGAGTAACCATGATCTTGACTTCAGACAGCAAAGATACTGGCGCCTGTTTTGTTCCTTCGTACAAATGGAACCACTGTGTACTCTTTTACACAGTGTTTAGTTTTAAATGGAGTTACAATATCCATACTGTTTTGTAACCTTTCCCCTCCAGCAGTATATGGTGACAGCTTCCCATGTCAGCACACACACGTCTACACCATCATTTTCTGTGGCTGCTTGCTGATTCGTTCTCAGAACTGCTACAGTTTAAATTACCCATTGGAGTGTTCAGCTTTTCACTGTTATAAACCACTTCTTACTGCACACCCATGCTAGATGGGTGACTTTTGCCTTGTCCTCCAGGGACAGGGTGGCCAGAATGGACATGGAGGGAGGGGCCCTCACTGGGGCCCGGCTGGAGGAGCCCAGGTTGTTGAGTGGAGGATGCTGGCATCGCTTCAGTTTGCCAGCTGGACCTCATCAAGTACGGGTGTTAATTACTGGGAGGCCCCTGGTTCTGTGAGCAGGCGGGGGACGCTGGGGCTAACTCGCGAAACAGGGTCACCTTGAAACAGACGCTTCCAGGGGAAGCGAAACCGAGGAGAGGACCGCGGGGAAGCACAGGGCCCGGGCACCGGCTTCCCACCGTCTCCTCTAAGTCACCCCAGCGCTCTAGAGCCTCTGTACGGGACGTGCATAGGATCCCTCTGGCCCCGCATAACAATGCTACGTGTGTCTTTGTCCCTGGCTTTAATTGGGGTGAGCTGGGAGCAAGAATACCCATATCTGTGGCTTACCCCTTTCCGGAAGGCCCTTGGACTCTGAGGCAGCTGGTGATCCCTGCATGTCCTGAAAATGTGGCCTGAGCCAGCGCCGGGGCTCTGGAGGGGAACCGGGGCTGGGAACGGAGGGGGAGGGGGCAGCCTGGAAGTGCCAAATGGGAGCCGGGCTGTGCAGCGTGCCCAGGTCAGGAGGCGCCGCCCCGTGGCCCCAGCCAGGTAAGCTCCCGGCTGCAGGAGCGGCAGGGCCAGGTTGGAGGAGAATTAGGTTATCGCATTTCCTCCGTAATTCTTCATCAGGGCTGCCGCCTGGATCTGTTGCGGGAAAATCAATGTGTTCTGACTCCATAATTTCCCAGGTTGCCTTACTCCAAGTACATTGTGCAGGGAAAGGTGACATCTCTGGCCACGTCTGCGTGGACCAAATACACAGACACACACACACACACACACACACACACACACACATGTTTATATTTATATTGTACCCTTTCCTCCCTTCCCTTTCACCCCCACCCCATGCCCACCTCCAAGCCCTGGATTCATTGGAATTTCACAACCTTTGCATGCTTTTGTGAAAACACTCATTTGTGTTTGCACCAGGCCGCTAATGGCGGACGCCCAGGTCTGCGGAGCTTACCTCTGTTCAGCTCTCGTTATGGCGAGGAATGTGCCGTTAATAATGCATCTATGGAACTCAGCTGTGTGGGAGCCAAGTAATTATCCCACTGTAGCGTTCCGGCTTCAGTGTCATCACAACTGGGGCTTCATTAAAAGTCCTACCAGAGACGGTGTTGTGTGCTGCAGCCTGTATATATATTTTTTCATTTAAATTATCAGCCTTGCTATGGCTCAGAGGTAATTTGACTTTTTGAAACCGCTGAGCCCCTGTGAATTCCCCTCCCCTTCTCCCTCTCGCTGCTCTACCAGCTGATCAGCCCCAGAAGAACAAAAGGTTTATCTGAAGCTATGAAGCATATATTCACCAGCTTCTGGCGTCTAGATAAAAAAAAAATCAAAGTACTCCATTGAACATGTTAATACTGAGCAAAATGCACACAGCCAGACACTAAACCTTTACAGGGATTTGGGCATTTGAAAAGTGATACCCCGATCAGGTCTTGAGCTACGTTTCTTAGCCCAGAGAAGAGTAAGTAGCAAAGAAGGAAGAAAGAATGTTTATAAAGGAATATTAAAAGCAGCCAATGAGCTGCATCCGAGTTGCCCACCTTTTCGTCTTATCCCTTTGTCTGGTTTCTGCTGGGTGGGCAGCCAGAAGCCTAGAGAAGGGCATGTCGTAGGTAGGGCAGTGGGTTTCTCCCTTTGCTCTGGACTTTGGCTGGTGGCTGGAGTGGTGAGTGGGGAAGAGTGGTTGCCATGACTCTTGGAAGAAACACTGAGAACTGGGGATGGTGGTTCTCCTCTTTGTTTCTCTTGATTTTCTGCGACCTCGTCAGCTTTCCACAGATGGAGGCTGGGAGAGCCTCAGAAAGGGGCCCCCTCCAAGCACATTGCCACCCTGAGTAGCCCCTTCTTGGGGCCTCCTGGAAGTCTCACGTTTCCCAGCTTCTTCATTGCTGATGGGGAACAGCCACCATATAAGACGGGCAGGAGCAATCAGGTTCTAGGAGTGAATCATCCATCACAGAGAGAGCAGATAGGTGCTTAATTAGCAATGTCTGCCACGGGTGGTGAACTGGTGCTTTAAGTGCACGAGTCTGTCAGATAGGCTTACTGAGCTCCTGTACTTGGCTCTGGATCAAGGAAGATATTGGAAAGGTGTAGGACTTATTTCTGCCTGCTAGAAGCTTTCTGTTTATTTGGGAGCAAAACATAGCTACAAAAAACCTCTCTCATGTTATAAGCGATTTGTGCTTAATGCTAGAGTATACTTTTTGGTCAGGACAGAGAATGCAGGGAATGGAGTAATCCGAAAAGATATCCAGAAGAATATAGCACATTTGAGCACTGATGAAGGCAGCTTGGGTGGAGTTTAACCTGCTCATGAACCCAAGAAGGGTGTAGCACAATTTACAGCTGGTCCCCAGATGGAGGCAAGGGGGGAAGAATCCAGTTTTCACTCTGTGTGGCTCTCATGGAACCCTAAGGGAGCTCTGTCCTTTGGGGGTGGGGCTTAGCCTCCGTGTGTGTAAGATCGGAGCTGGCTGCCACCCACCTGTGCAGAGGCCTCAGGTGTGCCCAGGGTAGGAAGAGTTCATCCCAGTGCCCCGAGTACATCATGTAGGACTCCCATGGCCTTCTGGTAACTGGCCCCTTTGGTGTGGAGAGTGGACCCCAGATACAACCTCTGGATCAGCTTCATGGCCACAGGGAACATCCATGGATCTCAGACTCTGCCCCAGACTTGGAATAGACTCCCCCTCACACCTTCTGTCTTTGTCTGCCAACTCTGTCCCAGGATTTGAGTCGAGTGTAGGGGATCCTTAACCAGAGCAAACCAAGCCCCTGCTCTAAAGGAACATCCAGTCTGATGGGAGGGGTGGACATGTGGATGTGCAAGTTCCTAAGTGTAGTACAAATGGGTCAGGGAGTGATTTCCTGTCCTGGTTATGTGTGGGGAGGGTAGGTAGGTGAGGCTAAAGACTGGTCAATAGAAGTCTGAAAGTAGAAGGTCATTTGAGCTGGGCCTCTGAAGGATGAGTAGGAGTTCGTGAGAGGGAAGAGAGATCCTCCAGGTGGTGAGCACAACGGGAACTCGGAGGCATTAAAGAGAGAATGATGCTCCTTGAAACACTTCTTGCCAGGGTCACTAGTGACGCCTGACTATGGAAGCTGATGGCTTTCGTGGTCCTCCTAGGCCACTGGACCCCACTGAGCACTCTCTGAACACTTGTCCGCATGCATATCTAAGCACCCCCAAATTGGTGGTCTCCAGGCCTGGCTTCCTTCTCTCTTACATTCACCCTCACAGCCAGTTGCCTACTGGCCATCCAACTCCACATGCCCTGAACATGTCTTCACCTTCTCCCACACCCCGGTGTCAGAGACTCACATCTCAGTCCTCTGCCTCAGGGCAGCTCCCGAAGCACCTCCTCTGTCCATCCCTACAACCCATACCCAGTTGTTGGACCCCCGTAGCTTTTGGCCAGCCAAGCTCCAGCTCTGGTCCGGGCCTGCGGCGCCTCAGGCTCTGTTTGCCACAGAGGCTGCATCCTGGATGGCTCATGCACTTGCCAAACTGAAGGCCCGTGGCAGTCCATTCTTTGCTTTTGTTTGTCTAAAGCCAGGGACCGCTTCCAGGGCCTGTCTGTCGTGGTCGGGGTCTCGGAAGGGGGAGGGGGATTCAGACTTAAAGGAACGTGTCGGACACTGAATATCGTCTCCTGAGACGCACACACACTTGGATCCGAAGCCTTGAGGCAGGTCTTCGCCTCCTTTGGGGACAGTCGTCTCGTGCCCGTGTAAATGATTTTGGAATCATTTTGGTGTTTGAACCTCAGCGTTGGCCACTTGTCCCCATCAAAGCCAAAGACGCTGTGCCTGGCGATGTTACGCCCACCAGGAATGAGGTCACCCCTCCTCCTGGGCAGCCGGGGCTGGGGTTTACAGCAAACAAAGTGCCTCATTGCTCTCCCCACCGGTGAGGACTCAGGGCGAGCAGGAAAACTCAGCCAAGCACGTATCGGCATCGGGGAGCAGCTCGGAGGCCCCAGGTCCTGGTTCTCCCTGGTCCGGAGCTGGAAAGAAAGAGGCGGAAGAAGTGTTTGAATACTGTGCTGTGAAGGGAACAGTCCTGCAGCGAGGCAGTTGTGATATTAGAGCAGGCCTCCTAAGAGATCCCCTGGCTCTGAGCTGTGATCCACACACCACATTCACAGACAGCTGGTCGCCCAGCGTGGGCTGCGCCTGCCGCTCGGAGCTGGCACACTGGCGGGGACCAGGTAATGCTCTAATTTCCCTCGTGCAGATGCGGCCAGGAATATCTTAATTTATTGGTGTGCTGGCATGCAAGAGGGAATGGTGCCGGTGCAGCCTTGCATAACTATTAGCAAAAAATGGAGCTGATAGGGGCTTGACTTTTCCTAAAGTGGGTTTGAAATAATCATCGCCTTTTGTTGTGTTTGGAAGGGCTTGAACAATTCTTAATTATTTAATTATAGATATGCAAGTAATACGCTGGGAATGGCCCTGCCATTCCAGGGATACTGAGCAGAGGAGAATGTTTAGTTACCGGAGGAAAAAAAAAAAAAAAAAAAAAAAAGAAGGTGGTAATTAAATCGGAGTGTCGTTTGTATCCTGCCACGCGACTCCAGTCAGCGACGCGGACGGGAAGAGGTCTGCTGGGCCTCACCTCGGAAATTCTTATGTAATCATAGTAACATCAACAGCATCACCGCCTTCCTCTGGGCGAGGCCTGCGGAGTTCGCCAAGCTCTTTGTCTGTCACTTGCTTGTGTTGTGCTATGTGAGTGCTCTGAGAGGTAGATGCCATTGTTCCCATTTTACAGATGAGGAAATGGAGTCTCGGGGACTTGTCTACTGTCTCACTGCACTCAGGGCTTGAAGCCACAACTTGTGTTGTTCAGCCACCCCAGCGGCCTGCCTTTCCTGCCCTGTCGCTGGAAGCGGCTGAGCCGCCTTCTGCCTCACGGTGACTTTTCTCTCCAAATAGCCTGGGCCAGCCTCGACAACTTTGGTGACTGTTTGCCTGAATTGTGTGTCTGACTCTGTGGCACACTCCTCGTGATGGACACCTTGTAATTATCCCATATAAGCACTCATTGTATTCATATCATTAATTTTGTTTGGGCTATTACATTTGATAGATACATTAAGCATTATATAGTTCTCTTTATACATGAAATTGAACTGCCTTTGAACAGTCAGCCGGCTAATTGCCCGTAATTTGTGTTGCTAACGAGAGGCAGAATAGTGGTATAACATTAGGCTCAACAGTCAGTTAACAAATTTGCCGATTCAGATTGCAAAGCATGCCCTCTGTGGCAGAGGCAGGCTGCACTTCACACGTGAATAGATTTTTAAAAACGCATTCAACTAAAAAACAACAACAACAAATTCTTCCCTCCACCCCAGGACTAGGCAGCAATGGTTGGCCGTTTGGGGCGACAGGTTGGTAGTGGGTGCGTGAATCTGAAGGATGTGAGATGTGGGGAAAACCTGGGGGTGGGTGGGAAGGTTCTGGTTGCTTCTCTGAGGAGCTGACAGAGAGGCTGAGCTCCTGCCTATGTCCTGAGTGACCTCCCACCCAACCTCTTGCCTGTGGTCTGGGGGACACTCGTGGTTCTGGCCTTTTGATCATAACTAGATTATTTCTGCATTAAGTCTTCCATTTGGGCCTTGTCACCCTGAGGGGTTCTTCGGGTTGGACTGGGTGAGGTTATCTTGGAGTCTCTTTCGCCACAGCCGGAAGGTAATTTGGAAATGGGTGGTCGGGGCTGTGGCTAGCTACTGTGTCATCCCTCCCTGGAATCCCATGACCGTTTCTGATCCCCCCACCTTGAGAAAGGCATGACCAGTGCCCGGAGAGGCCTGGGGAAGGGGCACACCGTTAATTATGTCATAATGGTGGGTTGTGTAGGGGCTGACACGGATGAGACAGATGAGCTCCTTCCTTCTGGAATGCCAGAGACCTGAATGCATCTCCCCCAAATTTGTCTGTTGAAGCCCCTACCCCCACTACCTGAGAATGTGACTGTATTTGGGGATAGGGCCTTTAAAGAGGCAGGTATATTAAAATGAAGCCATTAGGGTGGGCCCTTATTCACTATGTCCTTAGGAGAAGAGGAAATTTAGACACAGTAGGCATGTGCATACAGAGGGAAGGCCACGTGAGGACATGGTGAGAAGCATGCTATCTGCATGTTGAGGAGGGAAGCTTCAGAAGAAACCAACGCTGTGGACACCTTGATCTTAAACTTCTAGCTTCTAGAACAAGCTAGATTCCTGTCATGGAAACCATTCCTTCTGTGGTATTTTGTCACGGCGGCCCCGAGCATGCTAATACAGAGAATGCCGGCTCGTTCTGTCAGAATGAGGTAAGTGTGTGGTACAGTCTTGTTAGAAAAGTCTCAGAAAACCAAAGGTGAGCAGCCCTCTGTCAAGCTTGACAAATAGAGTTTTAGGACCAAGAAAAGGATGCCCCAGGTTTATGCAGTAGATAATGGCCACTCAGAGTTCATTCCATAGGGGAGACCTGGGTCCTAAAATGGTGTTAACAGACCTTGTTCCATACGCCCATGGTTAGTTACTAAGGGACGCAGGAGTCATGGGGGGAAGCGTCTCGTTTGTTCTTTGAAGTGGGCTGCACAGAGGCCTCTTACCCTCTTGCGCCGACCCTCCATAGCCCCCGTCTCCACGGCAGGCATGGGAGAGGTTTGCATTCCTATGTCTGTCTCCACCGAGCCTGTGAGTGTTGGTACCTGCAAACCAGCATCAAAGAAAGAGACTTTTTTAAGCCTGGAAGACAACGCCTGTGGGCATCTGAGTTCATTCCAACGTACTTCTAGGCCTTATATCTGCTCAGTGAACAAGCCAGGTCTGTGACGGACACATTCCTTAGCACCTCAGGCTCTACCTTCTTCCCGCCCGTTCCTCCAGTGTATAACGTAAGGGAATTCAATTTTCTTTTGACTTAGAAAACAAAGTAGCAGAAATCATTTGGATTGTCAACTTCTGGGCAAATTGTTGCTGTTTCCAGTGTTGCTGTACGTAGTTATGGGGCAAATGGCCTAAACGCGATCAATATATGTTATTGATTATTCACTGGTGCTGTGTCACAGTATGCTAGGCAGCTTGGCGCCTTGGGTGTAGACTTGGTGCATTCTTCACTCTTGAGTGCCGTCCTGTCTGGGCAGTTGAGCCTGAGGAGGAGGAGGAGGAGGATGATGATGATGATGATGTGGGTGTGTGTGAAATGTATATACAGTGTGTGAGCACTTTTATAGGTGGCTAATTGGTTGTTTTTTTTTGGGCAGCTAACGTATTTGTAAAGACAGGTAATGTCATTAGAATAAGTTTGAGAGATTTAAATGTTTCTGTGCCTGAATGTACTTGTTTTCAAATAATTTTAAATCCATTGACATTTCATACAGAACAGAAATGGTGTGTGTGTGGCCATTGTGACTTATTTTCCCTTCCCCACTTACAGCATGACTGGCTAATCACACTATGTTTTTCTTTGTCTTTTAATTTCTTTAATGTTTATTTGAGAGAGAGAGCGAGCCAGGGAGGGGCAGAGAGAGAGAGAGAGAGGGAGAGAGAATCCCAGGCAGGCTCTGCGCTGTTAGCATAGAGTCTAATGCGGGGCTCCATCTCATAAACTGTGAGATCATGTCCTGAGCTGAAATCAAGAGTCGGCTGCTTAACCAACTGAGCTACCCGGTGTCCCACAATATGTTTTTCCAATATCAACTAGCTCTATGCAAAGCACAATGTGAGTGTGCTGTCAGTAGACCTGGCCATTTTGTTCTAGCTAATCTTTCCTCCAAAGATGGGAACATACAGGAAATGAGAAAGCCTATCATCTGGAGTAAGTCAGATGTCCCAAACACAAGACCGTTTGTTGCCATCAGGCCAGTAAGGCCCTAAGGGTACTGCTCCTTTGCTGTTGCCTGAGACTGTAGTCCAGGGATGGCCTCTGAAGTCACACTGTAATTCCTCTTGGCTAGCCTTTCTTTCTGTTTTTCAGTTAGCTAAGGAAAGAAAGAGGAAGTAAGAGCTTTGTTTTGAGCAGGACACTAATAATTTTGTCTTCATAAGATTTCTCAATATACAATAAATTAATAGCTGAATGTTGGCAAGACATTCAGGATGGATCTAGATAGGGAGTGAGAAAGTTGTTGAGAAAGTTGTTTGATAAGACTGATAATTAGTGGTGGCAGTTGGTCCTTATGATGGATTCATTGCAGTGAGTCAATACAGAAATTCAAGATGGCACTACTAAGTCTTTTTCACCAACATGTTTTTACTATTTTATTTTATTTTATTTTTTATTTTTTTTTAACGTTTATTTATTTTTGAGACAGAGAGAGACACAGCATGAACGGGGGAGGGGCAGAGAGAGAGGGAGACACAGAATCGGAAGCAGGCGCCAGGCTCTGAGCCATCAGCCCAGAGCCCGACGCGGGGCTCGAACTCACGGACCGTGAGATCGTGACCTGAGCTGAAGTCGGACGCTTAACCGACTGAGCCACCCAGGCGCCCCTTTACTATTTTATTAAATCAAAATTAATCCCTGGCATGGAGAAAAGATTCAAATTACATAGAACTTTAAATATACATTCTCCCTTCCTCTTGGCTCCTCCCCCAGTTTCCCAGACTGGAGTACAGGTACCTTGGGATGCTGGGGAGGGCTTCGGAGAATAAGTTTTGGAGAGTGAGTTGGAGTTTGTGTACTGCAAAGCTGCTTTTGTTGATGGCTGCACTATGGAGGGAAGTCGTGCAGGATGAGAGGAGAAAGGGAGCCTCAGTGGATTCAGGAAGGCAATAGACCAGGATCTTGCCATGTCCCTTCTTGTTTGGAGGGGCTTGCTCAAGGCAGGGAGTCCTGCAGGCAGAAAATTGGCCGATTTCCTGGGTCTGCAGGTGAGTATAGGTGTCAGGCAGGCTCAGGGGGCCATGCGAGCAGGGGGGAGCGGCAGGAGGGAAGACAAGGTGTATGCAAATGGCCAAATATTCCAGCCAAGACCCCAGTGTGTCAGCTGGGGGGAAAAAAAAGCACGAGAAGGGGAGCAAACCCACTCAGCCTGCTTCCCAGTCATTGCTCAGGAAATGTTGCTGGAACCCACGCCTGGTGACATGTCAACTCCTGACGGAAACCTGGGTTGGCAGGCCCCGTTTTTTAAGCTGAGTGCCTGTCTGCCAGATCGCATTTGGATTGAGTGGCTGGCATTCCTCGAGCCTCGCTTAATAGGATTGAAAGAAAAGAAATGTTACTTTTCATCACACAAGACAACAAAGAGAAACGGGGAAACGAAAATATTATTTCGTTTGAACAAATTACAGGGAGACTCTCTGGGGTCCTTTCAGGGAGTTAGATGAAGAAAAGCACTTAAATATCATTCCATCAAACTAAATTTTTAACTACAATTTTTTACAGATAAAATGTATTGGGAGGATTCAAAGAAGATTAGAGCTCACCTAAGAAACAGTATTCAAATTTTACCAGCTAATGGAGGCCCAGCAAAAACTGCTAATGCCTATAACTTCCCTCCAAGGGACAGAGATTTCAGTATTCTTATAAAAACACATTGAGCTGATTTCATTTCCCTGTCTCCGCAGACTTCATTCGTGTAATTTCAGTAAGTGTTATAAATGTTATTTTAAGTATTATAATGATAATCCCTACTGACAATGGAGCCGTACATCCCAGCTTCCATTCCTAAGGTAATGTTTACCTCGGATAGCACATAATTGTTTGCTTTTTTCACGGTAAACTCTCTGCTCCCAACTGCTTAATCAGCCATGGAAAAGAGAGGAGACTTTAGAAATGTTTAATGTTCTTCTGATTACATTAGAGTAATGGGTAAGCCCTCATCAGTGGGGCTGGAGGAACAGATCGCTGCTCTCCCCTCTCGTTTTGTTTTGGTTTGGGTTTTTTGTTTGTTTGTGTTGTTGTTGTTTTTTATTTTTTTGGTGTGTTTGCATTTGCTTTTTGTCCACGGATCTTAAGGAGGGCTGCTATGGGCTGTGGCAGTCGGAGGAATCATTTGTTGTTATAAACATCCCAGCCGTGGTGTAAATCTGCCCTTTCTCGGGACACGTGTCGGGACGGCCAGGCGTGGAGCCCTCCTCCTGGCAGGTGCCTTGGACTCTTGTATTCTGGTCACAGGCTGAGTTTGGGTGCTCTCAGGATCCAGGGCGCCCGTAGGCTCTCTGGGTGTGTTCTCTACTGCCTGCTCGGTAGAAGCGAGATTTTATTACACTTCATGAAAGCGAAACTTTTCTACCCTGGAACACAGAACCTCAGGGGCTTTCTCGGGGCATTGTATAACATTGACTTCTATGGCTTCTTCGATATCTGAATCCAAATGTGATCAGGAATTCAGATGGAGCAGGGAAGCTTGATATTCATTGTGGGTTGGAAGAGTATTTGCTTCTACTGGTCAGGAGTGTTTAGAGCCCTCCTTTCTTCACCTCTGACTATAGGGAAGTTCTGCTTTGAGCTAACTGACAGCCGGGTGTGCTTAAATTCATTCAACAAACAATCAGAGAGACTGCTCTGCTCCAGGCACTGTGCTGGGCTCGGGTGAGTGAATACCTGAATGAATGTGTTTCCCCCGCATTCACGTAGCTAGTTTTCCAGATGAGGAAGCCAAGACTGAACAGCAAACAAGCCAGAGTGTAATTACAGATGGGGCGATGGGTGACTAGTGTGGGGACAGAGAGGAAGATCGGAGGATGTCAGTTAAGCTGAGCTTTAAAGGCTGAGAAGGAGCCAGGCCGGTGAAGAGGTTAGAAATGCTGTAGCATCTTCTGGGGGCCTGGGGTGTGACACAGGACCAGGACCGTGGCTCCAGTGAAGTGAGAGAGGCCTGGCAGTGTCTGGCCTCGCAGGGTGCGGTCAAGAGCTGGGATTTTATTCTCTGCAGTTAAGAAGCCAGTGCGGAGCTTTAGGTGGCCAATGACATCTTCCCATTTTAAGCTTGTCAAAAGATTGCTTTGCCTGCTGGGGGGATCAGACACCATCAGGGCATAAGAGTGGAAGGTCAGAGTCCGTGGACAGCCGCTGTTATCCAGGCTACAGAGGATGGTCCATGGTGGTGGCAGTGGGTGACAGGCTGATTCAAGATACATTTGGAAAGGAGATGGATGTACCTACCCCTCTGGTCAAGTACGTGCCAGGCAGGAAGAGGTGTTGGGCGTGAATATGTCTGTGCCACTGCTTCCTACAGTTAGTTGGTCAGCCTCTACCTGTGTCCTGTGGCTTCCCAGGACTGCCCCCTCTGGTGTCTGTCTTCTCTCCCCTCAGAATGTTTGGGACACTTTGTGGCAGTCCCCTGAGGAAGGATGGGGCAGGGCTGGCAGGATGTCCTGCCTCCCCTGTCCCCATGCATTATGTTACTCATTTCTCCAGCCTCAGTTTCCCCAGATCCTGCTGGAAAGGGGATAGAAGTGTGTTCAGCATGTCTGACCCTTGCTCCCCTCCTCCCACACCCACTGACAGCCCTTCCTCCAGCCACCACTCCAGAGATCCCCAAAGTCTGTGGCATAATTGAGCTTGAGCCTTTAGTTAAAGACCAGGGCCAGTAGGTAGCTGATTTTCCCAGTCCTCAGGGTGGACGCTTGACAGGTTTCTGTGATGGGGACAGGGGAGCAAAGGGAAAGGAGGTGGAGCGATGGATAATTAAAGCATCCTGAGGGCCCCAGTCTGGTCCAGTTGGCCCAAGAGGGGGCCTCCCCAGTGGGGCCTGGTCAGAGGGCGTGTGTGCACCTGGCGGGCTAGAAGGTAGGCAGCCTTTCTGCTGATGTGGCGGTGGGCAGTGGGTAGGAGGGGGGGAGGGATTAATTGCATGCATGGAATATCCCTAGTGCCCAGCTTTGGGTTGAATTAGCTTCCAAGAAAACATCTACTATCTCTCCTCTTTCCTTTGGAAGGGCAACAACTAGTTGAATCCATCCATCTGTGTTTCTCCCTAGCTTTCCGCATTCTGGGGAACCGTCAAGAAATCTAAAACATTGTCGTGAAAATCAAGGTGGAACCTGGCAAGTGCCAGGGAGCAGAGGAAGAGGGGAAAACAATGTGTTTGTTTCTCTGAAACACACACACACACACACACACACACACACACACACACACACCCCTACCTCAGTCCCAACCCAAACCATATGAATATTTTAACACCAGAGTGTTTTGTTCAAGTCAGGAGCACACTGCATTTCGGGCAAGGCCAGAGGATGACCTGGAAACCTGAATATTTCAGGGAACAAAAGGTCCTTGGGTCTGCTTTCCCTAGAAGGGCCTCAGTCCAGGGTTATTTGAAGGCCAAGCGGTCCAGGGGGCAAGGGAGGCAGCTGGAAGGGTTTCTGCTGCTTCTCCTCCCTTTCTAGGGCTGGGTGCTATGGGAGCACATGCCCTGCTCCCTGGCGCCCAGCAGCCGCGTGGGGCCACGAGGCCCCAGCCTCCAGCCGCGCGCCAGGCAGAAAGGAGGGAGAAGGTGGGAGGAGGGAGGGTGGGAGGAGGGAGAGCTGGTGAGAGGCTGGGGCAGGGGGGCTGGGAGATAGAGAAACAAACTCTATTTTCTGCTCGTCTGTGGCGGGAGGGCTCCTGCGGCCCACAGGCTCGCAGAGTGAAGCAATTTCAGACAGGGATGAGTGTCTGTTTTTCCCTGGAGCGGAGACTAAAAACCCCGAAAGCCCTCGGTTTCTCTGCCCTTAATATCCTGTTCTGAAAAGTGCAGTTGTAAGAAGTGGAGGAAATGAAGATCCTTAACAAATGGAAGGGGGCCCTTCCCCAGCCGGAAACAAGAGAGCCTCGGTCGGTCGAGCTGGATGGTGAAGCTGGAGAGAGGCCGCCTCTGGGCTAGAGGAGCTTGTTGCTAGAAGGGGTCCCGGGCGGTGGCCACTTGCAGACAAAGATTCTGGTTCCTGTCCTGCCTCTGGGGGTGTTTGCTGGGACCAGTGCCACTTGGGTGGCTTCAGAGGCCATGGACAATGGCATGCTCGGCTCCCTGCCTAGAGAGGCTAGAGTTTGGGAACTCTGTTATTCTGTCTCTGTAGTTCTTGCTGTGGCCTTTCCTTGGAATGCAGGCACTGGCCACCCATCCCCTCCTGCTCCGGGGTTTCAGAACCAGCCCCGGTCCAGGGCAGCTCGGAACTGGGTCTCTAGAAACCAGAGGATTTGTTGTACCTCAGAGGGGCCTCTTGTGCCTGCATGGTAGATGGGAAATACAGGGGGGCCCCCAGCAGGGTGCAGGGAGAGCCTGCCCCTGCAAACAGAGAGGGTCAGGGGCTGCCAGGAGGCTGCTGACAAGGTTTTCTGGTGGGCCCCCAGTCATTTTGGGGTCTTGGCTCCCTGCATTGACTTGCGGCCAGTTCTGCAGTGACCAGACTGGCCTGCCAGTACCTCTCCAATAGTTCCGGTATTGCCCCCACTGCCCTTGCTCGTGGCACGTGATGTGCCACGTGAGGTACCAGCCCTCCCTCCCTCTGTGTGCGGGGAGATGCTGGTCCCCGCCTGGCCTCCCGGGGTCCTGGCCTCAGTAGAACGAAGTGGTTGAGAACACGGACTCTGGGCTTGCATCACCCTCTATGACCTGGGCGACTGTGAGCAAGTCATGGATCCTCTGCATCTGTTTCCTCCTCAGGAAAACAGTGGTGAGGGTGGTACCTTCCCCTTCAGGTGGTCGTGGGAATTACATGAGCTTAGAACCCTGTTGGCACAGAGGAGTAGTGAGCAGGTAAAGGTTTGATAATATTATTGCCGTGGTTATTGTTGTTCTACACATCTTCCAAAGCACCCCTTCTGCAGAGAGCCTTCCCAGCTGGCCTGCCCCCACCCCTGCCTCCCTGGGTCTCTCACTGTTCTTCCCTGGGGAGTCTGACACCCCTGGTCACTTACTACCTTATTGTCTGTCCTCTGTCTTTAACAACATCATCTGCATTTGGCACATTTTCTCAGTGAAGTTCTGAACGGGACCTTGTCCATCCACCAAGTCCCACCCCAGGTCTGGATTTACAAAATGCCTCACTTAATTGAATGATATGAAACTACATTAAAAAAATAAGGTTAAGGCCTTTTCCTTCAATAAATGAAATAGATAATAAGATGTGTACATATACAGTGTCTGCTTTGTTTGACCCTGTGAATCAAGTCATGTGCTGTTGTTATGTTCCTGCTGCTGATGCCAATATCAGGCTCACAGAGGAGGATGGACTTGTTCAAGTTCACACAGCTAGAAGGGCAGAGGCAGGACTTGAATACAGAACTCTTGACCCCCACTAGAGCAGAACTGCGTGGTCTCTGAGCATTCTCAAACAGGACTGGTTTTCTGACGGGCAGTGGCCACTTCACTTACGGGCTGACCGTGGGGTGCCATGCCCAAGCCCCTTTCTCCAAAAGCGTGACGGACTACTGAGTCCCCAAGTCCGTGCCAGAGTGCCTGCCCCCTGCCAGTGTGTGGGGATGGCATGAAGACCTGCTTTTTTATTGGTAGTAAATTTAGTTGCATGTGGGCTAATACTAAAATAGACTTGAATTCCCCAGGGCTCGGGGACACTAGAGAGCCCAGCCAGCGTAGCTTCTGCTCTGGCCTCTGTGTGTCTCCTCAATCCCACCGTGGGCCTGCATGGAACCGTGAGCTGCCTCAGAGGGTAGACCTCACATCTGCTTGTCACGCCCACCATGTCTCGTTGCATATTCCCACAATGCCTGTCTTAGTACATAGGAGGTATTCAATGGAGGCAGCAGGGAATATGTTGAGGGCCAAAGGAGTTTGCCTGGTTCTAGCAATTTCCTCCAGAGAGCAAAGTCCACTTGTTGTTCCATGGTTAGGTATGGAGTTTCAGAAACCAAATGAACAGGTAGGCTGAGAATGTAGGCCTCTGAAATAATACTTCTTCCCATCCCTCCACCTGGGCTGGTGGTGAGCAGGCCAGAGGAGAACCAGGGCTGCTGGCCCAAGACTGGGCTGCAGGAGGTGCTCATGGTCCATCTGATCTAATTATGCTGGGGGCGGGGGTGGGGGTGGGGGTGGTGGCAGCATTCTAGGCCTTGTCCAGGCCCTGCCTCCTATAGCCTAGCTCCTCAACGTTGTGGCCCAGGGACTGACAACATCCCCATCACCTGGGAGTGTGCTAGAAATATGGACTACCAGACCTCGGTCCTGCTGAACCAGAAGCCCCAGGGGATTCACATACTTGTTGAAGTTTGAGAAGCAGTAGCCTGAAAGACGGGTTCCCCGAGGCAAGCACCAAGGAAGGTAGGCTGGTGCCCTTGCTGAAAACACACCCTCCTGGCTTCCCATCTGGGCTCCTCCCATAGGTAACGCTTGGGGTTGTAGCCTGTCTGGCTTCCGTTTCCTCCTGGGTGAAGCGGGATCATAGAAACAGTCGGGCCTTTCTCCTTGGGCTGCCGAACGAGGATTAGATGTAATAACACAGAACATATGTTCCGTACTTAGCGCACGGCCCAGGCAGAGCGAGCCCCGGATAAATGTGATGTTAGCTAGCTTGAAGAACGGGAGAGTGAAGGGGGCTTCAGTGAGTGGGAGGGAAAAACACTGTGATTTGTGCAGCTAGTTTTGCACGGGGCTTGTTTAGTGGAGCTTAACTCAGGAGCTAAATACCAGCTAGGACTCCCTGTAGAATTATTACATGGAGTAGTAGGGAAAGGGGGAGCCAGAGTTACTGCTTGTGATAGCAATTTTTTTTTAAATTAGAAAAAAAAAAGTTTTAAAGGCAAGTAAAACCCCTGGTGATCGCAAATGAATTGCCTAAGTTCTCTTAGCAGATCCACTTTCGGAAGCGATGACTGGGTGTGCAGGGGTGAATGGCTTCTCCTTTTGTGGGGAGGGGGCAGCGAGGCCCCCACGGTGGCTCCTGGCTCTGGCATGGGTCCGGCTGCTCCTTGTGGGTAGGCCATGGCCACTGTGGGCGGGAGGAGGCGCTCCGTGGGCAGGGCCGGGCATCTGGGCCTCCTGGCAGCTTAAATGCCTCCGATTAGCAAGTCGGGCGGGAAGAGGTGCTAAAAAGAATCCTTCCCGCCTCCTCCGCTGGCATGTTTTGAAGGGAGTTCAGTTATGAGACTATTAAAATGTTATTTTGATAATTAAGCCCACAGCTGTTCCGAGGGCGGCAGGGGCAGGCGGCGCACAGGCAGCAGAAGGCACGGTGCTCTCACAGGCTGCAAGAGAAAGAAAGCAGGCGGGGAAGCACGTGGTGCAGGGAGGGTGGACACAGGGCGGTGGGGTGGGGCCGGTCGAAGGGGTGCCCATGTCCCCTCTAACCAGGTCTGGGGTTTCCCTGTGCCCTCTGGTCACACAGGCTCCAGGAGACCCCCTGTCTGGGGCTTGGGTGAGTTGCACCCCCCCACCCCCCCCCCCTCAACACATACAAAGAAACTGACCAGCTGTGGGCACAAACTGTCAGAGAAGTAGCTGACGGGGAGGCCTGTGTCAGTGGTTCTCAAAGTGGGGTCCCAGGACCAGCAGCGTTTTCATCACCTGGGAACTTGTTAGAGATGGCAAATTCTTAGCCCCACCTAACCTACTGAAACAGAAACTCTGGGGGTGAGTAACAGTAAGCAGTCTGTGTTCTAATGGATCCTCTAGCTGATTCTGATGCTTGCTTAGTTCTAGAACCATCATCTTAACAGGTCACCTGGCAAATGGGGCTCAGCTTGCAAATGAACCCTTAGCTTATAGGTAAAGCTTGGTTAGTAAGGTGTGGGTGAAGATGTGGGGATGAACAGCACATAGGCATCCCTGATCTAATTCTATTCCTTCATTGTGCTGGGTGGCAAAGAGAAGCCCAGAATGGGGAAGTGGCTTATCTACGGCCACACAGCAAATTAGAGCAAAACTGCAATTAGTAAATCGGCCAGCTTTCTTGATTGCAGATCTTTCTATTAGCTAATCTTTCTGAATGCTAAGGGCAGGGCTGGGAGAAAAGAGGTTTCAGTTGGAAGTGATGAGGTAAGCCAATGAGAGGGCCAAGGGTTCAACCCAGAATATATTTACCTGCCTGGAGTCGGCCAGCATTCTCTAGTCATGTTCTTCTGGGAGTTATTGCCAACACACACATCCATCCACCCACTCATCCACCCACCCATGTATCTACCCACCCATTCATTTACCCATCCACCCACCCGCTCATCCATCTACCCACCCATCCATCCATCTATCCACCCCCCTATCCAGCTATCCACCTATCCACCCACCTTCCCACCTACCGACCTACCCACTTACGCATTCATCTAGCCATCCAGCCATCTAGCCATCCATCTATCCACCCACCTATCCATCCATCCATCCATCCATCCATCCATCCATCCATCCATCCATCCCTGTATCATTCTATTGCTCAATCCCACCTTCCATCGGTCCACTTACCCTCACTCCCCCTTATGCTCACATCATCGTGCATCCATCCAAATATTCAAGTGGGCATTACTCACCATCTGCCCCCCACCAAACCCGTGCATCATCTATTTTTTCACTCATTTGCCCATCCACTTGTTAACCAAACCTTCCCCCCTCTCCCTCCCACCCCTACAAAGAGCCTACTAAGTATTAGGCATTTTTATGTCCTTCTCAACTGATAGGAGCTTAAGCTACCCAGGTCATGTGAACTAGTCATGTTCTATAAGACACTGTTGAGCTACGACCATGACTGTACTCTGGTCCACCCACAGCTCTGCCTAAGCCCTTCTGCCTGTGCCCCCAACCCCCACCCCAGCACCAGGCTCCCTCCTCAGTGTGCCTGCATCCACATTTTCATCCCCATTCCTCTGAGCTATAGTAGTGGCCTATCACCTGGTCACCCTTCAACCCACCTTCCCCAACTCGGGTGCTGTAATTCACATTCTGGAAGTGTGTAGGGCTTGATGGTGCCATTTCACTGCTTAGACTCCAGTGGCTCCTCATTGCCTACAGAACAAAGCCTGCAATTTTGTTTTGCCATCTGATGCAGTCCGGGCTTGTTCTCAGCCTATTTATCAACCTTATGACCCTGTGGTTCCCAGCCTATGCTTCAGCCTAAGCAGGTGATTTGCCGTCCCCAGATGTTATTGTGCATTCTTTGCTCGTGTGGTCCTCTTGTCTAAAATGCCTTCACCCCACACTCCCCACTCTTCTTGTTGAAGGCCTGCTCCATAGGCCTGCTCCTCTGTGCAACCCCTCCCCCAACCTTACAAATGAGCTCAGCTCTTGTCCCTACTGGGATGGGATGTCCCTCTGCAGAACCGTGTGATGTCTCTGGTCCCACATTATCATGCACCTGGCTCTCGTTTGCAAGGCTCACACCCGCACTACAGACAGCCGCAGGTCTGTCCAGTTCCAGCACAGAGCCTGACACACAGTAGGTGCTGCTTCTGAGGTGGGCAAGTTTGGGGCTTATTTACATGTGTCTAGCACACGTGCCACAAAGGAGCGGCCTAGAAAGGTCTATGAGGGTCCACCCTTAAACATTGTTTTTCCTCCACAGCACACACAGGACCTGGCACATAGTAGGCGCTTAACAAATATTTTTTGGATGAAAGAATAAACAAAACATTCACCCTCCCCTTTAATGTCGTTTATAGTTTCCAAATAAATATTGACCAAATAAAGCAGGAGTAACATTAAAAATTCAAAAATCAACTTGCCCCATGAGGTGCTGGTCATGTAGGATTGCAGCTGCCTGCTCACTTGTCCATGGTTTTGGAGTGGCCTGTGGGTTCTAATGGGCAGGGGCTGTGTCTTACACATTCCTGAACCCCCAGTGCCAAGTACAGAACCTGGCATCCTTCCTGCTTTCTGGAACCTACTCTGCTCCCCGCACCCCCAGTCTGTTGTCTGTGTTGGACTCGAAGTGGTTTCTGAGTCTGTCTCCCACGTTCAGAGCCCTCAGTGGCTCCCCATCACCCTGAGGTAGAGACCTTCAGAGACCCAGAGGCCCTGCAAGGTCAGTGCTGCCCTCCCGCCACCAGCTCTGTCTCCAGCACTTGCCCTTCACCCTCCATGCTCCAGCCACACTGCCCTCTCTCCTCTCCCAGGCACGTGCTGTTTCCTCTGTTCTGGGTACCTGTCCCCCGTTGGACGTTTTGCCTTAACTATCCTGACTATATGAGCATGATGCCTTTTCTCTGCCCTCATGTGCCTCCACCCCTCAGGCTGTGTCCAGTGGTGACTATCTTCCTCCCCTGCTGGACTGTGAGCCCCAAGGGGGCAGGCACCACCAAGTCCTGGGGCTCTGCACATGGCAGGTCTCTGATACTTGTTTTTTGAATGATGAATAAATAAAAAAGATATATGGTAGGCACCTAGTGAATTTTATTGAGTGAGTACGTGAATGGCACGTAGTAGATGCCTAGCAAATCTTTGTTGAATCAACAAACAAATGAGTTCAGGGCTTTCTTGGGAAAGCTCTGGCCAGTTAGGCCCCCTTCAGACCGGGGAGACTGTCTGTCCCATCCATTCCCTCAGCCCTCCTGTGCTCACCCATCAACTCCAGGAGACCCTGCTCTGCCAGACGTCTCTCCCCAGTGCCTGCCTGTCGCCAACCGGACGCTGTGCGAGGATGGATGGAGACAGTGGCCCTGGAAGCCGCTGGTCGACACAGACAGTTGTGCCGGGGTCAGGGGTGGTCATGGGGTTGGGGTGGTCTTCTGGTGGGAAGCAGGATGGAGCCTGCCCTGGCCTCTGGCCCCTGGTGTCACAACTGTCTGTGCACCTGTATAATTCTTTCAACTCTGCAGCCATCCGGTCCAGCCCTGATCTGAAAACATCTTCTAGAACATCTGTTTTCCTCCTCAATCAATACGCTCCCCAAAGAGGGCCAAGTTGCAAAATATTATATATAACATCAGACATGCTATCTGAATCCAATTAAGTGATTTGGTTGGGGAAGGGTTTGTGGTAATTAAACATACTGTTTTGGGGCAAATTGTAGCAAACTATTTCATTCTTCGTTAATAGGCACCTCTCTTGACTCTCCATGAGCTGAGAGAGAAGGAGAAAGGAAGGAAAGAAGGACAGAAGGAAGGATGGAAGGACAGAAGGAAGGATGGAAAGGAAGAAGGAAGGGAGGAAGGACAGAAGGAAAGAAGGAAGGCAGGAAGGAAGGAGCTAAATGCCTCCTGCTCAGATAGCATGATTACTGCCACCATTACGGACTTCAATTTCCAGCTCTCTCGTGCTATGTGACCACAGTGAAATCACTTAACCTCTCTGAGCCTCAACTGCCTGTTCTGTAAAATGGGGATAATAACACCCATCTCACAGGGCCACTGTGAAGGTTAAGTGAGACGGTGAATGAAAACACACAGCTCCCAGCACACAGTGGCCCTTCATGAAAGGGTCTACAGGGCATGAAGGTACATTGAGGCTCGAAGATTTATGTTCTGTTGGTCGGGGCCAGATCAGAAGTCCTTTTTCCACCAAGGTAGGGCCTGAAAAGGATCTCAGAGTATTCTTTCTTCCTCGCATATTTGTAAGGTCCCAGGAGCAGGGGTGAGGAGCCGCCTACTTGATTTCACATTCTTATCCATAATCCACAGCTCAGGGCAGCCCTGCAGGAGAGGGGGGCAGTGTGCACGGACTCTGGCTTCAGATCCTGGCCTGCCCCTCAGCAGCTCTGGGTCCCTTGGGAAGTTGCTGAAGCTCTTGCTTCATAGGTTTTCTGTTCTGTAAAATGGGGATCATAAGAATTGCTACTGAGCTCCTAGTATGAAGTGAGTCTTGGCAAGCCGCTCAACAATGCTGACACATAGTAGGCTCCCCAAACATGTTGGTTTTTGTTTTTCATTTATTTACAGTTTCAGCTCAGAAATGGCCCATTTGAGCTGCCAGTTCTTTTCTGTGGGCACTTGACTCATCAGGCTGGGGATGTTCCCAGCCACCAGCACAGTGACAGCAGGTACCACTTATCAGGTGCCTACTGTGTGTCATAGAAGACCCAGAAGAGGCGCTTAGCATCCGATTTTTATGACTTGTCAACAAGCTTGCTGTTACTTTCAACTTCAGGTGAAGGCACTGAGGCTCTTAAAGTCCCCCAGCAGAAGCCATATGGGCAGCTAGAAAGTTGTAGGGCTGGGGTTTGTGTCCAAGCCTGTGGGAATCTAAAGCAACAATCTTGGTACTTGCCAGGCCACCGCCCAGGCAGACGCGCCTTGTGAACCTGACCCTCGTTGGTCTTCTGCTCTGTGTGGGCCGCTTTCCTATCTGCACTCTCACTGGATTATCTGCAGGTCTGGGAGGGTTTCTGTGGTGACCCCCAGTGGAGTAGTCTGATCCTTAGTGATTCCCTTTCCCTGGGAGTCCAGAAAAGGCTCAGTCTGGACAGGCTCACGCTCCCTGGAAGATGGGACACTGGTTAGGAGGCTGTTGACATGCAGACAAGAAAAGATGGTGGCCTGAAGGGGGGCGCTGGGAGTGTGGGTGGAAAGCAGTGGGCAAATTCTGGGGAACTCATGATTAATCACCAGTGATGCACATGGTAGGTGCTGGAGGAGGGGGCAGTGTCCTTGAAGGAATAGGATTCTGGGAAGACTTCCTTGTGGGGGCTGCTGGGGCTTGGTTTGAGTCCCTAGGAAAGCCTGGGTCATTTCTGACAGAGGGGACATGGAGAGCAAAGGTTTGGCGGTGGGGAGCCCTGTGACCAGCTATGGGGACTACAGGAGGAGCCTGTGATGAGGTCCCTGACTTCAAGGAGTGTGTGTTTTGGGACTGTGGGCCATAGTGGCTCAGGCAGAATGACATCTAACTCCAGCTATTGCACAGAGTTGGGTGGGCTGGAAATTCTGGTGCTCAGGAGAGGCTGCCGGAAATAGGAGTGGGGGTGGGAATGATTGGGAACCCACACCGGACCCAAAGGACTGTCCTGAGCAGGAAACATTTGTCATCCATTTGTGCATTTGTTTAAACCATCACTGTACTCAATACGATAGGGCAGGAGAGCAGAGGGAGGGAAAGGGAGAGACAGAGGGGCAGTAAAGGACAAATCGAAGATTTAGGAGGGCTCGGTTATTGGGACTTTTTTTTTTTTTTTAATTTTTTTTTTAATGTTTTTTATTTATTTTTGGGACAGACAGAGACAGAACATGAACGGGGGAGGGGCAGGGAGAGAGGGAGACACAGAATCGGAAACAGGCTCCAGGCTCCGAGCCATCAGCCCAGAGCCTGACGCGGGGCTCGAACTCACGGACCGCGAGATCGTGACCTGGCTGAAGTCGGACGCTTAACCGACTGTGCCACCCAGGCGCCCCGGGACTTTTTGAGTTGCAAGGGCTCGGACCCTGTCTCCAACTGGCTTAGGGAACCAAGGGAACGGGTTCACTGGGCCAGAAATGGGAAGTTCTCAAGGCCCAGGTGGGCAAGCCATTAGGACCTGGGCTCCTCTAAGGAAAAATGGCCAGCAGCCCTTCCAGGCTCCCATCCTATTAGCTCAATAACCCCAGGGGCAAGAGTCTTTTAGCCCATCATCTGAAGATGTCTGAAGATTGGCTCTGATCGGCCAGACCTGGGTCACATGCTCACCTAGGGCAAGGAGAGGAGGGGTATCAACCTCTGGTGGAAGTTCCACAAAGGACACCTGGCTGGTTGTTGCCAGCAGGTGTAAAACGAAAGTCCACCCCAGCAGAAGGGAACAGCTTTCTCCTGCACAACAGAGGCTGGCTCCCCACAGAGAGGTGGGCGTATGGGAAAGGGTCTTCTAGGCCAAGGGAATGTGAATGCTGGTGGAGGCTGGGATGGGCAAAGGGGCCCCCTCATCCTGTCCAGTTTCCCAGCATCTCATGTGCTTGGTTTCCGTGCACCTGGCCTGGACACTCGCGCTTTGCTGTCCCTGTTGAGAACGTTCCAGGACGGGAATGGGGCCTTTTGCTTCAGGCCACCTGTGGTCTGATTCCCGTTCGGCCACCACAAATGGTGATTGAGATGGCAGGTCTCACTTTTCCCTTTGAACCCTCCCGGCATCTGTCTGGCCGGCCTCTGTCTGGGTAGTGTGTGGTGTTTTCTGGGCAGAAACCCAAAGCTCGCCCCCGTTCCCGCTTTGTGGAGCCATTTGTCGGCATCGTGGGGGATCGCTCTGGGAGCTTTGTACCTCCGTTTTGTCCCGAGAGGGAGACAGGTTGGTTTGGGAAATGAAAGAATCAGCTGATACCATTCTGGGTCACATCAAAGCCAGCCAAAGCCCAGTCAGCTGGCTCGTCACAGCTGCCCAGGTGTGGGAAGTTCAGGTTGGCCCCCGGCCCAGTACTGCTTCAACTTGCTGCATGATCTCAGCAAGTTTCCCTTCCTTTCTGTGCCTTGGTTTCCTCATTTGTCACACAGGAATGTGAATACTTTCCAAAGGGTCAAAGTGTACGCAAGAGTGATGTCACCAACTTTGGCCCTATTCTGTTCTGCCCCCAGAGACTTCAGACTCCGTGTGAAGTTTCCCAGGTTGCTGACTCGGTCTTAACCCCTTTTGTCCCCTTGTTGGGGGTGGGGGGCAGGCGCTTAGAACACGTGGCCTTCATTTTAGGACCTCACACCTCTCCGCTGGGAGATCTGCTCTGAGATCTGTGGACTGGCTGCTCCCTTTCCAGGTTGCTGCCCCCTCAGTCCCCCCCCCCCACACCCCACCCCCAGCCCTCCCCTCACCCTCCCAGCCTTCTGAGGTGATGCTGGTCCCTGCCGCCACCTCCCCGTGCTGGCCGCTGAGCCATTAGCCTCACTTCTCACTGGCTGCACATCAGCACAGTAATCATTTTCAGATTTACAAGCATTAAATATTTTAATTTAATGCCTTGGCTCTCTTGTAATTCATGCACTTAATTATATGATAATTACTCAAATGAAAGAGATACAGCTGCTGCCGGATCAATGCTGAGGGAAGACTGGGTCTGGAGTTGGACTGTTTTGGGGAGGTGGGTCTCCCCACCGCTGCCCTTCTTTTCTCCAGGCCACAGAGCCCCATGTGCCCTAAGCAGTGCAGAGGCCGGGCAGCCTGCATCCATGTGGTGCGGGAGCAGAGCTGGGGGCCTGCCCTGGCTGGTGACCCCAACTCTGGCGGTGCTGTGCCGCAGACAGAAATCTAATGGCCGATGGGCAGGGAGGGAGGAGTCTAGGGCCCTCCTTGGGTGGTAGAGGGGCAGGCCCCTCTCTGGGCCTGCTCTAGGGGGCACAGGAGGCTGGGGATGCTGTCTGAGCTGCCGTGGCAGGTGGAAGGCCAGGGAGTCTGTTCCCCCTTAGTGATGGGTGTCTGGGGGCAAGAGCCCACTGAAGATGGAGAGGGGTCTGGGCCTCCTCCCACTGACCACCAAGGGGTTTGCGAGGACGGATTAGGGAGGGATGTGTGGATGGTGCTTTCCGGTTCTTGTCTCTCCTCCCCTCCCCTTCCCTCCCTGCTTCCTTTCCCTTCCCGCTCTCCTTCCATCCTTTGACTTTCTTTTTTTGTGCTATTTTTCTCCCATTTTCTCTCCTTCCCCATTGACATCTAAACTTGTGTTTAATGCCTGAAGGGTACTGGTTATTTCGTAAGAATTGGAAATGTTCATATTTGGGAAGAATTTCAACTCCCCCCTCCCTACCATGTTGGTGGAGCCCCGTTGGGTCTGATGTCGTCGAGTGGATCCACTGGAGGCCCCTTACAGTTGATGGCACCAGCTGATGTGCGAGTCAGGTGGTGTTGCCTTGGGTCAGGCCCTCCTCGGGTCTGGGGATGACAGCCCTTGGTAGGTCCTCTGCGGACCTGAGCCTTGGGGAGAAAAGTCCCTCCTCTCTCAAGAATCAAAGCAAAGAGCCAGTTAGAGGGGGCCAAGCCCTAGTTACGGGGGCCCACAGTGTTGTGGCCAAAGCTTGTGAAGAAGTTGAGTCAGGAGGGTAGAATTTGCAAGCCAGCAACCTGTTTAAGCCTCTGACCGTTTCCAGGTTTACAGGGTGGGGAGCCTCCCGGGACAGGGGAAGGCCTCGGCTGCTCTGGGGCGGCACATTTCCTAGGCAGGGGCAGAAATGCACGTTTGCACTGAAAAGGGTTACAAACAGTTTGCCCCGTATGCAGACAATTTTCAGCTAGCTTACAGCAGCTGTGGCACCGTGCTGATAGATTAAAAGCAGCAACCAGCCCCAGAATGAAGTGTATTAGAACTCCTGCTGGGTCGAGCTGGGGAGAGGCCCACACAGCTGTCATCTAGGCCAAGTTTCCAACTGAAGCCTCAAGAACAGGATGGAACTCTGAGAAAAGTTCGCTTTCTAAATGAGGTGGCCGGCTGTTAATCAGGAGGCGGGGGAGCAGGACCGGCGGAATGCTGGAGATTTAGAAGATGAGGGGGAGGGGGTGGCTGGGGGTGTCCCACCGGGACCGAGAACCTTGTACCCAACTGGGGCTCCTAGGACCAGGAGCAAAGAGACTGCCGCAGCGTCCGGCCTCTCCCTGTGCTTCAGACAGCTGGCTTGGGAGTTGGGGGACTAAGAAAGACATCTAGGTGTTTCCATATTCTGCCCACAGGGCCCCAAGTGCTCAGGGTTCCCTGGCTGAAATAACAGGGTGGCTCTTGGATTTGGGGGACTGCACAGGTCTACCTGTGCCCAGGAAAAATGAGCTGTCAGTCACCTGCCACCAGCTGACCTTAATTTTCCCCTAGCCGCAGCACAGAGGCCCAGGCTTTTCGACTTCAAATTTTGAGTATTTTAAGGGATGTCTTCTCTTTTTATGATGAGAAAGGCTCTTGGCAGGGGGTCTGGCTTTGGCCCATGAGTCTGACTTGGGGATTGGGGGGGTGGGCACTTACCGTTGTCAAAGATGCCGCCTGAGTGCCCATCTAGACCACCCCATTCTTAGAAAAATCACAATGCCAAGGCAGAAGTCTGGGTATGGTTTTTTTGTTTCTTTTGTTTTTGTTTTTGTTTTTGGTTATGTCCTTATTTTTGCAAAGAAGCAAAATGCTTCCCCCTGGAAGGGCCAGGTGAGTCTTTCCTTGCGGGGGGTGGGGGGGGGCGGCGGGAGGGGGGGAGACGAAATCTAACTAAATTGTTACTGTTGTTATAATTATAAATAGTACAGCATGTGCCCGTGATTCAATTTCAATTGTGTATATACGTAAATATCACAGTGAATTCATTTCACAGACATTTATTGTGCTCTCACTCAGGCTGGCCGTCAGCAGTGTGTGTGGGAGCTTGCGTATCAGGTGCACTTGATTTTTCAGGAGGCACAAACGCAGGCAATGAGCCTGCTGATAAATGCCACTGGTGTCACACATCCACTGGGACGCTCTCGGGAAGAGGCATGGTTTCTAAAGCTGCCATGCATGCCCTCTGCCCATGGGATGGCGGGAAATGAGGTTGGCTTGTGGGCGGCATGATTTGAGGTTCCTGAGCAAACGTGGAGATGATGGCTGCAATGGAGATGGGCACAATCAGATTTTAGGTGTTTTAGGTGTTTGCTTGGATTCCTGAGCTGGCCCAGCTGGTGGGATTGGGTGGGTGCTAGTGGCAGGCGGCGGTGAGGCAGGAGTGCTGGCAGGTGCTGCTGGTGTGGGCCACAGATGGAGGTGAGAGCAGTTCAGCCAGGTGCAGCAGCCAAGGACGCAGCTCTGGGAGGCAGGTTGTAGACCTAAGGTGGAGTCCTGGCTCTGTCTCTAGTTGCCTGCATGACCTTGGGCAGGCCGTTTAACCTCCCTGTGCCCCTGTTTCCTCCTCTACGAAATGAGGATAATGATAGCAGCTGTCTCATAGAACTGTCGCGAAGCTGAAAAGAGGTGATGTGTAAAATGCTTACAACTTTATTTGGGCATTTTAAGTACCCGACGAATGTGAGCAGTTTGGTCAAATTCCTCCTCAAGCTAGAATGGCTTGACAAGAGATGTAGAACCCTAATGGCCCAAGAAGAGTCGATAGATGCAACCCATTGGGTGCTTACTAGGGGCGAGACGCTGTGCCAAGCGCTGACTGTACATTATCTCGTTCATCTTCCCAAGTCCTAAGAGGAAACAGACGGTCAGAGAGTCAACTTGTTTAAGGGTCACATGGATCTAGGTGGGCTGGCTGGGGCTGAGGTTGGGTCTGTCTGATGTCAAAGTCCTTGTTCTTACCCATTATCCTTTCTAAGTAAGCTCGAAACCAATAAACACTCCTTTGATCTTTTTTCCCTGCCTCTTCCCTCTCAACCCCAGTGAGCCGACTTTCCCACCATGGTCTCTTCTCATCGATGTTTTAGTTGCATGATTTAGGGAGAGTATGTATGGCTGTTTCCTTTAACAAGGTGTTACGTATATCCAGGGTCTCACAGCACCATTAAGTTGGTCGGATAACTTCTGTCTGCAGGAGACAGAAACCACTCACTAATGTTGTATAGTCTCTTAAATTAATAAAAGTAATAATCTGATAAACTGGTTATTGTCATTTATCCACATAAAGCAGAGCATGTGCCTGAATTTGTCGGTCGGGTCTCAAACCAGTAGAAAACAGCCAGCAATTACCAGAGGCTCAGCGAGCAGGGCTGCTGCAATCCTGTGGTCTTCAAATTAGGAAAAATAATGAATGCATCCAGAACACATCCATTTTCAGCAAGTGCTGCATGGATTATAAAATTTATTATCAATAAAATTATTCATTTGTGCCCTATACTGCACTTAATGCACCTGAAGTGAGAAATTAGAAGTGTGTTTAATTCTGGGTTTGGAAGAAAATACAAGTGCAGCAAATTTGCCATAATAGGAGAAAGTTAATGCCTGGCAAAAAGAAATCAATTTAGCTATTGCTATTATATTTGGGGAGAGCAGGTTGGTTTTTTCTTTCTTATTATCAAAGCATACAGATTCACTTGGATCCCTGGTTCTAGTCTTGCTTTCAAAGAAATATTTAATGAGAAAGCATGAATCAGGGGGAACATACAAGTGTGAATAATGTGTGTATGTAATGTCTCTCTGTATATATGTATACACACATATATGTGTATCTGTGAGATTTGTATTTTTACCTGTATATTTCTCCCTACATCTATATAGACACACACACACACACACACACACACGCAGAGTGATGCGATGTGCTGGTAAACATTTAACAACTAGCTGTCTAAAAAAAAAAAAAGAATTCTATTTGTAGCATTTGCCAATTTCTGTGGTGTAAATGCTTCCCACCGTGGCTGATTTTTGAGCTCCCAATATGACTTCATTGAGAATGAGGCTGGGAAGAGAGGCCCACGGTCTACTCGCCAGTCCCAGCTGGCTGCACCACCATGATTTTGTACACCTACGTAGACATCGTATATTGTGGTTAAGGAAAAAGAGGAAGGAGATGTAAATTACCTCCATCAGTTTGAGCCCTGAGTATCGTGTGTGTTTTTGCCAAGTGTCAACCTGCTTTGGTGAATTTGCACGTATATTTTATGCAAGTGAAGAGCAGGTCCCCTCCCCTGGAAACATGGTGACTTGATTTCCATTAAGTTCCAGAGGAAAAAGGGAAAGAAGTGGAAAAGCGACGGTGAAGAAGGAGGGGCAGATTCCGGGCTCCGCTTCCCCTCATATTAGCAGCTCTGGTTCGTCTTCAGGGCGCTCGGTGGACTTGCCTCGGTTTTTATCCAGCCATTGTTCTTTTTTGCACCGCGTTTGCACACTGTGGCGCGTCTGGGGAATTTCAGCAGTTGGAATATACATGAAAAGAGTTCCGCTCCACTTTCATAAGGTCCCTGGACGGCTCGGACGAGGCCTCAAGGCCCCATGGTAGAGCCGGGACCACATTCATATTCCTTCCCATCACCACACACATGATAGCGCGGAGCCCAGACCAATCGAAAACTTGACAGTAAGCCTTTTGATTTTGCGGGGAAACCTTCATCACGCTGCGAGAGGGAAGGGAATATAGCCCAAACTGGACTTCATACTGTGGCAAGCTTGAAATCCCAGCCCAACCGCAGAGCTGGCTGATTGGAATAGTTGGAAACTGTGTCCAGGAATTCGGCTGCAAGAACTTGGCTCACAGCAACTTCTGCCTTTTTGAAAGAAAAATTGTCAACTGGGAGAGCCACTCGGGGCCTGGGTTTAATCTGTCCAGGCAGTAAAGATTCACAGAAATGATTGGCCAAGGTTGCCTAAAATGCTCAGAGCTCCCGCTTACGTGGGGACTCTCATGGGGGGCGGAGAAACAGGCTTGACGGCTCAGGGTGACAGCTATTGTCACTGTCACGACCATGGCAGTTGTCGCCCGGCTTCAATGCTATTGCTATTTTGCTAATCGCCAACCTGCTGCTTGTGAGATAGCAAAGTCAGATATGCAAGCAAAGCCACACAGAGCAGACGCTCCCTGGGTACCCCAGCCTGCTGTGACAGGGAGGTGTTGTTCTGGGCACATCTCTCACCCCCCTGCTAAGTCATCCTGTCACTTAGGGGCCCAAAGGTCAAAGAGACGCTGACATTGAAATCATGGCCGTATGCTTGGTAAACCCACAAGCAGCGGCACTGTCTCTGTTGGGAGGATGTCCACCAGTTCACTCCGCTGGGATAGTGCCTGGATTTCACTATCTTTGTTTAAAGATGTTCGCGAATGAGGGACCATGATAGGACGTACCCATGCAATTCAAGGATCTTTGGTGTCGTTGCCCAGGACGTCGTGATGATGTTGATGCAGATTGTGAGACCTTGGTTCAGATGCACAAATGGCCAGGCTTGACAAAGGTCAACGGAGCCAGGAGTCATGGTCTGCTGTCGGTGGGAAAAAACATCATTGTCCACCCTGTTTTCTCGACAAGGATGTGAAGTCCTAAGTCTTAGTCTTTTAAGTGGGGGGAGACTCACACTCTTGGTAGAGAGATAAGACAATGATGTTGAGATAGGATTGGGTTGGAATACTTTCTGCAGATAGATGGAGCCTATGAGGAAGTTCTCTTGGCCTCCGGGTAAGACTTGGGGGGAAAGCTCTTGCCCTGTGACCCCAGGCTGATGCTTGCACCCACTTTACCTTATTTACCAAAGAAGCCTTCCTTTTCTTTTCTATTTTTCTTTTTATTTCCCATGCTCTGCTTGGTCCCCTGACCTCATCTGGCCTAGTTTTCTCAGGTGACCAGACACAGAGTGTGGCCAAGTGGGGAGGAATGAAGCAGGATGTAGGAATACCCAGAGGTGCAGCCCTGTGTTTGGCTATTTTGTGTGGTGAGGTTACAGGTGAGGTTAGTAGATCTCAGTTTCTCTATATGTGGGTCTTGGTTGCCCTATGTGTGAGACAGGAAGCACCCCCACCCACACACACCTGCCTCTCCAAGTGGCCCTTTGGAGCTGAAGGGCACAGGAGAGGATGAAAAGTGGGAGATGTTATTGGATCTCCAGAATTATCCACCCCGGGGGCAGCCTGGGCTGGGAGGGGGTTCCTGAGGCTCCTCAGCCCCACTTTGAACAGTCCTCACCTCCGAGACCCACTTTCCAAGTGGTCCTGACAGGCACTTCTGGGCCTGGCCAAGTGGATCCCCCTTCCTCACTCCCAGATACACCTTGGTGCTTCCCGATGCCAAGATGATTCAGGGAACATCAGAAACCTAGTAATTTCTCAGCTGGAGAGCGTTGTAAAAATAAATGTCTTCTGGAGGTTGAAAGGTTGTCAAATACACACTGAGCCTAATTGGGTCCTCAAAATGTGCATTTCCTGCTGATTTTCATGGAAGGGGTGTGTGTGTGTGTGTGTGTGTGTGTGTGAGAGAGAGAGAGAGAGAGAGAGAGAGAGAAGAGGGAGAATCATTGGGAAAATTGGGCAAATGGTAACTTTTGAAGGTGTGTAGATGTGAACATGTGCCTGGTCTGTTGATAGGTACCCTTTTGAGCAAAGGGCATGATGTCCCCTCCATATGGGGCGGTCCCCTCAGCCACTTCTGGGCCTACTCCTATTATCCTGGATCACCCAAACTGGGAAGTGACCGAGAGCCTTTGACAGACCAGCCTGAACAATGACCGTGAACCATTTCTCATGCCATGGGATTTTCTCCCCCACCGGAGTGAACATCACAACATCAGTTAATACTTCTCGAGGGCCTATGTGCTTAGAATAGTTTAAGTGCTTTATATATATATTTATATTATATATATATGTATATAAATTAGCTATATATATATATATATATATATATATATATATATATATATTAGCTCATTTAAATCACTCCTTAGGACTACTCAAGGTTGTAAGCCTCAAATGCACTGCAGCTGTGAGCTGTGCCCACTATTTCAGGGGTCCAGGTCCCTCAGGATCTATCCATGAGCCCAGGTTATGAACACCTGCCTTAGAAAGTTGACCGTGGGGCTCGGAATTGATTCCAAAAACAGTCCTTGCTTCTACTTTATGGAGGCCAAACTGACTTCAGAGACCCGTGTGCTGTGGAGCGTCACCGTGACTGTGGTCCCAGCTGCTCTGTTTTTCTCTGTGACCAGATGCACATCCCTTCCCTCCTTGGGCTGATTCCCCTTCTCTCTCCTGCTTTGGGGCCCCCAGGTTCCCAACCTCAGGCCCTTTCCTCAAACCTAGCTTCCAGCACTTGACTTATTTACTTGAACTGTCTGAGTGGTAATGAAAAGCTGGGGCTGGGAGGCATCAGGGTAGAACCTCTTCCCTCCTGACCTTCCCTGCTTGCGGTCTCCGTGCATCCTGCTGGGTGAGGAGGAGCCCTTCTGGAGCTGTGTGCTCTTCCTGGGGGTTGAGGGGAGTCCAGTGTGGGGCATATGGAAGGACTGGGTGCCCAGCAACTGCCCCACCACTGTCCAGCTCCCCCAGCCCTGGAACGGATGTGCCTGCCACTGCCCATAGGTTGGGGAGTATCTTGTTCCTTCGTCAGGCCCAGCCTCTGGCCATGCCACCCTTGGCCACCCAAGCTGCTGTGTACCCCCTGCCGGGCTATGGGGTCACATAGCGCGCCACCCTGACCCCACCCGCCCCAGCGCCCCGTTCCTCCGCCTCATTCCACCCGGCCTGCAGCCCTCTCCTCTGTCACTGATTGTTTGTTCAGCGAAGACAGCCAACCCGGGGAGGAGGAGCGGGCTCTGGGCTGCAGTGTCTGGCCCCGTTCCCCCTGCCAGGCGCTCATTTGTATGCAGAAGGGATTAGGCGGAATTTACCGTGGCCTCACCCTGGGGAGCTGCTCGCGCCCTAGGAATGCTCTCCGAAGGCGGCGTGCTGTTGGTAAGATTAGAACAGGCCCTTCTGCCGCTGCACACGCCCTGGTCACTCTCCAGGCCGCCGACATCGAAATCATTTTCATTTATAACCTTTTTGATCATCCGGCCTCAAAGAGGGCCCGCCTTGTATGACAGCGGGCACCAAAATGGCCCAATTATTTGGAGTAGGAGGGAGCAGCTGAAAACAGTCAGATGTGAGAGACAGGGCACTTGATCTGGGCTCATGGCTTTTTTTCCTGGCTTCTCCCACCAATATTTTTACAGCTGTTGACATATATTGAGTTACATGTGCCTGGGCTAGATCCCCGCGGTACTGTTTCAAAGATCTGTTCACCATAAAGTGTGCTGTTCTCAAGTAAATGACTGACTTCAAGAAAGCACAGTAGTTTAAATGTTACTATAAATACAGGAGCTAAGACATTTTAATTATAATTTTTGAGTTATACAGTGTTCTGTAAGTACACCAGGCATTTACAAAAGAATTTGTGTTTAGCTCCAAGACACTGTGCTCTCTTGTGGATAAAGAAGTAACTGCATGCGGCCAGTTTCTGCAGCCCGGTGGTGGCCGGACTTTTGTTTACTTCAGGCCAGGAAGGGAGGGGAGGAGTCCTTGGAAATCTGTGTTTTGGGGCATTGGAATCAATTGCACATGTATTTATTGAGCCCCTCTATGTGCAGCGTAGGGAGCTGAGGGCTATGGGGGCCTCAGAGCCCTCTCAACATTTATAGTCCCGTAGGAGAGGACAACCAGCAAATCGATGTGTATGGGAGCACTAAAGAGGGGGCGGTCCCACTCTGTCTGGGGAAAGGGAAGGGCTTTGGAGAAGAGGTGATGCTACACTCGGTCTTGAAGGGTGAGAATAGCCGCAGGGAATATTTGGAAATGAACAAAACCCAAGTCCGTCTTCAGCGGGCAAGCAAATATTCTGAACAAACTGAATCGGCTGCTGTGCATGGCTTGCTGTCTTCCTGATGCCCCTGAGGCCCCTCACACCCCACAACTGGAAAGCTCCAAGGGGCAGGGAGATGTTCATGGCCTGGTGGATTTGAAGACCCAGCCCTGGGGTGGGTCGGGTGAAGATAATTCGTAGTTGAGGGTGAAAGAGGAGTCGGTCTGTGGCTGTCATGTTATTGTAGTTTTGATGGGAGCAGTCTTTTGGGTCATCTCCTGGTTTATGCTCCAGTGCTGAGGCACTGGGTTAAGGGAAGGGGCCATGACCATGATCCATCTGACATCAGCCCATAAAGTAAAGTATTCATCTACCCCCCCATCCATTCATTTAACCATTCATTTATTCTCATCCATCCATTCCTCCACCCACCAACCCGTCTAGTTACCTATACACTTATCCATCTATCTACTCATTTAGCCATGCGTCTACCATCCACCATATGTCTGTCTGTCTGTCTACCATCCATGTTAACTGTTCACCCACCATCTATCCATCTGTAATCTGTGAGACATTAGTGTAGGAATTAAAAGCAGAGGTTCTACAGTTAGGTTTCTTGAATTCAAATCCAAGCTCCCATCACTTACTGGCTTTATGCCCTTGGGCAAGCTCCTTAACCTGTGAGTTAACCCTTTCCGTCTGTAGAATGGGGGAAAATAATGGAGGATAGCAAAAGTGTGTCAGGAATTAAATGAGATACTACACGCAAAGTGCTTAGCACAGGGTCTGGCACGTGGTAAGACCTCTGTAAATGCTGGTTTTGTTTGCTGAGTGACACCTGTGTGCACTGAACTCCTTAGTGCCCCAGGCATAGGTTGGAGATGTTCCTCCTGGGAACGAGGGGCTTCTGTCTCATAGCAAGGGCTGGCATTTGAGCAGGAGGGGCTTAGGGAATGGACATTAAGGACTATTAAGGAATGGCCGGTGTGTTTTGCTTCTATTGCTGTTTTGAGGGAAATTCCCATCTCCTGTATCTGTCCCTACCTTGTTTTTAATATGGACATGTTTGCCCCATATCCATGAGATCTCTTAAATTTTTTTTAGCAATGAATTATGAAATTAATGTACAAAATACCAAAGAAAACGAAACTCCTTGGTGAAGTGTCTGAGACCCCAACTGCCATCTTGACAAAGCCCTTACTTTGAAGATGCCATTTGGACTGCACAGACTCAATACCACTTTCATTCTGATTTGTTCATTCTTTGACTGTTGTCTGGCATATTTCTTCAGCCTGCACATGTTGAGAGCCAGCGGTATACCAGGCACCGTGCTAGGTGGTTGTTGTCTTGAAGATCTCGTGTAACTTCACATAAAATTTCTATCTCCAGAGGGGAATGGAGCAAGATCTTGACAATGGCTTTCCATGAGGGATGATTTGAGGATGATCTTTATCTGTTTTTGTACTTTGGAAGTTTTCTGTAATAACCACACAATGCTTTCATATCATCAGAAAATCCAACTAAACACAATCTAGTGAAGTCAGAGTCCCTGCCCTCACAGAGCTCACAGCCAAGAAGAAAAACCACCATTTACGCCAGCCAAAGTGATACCGTAGGATCGTACTAATGGAACTGCACTCTCTGCAGTCCATAGATGGACCACACTGAGTCAGTATCTTCTGAATGGCTGGCCCTCGGGGACACCCGGGCACACACCAGCCTTTGCCTAGTTGATTCTTGGCACTCGGAGGGTCCCATCCAAAGTCAATTAAATTGCTCATGGGAGAGGAATTTCAGCCAACCTGTTTGGGAAATAACTGGGATTTGGGGAGCTCTGTCCTCAGTCACCTGTTCAGAGATGTGCAGTGAGCATGGCCACCGAGGCAGACTGTGGGGGTCAGAGGTGGCATGGGTCCCGCCTTTCTGATATGTATGGCATGGGTCCTGCCCTTCTGATACGCATAGAAGAAGTTGCTTCCCCAGCTGAGGGAAGGTGCTGGGCTGGGCTGCATCACCTGTGGGATGCGGGAGTCTGAGAGTAGAGAAGAGAGGAAGCAAGTAGCCAAGCCATGCAACGTTTTGTCACTTGCTGGGAATTTGGAGTCGGTGATTATGGTGATGTGTCTACTACCCACTTGTGGCCTTAGGTTTGGGAGCCAGATAGGATTGTTTTGGGGGGGACCAGGAAGCCCAGAAATGGAATGGGCACCAGGAATAGGTCGGGGGGTTCTCCTGCCTCCAGCGTGGGACTGTGCCAGGATGAGGCATCACCCTTTGCTGTTGCTGTTTGGTACATGACTTTGGTCCATTCCCATCACCTTTGGGGGCTTCAGTTTTCTGTCAAATGGGGAATCTTTCTCTTGCTTCATCTTGTGAGTGTCACTCAAGAAAAAAGTTAAGGAAGCATTTTAGAAACTGAGGAGCTTTGTACCAGTGGAAAACAAGATTTCATGAAGACTTAAAACCATCGGGTGATCTGCAAAGAGTGATTGTTATTAAGAAATAGGTATCAGACTGTAATGCCAGAATACCTTGTATTTGTTTATACTTTTAATAATGACTGTAACATTGAAACCGCGGTCAATTATTGAGACTCATTATTGTGCCAGGCACCAGGCAGATACCATTTCTAACCCTTATAATGTCCCTACCAAGTAATTTTGTCCATTTCCAGTGGTGGAGATGGGCTTTGAACCTAGCGCCTCTGCCTTCAGAGCCAATGCCCTTTTGTGTTTGATCTTAATGCTTCCTTAAGTACCTTTGGTTTTGTGAAATGAGCTTTGATCCTCACGCCAATCCCCAGAGAAAGGGAGAGCCACTGTTTTCTACCCATTTTATAGCTGGGAAAGGAGCTAACGGTGTCTCAGGTCCCCACACTATTTGTCCTTGCACGCTCTGTAAACATTTTCTCCAGGACACAGTGGGTCCGGGAGTGGCCAAGGAAGTGGGTTCTCCTGCATCCCTGTCCCATCCTCGGGGCGTCAGAGGGAGCCCTTGGCTGGGGGTGCTCCTGGTTTCTCTTTTGCCTTGAAGGATCTTGGCCTGGCTTCCGAATGAGAGTCTGCCAGCTGCCTTCCATCACCTGGGATCGCGCGTATGTGGTTTTCTCTTTTTCTTCTTGCCCTTCCAGAACGGCTCACTCGCACTTGTCCCTTTGGTTTAGCCAGAAGCCGAAAGTGTGTCTTCTCAAATGCAGACTGACGTGCTTCTTTTATAAATTCCTGGGCATTACTATTGATTTTTGGCTGAGGATTTCGAAATCCTATCTCTAGGACTCAGGAGATTTTCCCGCTGCAGTAATAATGCATTGTCATTCTTAATATCTCCAGTCTCTGACACAATATTCATATCAAGCTGCCGAGGAGTGGCGTCAGCACAGCCTTGGGGACGGCGGCAGGGCTGGCTGCGAGGGCACACCAGCACCTGCCTCTCCCTCCAGCCTTCTCACTGTTTAAAGGAACCTAAAGTTGGGCCATGGGGGCACCCAGTGCACGAGGGGTGGATTCCTACCCCCTTCATTACACAGCTTTCACTGAGGCCCAGAAAGGGACAGGGGCTTGGCCGAGGTCACACAGGGAGTTGGAGCCGGAACCTGGGCCTCCTTTGCCTTTCTCTTACCTGGTTGTTCAGGCGCCACCGACTCTGTGTCTACCAAGGGCTGGGCACTAACGAAAGCAAGTGAAGCAGGCTGTATGGGGACAGCGGGGGTACTGTGTCCTAGCAGAGAACCCATGCCCATCCACTGTTCTCCTGGGGGGATTACATCTTGGAGAGTCCAGATGTTCTGAGTTTTCAACGGAAGCCTGAAATCCAGATTTTAATATAAAATTTCTTGTTGTTTTAAATGTTGGCAACTAATTACCAAAAAAAAAAAAAAGAAAAAAACACCCACATAATGTGATCCCCAAAAGAAAACCACAGCTATGGGTTGAGGGCGGTACTGGCCATGCATTGTGTCCCAGCCAGAGTGGGAGGCCACTCGGTTGATCTGCCCGTCTGAACACCACAATCTGTTCCAGAATCAGGGGCCCACCCCCCTCTTCCCTCCCAGTTCCTGGTTTTCAAGCCCCTTCCTCTACTCAAGGGGTCTCCTTGCTCTTCCAGTGGAGAAAGTGCCGGCTTTTCCTAACCAATCGGGCTCTCTGGATTCCAGCCTAAATGCACCCTGTGCGTTTTGAAGTGTGTACAGGCCTGACCCCACCCCTCAGGCCTGGCTGTCCTTTGTCCCCGTGCTGTTAAGAAGACAGAGCTACTAGCTTGGCCTCCAGGACCTTCCGGGCGAGTCACTGAATAGGTTCCCACTGAGGGATTGTTTTTCTAGTTCTTGGAATTGATGCTGCTTAGACCATAAAAATAAAAAGACCGTGTCCTCGATACTTAGAGTTGTCTTGTGAATAAGCTGATGTGCAGGGGGATGGAAGGAGTTTTGTTTTGAGGTCCTGATAGGAACCGGTGCCCCATAGCTTGCCAAAGTGACGGATGGCGCCGGAGTTGAAGGGAAGGGCTCTTGGGGGGAGGGGGGGCAGCTGATGGTTGGATGTTTGAACTCAGGTTGTCGAAGGTCTGTGAAAATTGGAGCAGCCAAGAAACACTGTTTTCTTAGTTACAAAATTGTTTAGTCACAGATGGGAGGCTGTGAGCAGGAAGGAGGGTGGTGGGAACCATGTCTCTCACCCATAGTCCTGACAGAAGGGCCTTCCTTTTAGGGACTCACCTGACAGTTGGACAGGGATTGCCATTCTCTTGGGAACGTGATGATGTCAACAGAGAGCCCCAGCCTCAGGGAGGTTGTGCTGATCCTGCTCATGGTGCTGCGGGAAGCACCCCGCTCTGTCCTCCCTCGGTGTCTGTGACGGTACAGCCTGCCCCCCACATCCCCAGGCCTGAGGGGCTCCCCGCAGGAGCCAGAAGAAGCGCCGACCACAGAGGAGGGCCCTGCCGTGCCAGGCTGCGTGCCCAGCCCTGTCTGTGGACTCTCACATGGACTCTTCCCTGCCAGCTGTGGGGCAGTTCGGTTGTAGCCCTCAGGGGTAGACCGGTTGGGTCAGCCCCACTCCAGAATTGTTGGCTGAATGAATTGGGAGCCCCATCTGAGGACTCTGTCCTCCTCCTGTGTCCTTGTTGTCCCCTATGCCTCACCTCATCCGCACACAGTGCCCTTTTCTGTGCCCAACTACAGGCAGACACCCGAAGGGGCCAGGGACCTACTTGTCCCCAGTGTAGTCAGCAGTGAGCACTGGGAAGCCCAGGAAGGGCTTAGGGATGACGGAGACTGCAAGGTTTGGTGGAGAGAGGGCTGGAGGCCTGGGTTTGGGTTCTGACTAGCCTACAAACCTGTGTGATCTTCACAAAACAGACTGCCCTCTCTGACTCTCAGCTTCCCTTCTGCAAAATGAAGGAGTTGAAGCAGCGAGCGATTTTCAAATTATAGGCTGTAACCCACTAGCAAATCACAAGATCAACTTGGGACGGTCACAGCCAACAAAATGAAAAAGGAATTAGTAAGGCAGAGCAGAGCATGGGATGGACGGAATGGAATGCAATGGATTAGAGGGAAGGGAAGGGAGAGGAAAATGCAAAAGGAAACAAAATGCCAGAACACATCACAGTTAGTAAGCTTAAGTGTAGTTACCTTAATTTGGGGGTGGGTTCACATGTGTGTTGCGTGTGTGTTAATATGTGACTACGTCATGGCATAGACATTTCTTGCTGTCAGTTGCAGCTTAAAAATTTGAAAAGCACGGGTTAGTTGGCTGGCAACCTGTCTTCTAAACCTTATGTGTTTTTTTGTTTGTTTGTTCTAATGTTTTATTTATTTATTTTGAGAGAGAGAGTTGGGGGGCGCAGAGAGAGAGGGAGAGAGAGAATCCCAGACAGGCTCTGTGCCACCAGTGCAGAGTCCAATGTGGGGCTGGATCCCATGAACCTCGAGATCACGACCTGGACCGAAATCCAGAATCAGACGCTTAGCCGACTGAGTCACCCGGGCGTCCCTAAACCTTATGGTTCTTCAGCATAGTTCACTATCTGGGGTGATCTTGGGCAAGTTATAATATTCTCTGCATGACTCAATGTTCTTATCTGTAAAATGGGGATGATTCAGTGTCCAGTGCAAAGGGCTGTTAGGGGGATTTGATGAGGGAATCCTGTGAAGTGTTCAGCCCACAAGTGCGCAGTGCATGTTCCTTGTCAGCTGGTACATGCTTAGACGTGGAGAAGAGGGTGAGATGCTAGTTGGTTGGGTCTCCCTCAGCCAACCTCTGTGGGGGGAGCTTGTAGTGGGCCCGGCCGGGGCAGGGCATGGGTGGGTCAACCTTCCATGGCTCGAAGAGCCGCTTCTGCTGCCTGACATTCTCTGGGCAGGCTGAGAGCCACTGACGATGCCCCAGCCCTCGGAAGCCCGGCCGGTGGTCACTGGGCACCAGGCCTGTCACCTGCAGGCTTTTTTTAAATCTTTTTTGCTAGTGTGAACCTTTGTGCCTGTGACTCCAGGGTGGACCACGTGAAGCGGGCACACATCTATGCCAATAATGACTTCTTCTCCTGCCGCCCTCCCCCCTCCCCGCCTTTTCTTAACAACGCAAGATGGGTTCGTGAAGAAGTGTTAAAAAAAAAAAAAAAAAAAAAAAAGAAGAAATGAAATGAAAAAAGTTGTCCAGGAAGCTGCCTGGTCAGTCTGGTGCTACAGGAAGAAATAGGAACTCAGAGGTGGAAGCCCGGCCTCCTGCAAGGGCAGAGAAAGGAAAGATGACCCCAGAGACGTATTTTTGTGGAGGGGACAAGCATGTGGGGCTGGGTGTGAGTGTCAGAGGAGCAGCGGAGAGGGGACCCTCCACTCTTGGGGAACTTTTCCCGATCTGGGCGCAGTTTGCCACGTCGCGAGGAGCAAGGTCATTGGTTGGATGTCGGGGGAACGCTTTGTGCTTCCAGAAGGCGCCTACTTCCCCCTCTCCCTTTTCTCTGCTCCGCCTTCCCGGCTCCTTCCCCTTCTCTTTCTCCCGAGGTGCAGATGGCCACATTTGCAGGTTAACTGGAACAGCTGGAGATGCATTATTAGTTTCCCGCTGCTCCTTCATATTTGCTTGGATTTTTTTTTTTAACGGCAACATAATTTACAACTAGTGTGCTGGTGTCAGAGCCGGCATGTTCTAAATCCGCATCAGATTTATGGAATGCCGTTGCTTATCAGTGAATGAAGTCATAATTATTGCTTTGTACCATTAAATAGCATAAATATATAAACTGTTATACAAATTGCAGCAAACGTTTCCTCTGGGGAGCTCTAGACCAAATTTTAATGTCGTGCATTTGTCTGGGATGGCAGTTTCTATGGTATATAATAATGTTGATAAATTTTACTGTAGCAAGTGACATTTTAAAGCATTAATTTTGGTTGCTAAAAAAATTCTGAAGAATGCTCAGACCAAATTGGGAGGTGCTCTGAGAACCGGCCGGGTGAGGCAGGGTGAGGCAAGGGTTTTCTTTAAGAGTACGACTGGGGGGCCCGCGTATCACCTCCCAGGGCTCCTCTCCACAGGAGGTCACCCCCCACCCCCAACTCCCGGAGGAAGGCAGCGGATATATTTTCCATGGCGATGATGATAATTAATTTCAAAAAATTCAAATCGATTCATTTCTCCCTTAAATTTGAAGTGTGCGAGGGGAAGTGGAAGGAGGGCCTGGAAAACGCACAATTGGCGGGGAGGGTCCTCCTTGTAACCTCCTTCCCAATTATGTAAATTCTGTGTGGGGTGAAAAAAATCCCCATCCTAATTAGAGATGCAACACCTGGCCTCTGACGACGTTTTAGATGCCAGGCGTGCGGCTGCATAGCCTCCTAAAGCCATTATCGTCAAGAGCGACTTTTGCGGAAAGCCCCAGGACAGCACATGGCATTTACCTGGTGTGCTCTGTGGAGAGCCGGGTGGCCGGAAGGAGCGCATCACCTCTGCCTTCAGGAGAGGGCGTGGGGACTGGAGACTCTCTGTCGGGGCCCATTCGCCACGCTGGAGCAGACCCAGGGAGACAGAGAGCGTGGTATGGGCTTCTCGCCCCTCCAAATCCTGGGCCTTGGCGAGCTGGAACGTTTTCTCTGAGAGGCTCGGTCACCATGGAGGGTTTTCAGGTTGCATTTTATTTCTTATACTCCTGACTCCTGTCTGGAGATTCTTGGAGTTCCCTTGTGAGCCTCGTTGCTCTTGTGAACGAGGCAGGGGGTAGTGTCTTCTCTGCCATGTGGTAGGATTCCGCAGCCTGGCCCCTTTGTCTTTAGTGGGGCCTGGTGGCTAATTCTGCCCAGAGAGCCGCGAGTGGAGGTAGTCTGTGTCAGTTCCAGGCAGGAGCACTGAACTGAACTGCCAGGGTGACACATTTCAGAGTCCTGTCTTTTCCTTAGGCCCAGCAGATGTCAACATCAGAGATGAAGGGGCTCCCCTACCTTAGGGGCCTGTGTGATTTCCATGAGCAGAGCCCCCTGCCATGGACGTAAAGGGTGAATGGGAAATAAACCTTTGTTGTTTGCAGCCCTTGGTTGTTTGCAGCCCTTGCGCTTTGGGGTTTCTTGTTACCACCATGTTTCCCTTCCTACCCTGACTGATACAGGTCTCTGTTGGTTCCCCCAACCTTCATAATTTTCTTAAGGGTGCTGGGAGTGCCGGGAAGCTGGTTGATTTTTTTCTTGGAAAGAACATCAAGTAGATACAGATGTGTGCCCACCTATTGGTAGTAAGGAAACGGAGTCTCAGAGAAGTTAAGTGATTTTCCTAAAGTCACACAGCTTTATAGGCATCAGGCATTCGTGCCTCGCAGTTACAAATATGCTCTTTCCTCCCTCTTGCCTTCGAAGCATGAATTTTCTTGAACAGAAGTCACAAACGCAGTTGCCTTTGAAGATCAGGCAGATAAGGGTGGGGTTATGGATATAAACAGCAGGGAGTGGTAGGATCTTCAGGGAATATTCCAGAAGCATTAACATTTAGCATTTTCCCACAGCCTATCAGCTTTGGCATTTACTTCTGTGTACTCCCGACATCCTGAGCTTCCAAAGAAACATTTCTCGAGTTGCTACTGTGTGTTTGTTATGAGTATTTCTTTCTGGCCCTTGGGTTTGAATCTTGAAATTTTGAAGGAAATTCTCACAGGCTTATATATATCCTTTATATCCTCCAACTGTCTGATAAAGGCTTTCACAATTAGAGTGGGGACTCGCCCTTAGCCTTAATATTCTAGACCCTGAGGGACCTCATTCACAAATGAGGGCTCTGCACTCAGAGAAGGAGAGCAATTTACCCCAGGTCACTCTGCCAGTGGTTTCTTCATTAAAGGGTCACCGTTTAAAGTGGGGAAGTAACTGTTTGAGTGGGTGTGTGCTTATTAGTTAGGGGGCATGGTTTGAAGTGGAATGGAAGATAGCCAGTAGGGAAGGAAAATATGACCTGAAAAAAAAATCCTTTTTTTTTTTTTTTTTTAACTTAGTCAAAAGAGACATGCTGTGGACTTACTATGGGCTGGTCAAGGGTTTGATCATTAAAAACAATCTCAGTGACCTCCACACTGTTTTCCTGAGCAGCAGCACTAGTGTGGAGGGTGCTCAAAAAATTGAAAATAGATCTACCCTATGACCCAGCAATAACACTGCTAGGAGTTTACCCCAGGGATACAGGAGTGCTGATGCACAGGGGCACTTGTACCCCAATGTTTATAGCAGCACTTTCAACAATAGCCAGATTATGGAAACAGCCTAAATGTCCCATCAACTGACGAATGGATAAAGAAGATGTGGTTTATATATATGATGGAATACTACTTGGCAATGAAAAAGAATGAAGGCTTGCCATTTGCAGCAACGTGGATGGAACTGGAGAGTGTTATGCTAAGTGAAATAAGTCAGGCAGAGAAAGACAGATACCATATGTTTTCACTCATATGTGGATCCTGAGAAACTTAACAGAAGACCATGGGGGAAGGGAAGGGAAAAAACAAGTTAGAGAGGGAGGGAGGCAAACCATAAGAGACTCTTAGATACTGAGAACAAACTGAGGGTTGATGGGGGGAGTGGAGAGGGGAAAGTGGATGATGGGCACGGAGGAGGGCACCTGTTGGGATGAGCACTGGGTGTTGTGTGGGAACCAAACTGACAATAAATTATATTAAAAAAATAATAATCTCAGTGAAGGGGCGCCTGGGTAGCTCAACTGGTTAAGTGTCTCACTCTGGATTTTGGCTCAGGTCATGATCTCATGGTTGTGGGATCGAGCGCCACGTCAGGTTCCATGCTCAGCATGGAGCCTGCTTGGAATTCTGATTTCCTCTCTCTCTGCCCACCCCCTCAAAATAAATAAGTAAACATTAAAAAAAAAAACTTAAAAGGACAATCTCAGTGAGAAGACTGCTGTATTGGTGGGTGTAATAATTTGAAACTTCCCGTAGATAGTTTAGTTCTTAGTCGTGCTTATATTCCTAACACCCGGCTCTATGCTTTTGCACATAACCGAAATTAAGTATTGAATTTAATTGCCTTTATCCCTCTATTACCAATGGTAATAATTAATAATGGTAAGGAAGTTAGTGCAGCCCAGGGGTTAAGAACACAGCTCTGTGGCTGGAATGCCTGGGCTCCATCACTTACTGTTATCTCCTCTTAGAGATTTTATGAGCTCATCCCAGATGGAAAGTGTTTAGCATAATGCCTGGCACATAGTCAGCGCTTAGTAAATGGTAATAATTATTAGTCCTCCTGTCCTAGCTCAGAGCTGTAGCAGCTGAGGCTCGGTGAGCACAGTCATGGCCAGTGTCTGTGCAGGCTTGCTTGGGATGCAGGACCTCAGCTCCGCACAGGCAAATCCATTCTGCCCACTCCCCGTGTGCCATGGAAAATAATTTTGCACCCCAAACTGAAAAATCGCCATCTAAAGCAGCAATGTCTGCTCACAGGCAGCTTCCAGCTGTGATTGCTTTTCTCATTGGGGCTGCAGGCAGTGAGTGGGTGGAATGGGGGTCCCCCTGGCTGGTGCATGGTGGGCAGGGCTGGGAATGATGCCCACGTAGCTTGCAGGCTCTGAGCAGGGTCGACGAGATGGGGTGGTCCTGTGGGGTCCAGGGCCCCAGCTTGCACACGGGGCATCCGAGCATGCTGGGCTGGCCCCTGCCAAGGCGGCCCGGCCCCTCTCTTCTGGACAACCTCATTGACCCACCCAACAGCATCGGATAGGGGAAAGTGCACGGACAAGGAATTGAAGCCCTGGGGTTTACTTCCATTGTCACCACCTTTTGTGGCCCAATACTTCGAAAACCAGTGTTCCCATCTCTAAAATGGGTCTAAGAATGGTGCCTCCATTCAGCTTACTTCCAGGGCTGTGAAAGCGACATGGGCAGAAAATGTTCTGTAGAGGCCAAGGGGGAAGGTCATCTTTGGTTCCTTGACTAGCACCCAGAGACGGTGCTGAGGGTAAGCGCCATGTTACATGTTACATGGCACAGGATAAGCCCTGTGCCAGTCTCATCGGTAAGCGCTGTGACCTTGGATGAGTTGCTTAACTTCATTGTCAATTTCATCATCTTTAAAATGGGAATGAAAATAGCACCAGCCTCATAGCATAGCTGTGATGATTAGTGACTAACTCTGTGTAAAGCTGCTCAGCTTTAGATTTGATATGTTATTCACACTGGACTTTTAAAAAAACCACTTTCTTGCAAGAGGCAGTAAGCACTGTGAGGTCAGGGGCCCTGACATCCTTTTCACCTGCGTATCACCAGTGCCCAGCACTATACTCTGCACTTGGACGCCCAGTCAGTACTTGCAAAACAGGAGAAGGATCTGATCCCCCTAGAACTGCTTCTTGGATGTCTGGCTCCTGTCAGACTGTGAGCCCGGCAAAGGCAGATGCCCCATGCCCGGGATCGCTGGGGCAGGTGGCACCTCGCCCAGTGAATATTTGTCACTGGAGCAAAGCTGCTCCAGAGCCATTGCCTCTGGAGACGGTGCCCTGCCGAATGCCCTCCCTGCTTCTTTATCTGAACCTGTTCCTCCAAGACTGCCTCCTCCAGGAAGTCATTTGTCACTCGCTCATTCTTTCAGCAAGTATCTGTTGAGCACCCACTACACGCCAGACGTGTGCCAAAGTGAACCTCATCTCGCATAGAAGGAATTTCTTCCCTGTTGGTGTTGCCCCAATTCCCACCCCTAATATTTTATCCACCCCTCTTAAAAGAGCTGATCTTTCCCACCTGGTGTTAGGTACACACCTGTCTGATCTCTTCAAGTAGATGAGGTTTTTTAAAAACTTTACTGAAGTATGATGTATGTCCAGAAAAATGCACAAATCATAGACGTTCAGCTTGATGAGTTTTCAGGAACTGGACGCCTCCAGACTAAGAAGCAGAACCTGATGGTCCTCCAGTAGCTCCCACACGCCCCCTTTCCACACTCCCTCACCTTTGGACCTGCAGAATGGTTTTGTCACCAGAGGTGATTTAAAGGCAGGATATGTGTCCCTGTGTCTCCCGGGTTTCCTAGCACGATACCTGGCATTTGCTCAATAAACAAATGGAGGGATGATGATGTTACTAAAATAATGGCTGATGGTTACTGCCTTCTAGCAGCGCTTTGGAATCCACGGCTGCCTTGTCTGGCCCGACTGAGACTCAGAGAGAGAGGTCAGTGGCTTGCCCAAGGTCAGCCAGCCCATGAGTGGCAGTCGCTGTGACCTGGGTCTGTCCGGCCTGAGTCTGGAGCTGGCACTCTGAACCTCCTTCCTGCTGGTTTACAGCCCTGGGCAGTGCTTCCTTCGCTGGGCCAGCTGGACACAGGCTCAGCGGGCAACAGAGCTGAGCTGTCCTTGGCGGGCCAGCTGCCGGTTCCTCACCGCGCCCGCCCACCTGCCAGGCGCCCCATTCCTCCCGGGCTGCACCGAGCCTTCTGTGTGCCTCTCCAAAGGACAGGGCATATTTCTTCCCAACCCTCCTAAGACCCAGCCCGCACTGGAGGGCTTCATCATTATGCAAATTAGCTGGATTGGATCTGCTCCCGCAGAGGACTCCGGGGGCGGCAGAAGGACAGAGCTGCCTCCGGAGCGCCCGATCGAGCCTCCGATTAGGCCAGTTGATGGGTGGGGGCAGGGATGGGGCATGGAATGGGGGCAAGTGCCAATGATTTGCCACCCCAGGGAAGCTGGCAGGAGTGGGGGGTGCTGGGGACAGGTGCCGGGGGACAGCGGGCTCAGGCTCCCGGCATTCTTGCGGAAGACGGGACTGGAGAAAGACATTCTTTTTGGATGTACCCTTTGTGTACTGAGCCCTTTTATGATTCATCAGTAAGTAAATATCAGCTGAGGGGTGATTTGTTTCTAACAAGCTTATAAAATACTGGCGTCATTTGCGGGCTTATTGGAGTGCTGATTATAAACACTCCCCCATGCCCACTCCTCTATGTCAAATTAGCATGCGAAATACAAATATTGGGTCTTTGGACCACCTTCTGCCGTCTCTTTGGAAGCCGGTGGCACGGGAAGGGGCGGCAGTGGGACCCCAGCCTCGGCCCAGGAGCACTTAGGTCTCACTTCAAGGCTTGAGGGGTTGAGGGGTTGAGGGGAGAGCCCCTCGCTGGGCCCTCCAGAGGGTGGGGGCCTCCAGGTCCTGTGAGCCCAGATGCTCCTCCCGCCCTTCTCGTTGCCAAGTCTCCTGTGACCCAGCTCCTCCCGGCCTCCGGAGCCTGTCATCTCCAATCTCGAGGAGGGTGCGGATCCGGGCACACTGCACCTGGCCTGTCAAGCCGTTGGAGCTGCTGCCTCCCCCATGGGCCGGGCCCTGCCTGGACCCAGTCGGAGGCAGTGCTGGCTGAGAACGTCTGGGCTGGTGGTGGGGCCGCCACACGCCAACCTCCTCACGGGGGGTCATGGCCTCCCTGACCTCTCTTCCCCACTCGGAACCTCACTTTCCATCCCCCCGCAGCTCCTGGCCTCTGCTCTTGCAGTCGTGGGTCCTGTCAGGCATGTTCCACTTGCCTCTGAGCCGCGAGCCTGCAATAAATCCCGCCAGCCCACACGCAGCCGGACACCCGGTGTGGGAATGGACGGTCACTCATACCTTCCCAGAGCACCTTCCCAACCACGCTTTGTAGCTGGTGCCCGTGAGGGCCCGGGAGGTGATACATGCCCATGGATCATAACTCCATCCCCATTTGACAGAAGGGGAGACAGGGACACACAAGAGGTGACCTTCCAGGACACACAGTGGCAGAGCCCAGACCTGCAAAGTGGCCTGTCCATCCCACTTGACAGATGCCAGAACTGAACCCAGGTGACAGGGACAGAGGTGGGGACCCGGCAGGGATGGGCAGGCAGCGAGAAGCCAAGTGTGGCATATGCTGCTGCCACCCAGAGCCTCTGATGGGAAGAACCCCAGAGCAAGGGAGTGGGGCCATGGAGATCTCCGGTCCAGCCACCTCGCCTTCTCCACAGGGACACCAGAGAGGGCGTGCTGTCATTGCTGCCATTGTCTTCATCGTGAATCAGTAGCTTAAATTTTTTTTTTTTTTTTTTTTTTAATGAAAGCTGTTCTTGTAATGATTTCAAAAGCTGCCCATGTTCATTGCAGGGAAACTAGAAAATCCAGCCAAGCCAGAATGAGTGTGACTGAAGAATAATGATGATATTATTGTAATAGTGGCTGATGGTTGCTTGCAAATCAGTGCTTTGCAGGCCGCCTTGTCTGGTCCTACCGAGCTACAGAGAGCAGCCTGCCCTGCTGGCCGGAGAGGACCCTCTACTGCCTTCCTGTGTAGGCTGCCACCAGTTCTTCCAAAAGGCACACACACTTGGAGTTACACACAGTCCCTCTTTTTAAGAAACACCCCAATAGGATTGAGTCGAGTACCTGGTTTTATTTCCACTTTAGTTGTATGTGAGGTGGGAGACTGATGGAATAAAGCTATACATGTCCTCTTGGTGTTTGTCCCCGGTACCTGGTCCTGTGGGCAGGGACTAAATATTGTTTATCTCTAGAGAGCTCCCTTCCATGGAGTTCTGTGGAACTCCATAGAGTTCCCACCCTGTGCTGGCCACCTTGCTAGACACTGTGTAGTGCCTCGGCTGTGTGAGAGAGAAGTGCTGAGTAGGTGTGAGTATGCCAAGGGCAGGAAGGATAGTTTTGGGGTGCAGAAGAGTAGAGGTTCCCTATCGGGCTGGAGATGAGGGCAGGAGGGCAAGACATGTTTCTGTTGAGGTGGGAGTATAAGTGGTACTCTAAAGGCATCTCTCTGTTGGCAGGAAGGCACGGTGGGCATTTCTGGGGAGGGCTCAGCCTGTGGGGAGGCATAAGGTATCCTCTGTTGTGAACTGGACAGAAGGCCACCTGGACCCCCATTTTCAGGCTGGATCCCAGCCCCAGCAACACATACACAGCCCTCTGCAGGTACCTGGGATTTCTGCTTTTCTCAACTCTGGACAAGGAGAAGGGAGTCGTCCAGAGGGAGGCTAGGATAGGGCCATGCACTGTCCTTGGCTGGGGAAGCCAAGACATGCTCTCGATTTTGGAACTGGAATTCAAGGTAATTCACTAGAATCTGGCTTCTGGTTTCTAAATGTCCATTAAGTTCAAGCCCTTGTGCATTCAGGGAATGATTAAAGCATGAAGTAGAGACAGAGAAATCATCTTGGGTGCCTCCCTACCCAGAATCTAAGGTTGATATTGTGGATGGGATTGGGGCCACTGAGAGATTCTGTACTGAGAAACTCTTTTAATTTGCAGGACCTCAAAATGGGTTCTAGAGGAGTGTGTGTGTGGGGGTGGGGGTGGGGGGGTGGGTGTGTCCATCTCCTGGTCATGCCCCATGGGGTCAGAGGTATCAGCCTGCCAGGCCAACCCTCACAATGACAGCAGGGACCCTGAGTCCTCGCACCGGGCCTTGGCCCTTCTGCCTGCCCTCCAGTGGAGTGGCTCCTGTGTCCTGGGCCCTGGGTCAGCAAGGCTGTGGTGCCCAGAGGACCAAGGGCTCTGGTATAGGCCCAGCTGGGCTGCTGGGCACCCGGTGCCTGCTGGTTCCTTCATCCACAGGGGCCTCCCACCATCTGTCCTCCCTAGAGCTCTGCTGCGCCCACCCTGGGTGTCCTTAAGGGTCTAGTTTGGGGTATTTTCAGAGCTTCTGGGTGCAGTACTGTCACACACATTGTCACACCCAGCATATCCCTTTACCCGGCCTCCCAGGTTTCTCACCTCTAGGCAACTTGGGGGCCACAGACAGCATCTCACTGACCTGTCAACCCAGTGCCTCACCCGGTGCCTGGCACAGAGTCAGTAACAGTGACAGTGGTGACAACAGCACTGAGGCTTTGAGGCCCGCTTACCCCACAGCAGTCCGATGAGGTAGGCACTGTGACAGTTCTCATTTTACATCTTGGGGGACACCCAGTGACCCAAGATGCCACAGCTGGTCGGGGCGGAAGGGGGATTTGAACCCTGACCCTGAGGCTGTGCTTCTCTCCATGCACTGAAGGCCGTGAGTACCCAAGCAAGGGCCCGGGTCCAGCCCTGAGAATAGCATTTTGCTTGGGGTGGGGAATCACAGGGCTGACTCAGTCCTATTTGTCACCATCCAACACATTAGGGGGACTGTGGCCCCAGGGCCACGTGTCTGAGCTCCTGTGTCTGGGACAGCATTGAGCACTGGAACCCCCCCGCCTGAATGCCCAGGATGGGGTCCCGAGCCGTGGGGTTGGGGGTGTGAATCTATTAACCAATCGAACTGTTAGCACTTATTGAGCACCTCATGTTTGTCTGGACCTATTAGTAACAACAGATGAGTAAAAGAACTGCTTTTTTTTCCACAGAGAATTTATTAGATAGGACCATTTAGGTTGCAAATGACAGAAAGTCCAGTTCCCTTAAGCAGAGAGAATTTTTGAAAGATGCCTTTTATTTCATGTAACTCTGGATAGCGTTAGGTGCATTTGGAACCAGAGCCTTGAATGCCAGCATAGGACTGTCTCTCAGATAGTGGTTGGAAGGATAGAGGCAAAGCACCGAGACTTGTTTGAATAAAGGTGTAGAGCCAGGAATGAGCAAGGTCTTGGGAATGAGGAAGCCAGTGGGGCAGGAGGGAGTAGGTGTGGCTGAAAGCAAGGGTGCTGGTTAGGTGTGGCAGAAGGATGTAGCTTTACTGTGGGAGAATGGGAGCCACTGCAGGCTCTCGAGGAAGAGAGTGAAATGATGACCACAGAGCCTGGAGGGTATTCTCCGTCCGGTCAGTGTGTGCTGGAGGAAGATTGGGAGATGAGAGCAGGCATAGAGAGGTGGGGCCAGGAGGTAGGCAGCAAAGGGTGAATTGCCAGGTGTTAGATGTACTTTTTCATGAAGGTATATGAAGCTGCCGTTTCCCAAGAAGGCAAAAGGCAAGTGCCAGCCAACCCCAGAGTTGTAGGGAGGGGCCTTCTCCTGTCACAGCGCGTGGGTCTCGACTGCTTGCATTGCGTCCCAGCTAATGGGAGCCATTCTGCTCGCTGAGCCAGCATGGAGAGTGGAGGGCTGCATGGGGGCTGCTCCACCCATTCCAGCCTCCCCCCAGGCAGCCTGCCCCCTCCTCTAGGCTTAGGCTGCTTGTCTCCTGGTCCTCTGTGGGTGCAGGGTGGGGGCCTGTCCATGGCTGTCCATGAACTGCCTCCTTGGGCCAGGAATGGTAAGTGGGATGTGAGTGGGCCCCAGATTTCAGAGGCCTGGTGGTGGCTGGGCAGAGGCACAGCCAGGTGACGGACAGAGCTGGCTGTGGAGTCTAAGCTGCCCCGAGTTGGCAGACCCCCCTCATCTGGTCTCTGGGTGCCGGGCCCAAGCCATCCTAGACAACCATCTGGGAGAACTCAGCTCTGGGAGAGCTGAATAAATCAGTAAGTTCATGTTGACTATGGGCTTGAGGCATCTAGTAGGCCTTGTTTAGTCTCAGTCCTGGGTGTGTTGAAGGAAGAAAGCAAGATGGCAGCCCTCAGCCCTCAAGAAGGTGCTATTTTGATTGCTGGTTAGGGAGAGGGACTGGAGACTAGAGTGGACACAAGAAAGCGTGACCCCAGAAACCGCCTTGGAGGGCCGGGCGTGTGGCTCTAAGTTTTGCTCTGCCTCCTGGCTTTTGAGCCAAACTGAAGGAAGAAATTCTCCCTCAGAGTAGGCTCAGTGCTGGTGTTATGGTTGGGATCAGGTGACAACTTGAAGGATGTATCATTGATTTGAATGTATTCATTTATTCCATGTTGCATTTGACTTTTCAATTTTAGTTCAATTTTCATTTTACTTGGGTCATGCCAAACCCGTGGTTCTTTGAGACGCAGCCAGCAGAAGCAGAATAAGAAACCACACAAACCACTTAGCTAAGCATTACAAATGCAAGCATTTACTTCCTTCACAAGCAACAGGGCTAAGCCAGTTTAAAGGTGGGAAATCCTGACCTGTTGATCTCTCTTCTTGGCCTTGACCTCTAGCAGGTGTCCTGTTTGCTGACATCCCGAAACCTCTCAGGGAGCTCAGTGAGAGGTGGCCCATTCGTGTAGCCAGTGGGCTTCTAGACTAGCTAGTGACCCAATTGTTACTGATCTACTTTAGAACCTATTGGTCCAAAGTTACCCAATTATTTGGATTATGCCCCTTCAGAGAAATTTCATTACTCTTGAATGTTCCCTGCATTCACCATATTCTTATCTGCCCCGGGCAGAGTTGCCCCATAATTATTGGGTTGTAGGTTTAAGTCAAAGGTCAGAGAGGCTCACATCTGGGCAGTTTTCCATGAAGAGCAATCCCGGCAAGTGCTAACCAGTAAAAGGAATGAAGCATTCTTTAAAACGTTTCGAAACACGTATACCACAATTCCATAAACATTTCTTAAGCACCTGCTGTGTGCCACGCGCTGTGGTGGGCTCGGGACTACAGTGCTGAACAACACCAGGAGAGCCCTTACCCTTAAGCTGAATGCATTCTAGCACAGCACTGTCCGGTAGAACTTTCTGCCGTGATGGAAACATTCCGTGCTGTCCCAATCAGTAGCCACTAGCCACATTGCTGTTGAGCACCTGAAATGTGGAACTGCATTTTTAACTTTATTTAAGTTTAATTAATTGAGATTTAAGTAGCCACACTTGGCTAGCAATGACCGTATCGGACTGTGCAGATCTAGCAGGTGCATACGTTTTATAACTTTGCCCTAGAAGCCAGTCGTCTTGTCATTTATCGTTGCTCAGAATGTTGCTGAGGAGTAGGGATGCCCCGTGTCCAACTAGTGCAGTCAGAGGGGAGGAAGTAGTGGTGAATTACTGTTTCTGGTCTGAGCTTTAACTTGTTAGGAGCTGCAGGGACAGATCTGTGTCTCCCTGGTTGGAAAACTTTTGAAGAAATGGTGCTACCTGCATTCTACATGGGTGCGCCGTGGATAGCTGCTTGTTTTTTTGTTTTTTGGGGGTTTTTTTTTGACACATTGCTGTTGCTGACTTTATTTTTTTTTTAATTTTTTTTAATGTTTATTTATTTTTGAGACAGGGAGAGACAGAGCATGAACGGGGGAGGGGCAGAGAGAGAGGGAGACACAGAATCGGAAGCAGGCTCCAGGCTCTGAGCCATCAGCCCAGAGCCCGACGTGGGACTCGAACTCACGGACCGCGAGATCGTGACCTGAGCTGAAGTCGGACGCTTAACCGACTGAGCCACCCAGGCGCCCCTGTTGCTGACTTTAGAAACATGATATGGGTAGGGGGAAATGATGTCAGCAGCAGAGAAAACCCTTGTAGTAAAAGCAGAGGTAATCCACGTGTCCCTGGCTGGGTCGGTGACAGTAAGGGTTTTGCAGCCTGCCTGTCACGTTAATTGCATGTTATTAGAGGCCGTTAATCTGAGGATTATTAACATGAGGGACTTTTAAGCAGTCACCTTGTTGTGGAAAACGTGAATCTGAAGATCAGGGATACACATCAGTAGGTGTTTGGTTCCTTGTTTTCACTTAGTGGGCCCCTAGGGGATGCAGCAGGTCCTTCATTTTCCTAGGGCTTTTGTGTTTTTCAGGTGGGGGGGGGCTGTGTGAGGACGGCAGTGGAATGTCTTCATCAGCAGGATGTTTCGAGCCCCTAAAGTGTTGAGTTCTAGAAGTTTAGAATCTGTGGAACTTTAGTCCCCCGTGAGACCCAGTGATCATTCACTGTGGTTGATTTGATCATTCACTCTCTTTCCGTTATGCAGCTGAGATAGGTGTCTCTTGGTGTGACCTGTCCAGGGCCTGGTTGGTGAGTTTGTTTTCACCAAAGACAACTAGTCACCGTGTCCTAAAGATTCCAGGTGGCTCAGACTGCTGAGGGACCCATGACTTTGTCATCACCCAAGTTGCAAGCAGAGCCGTTGGCAAAGGTGGTGCGTTTTCTCATGAACCGCCAGGGACCGCTGGCATCTCGGGGCAGGCTTCCTTGGCAGTGTGGAAGCAAGTCATGAAGTTGGAAGGAGACTCCCTCCATCACAGATCTCTAATCGAGATTCTTGGAGCACGGGTACGGTGCTCATGTGGAGCCCCCCTGCACAGGCCAAGGCCGGGGCAGGGGACACATGAACCTGTCACGCCCTCGTCCCCAGCCTTGGTTGGGACCTCTATGGAAATCCCACTGAGTTTTAAGGGAGAGGAACAAGGAGAGGAACCGTGAAGAAGTAAGAAACGGTGGTTGCAGGAGCATGGTGGGGGTGGGAGTGGGGAGGGGAGTCCACTCCTGTGGCCGGGAGTAGGAAGCTGCAGAGAGCCACAGTTGAAGAAAGGGTGGGGAAATGGATACAACTTTTGCCATCACAAGTATGGGGAGTGGGGAAGAGGTGGAGGAGGATGGAGACAAGGAGAATTGACACAGAGGCATTGCCAGGTGGACGTGACATGGATTGAGGACCTGCAACAAGCCAGATGCCATGTCTGGGCTCTTTAAACATTTTCCAGGGGTGGGCTCCACTGTGCTGGTGACCCCCACAGTGCATGTCGCATGACAGGCTTTGGGTGTAGAGCCTCGGGGCAGAATCCTGTCCAAAGTAACCACAGTTGTGGGAATAGTGCTATGATCAGTATTCTTCATCTTGTTCTCACTCCCTCTTCATAACAGCCCTGTGAGGAGATGACTTTCTCCCCATTTCACAGGCGAGAAGACTGAGGGGCGCAGGGAACGTGCTTAGCCCACTCACCCTATGGAGTCTGAGGCAGAGCCAGGAATAGCCTACAGGCTGCTGGGTTCTCAGCCATGTTTTCCCCTCCATTCCAAAGAAGCTCGTCTTGATGGAACAGGGGTGAGCGGGGGGCAGTCTGTTGAGATGTCCTGTTTGCAGTGATGGCAGAGCTCAAGGGGAGTTTACCCAGAATCATCCTCAAGCTTAACTGACCCATCACTAACATTCATGTGACATGGCTCTTGGGAGCAGTCAGTCAGGGAACCATCTGGAGTCTTCTGACTTGAGTTTCAGAGGAGAAGAGAGTGTGCGAGTACTTGTAACTTAGGATAGCAGTGTCCTAGAGACGGGCCTTGGCCAGATGGCTGTCTTACCATGGGAACCCCGGGGTGAGTGTGGGGGTGTCTGAGCCAGCCAGGCCTTCCCGGGGTGTGGGACCAGGAGGGAGGGCCTGAAGTTGTCCCTCCTGTCAGCCTGCCTCCCCTAAACCCTACGTGCACACCTCCCCGATGCACACCTGCCTGGCTGGCATCTCTTTGCAGCCTCTCGGCTGGGAAGGTGCCTCTGGCAGAGGAGAGTCTCATCCGACCCTGAAATAAAGCCAAGCAGCCTAGTGATCAAGCCAGGCTGGACCGACACGCCTGAACAGCAGATGAGGGAAGAAATCAGAGTCTGACTCCTCTGGTGGATGTCCACCGGATGCTGGCCTACAAGAGGGCCCAGAGCTTCCGGCAGGAATGATGTGAGGGGCCGGGGGACGAGAACCCTTCCCACGGTGAGCACCTGCCCGCACGTGGATGGAGCTGCATCCTGCTGAGGTGGGGGATTCAGTTTCCCCCTCTCTCCTGCGGTCCGGTAGCCTCCGTTTGGACGTGCGATATCGGTTTATTGTGGCGTCCTCATCATCACCGAACGGGGATGTTGGTGGATACCTGGGTAAATAAGTATAAATAGTTTTCTCTCTGATATGTGACCGGATTATTTTCCAGTTGATTTCAAGCCTTGGCCCCAAGTGGCCCACAGATCAAAAAAAGATAAGGGTCAGTTACAAGGTTGAGCTCATTCTCCGTTGCCATGGCAACTGACCTCAGGCAACCCTCAGAGGACTACACCCAGCTCCCCAGGTGATATTTTTACTGTCCACGCCATCAATCCCAAGCCTTTCAAAACTCAGACTGCCTAATTGTCAGGGCTCTGTTTTGAAGAGGCTCTGGGTCCCCCGTGGGGCCCTGGTTCAGGCTGCCAGAGCTCATTTATAAGCCTCTCTGAAACACAGGGGACCACGAGATGGGTCCCTCCTGGCCATCGAGGCCTGGGAAGGTGCCCCCGAGGGGAGGAGGAAGGGCACAACCCATCCTGCAGGATTAATTAGGAAAATGGGGGCCCAGCGTGGGGGCAGCCGTGGTGGGGCTTACCTTCCAACAATAGCTGAGTGCTCTTCAGTGATGGGGGGCCCTAAGCAGCCCAGCATTTGGGGTGTGGGGCAGCGGGGCCACCAGAGTGCTCAGTGGAATGTCAGACGCCACCCCCAGTGTCTCCAACAGCCCCTCCAAAGATACCCCACACCATTCTCATTCCGGCTGTGATAATAGGAGAGGGAGGGTTTCCCACTGTGGATGTATTTCTCTGTCTTCTGTAAAATGTGGACAACAAGTGACTAGAGAAAACTTTCCTCCTTTTTAGAGACTGAAGCATACAATCTTGAGAAAAGCGATCACTAGGAACACACAGCTTCATGACATCAGGCTTCCAACGAGATAGGCATCCCCAAAAGCCCTTGGATAGAGCTCAGTGCTCCTCAAACTTGAATGTGTGCCCTAATTGCCAGAGCACTTTTAAAAGGCAGATTCTCATTCTGCAGGTCTGGAGTGGAGCCTGAGTCCTGCATTTCTAACCAGCTCCCGGGGGTGCCACAGCTGCAGGTCTGGGGGACTACACCCTCCTTATCAGGGTTGTAGATACTCAGGGCAGCCAGGGCCTAAGGTGTTGGGGGTCCCACGATCAGCCCTTGCCCTCACTTCCATGCTCTCTGATTTCTGCCTGGCCTCTGGCTTATCCTCAGACACTGTTTCCCTCTTTGCCCCTTGCCAACTCCCAGGTCAGATATCCCCCCTCTCCTTTCCCTTACAGTCTGCCTTGGTTCATTTCCCTGTGGCATTTAATAACAAATCAATGGTGAACAGTCTGATCTGGCTGCCCAGATATTAGTCTATGCCCTCTTCTATTCTACCCAAAGCTCTTTGTTCCTTACAGAGAACAAAGGACTGTGTCCCCCATTGGCCTATGTTTCTCTTTCCTGTTTGGTGTTGGTTATTTATTAGGGCAGCATCAGAGGGGTCCTCTCCCGGGGTCCCCCTCTAGCTGCTCATTTACCTGGATGAATGCTGGGCTCCTTGTTCTTCCCCTTCCTTATCTCCGTGTGCCCCGTTTGTGTCTGATCGGGCCCCTGGTTCTCAGGGGTCTTTACTTGACTTGATCCTTGGGATAGAATTGAAGGCTGGTGAATTTATTACCAGAGCTGGGAAGAGAGGATTTCAGCTCCGCGAGGCAGTCCCCTGCCTTCCTTCCACTCCCAGAAATGCTGTTGCAGGGGCAGTGCTGCAGCCTTGGACTGGCCCATGCTGTCACTGTGGGCGCTGCCTCCCCTGCTTACCTGGGGTAAGTTCTGGAAATCCTGCCACCTGGAGCTGCTGCCGACAAGGGGGCTACCAGGCCCAAACGTGGAGACTGGGAGGCTACGTCTGTCTCTCCTCCTTCTCAGTCAAAAATTCTGGATGATCAAGGAGCAGAAGGTGGCTTGCTGGGTCCCAGGTCTCAAATCCCAGGCCCAATTTGGTATTTTCTAAAGGAATAGAGGGCTGCTTGGGGTGACCACATGACCCCACCCCTAGCTTTGTCACTTGGCTGGTGGGGGCACTGCCCCTTTTCTGTTCATTGAAGGAGACCCTCCATGCTTGCAGTCCCGGAGCAGGCCATTTTGTGGGGATCTGAACTGCAGGTTTCTGAAGGCAAGCACAGATTTTATAAGCCACCAGTCCTACGAGTTGGGGGCCCATTGCTGTGTGGTAAGTAGCATTCACCAGCAACCTTACCCGTGTTCCAAGCACTGTATTAAGTGCTTTACACAAATCGTTCACTTGCTATTTGTTGAGCACCTACTGTGTGCCAGGCCCTGTTCTAGGCACTGATAACATAACAATGAGCAAAATATCCCTCTCGGAACTTGGATTACTCCGTGTATATGTGCACGCTCATAAGATGTGCGAGGGGGGGTGGAGAGAGAGTAAGGTAGTTAAAAAAAACACAACAATCAACTCTGATATGTTTATGTTCAGTGGTGGTAAGCACCGTGAAGGAGGTTAAAGGTGTGAGAGGTGCTGGAAAGGATGTGGGTATATGCTGCTTTAGCCGGGGGCATCCAGAACAGCCTCTGGGAGGAGGTAGCATTTAAGCAGACTCCTGAATGCAGTGAGGGAAGGAGGACAAGAAGGTGGTCTGGGGGAAGAGAGTTTTGTCCGAGGGCAGACATCCTGTGGCAGAAGAAGCCTGTTTGGCAGCCTTCCGAAAACCCTGTGATGATGCTTCCCATTTTCTAGCAGAAGCAGCTGAAGCTCAGAGAGGTTAGGTAACTTACCCAAGTACACACAGCGAATGACTGGAACTGCGACTCAAAGTCAAGTGTTTCTGGTGCTCACTTTTGTGTCCTTAATTGCTGCTTCCTGAATGGAGGTGGCTAATTATGCCCCCTGTCAACACAGGTGGCCGTCGCTGGTCCTGTCCTCTCAGAGAGTTCTATGCGTAATGATACCACTCCTGGGTCAGCTTTCCCGAGTGCGGTCCCTGCTCAGAGAAGGCCCAGGCAAGGCCCAGCGATATGGCGGGAGCGGGTCGCACTCAGCGCACTAGAGCCCGAGAACAATGCCCTGTCCACTCCCCACCGCAGCCTGCTGCCCCTCCCTCCCAGGCAGCAAATTATGGCCTCCGAATGTGTGCCCAGGCCTGCCTTTGACATCAGTGGGGCCCACCTGAGTTTCACCTTCAGGATTCTGATAATCAGCTCTCTCTCCTCCTGGCTTCCCCCAAGACCTGTATGGAAATAAGTATGTGTCTGCCAGGATCAAATGCTTTTGGAGACAAAAGTCGGTACCGAGGACATTACAGGGAGCTATCATCTCGGCACGATGCCCTTCCACAAAGCCCTCTGCTCCTCTTTTGGGCTGACACAGTTTCAGCCTGAAAGGTTCCAGCAGGCTGACTTGGTTTTAAGCAAAAGCACATCCTATTATTTTTTTGAGAAATGAAGTGTAAAATTAACACTTATTATTCCTGAGCAGAGGGAAAAAAAATAAAAAGAGCATTGGGTGGGGGGAACTCTGGGATTTTCGTGCTTGCTGGATTGTTTCTTTGGCAGCTTGGGTTTTTATTTATTTTTATTTTTTAAAAAATCATAATAAATCAATAGATTCCCCGTGCCAGCCACGACTTACGGGGACTAGGAGGAAAGATCTGGCACAGTGAGCAGGCAAAATCTGCATTTCACTTTACAAACGAGCGGGGCTGCATAATTCACTGGAGTTGTGTGGGTCTCTCTTATGGATGCCTGTCATGTGCTATATAAAAAAAAAAGAATAGAAAAGAGAGGAAGTGATTTTGCGTCTTAACTCACAAAACCCTCCAGCCCCCGCGCCGGGGCGGAGGGGCCTGCAGGCTCCCAGACAGCTTTGTCATCCTGCTCCAAGGTGTCTGCTGAGGCTCTGTGATCTAATATAATTCAGGAAAGTTATTCTCGGTGGGCGCCACTCTCTGCGGACCCCATGACTTGGGACAGAGCGAGAGGTTGTCAGCGTCGGTGCGGTAAGAACCATGGTGGCAGCCGATCCTGTCAATATCCGTGGGCTGGCTCGTATTGGGTCACCGGCACGCAGAGGAGTGTTTGCACACTAACTAGGGCAGCTCCCCGCCCCCCATTTTCCTGGATGGCTTTTTAGGCAGAGGTACACATTATGGACACCCCAGGGAGCATCTCCAACCCCCTCTGGTGGGGAGAGGGCCTCGTCCTTCAGAAAGAAGGCTTGCAAACCAGAAGGCCTGACCCGAGTGACAGAGATTCTCAGGTCTGTGGGAACCCCTCCGGCTTCCTTATTTTTCACTCTGCTTGTTTTACTTTTACTTTCTGCTGGTTTTATTTTCCCTCCCCCGCCCCGTCTCCCCAGGTCTGACTCTCTTTAACATAGGGGTGGGGGGGCGGAGCGAGGAAAGGGAGCAGTGGCACACAGTTGTGTCTATCGGGCGCTTGATCTAATTAGCCCACAACCTCACATCGACACTGGTTTGGGGGTGTGATTTGCTTAAATGGCAGCTGTTTAGGGCCCGGAACCGGTTTGCGGCTCCAGGCCTGCCTGACTGTGCACATATTTATGAACGTGGGTGCGGGGTGTAGCTGCGTCTATGAATCAGAGGGGACCGGCTGATGAATTGCCCGGCACTCGGAGAACGGAAAGTGACTGTCAGACATGATTTCTCTGATTTATAAGTTGCGGGAGCCTTCTTTGTCCTCTTGGTGTTTGTGCATCAGACGGCACGTCTCCATTCACAGCCAAGTGGATAAAGGCCCCGCTCGGCAGAGAGCAGTAAATCCTCTTTAGCCATCCCAGCCTGGGGAGCTGGCTCTGGCTGGACGGGGGGAAGAGGGCCCAGCCAGGGGCATCTCTCCTCTGTGAGCATTTCCCAAGCCCCTTCTGTGGACCCAGGCAGGGCCTGATGTTTTGGGGGCTGGAGGAGGAGAAGCCATGATCTGTGCCCATCACTTACTTGCCAGGATCAGAAAGACTCATAGGATATGGTTAGATGAATCCAGGGTCACCGTGCCCAGGCTGGTGCAGCTGTGCATGCTGGCATAGTCAGGGGAGGCTGCCTGGAGGTGGTGTGCAGGTGGGATGCATACGGATAGGGAGGGCTTTGTATCCTGTTCAGAGAACCATTCCCGGTTGGCTCTGTTACCTTAGCAAGTGGTCTAATTCCCTTCCCTAGAAAATGTGGTTTTACCACCAAGCAGGGTTAATTTATGTTACAAGTTTAAACTTAAGTCATATTATAAACTGTAACAAATCTCTGTACAATTGTTATTTCACATACTGTCTGCCTTATTAATGTCCAAAAGGTGTCCACATTCTAACAGGGAGGCCATCTACAAGGGTGGTATCTCTCATTCCTTCATTCATTCCTTACTTTGTGCCGGGCACTGAGAAGCATTGTTTGTGCTTCTCAGTGCTGGGGTGGAGGGGATGTTGGGGTGGGGGGATGTTGGGGGCCTTCTGAGGCAGCCCCCACACAGGAGGCCATCTCTAATTATGATGAGAGTCTCCCCAAGGGAAGTGGAAGACGTGAGTGGAGCCTATGTGGCAAGCCTGCTGAGCCTGCCCCGTGTCCCCAAACTTGTCAATGAATTCCTTTTCTGCCAGTATAAATGGAAGATCTGCCTGAATCTCTGTCGGGTGCATGTGGCCTAGTTGCTGGGGCTCCAGGGGCACGACAAACACCCGGTAGATTCCAGCCAGTGGGCTATGTGGGGCAGGCCCACCTGCACACGCACGTGTGTCTGTGTGCCTCTGCGGGGGGTGCCCCGGGGGGCAGGGGGATGCATGCTGTCCCTGCCAGCCCCTGCCAGGGCCTGGGGACCCAGGGACTCGCTGGGAGCCTCAGCCCATCTGTGTTCCTGCCTTGCCACTGGCAGAGCCCCTCTGCTACCTAATTCTTGCCTTTGAGGGCAAATCAGAGCACCTGGCACCTTTGGTGAGGCTGGTTCCCTGGGAGAGCCCGAGAGGGAGCCTGTGTCCTCGGCTGTCCCAGATAATACTCACTGATACTGGCGTACCTGACAACAAACACTTATTGAGCACTTGCTGTGTGCCAGGGGCTGGTCAAAAATCCCACTTCACGTATTAACTTATTTAATTGACACATTAACCATAAGAAGAAGACTATTTTGGCGGGGGGAGAGTTGACATTTTTTGGAAGACTTTTACTTTTTAGAGCAGTTTTAAGTTTACAATAAAATTGAGAGGGGGCGCCCGGGTGGCTCAGTTGGTTGAGCGTCCCACTCTTGATTTGGGCTCAGGTCATGCTCTCACGGTTTGTGAGTTCGGGCCCTGCGTTGGGCTGTGCACTGATAATGCCGAGCCTGCTGGGGATTCTCTTTCTCTGCCCTTCCCCCAATTGCACCCTCTCTCTTTCTCAAAACAAATAAATAAACTTTTAAAAAATAAATTTAAGGAAGATACAGATTTCCCTTATATTTCCTGCCTGTCCTCCCACTATCAGTGTCACTCGCCAGAATGACCAGGTCCGTGTGTTTTTTGCCAAGGTGAACCTTCAGTGAAACATCGTAATCACCTAAAGTCTATAGTTTCTGTGACCGTTCACTCATGGGGTGGCACATTCTATGGGTTTGGACAAACGTACAATGACATGTTATTATTATTATTATTATATAATATATTATATTATATATTATTATATATTATTATATTATTGTAATATCACAGAGCGCTTCCCCTGCCCAGAAATCCTCTGTTCTCTGCCTGTGCATCTTGGCCCCCACTGTAGGCAACCACTGATCATTTTCTTGTCCTCATTGTTTTGCCTTTTCCAGAATAGTTGGAATCGTACAGTGTATCTAGCCTTCTCAGATTGGCTTCTTTCACTTAGTCGTATGCATTGAAGATTCCTCTGTATCTTCATTTCATTTTAGCGCTGAATAATAACCCATCATCTGGATGTAGCACAGGTTATGTGTCCATTCACCAACTGAAGGACATCTTGGTTGCTTCTAAGGTTTGAAAATTATGGATAAAGTTGCTGTAAACATCTGTGTGCAGGTTTTAAATACCGAGGAGCAAGATTACCGGATCATATAGTAAGAGTGTGTTTAGTTTTGCGACAAACTGCCAAACTGTCCTCCAAAGTGGCTGTGCCATTTTGCGTTCCCAAGCAGCAATGGGTGAGAATTCCTGTCACTCCACATCTTTGTCAGGACTTGGTGTCATCAGTGTTCTGGATTTGGGCTGTTCTCACAGGTGTGTAGTAGTGAGGAAGGCAGTGACCATGTCTTTTAGAAAAGAGGAAACTGAGGCACACAGAGGTTATGTAACTTGCCCAAGATCATGCAGTGAGTGCAGAGCTTGGTCAACCCTGGATGATGTGACCCTCAAGCCAGGGTGGCTCCCCGCCACACCCCCTGCTGACCCATGGGTCCCCCTGGTGGCAGATGCTGGCCCCTTCCATCCTCACTCAGCCTCATGGGACAGGGGCTCAGGGTGCCCTCGTTTACTCTGAGTGGACTGATGCCCAGGCCGCAGAGTGTGGAGAAGCCAGGATTTGAATTCTGCTCTGCCAACTCTGGGCCGAGGTGCCAGAGCTCCACTCTGCACCCCTTGAAACTGTTGAGAAGCTGGTGCTCCGGACACACTCTCTTCCCCGGGCACCTTTGAGTGAGCGTTTGAGTCATAGAGGCTCCCAGGTGGGGAGATGAAGCCATGTTCTGATCTGGAAGAAGGACAGGGTGTCTGCCTTTTGTCCCTCAGCCACTGTCCATAGGCCACCTGTTCCAAACTTTTAAAAAAGAGCATTTTGTTGTTGTTTTAGTGATAACTTCTAGTGGCTGCTCAACCCTCACAGTAAAATCCAGAGTCCCCCAGTGGCCAGCAAGGCCCTGGGTGATGTGCATCCCTGCATCCCCTCTGACTTCACCCCACCCCAGTCCTGGCCTCCGGGCTTCAGGCCTACGGCTTCCTTGCTGCTGGCAAGCCAGCCCAGCACGGGCCCTCCTCAGGGCCTTTGCCCTTGACTGTCACCTAGGAAGCTCCCCATGTTCTCGTGTCACCTCCTGACGCTGTTATGTGTTGGCCGTCTTTGTTATCTGTCTCTCCCACCATTGGAATGGGGGCAAGCGTGTTATCTGTTCAGCTCCCCACAGAAGCCCCAGCTCAAAGTTGCTGGCATGAGGTACATGCTCAGTAAATATTCTATTGGATTTTTAAAAATTCTGGTTGGACTCCCTTCTTGGTGCAGACCTCATCCTAGGCACCTCTCCACTGTGACATGGTGAGAGATTCGAGCTGTGGGTCGTGGCCTGTGCACATTCTGGCCTGACCAGCAAGAGAAATCACAGCACAGGATACCTTCCAGAGCCAGATATTTGGTGCTGGCCCCTGGGGTCTATAAGCCTCCGGGGTTGAACCATCTGGAGCTGGGATGGGTCTCGGAATCTATGGCCCCCCACACCAGCCCTGGTTCTGGGGACCAGAGAGAGGCTGGCCTGTGGTCTAGTGGAGGCCCTTGGGCTCTTGCCCAGAGGATGTGGTTTGTAGGGTCACTGACTGGCCATGGTTTTCCTTGCAGAGGAAGGCATCAACCATGAGTGTAAGCTGTGCAACCAGATGTTCGACTCCCCAGCCAAGCTCCTCTGTCACCTCATTGAGCACAGCTTCGAGGGCATGGGCGGCACCTTTAAATGTCCTGTGTGCTTCACAGGTAAGTGTGCCCAGTGGGGGAGGGGGAGGGATCCAGGGGCGTAGCCCTTTAATTGCTGGACCTCAGCATAAGCATAAGTCCTGCCTTGACATGGACTTAGTCCCCAAGGGACCCACAGCCCATCACCCTGCCTGCCCCATGCAGAGCTGACCCCACCCCCTGGCACTCCTCCTAGGCTTTACTCTCTGGCCCCTCCTCTTAGGCAGGTTGAGTGGCCCCCTTTCCTAGCCTACCCCTCACCTCTGTGCACAACTGCTTTTTCCAGCTCAGCCTCACCCCTGTGTTGCCCTCGGTGGGCTCCCGGCTCAGCTCCCTGAGCTGGAAGCCCTGTCCAGAACAGTGGGCTCTCTCTGTACACACCTCCTGGCTTCCCCTCCTCCTGGGTCTGCCCCAGTCCATGCTCCATCCGTGTTCCAGGCTAGAGGGGTCAAGGGCAGCTCTGCTGGCCAAGTCCCCAGCCCCTGGCCCCCAGCCCCCAGCCTGGCTGCCCGCCCAGGCGAGCGGCTGTCCCAGCCTGAGGCGAGTCTCAAGGGCTCGGCCATCCCCCCTCCTGTTGCCCAGATGGCAGCCGGTGTGCGTGGGGGAGCCCTGGCCTTCCCCTGTCTCCCCCGACATCTGTTGTCTGCCACAGCAGGAAGCCCACCCCGGGGAGGGTGCCTGGCGGGAGGGGATTTCTGAAGTGCTCACCTCCCAGACACACAGCTGCCTCAGGACCACCTCCTGTGTGTGCCCAGGGCCAGGGCTGCCTCGGACCGTTGTCACCGGGAGCTGTGACCTGCTCCATGACAGGCCTAAGGAAGGGGCTCTGCTGTGGGGAAAGTCCCTGCACACTCACACCTCTCTGGGGTGCATGAAAGTCTTAGAACACCCTGGTGCCTCTTCCCCCTCAGTCTCGGGAGCCCCCACCCATCTGTTGCCATCACACTCTGCAGTCTGGGTGGAGGCTGGCGTCGAGGGGCCTCAGCTGCCAGGTCTGCTGATCCAGGACACGGGGACCCCTGTGTGGAGATGTGAGGATGCTGCTAACAACCCCAACAAGAATAGCAATTTGTGTTTATTGAGCACCTTCTTGTACCAGACAATGTGTTGAGTTTATTTAATTCAAATCTGAGCTCTGCCACTTGCTACCAGTGGGACTTAGGACAGGTCATTTAACATTTCCAGTGCCTCAGTTTTCTCTTCTGTAAAACGGGGTAACAGTTGTCCTGCCTTACAGGCCTGTGCTAGAGTCAGGAGCCCACAGACAGTTTCTGGCAAGTAATGATGATTGATGATGATGATGACGGTGGTGGTGGTGGCGGTGGTGGCAATGACATTCCCTGGACTAATTATGTGCCAAGCCATCTTTTAAGCATTTTTGCAAGTATTAGCCCATTTGATCCTCCCCGCCATCCAGTAAGCTACAGACTGTAATGACCCTCGTTTTTCAGAGGAGAAAATAAAGCCCAGAGAGGTTAAGTGATTTGTCCAATGTTGCACAGTCCGTAAGCGGCAGAGCTCAGCTCCACTGGCTTGAGCCCCCTCTAGGAGCTGCCAGCGATGCTCCCAACAGCCCGCTTTGGGCTGGCTGTGTCCATGGTTGGGTGATCCCTGCTTGTGAATGGTGTGGGGGCGGCTGCTCCGGGCGGCTGGGCTGGTGTCTCCGGAGTCTGGCCCCTGACAGCTGTGTCTGTGTCCAGTCTTTGTCCAGGCCAACAAGTTGCAGCAGCACATCTTTGCTGTGCATGGGCAGGAAGACAAGATCTACGACTGCTCACAGTGCCCACAGAAGTTCTTCTTCCAGACCGAGCTGCAGGTGAGTGCTTGTCCGCCACACCCCCCACTCCTGCTGCTCTTGGGGGCCTCCATCAGCACCAAGGGTCTTGGGGTGAAGACACGATGGTGGGGTCTTATACTTAGCATCACCCCAACCAAAAAAGCAACAGGGGCCGGTGGCGGCCCTCCTGCAGGCTGGAGTGGGGGTGGTCTCCTGGCCTCCATTGATAGCATTCTCAGATGAGCCAGGCTGTAGCAGCTGAGTCCGGAGAGGAGTCAGAAGGCTCTCACTTGCGGTGTTTCTGTGCAAGCTCCTTTGCCTCTTGGGGATTCTGTTTCTCCACCTATCTTACACGATGGCGTTCGACTGAGCTTTGGATCTGAGGCTGGTGGCCCCTGTGGCTCACAGGGCTGAATCCTGGGGCTGTATGCGACCAGGAACTGGGTCTGGGGTCTTGGAGCTTCCAGCTCTGCCTAGGAAATCCAGAAAAGTGACAGCAGTCGGGCTGGGCCCCAACTCAGAGGAAGGGATACCCCCCACGGGCCCCGAGGCTGATGTAGCCCTCAGGTGCTGCATGGTGGCCTTGACCAACTTCCTCAAATCCCCATCCGGGGCCTGCAGTGGCTGAGAGGGACCTCATGAGGGATGGCTGTCCTCCGTAGGCCCCTGCAGCCACTCCTCTTGTCCCACCTGTTACTGGTTTCTGAGGACACAGATCTGTGTCCAGGTGAAGCCGCCTTCTTGCCAGCTGGCTTTTGTTACACTAGATTGGTCACATGTCCACCCAGAAATACCGTGCACACACACACAATACCATACCCCAGAAAAAGTGCCACATGGACATCCCCAGAAACACCACACGTAGTACACGCAGACATGCTGAGACACCATATATTGAAATAGCACCATTTTCAATAAACAGCATGAGGGACTCACACACCAGCTCTTGAAGCTTCCACTGGGCAGTGACACACATCTCCTCTCATGTTGTCTTGGCCAGATACAGTCATGTGGCCGTGCCCAGTTTCCAAGGGGACAAAGGAAGGTAATCTGCCCTGTGCCCAGAAGGAAAAGAGAGCTGGTGTTTGCCACACCCTCAAGCACTGTGCACACCATGACCCACAGGGTGCATCTGCCCACTGGAAACCTGCGTTGCCTGCACAGCCATGCAAAGATGGACCCTGCCCTCAGTAGTCACACCCTTCCTTGAGGATGAGGCTGAGGCCACTGCAACAGGGCTGAGTCATAAAGTCACGGGGCAGCACTGGGGTCCCCCTTTTCTGGGGTTGAAGGAACACAGCGGTAGCCTTTGCAGGGCAGACCACCTCTCACTGTGCTGCCGCCCATCCACACAGCCGGGCTCGGGCCCATCCTGTCTGCACAGGTGGTGACAACCGTCATCCAGAGGAAATTAAAAAGGGGCCATGGAGGACATAGTAAGGACTCATCATCAGGCAGTCAGGGTCCCTTCCTGTGGGCTGGCCCCGTGCCAAGGTGGGCAGAGCTGACTTCATCCTGTCACGGTGTGGGGCAAAGTTAAGGACCCGAGAGGGGGTTCCACTTCTGAGGGCCACCAGCAAGGTGATGACCCTGCCCAGGGCCCACCGCTGTCCCCACCTTGATCCACAAACTGAGCATGAGCCTCTGTGCTAAGGACGGCTGGCTTCCCCTCTCCCCACTGACCGAGGGACATTAGTGCCAGCACCTGACCGATGGGCTGTCCAGGAAGTACCCTTGCACGTCCACTGGCCATGCGTCCTTCCGTGTGCAGTCTGTGTGTCGCCATACTCTACCTCCCACCTGCCTTACCTGCCTGGCACAGCTACCAAAATAGACCCCGAGTCCCCAGACAACTGAAGCTTTTTATGGCTCAACACGGCAGGCTTCTTTTAAACCCACTAGCTCCTGTACACTCTGATTTACTTGAACTAGGGACGTGCTTGGCCCTCTGGTCCTCCCACATTGTCCTGGGTGCCAAGAAACGGATGCTCTCCTCCCTTATTGGCCTGAAGGTTTCCCCAGAGAAGTTGCCCAGTCCTGCCTTTTTTGAACTTCATCGGTGTCACTGTGCCACAGGCCCACCTCGTGACACAGAGGCACAGGGAGCTGTGGCTTCAAGCTGGCTCTCGCTTTGGCTACACTCACCCAGGGCTGCAGACTGTCCCGGGCATCAAGAATGGTTCACATGAGCTGGGTCTTCCTGTCAACCTTTAAGGGAGATCCTCAAATGCTGAGAACCTCGCTACATTACAGCCTTAACCAGTGACTATTTTCTGCAATTAATGATTTTAATTATAGCCCATTTAAATGTGGAAGTGTTGTAGCAACACCAAATGTATGCAAATAATGGCTCTCCTTAAGTAACTTACAGAGCAATTATCTGGGTTTTTTTAAGAGGAGGGTTTTTCAGGCATCGAAGTTTTCATGGTCATTACGCAGAATCTGGGGCCAGTGGGCAGGTATGTTGTTTCCCAGGGGTGACATGTGGGGGTTCGTGTCTACAGCAGGAGACAGGGTCCTTTTTGGAGCCTTGACTGGCTCTGCTGGCCATTTGTCATTTGAGTCCTGCTGGGAAGGCTCAGGGAAACTACTGTTTGTAGGGACAAGTGACTGGGCAGAGAGGGCTTAAGATATAAGACCTAGGATTGTTTTCATTGTAGGACCGGAATGCCAGAGGTGACAGAGATGGGGTCTGGCCCTGGCAGGCTTGGGCTGTGTCACAGTGACGTGTCTACCCCCAAAGAGAATGTTCTTTTAGGATGCATTGACAGGAGCACTGTTGCCAGGATGAGGTGCAAGTCCTGTTTAGTTCTGAGTTCAAGTGGCTTTGCCAAGACTGACCTTAATTTTAAGAACTTCAGACAGACGGGAACACATTCATAACAGAGTGATTAGGAGCAGAAGAGGGAACTCAGCTTTGTTATCCATTTGTTCAGAGTATGTGTATGGAGGTCCCACTGTGTGCCAGGCACGAGACCCAGGAACTGACAAGACTGTGGTCAGTGAGACAGAGAAACACCCACAGGGCCTGCATTCTAAAGGGATCGATAGACAGTGTCCTGTAGTGGTCACCACAAAGAAAATAAAACCAGGTAGTAGGTAGGAGTGTGATGGGGGTGAGGTTGGATAATCCTTGGTGAGTGTGGTCAGGGAGGGCCTCTCTGAGGAGGTGGCATTTGAGCTGAGACTTGGCTGGTGAGAAGGAGAGAGTATGTGGAAGAGAGCCATGAGTGCAAAGGCCCTGTGGCCGTGTGATCCGGGTGTGTTGCTGGGAGTGGAAGGTGGCTAAAGCACAGTGAGTGGGGAGGGGTGGTGTGGAGAGGGCCGGCAGGTGGAGGCCAGGTCATGGCAGGGTTTGTAGGGCAGCAGAGGAGTTTGGATTTTATCCCCATTGTGATGGGAATCCAAGCAGGAAAGAGGTATTATCTGATTTCCACCCTGAATCAAAATTTAAGAAGTCTGGTCTTTGAAAGACACTATTAAAGGGCGCCTGGGTGGCTCAGTCGGTTAAGCAACCGACTTCGGCTCAGGTCATTATCTTGCAGTTTGTGAGTTCGAGCCCCGTGTTGGGCTCTGTGCTGGAGCCTGCTTCAGATTCCATGTCTCCCTCTCTCTCTGCCCCTTCCCTGCTTGCACTTTGTCTCTCTCTGTCTCTCAAAAATGAATAAACGTTAAAAAAAATAAAATTAAAAAAAGATTGTTAAAACAAGAAGTCACAGACTGGGAGAAAATATGTACAAATCACATTATCTGATGAATAACTTGTATCCAGGGCATGTAAAAAAAAAAAAACCCCTTCAGAACTTAACAACGAGGGGAAATCCACTGTAAAACAAGCACAACATATCAACACTTCACCGAAGATGTGGGGGTGCTCAACGCGATTATAGTTAGGGAAGCACAAACGTAAACCACAATGCAATGCCACCGCACACCTATCAGGATGATTGAAACAGAAGCAAAAAGCCAGCAATGTGAGTGCTGGCCAGGGTGTGGAGGGGCGGCTGAAACCCCCACATGTTGCCGTGTTTACCCCAGAGCACTAAAAGCATGCTTCCGCAAAAACCTCTGTGGATGGTGGCCCCCCACTGGAAACCCCTTAATTGTCCCTTACCTGGGAACGGGTGGACAGATGTGGTACATTCAGGCAGTGGTACACTACTTGGCAATAAAAAGCAGCCGCTGATTCACACAGCAACTTGGATGAATCACAAATGCCAAGTGAAAGAAGCCAGATTCAAAAAAGGCCCCATACAACATGGCTCTATTACCTGGTGTCCCAGAAAAAGGCAAGACTATTGGAACGGAAAACACCAATGGTTGCCAGGGGCTGGAGGTGGGGGAAGAGACGGGGGAGACAATATAAGGTTTGTGTACATACACACACATGTACCCAGGGAGCTCAGGCAGCATGCTAGGCTGTGGGGATCCAGCCTGACTCCAAGTAGCTTTCAGGGGACCATTTGCCAGGAGAAGATGTGGAAAGAGGAGACAGTTGTCTTCAAGCATTTTAAGCTCTGCTCTCATGATTCCAGTGGATCCAAGACTTCTGGAAGTGGGCAGAAACTCGGGACAGGCATGTTGCTCTCTGAGAACCATGGCTCAGGCATGGCTCTCTGGGGTTAGCTCACACAGGATGGGGAATTAAGTTGTAAGGACACAGGAGTTGCTTTTGCTTACCAAGAGCAGGCAGTGTTGTTGGGTTTTCAGTGGCCCTGTTCTTATGAATCAAGTACTCCTTTCTCAAGGCGGTGACATTGTGCCTTCTGCCTCTTCCTGGTTCATACTGTGTTCTTTTTCTTTCTGAAGCCTGACTATCTGGGCTTGTCCATACAAGGAAAAAGGTGGCCAGTGTTGCCGTGGCTTCTATCATTTCTGCTGAGACAGACACAACTGGGTATTTCAACAGAGGGGATTTAGTGTGGGGATTCGGTTACACAAGTAGCCAGATGGAACACCCAGCCAACCCAGAAATAGTGACTGCAGAAAACAGAGGGCATGCAGGCAACAGGTTCTAGATCCCTGGAGAGGGAATCTGATGGTTGAGCTCTGATGGTTGATGGTCAGCTGCCCCACCCTGCTCCACTGAACTGTGGTGGGGAAGGGAGCATAGGCTGGTAAGCACTGCATATGTCCACTATGTGGGAAAACACTGTCCAGATGGAAATAAAGGAAAGGTAGTGAGGTCCCTGTCAGTAGAGGGGTCTGAAATGCTGCAGAGCAGGAGGCAGGGAGCACAGTCTTTGTGAAGCAGCTCTGTATTTGAAGCCTTGTCATTTACCAGCTGTAGACCTCAGCTTTCTTGTCTGTAAAATGGGAGTATTAATAGTTTGTACCTCATAGTTGTATTGTGAAAGGCCCTGGGCACCGTGACTGGCACATAGGAAGAGCTTAGTATGTGCTACTTGTTGTTATTATTAGCAGTTACCATTATTTTTAGCATTATTATTGGCATATTATTAGGCATTTAAGGGTCAGATGACTTTTCAGGGTCTCCTCCGCTAGGGATTTGCTGTGATTTCATGATTTCCGGCCTGAGTCTGAACATAGTGAGATGCTGGGTCCCTCCATCTGTGGTGGCCAGCCAAGTGCGAAGGCCACGGGCACAGGACACCCACACTGGGGCACCGGGAGGAGCTGGGTATGCAGAGCAGTGAGGCAAGGTGGAAAGGCCACAGAGGCCAGGGCTTCGAGTCCCCTTCCCGCCTTTCACTGCCTTTCCAGGCCTTTCCTCTGGATGGTTTCCCCTCAGCCTTGCCCTTAGCCCCATGGAGGGCAATGTGAACATTTGGTGGGGGGGCTGTGAGACAGCTCTGTAAGCCACAGACCCCAAAACTGTCAGACCTGCTGGCCTGGCATTTCCAGCCTCAGGCCTCAGCAGATGAGGGCCTGGGGCCCTGTGGGCCCCTTGCCAGGGTTAGTGGACCCGAGTGGAGGGGGCAGGCTCAGCTGCCCAGCCCAGCTGTCTCTGAATCCCTGTGGACACCTCTGTGCCCACAGACACTGGGCAGGGATGCACCTCCTCGTGTCCTTCCTGAGGCTCACCGTGTCCTGTTCTTCACTGTCACCGAGAGAATGCATGAGGGAGTGTATGAATGACTAGCTGTGTAGGACTGGCCTCGGACATGGAGGGCAAGCTCCCCATGAGACTGCCCAAGAAATAGTTTTAACAGCCCCCTCCCCTGGGTGGCTCCCTCCCGTGGGCCACTCTATGACCTAAGCATTCTGCATGGCTTGTCTCAACACAACCCCATGACGTAGGTACTCTTCTGCTCGTTTACAGATGTGGAAACTGAGACTCCAAGAGCTTAAGTGGTTTGTCCAAGGTCACCAGCAAACGGCAGAGACACATGCAAAGCCAAATTGTCTTTGCCACCAAGGCAAACAGAAACCCTCCAAAGTTTAAATGAATTGCCATTTATATGAGCTAATAGATTTAAATGAGGCCTGCAGTGCTGAACTATAAAAAGCCTTCATGTCAGGGGACCCAGAAACTATTTTAGTAGTTGGGCCAAGCAGGTAGCACAAGTAGCAGTAACAGGGGATTCGAGGGAACCTGCTCGCAGGTGGGCCCGTGTGGGGCCGTGGGGCTGGGCCTGTTCTACGCGGTGTTCTCGAGGTTGGAGCTTGGGGCCAGGGGCCTGCCGACCTTGTGACAAGCAAGGAGGTGCGTTCAGCTCAGGCTAGGCTTGGGGACAGGCAGGATGAGATCTGGTTGTGGAGACAGGGACCTCAGGAGACCTCAAACCTCCTGGTGTCACCACTTTCTCCCCTTACGGCAGCCTTGCCGGGTGCTGTCACAGGGAGCCTCGCGCCAGAGGAAGGGTCTGTTCAGTGAAGGAAGGTCTGGCATTCCTCAGGCCTCTGTGACGGGGCTGGGCTGGGCTGGGCTGGGCTGCGGGGGAGCGGAGGGCCTGCCCTGTGCCCTGGAATCTAGAGTCCCTTATTGACAAAGCGAGGGGCCGCAGGAAGCGCTTCCTGAGCCGGGGCCTGCAGCGGCAAAGCGGCCAGGCCTGCGTCAAGCGGGCGCATTTAAAGGATTAGTTCACGCTGTTTGCTTGTGTGTGCCTAATCATGCCGCTTCCAGCTAAATGATTACAATTGATTAAAAGCAGAGCTAGGTATTCTAGCAAGCAACCTGGAGCCCTTCCAATGGGGTGAGCTGGGCCCTGCCAGGCTGAATCCTGGTACCCGGCCAGGGGGAGGTGTCTGTGAGCCAGGGGTATGGTCTGAGCTCCGTTGGGACCCTTCCTCCTTCGCTCATGAGAACATTTGAGTTGACCCTTCCCCTCATTCCATTTTCTTTTCTTTTTCTTTTTTTAAATGTGTATTTAGTTTTCAGAAAAAGAGAGAGAGAGAGAGAGAGAGAGACAGAGCACAAGTGGGGAGGGGAAAAGAGAGAGAGGGAGACACAGAATCTGAAGCAGGTTCCAGGCTCTGAGCTGTCAGCACAGAGTCTGATGCGGGGCTCATACCCACGAATCGTGAGATCATAACCTGAGCTGAGGTCAGACACTTAGCCAACTGAGCCACCCAGGTGCCCCACCCTCATTCCATTTTCACTTAAGAATATTTATGGAGTACCAACCATAGGTAGGCACCACCGCCAGGGCCCAGGGTGCGACTGTGAACACCTAGACGTGGTCCCTGTTCTCCCCCAACTGACGGTCTATGGGAGACAACAATGATAAGTCAACAAACACATGAACTAGGTCATTTTAGACTGTAGAATTTTGAGAACGGTAAAACACTGTATGGTGGTGGAAAATGAGTGTGTGTGTGTGTGCGTGCACGCGCACACACGCACACGTGTGCTCACACGTGTGTGTGTCCGGGCAAGGGTGAGAAAATGCTGAGGATGAGAAATTGGACTGGGTGGCCAAGGAAGGCTGGCATTTCACCCGAGTCCTGAAGGTTGAGAAGGAGTCAGTGGGGGGAAGGGCTGGGGACCTTCCAGGAAAGGTGGTGTAAACAGCCAGTGTAAGGACTCAGAAGCATGGACAGATTTGGGGCGTCCAAGGAGCAGAGAAAAGGACAGTGGGGCTGGAGGTGGGGGAACACCTTCTTGCTTCATTCTCTGGACTGTTCCTATCCAGCCTGTTCAGTGAGTTGGATGCTTCCTGGCTGTGCTGTACCTGCTGATCCTTCTGTTCAAGAAGAACCTCGACTCTCTTCTCCTCTTCTTGGGCTTCAGGGTCCAACTTAAGTGGTCCCTTCTCTGAGAAGCCCTCCCTGATTCCCCCTCCTTTGTCTTCTCTGGCCCTGGGTTCAACCCCTTGATCCCTTTGCCAATGCAGATTATAATAACTAGGTCTACACCTGAATCCCCACCCAAATGTGAGTTTGGGGCACGTGAAAACTCCCTCTGCTTGCCTTCCATCCAACCATCCATCCATCCATCCATCCATCCATCCATCCCCACATGTTTTACCATATTTTTTGAGCCCCTGGGAAGTAGGAAAATAAAGAGAACACAAGCAAGGAAGGGGGAAAAAGCAGGAGGGTTGTAATCTAGGGTTGCAGAGTCTAGGAGCTGAGTTCTTAAATTCCTGGTCCTTATAAGATATAAGATGGGTAACCGACGAGCCAGTTTCCTTGCCTGCGTGCTCGTGCCGTCAGATCCAGCCAGATAATTATAACTAATAATAATTAAAAATTAAAAGTGCTCTAGGCACATACTTAGCATTTGACTCTTTGGCTGAATTTTCTGTGAGTAGCAGCATCTACCTCTGTCCCACTTTAAAGACAGCCCAGTCCCTGCCACTCACTGCTGCTGGGAGAGCAGGGCTGAGCTGGGCTCGGCCTGGGGGAGTGAGAGGGAGGTGCCTGGTGACAGTAGTTCTGGGGAGTGAGAACCTGTTGCTTGCCTTGGAGTAGCCCCCAGTTGGTTCCATTATTTTCCATTGCTGACATTTGTACCTCCCAGCCTCAGTTTCCTCATCAGTAAAGTGGGGTAAGACCCACTGCCTCGGGTGGGTGTGAAGAGGGGACCTCATGTGTGAAAAGCACTTAGAATATAAGGCTTCCTGCAGGAACCACAGGGTAGGATCGCTTTGTGTATCCTGCCTTCCCCACGAGGGCAGGACACCAGAGCCCTCCGCAGCTTGAGTTCTATTCAGTGTGAATTCTATGCAGCCCACACCTGTGGACAGGCAGCCTGGGAGCAGCTATGTGATCTTGAGCGAGTCACTAATCCTTTTTGGGCCTCAGTAAATGGGGGGTAATGACAGCCCCTTCCCGTGGGTGTTAGGGAGAGTGCAGGCAGTGGAGCCTGAAAAGCTTCCAGAACCAGCTTGAGGTTTGGTAAAAGCATCAGCACTACATGGGCTTTTGGTTCACCCCTTCATTCGCTCGTTCGTTCAGTGCGTCGTGCATGGATGTGCTCAGTGTAGCCCATGAGTGTTTACTGAGCCCCTTCTCTGTGCCAGGTGTGTGCAGGTGTCGAAGACACACAGAGGTCTAAGTCCCTCACCTGTTGTGGGGAGAGGAACAGAGAACTGATGAGGACAAACAGAAAGAATGTCTGTTATATGTTTGCGGCATAAGATACTGTAACATGTCGTGTGTCGTTCAATCTTATCGTAAGCTAAACATAACCTAACACGACTGCTGTGCCAACTGGGTCCCTGTGATGTCACAGGAGGTGTGGGGGCCCGGGATCTCCCCCTTTCTCACTGTGCCTCCACACACTGGGTCTCTTGATCTATTTACTCTTCTGGGGGGCACGGCCTTCCCTGCTCACAGTAAAGCGTATCCGCATCATCATCATCTCTTACCACTGCTACCACTTGGGGCGGCTGAGCCTCCTGAGGGACTGTGTGTGGCAGTTCAGGGTCTGCATCTGGAGAAGACTGAGGAGTGGTCACAGATGGCTCCTTGTCCTCCCGAGCCTGGAGCACAGGCCTGAGCCCCTCACCCCAACAAAGTAAAAATGAGACAGCGTTTTGTGAGTGCTTACTGGGAGCCTGAATCCCTCCCTTCAGACATGTAGTCTTTTGAGACCTCGTAGTGACCCCCAAGTGTGGGATCCTATGATCTCCATGTCACAGATGGGTAAACTGAGGCTCCCCAGGGTCACACAGCTGCTAGAGTTGCAGAGCTGTGAACGAGGCAGGCTGACACTAATATCTGTGTTCTTAGCTCCAAGGCTGAGGCAGTGGGCTTGAAGGTGACTATCCGCCCCTTAGGAGCCAAGCGCAGGCCTCTGGGGGCTGGGTGCCAGGGGCCAGGTGCTGGGGGCAGGCAAGTCTTCCTTCCCGAGAGAGCAAGAGTTCTAGAACATGACTCATAGGTGGTGTGGGTCCAGGGCAAGTGACTGTCCCTCTCTGGGCAGGGTGGGTGAGCAGTGGCTACCGTGGTCATCGTACAAGGAGCAAAAGAGAAACAGGCCCTGGGAGGAGCCTGTGCCGGGATACGCGAAGATGCCCTCGTGAGACCTGGGGCTCTGCCCGCTTGAGCAATGAAGTGTGTGGAGGCCCAGGTGGGGACTGGGGGGGCTCCCCCCGAGGCCCAGCTCCGGGCAGAGATGGCACTTGGAATCGGCCTCAGGCTGCCTGTCTGCCCATCAGAGCCTGTCATTCATGCCCTAGGGCGGGGGGCCAACCAACTTAAGAGGGGCACCGTGCCATCATGACAGATGGGCACGGGGGAGCTGCCAGGAGCCTCCAGCCAGCGGCCATTGTGTGTGCCGGGAGCCCAGCCCCTTGCCAGAGCTGTCCCAGCCCGGACCAAATGCCTTCAGTTTCTTAGAAACAATAGTAATACTCATAATGGGGTGTCGGGTTGGTCCAGGGCTCCCAGAGGTTGACCCCTTACAAAGCCCTGCCTCCCCACCTCCCACTGACTTAGACAAAGAGGCAGCCTGACTTACAGGAAAGACACGGGCCTTGGGGTCTGGAGGGTGTGAATCTCAGAGTTGCTTCTTGCTGTAACTGAGACCCTGGGCATGTGACTCTCCTGAGACTCACCATCCTCCCATGGACATTGGGCTAGTGCTGTCTCTCCTGGAGGCTCGTTATGGGGGTGCAGCATAGTGTTTATGAAACAAGGCACATAGTGCCCAGCCAAGGGGGGCCTAACGGAGGGGATGGTGTTGACATAGAACTGATGTGATGTTGTCCCACCTTGACAGACGGAGACACAATATCATGTCATGTCACACGTCTAGTAAGAGCTGACCTAACCCTGGTATGGAACAGCAGTGACAGAAACAGCCCCCAGGTACTGTGGGGAGCCCTCTGCATTGATTATCCTATTTAGTTCTCAGGACAGTTATATGAAACCAATGCTGTTGTTCTCCCCATTTTGCAGATAAAGAGACTGAGGCATAGCTAGGCAATGGCAGAGATGGGGCTTGAACCCAGACAGCCTGGCTGCAGAGGCTGAGTATTGAACCACTCCACTGAATACCATGGGCAGGCTTTTTCCTGTTGTTGAGTCCGCCCATGTTAAAAATGAGGCCTGCTTTGTCCTTTGATGCAGCAGTCTGTCTTCCCAACTCGTTGGGAGCCAGGCCGGCTGCCTCCTGCAAAGGTACCGGGGCCAGGCATGGCTGGGGAGGCTTGGCCCCCACCAGCTGAGAGACAAGAACCGGGTGCTCTTGGCGGGAGCCTGGATTGCACTCTTTGGTCGAGCAGGAACAATTACTAATGACATTTAGAAAGAAATTAATGATGAGAAATGCAAGTTGGCATTTCAGGAGCGCCAGGCAGCAGCCGCGCGTCCGCACTCACAGGAGAGGCAGGGATGGAGGGGGGCGGGCGCGGAGGGGAGAGGGAGGAGATGGCAGAAATTAATTTTGCTGTGTCAATAATGAACATGGCCCCACTCGCTTTGCTTCTGGAGTTTAGACAAAATCAAACATGGACTGGCTGGGGCCGGTCCAGGGCTGCAGTGAGATCCCCTGTGTACTAGGTTCTGCATGGAGGCAGGTGACAGCTTTGGTTTGGTGTCTCCTTTCGGTGGCACCAGGAGGCAGAGGGGTAGGCCGGGGACAGCAAGAGGGGAGGAAGCCGCCTGAAGACTGGACCATTTGGGCACCAATCCAAGCACCACTTGTTACCCATTGCATGAGGTAGCAAGCTGCTTCTCCTTGCTGAATCTCCATTTCTTCATCAGTAAGACGGGGGACAATCGGAGATGTAAAGATAGTGTATGTATGAAGAAGAGCCGGCCCAGTTTGGGCACACAGTAGGAGCTCAATATATTGTTAGGTATTACCGTATTTCACTGACGTGTTTTAGATACACAACTTCTCATGATAACATCTCTTAAATTGGAATAGTTCCCATGTGTTACGCTTTAATTGGTCTTTTTTAAATTTGTTTGTTTGCTGTGATACATCAAATACTGGGGCATCTTATATTCTGTGGGTCTTGGATAAAATATAGCATTGATCGGAGGTTTGGTAGAAGGTAAGGAGGCCACAAGATGCTGAAACTGTTTGGGGTAGGGTTTGGGCTTCCCAGTGGGATACAGGAGTATACCATCTCCTTCCTTCCCATCAGGTGCTCCAGAATGATGGAAAAGGACCCCACCAGTCTCCTGTCTTGTGAAGGGGAGGAGATACACACAAGGAAAAGTTATTACGTAGTAACATTGACCATTTTTATAGTGTGAAGGGTGAAAACTTACAGCCCATGGCCAGGGACATCGGGGTCTTTAAATGGTGGTCTATGTTTCAAAATGGAGATTTCCTATAATTATAGTGGCTAAATTTAGGTAGTGCTTATTAAGTGTCAGACAGTGTTCTTAGCACTTTTAAGCATTAAATATTCAATTCTCATAATGCCTCTATTATTAAAATAAAGAAACTGAGGCACAAAGAGTCTAACAAACTCCCCAGACCATAGAGCTGGTCAATGCTGGAGCCAGGCTATCGGCCCCAGGTTCTGTCCTCTTTACCACTACACTAGAATTCTTGATTTTTCTACAAATCAGACCCAGTAACCCCTGGACCATAGTTCTGGTGACAGCAATCAGCTACCCCCTTTAGACACAAGGATGTGCTCCCTGGCTCAACACAACCACACCTGGTCTGCCCCACCTGGTTCACCCTCTGAGCTCCAAGTTTGAGTCCTCTGCTGCAAAACATCACACTTTGCAAATGTTATTCCACTGGTGCCTCAACAACCTGGGACCACTAGAAGCGCCCTTTACTCTCGCCATTTTGCAGACCTGATAGCTGAGGCTGGGAAAGGATAATACTCAGGAAGAAGTGGAGCCCAGGGGGAAATGGGAAGTGTGTTCCACCTATGTGGTTTGTGTGTTTGAGCAGGGGAGGCACGTGTGGCTCAGGGACCAGTCCCCACCTAAGCCAGACCTAGATGCACAGTCCAACAGCTGCATCCCTGACCTGGGGCACTACCTTAGTCTCCCCCATCCTTCCTGCTGAAGGTGCCACATCAAAAATGTAGGGTCATCCATGCTTTCGAGTTGACAGTGATGGCAGAACTTCATGGTTAGTATTCATTATGATAATATTGAACATCTGTATATCATTTTACATGTTGTAAAACCTTTTACATGTGTTATCTAATTTGGAGCTCATACCAAGTCTATGAGGTAGGTATCATTCATCCCACTTTTTAGGCAAGGAAATAGGAACTTAGAGAAGTGAAGTGACTTGTCATATATGTAGTAAGTGACTAAAGTGGGATTTGGACTTGAAAGCCCATTGTCTTTCCACCAACCCATCCACCCAACTACCTACTTCTGTATTCATGCTCTCCTCTTTCTCCTACTAGTCATCCATCTGCCACCCATCTACTTATCCATACATTCATTTGTCCATCCATTCACCATCCATCCATCTGTCCATCCATTCCTAATCCACCCATCCATCCATCTTTTCATCCATCCATCCATTCCTCATCTATCCATCCATCCATCTTCCATCCATCATCCAGCCAACCAACCAACCAACCATCCATCCATCTACCTATTCATCCATCCATGTATCCATCCACCAGTCAGCCATCCATCTTCTAACTGTTCATCCATCCATCCATCCATCCATCCATCCATCCATCCATTCAACCAGCCAGCGAACCAGCTAGCTATACATCCATTAGTATCGAGTGCTAAGAAAGTGCCAGGAACTACACTGCTTTCATGACACCTTCCTGATATGCTCTGAATTCCATATTTACCTGCTACCCACCTCTCCCTCTGCCCTAAAATTGCAAATGGACTTACACACACACACACACACACACACACACACACACACACACACACAGATTGGGGATACAGATGATTCTTGGTTTGCCTCATGGAAACCGGCGAGTTAGTTCTGCCTGGTAGTGGGAGCGAAAGTATAACGCGGACCTACTTGATCATGGTGGGGCAGGTGTGTGGGCAGTGATGATGTGCCCACAGTTTGGTTGGAAGCTGAGTATAGACAAGAAGGGCAGACAAGGTATTGCAGGCTGGGCCACCATGTTCGTCAGCCCCATCAGGGGGACCAGCTCCTGAGTAGTGGGCAGCCCCTGACATTCTGGGTAGCAGGGATCACATTTGCCCTTTCCTTTGTGCCAGGCTGGACTTTTTCAAATGGGCAAAGGTATACACCCACGTGTTTCCACAAGAACCATTGCAATCATTAAATATAATCGGTCTCAGCTGCAGTTTTGATTGCTGGGGCATGCCTACAATTCATCACAGCAAATTAGGTCCACCTTCAGAATTGCTGGCCCTGCAGCCTGGGGGGTCTGTCAGTGAGGGGAGCTGGGCTCTGTGGGCTCCGGAAGTCATTTTGTGGGGTGATAGGCCATATTTCTCAGAGTATCTGCCAGAACAGCTCTCCATCCACAGGAGTTAATTTTCTAGAAATTTCAATGACACAGGAAAGTTTCCTATTTAGCAAAAATTTGGAGGAAAGTAGAAATGGACATGATCAAAGTCTTAAAATATTATTTATAAAACCTACAAGCACTGGCTTAGTTTAGGGACCTGGACATATGTGTTCTGTATAATTAGTGACCGTGTGACCTAGATTTTCCAGGACAGCTTGGATTTCAAGTATTCCATCCCAGTCATTGGCTATTTGTCCTGATTTTTGGCTTGTGAAATGTGACTATATCTAGAGCTGGGTTTTCTCATCAAATTTAAATTTTTTTAACGTTTATTTATTTTTGAGAGAGAGAGGGAGACACAGAATCCAGAGCAGGCTCCAGGCTCTGAGCTGTCAGCACAGAGCCTGACGCCGGGCTCACACTCATGAACGGTGAACCCAAGCCCTGAGCCAAAGTCGGAGGGTTAACCCACTGAGCCACCCAGGCGCCCCTCTCATCAAATTTTAATGAATAAAAATTTAAGTTGTAAAGGCCTGGAAAGATTTTGGAAAAATTAAAGGGAACGATTCTCTCCTACTTTTTTTTTTTTCCCAACGTGGCAAAATATTTAATGCCTGTAAATGTGCCTCACGCTGACCCTCCTACCTCCCCAGCCAGGGGAGCATGGTCATCTCCATCCAGCAAGGTTTGAAAGCTGTCAGAGCCCCAATCCTCTGACAAGATTTCTGGGGAGGCCTTTCCGCAGCAGGCCTCATCCCCTTCTGCTCGGGGGAAAGAGCCCCCGCTTATATAGCCCCCTGAGGTCCTGTGTTCTTCCGTGGCCTGGCCCTGGAAACCGGGCCATTGACGATAGCCTAGACTCAGTCACGGCAGGGGAAGCCCCGTACAGCATGGAGGCAGAGAAGGTCTGGCGTCCAATGCCAGCCAGTGCTTGGCAGGTGACGTGCCCCCTGGATGGTGCCGCAACTCACCACCCCGTCCTCCCCCCGCCCCACCATCCAGCCGAGGCCTCCACAGGCTGTGTCTCACTACCACAGCCTGTGCAAACTCCAGCTTCCAACCCTCAAGCCAGAGGTGCGAGGGCAACAGCTCAGGAACGGCTCTAGACACCTTGGCTGTGTGTGTGGAGTAGGACCTCGCTCCTTCCCACCTGCCCAGCTAGCCTGTAGGTGGTAAAAGCAGTTGTTGTTTTCTCTCATTGTGGCAAAATACACGTAACGTACAATTTACCATCTTAACAATTTCAGAGTGAACACTTCAGGGGCATTAAGTCCGTTTGCTTTGTTGTGCAACCATCTCCACCATCCAGGAAACTTTTCTGCAGCGCAGAAAGTCGGTCCCCACTGAACACTTCCCCCCCCTCCCCCCCCCCCCCCCCCCAGCTCCTGGAAACCAGCAGTCTCCTTTCTGTCTCTCTGGATTTGACTACTCCAGGAACCTCACAGGAGTGGAATTACACAGTATTAGTGCTTCTGTGACTGCCTGGGTGCACTTAGCATAATGTCTTCAAAGGATCCGTCCGCTTTTAAGAAAAAAGCGTAACATGCCCTGGGCAGGGCGGGGCAAGGGACGCGGAGGAGCAGGGCAGCTCTGCTTCCTCTTGTCTCCCTGACCCTGTCAGTGGAGGCTTTGCTCCGCCACCGTTGCTTGCTGGCTGTCATTTCAGAAATGCTCGCCGAGTTTGTAGCAAGTGCAGGCTCTGAGCCGACGTGGGGGGAACGGCAGCGAACTGAGAGATGGGGCCTTGCCTGCTGCGCTCGGCCTGGTGAAGGCATTGCCATGACAGGGAGACAGGCAGGTCTGCAGCCTGAGGAAAGTGCCAGAAGGACAGCTGTGCAGATGCATCGTTGCGCCGGATGGGCAGCCCCTCGTTGAGTGGGCAGGAAGGCCTTTCTGAGGGGACTCAGATCGGATGAGAAGGGGCCTGAGAAACTGGGGGAGCAGGCTGGGCGGCGGGAATAGCCACGAAAGGATGAGAAAGCGCCTGGCCCATTTGGGGAGCTGAAAGGAGGTCTGGGGAGCCCTGGCAGGCCTGTCAGGACAGTGTCCAGGGGTCTGGATTTCTAGGTGTGTTTGGAACCTGCTGGGAGATTAATCAGAGAGTTTGCCGATCCCTGCCCCTCGAGGACAGAGTGCAGGCTGCGCCTCTCATGGGCACTTTATTTTCTCAGCTTCCATTGCCAGGAAGAGGGAGCCCTGGAGGGAACCTGGGTCATCGGCAGATGGGGGCTTCCAGAGGGTCCTAGTGGTGGTGTGAGTGTGGACAGGTTAGTTGCACACTGAGGGGAGACAAAATGCCAAATGTGACAACCTCTCAATCACTCTGTGGCACGTTGTCGGTGTAATGTCTATGTGTGTGTGTGTGTGTGTGTGCCTGTGAGTGTGTATGTACATGTGTGTGCTGAGGATTGTGGGATATCTGTGAGTGTATGTGCATGTGTGTGTATATGCATGCATATAGAATATATGTGACTCTGTGTATGTGTGTGCAATTGTAGGGTATCCGTGAGTGTGTATATGTGCGTGTGCATGTGATTATGGGGCATCCCTGAGTGAGTCTGTACATGGGATATTCATGGATGTGTGTGTGTGTAATTGTGAATTTTCCATGAGCACATGTATATGTGTGTATAAGTCATTGTGGGGGATCTGTGAGCGTGTGCATGGGATAGCTATGAGTGTGCGTATATAACAGAGTTATCCATGAGTGTGTGTGTATATGTGTGCATGGGATTGTGGGGTACCTGTGAGTGAGCGTGAGTGTGCGTGCGTGTGACCAGGGGTTCTGTGAAGTGCGTGTGTGTGTGTCTGTGTTCGGAGGTGGGTGTGGGAAGTAGGAGGAGCTCTGTGTACCATGTTGCACTCACAAGCACCCCGAGGTGCAGCCACCCCACAATGCCTGAGACACAGTCAGTGGGTGATGGGTGGAAGGGTTCCTAAGTTCTTTGGGAGAAAGAAGGTACGAAGGGATGATTATCTAGACCCTTCAGAGGATGGATAGGACACACATGGTCTGGCCTCTCCAAGTGGTTGAGGGAGGGCTCGCTGGCCTTTCTGTCTGAGATGGCCATTTTGGAGCTCCTGTGTGGCTCTGGCAAACATTGTTTGATTGGCCTGCATGGTGCTTTAAACATCGAGACATTATATATATATATTTTTTTTAAATGTACTTTTCAGTTTTCATTATAAAACTAGGTTGAGGGCGCCTGGGTTGCCCAGTAGGTTAAGCATCCAACTCTTGGTTTCCACTCAGGTCACGATCTCACAGCTTGTGAGTTCGAGCCTCACATCAGGCTCTGCACTGACAGCTTGGAGCCTGCTTGGGATTCTTTCTCTCCCCCTCTCTCTGCCCCTCCCTCACTCGTGCTCTCTCTGTCTCTCGAAATAAATAAATACTCTTTAAAAAAAAAAAAAAAAACTAGCCTGGATCTGAGGAGGACTACCCCTTTCCAACAAGGCTTGGGTTCTTGGGATGACACACAGTCCCCACCCCACCTGACTGCCTCGCACTTGGCCTGGGCTGCACTCTCTTGCAGGGTGGACTCAACAGCACTGGGTCCCAGAACTGGAGGCCCCTGTCCAGGCCCTGCTGCTCCCAGTCAGAGGAGCCCTGCTCACCACAGTTGGGTCTACTGGATCTCAGCTGTTCTTTTCCAGTACGTCTACATTTACTGTGAGTTTGGTGCCCACACTGATAGGATGCCTCAGTCTCCCCAAAGTATTCTGTGTGTGCTCTTTGAACCACAGATGCACTTTGAGGTGGGGAGAAAAACCCCTCTCTGGCCTTGGGAACCTATCCACCCAGTGCCATTCTACCGGAGTTTCAGGGGGTCTGGTTGATCTCTCCCCAGGCTCTGAGGTGCGTGCTTGGATTCCTGCCCTGCCCTGCCCTGCCCTGAGTCCATCAGGCTGCAGTCATATCTTTTAGGGGTCTGGTTCTTTGAGTCTCAAAGACTCAGGCTCTTTGAGGGCATGTTTTATTTATTTATTTATTTATTTATTTATTTATTTATTTATTTATTTTATTTTGAGAGCACGAGTAGGGAAGGGGCAGAGAGAGGGGGAGAGAGAGAATCGCAAACAGGCTCCACGCTGTCAGCACAGACTGATGCAGGGCTCCGTCTCTGGGACCGTGAGATCATGACCTGAGCCGAGATCAAGAGTCAGACACTTAACTGACTGAGCCACCCAGGCGCCCCTGAGGGCGTGTTTTAATTCCTATTCGAGATGACCTATAGCCCAGGGGCCTGGTTCCAAGCACGTTCTTGGCTGATGCCGTTGGAATGGACTTACAGGTGACACCGGCCAGTTCAGTGTCCTCACCAGGAGGGAGCCAAGGTCCATAGATGGATTTATGGTCACTTGGTGCACCACTGCCAGAACCCTTGATTCTCACTCCTTAGTCCCGAGTCTGCTAGGAACCCCAACCCAAAGGGGCCCAACCACGGGGGACCCCTCCTCCCTTTGGAGAAATAGCAACATTGGCCTCAGCCCAATTATTGCAGGACTCGGGGTCAGGGTGACCTCTGTTGCTAAGGTGGGGCAAATCTCTAAACTCCCGCTGCCTTTCATGCAGCCACTACCTGAAGTCACCTGGTTGCTGGCCTGTGACACTCTGCACGCAGAAAGCACTGCATTCTGAAGTGTGCTTCCCCTGACTCTACTGTCCCTCCAGACGGGTATTATTAGTTTCCCTGTTTTGTTGGGTGCCTCCAAATGGGAGCCTGTTTACGGCCCAGACTCCTAATAGAAGGCTGCAGTTTCCCTCCTTATAATCTATTCTCTGGTGGGTTTTATTTCCAAAGCACAGCAGTACAGAACCTGCCCCTTTGGGAGTTCGTTGGGCTTTTTTTTTTTTTTTCCCCTACAACAATCTTTTCTCTCCATTTTCACTCAAAGAAAGATGTTTTCCCACCTCATGGAACCGGCGGTTGGCCAGGCCACCCGCTGGGCTTTTTTGTGTTCTGGGTGCTGCAGGGCACTGGCGAGAGGGGCATTAGAGAGGGCCCCTTGCCTCCCCGCCTGGGCTCCGGAAACCCCAACGGTCACACCTCCAACAAAAGCTTTCAGGTGACATTTAGGCCCTGAATCTGCTCCTGCTCTTGGCTCTGAAAGAAAGTGGCAAATCCCCCTGCCAAAGCCAACCGTGCTGCTCCCTGGAAGCTGGAATCTCCCTGCAGGCCAGGAGTTCCGGATGGATTGAGGCTCTCACCCGAGAGACAGACTTCCCCGGCTAAGCGGGTGCGACGCTCACTTCCTGCTGCTCTAGAGTGGCAGACGACAGCCTGTCTCGCTGTCTGGGAGACGGGACTGGGAAAGCCTTGCACACATCCCCGAGCATGGGGCGGGGGGGCTTGCTTTTGCCTCAGAGGATGTTCCAGGGCTTTGTCCCAGGCCGGTGGGTCCCTAGCCTCACCCCGGACCCTGATGCCAAGGAGGGGTATCACTTCATACGGCAAACCTTGATCTGCTGTCTGTGTAAATGGTGGCTCGCTGGGTGGGGGCCACGGGGGGGACGCGGGGTGCATGCACGTCACAGCCTGGGCCCCCCGGGGAAGCGGCTGCATCACCGGGCAGGCATTTAGAGGGAACCTTGGCCATCACTCACTCCTAATTTTAATGACGTGCATTAGCTAAATTGTGTTCTGAGTATTCATTCAGTGCTGTTTATGGCGTGCTCTCGAGTGCGCTTACCGTTTGTCAGAAGTGCAAACTAGCGAACATACGAGCCTTTAAGACAGGCCATCTGTTCGTCTTAGACCTTTGGACGATTGTCAAACGCTTCTAAAAATAAGTGCTCACTAGCAGAGAGGGGCTGCCCAGGTGATACACAGCAGAGAGGGAAGCAGGGCTGTCTGTGTCTGTACCCTCACCAAAGGCAGAAGTATAACTTGAATGTTGGGGGTAGGGGGGAGGTGGAACCCAGGAAGGGAGCAGAGGGAGGTGGGGGGCATGAAGGCCCTGCTGGTACCCCTTTTTGGCTGGAGGTGTGAGCTTTTCCCTGTTCCGTCCCTCTCATGTAACTCCACAGCTCAAATACCTTCGATGGCTCCCCATGGCCCAGATTTAAGGGCGAACTGCCTCGTCTCGCATCACGGAGCCTCATCAATAAGGCTCCCACCTTCCTCTCCAGGCTTGTCTCCGTGGCACATACCCTGTGCTTCTGCCAAGCTGAATTATTCATTGTTCCCTCAGCATATGCTGTGCTTTCCACATTTCACAAGCAGAACGGCGCCGTGGGTAAGAGTGTGCTCTGCACACAGACTGCATGGGTGCAGATCTGGCTCGGCTGTCACCAGCTGCAGGATCTCCATGCTCTCTGTGTTCGTGCCTCAGTTTTCTCATCTGTAAAATAGGGATAACAATTGTATTTAACTCCCAGGGTTGTGAGGTTTAAATGAGTTAGTATAATCAAGGGTTGAGAGTAGTGCCTGGCACACAGTGAGCACATGATAAATGTTAGCTGTGATCATTATGAGTTTTATTGGCACCTCTGTGCCATTCTCCGGGGGGATCATTCTCCTTGGAAAACTGTGCTCATGCACCCACACACGTACACACACACACAGTGCAAACCCTAACCAGGCCATCCTCAAATGGGCAGCTGGAAGGCTGGCTTCTTCCTTAAGCACCTGCCTCTCAGAAGTCCTCTTTCCCTAGTCCCTTTTTGCAAAATCTCGTCCCCTCCTTTGGCCGTGGGCTTGTAAAGGGCCAAGATGTACCTTATTCTCTCTCTGTCTTATGCCTACTGCACTGCACAGGGCCAGGCTCCATGTTTGTTCAATAAACAAACATCAGAATCTCACTTAGCTGAAACATGGCTTCAGTGTTAACCTGAAGTGTCTACCTTTTCCCCTGGAAGCAGAGGGAATATCTTCCCATGGTTAAGGCAGATTTTTGGACCAGGCCTGTGAGAGCCACCGTGGCTGCAGCCTGCCAGGGAGTGGCCTAGCGGTGGGCAGTGGGGAGAAAGGCCATCCACCACAGCCTCTTTCCCAACCTAGAGCCAGAGAGAGGTGATGTGGGGTCAAGGTGAAGCCAGGTGGGTTCTGCAGGTGAGGGCAGGTAAGACGTTCTAGGTGTTAGGTGGATAAGTGTTCCTGCACCCTTAATTTGCCACAGGGATGTGAGGGCCAAAGCCCTGGGACCAGTCCTTCTCTGGTGGCACTTAAGAGTGAGGGTGTGTGAGTCTGGCTCCCCCGCCCCCACGGAACTGTGAGCTCCTCAAGAGAGAGGGCCCAGCCTTCAACTCCGTGTGCCAGTGCCTGGCTGGGGGCCTGACACACAGGGAGTCCGTGAACAGCTGTGGAAAAAATGAGTAAATGAGTGGCTGAATGAGTGGATGAGTGCATACCTCTCTCCCCCACAGAGTCTCCCTGAGCCTCCCCTCCTCACCAGATACCTCACTCTGCCCCCAGGGGGAGGGGGGCGGGAGGGAGAGCAGTGAATTGTGGGACTGAGGCTATACCCAGGGGGTTATGGGGAGGAGACAGTAGCTTTAGCAGACTTCTGCTGCTCCAGAGACAGGAGCCTCCTACACTCTGACATCTCTGGAGCACTCCTCAGATCCTGCCAGCCCTTGGAGGAGGAGCTGGGAGAGGCATAGTTGTTCGGATCACCAAACTCCGTGTGGCCCACGCTGCAAGCCCTGAACCCCTTGGTGCCAAGGGGGTCCAAGCATCCAAGGAGGGAACAAACAGCCCATCTCTCACAGAGATCCTTGTCTGCTCAGGAAGACTCTCCTGGACACCATTTATGGAGCACTTTCTCTTGGCCAAGCTTGGGAGCTGTGCGTGCATGTTAATTTCAGGAGTCCTCAGGGCCGCTTGGGAAGAGGGTTCTGTTATTACTGCCCCTCCCCCTAGTCCAGAGGTCAAGGACCTTGCTCAAGGCCACATGGCTATCAAGTGGCAGAGTCAGAATTCAAACCCAGGACTCAGCCTGTCTCAGCCCACTAAGCCTACTTGCGATCCCCCGGACAGTGGTGACTGAGAACAAGGCACTTGCTAAGGGCCAGGTGATGTGCTAGGACTTTACGTTTTGTCCTCAAAGTAGCTGGAGCACAGGAATTGCAGCTAATAATGCAGTCCAAGAGGGACATGCAGTGCAGAGAACTCTCCAGCCTGTGCCTGTGCATCTTGGGGTGTGTGGAGAAGTCCCTTGTTACTTCACAGACACTACTCTCCAGGCCAGCAGGTAGCCAGTGCCTCTGGTCTCCCCCGCTTGACACTGTTGGGGGTGGGTGCCATAAGGAGACCAATAAGGGTCCCAGAGAAAGGGACAGAAAGAAGAGCTAAGACCTTGAGAAGAAACCCCTGTTGCAGATTAGGGAGGGGCACACTGTGTCCATGTGTGTGTGTGATTGTTGAGGTGCACAGTGTGTGTTGGGCCAGGGATGCCTCCTGGTTTGGGGGAGACCAGAAGGGGCCCACGACAGAACCTCTGACTGGAGCACTTAGGTGTGTGTCAGTGCTTTAGGGAGGAAGGTCCAGCAACAGGTTCTGTGCTCCTAGCACTCTCCTCTGTGCTCGGCACACACCCTGGCTTGGGCTCTAGGTTGGGATCATTTGGCTGCTGAATCCCAGCAACAAGCAAGGTGGCTATCACCCAGCAGATTCAATGAAGGCTTGTTGAATGAATGAATGGCCATACAAATGAAGGCAAGGGTGTAACAAAAGGTTCCTTGTCCCCAAGCGCTCTGCTGACAACTTGCGCGGATAGAGGTCTCAGCGGGACCCCAGACACGACACCTATAGCACCCACCAGCCTGCCACACCCTCACCCATCAGGAACTTATGTGCCCGGGGCAGGTGACCCAGTGTGCCAGGCATAGGCACCCAAAACAGGTCCTAGCAGAAACCTCTCTCCTTGAGAGCTGCGTGCACTCTGCAGAGTGAATGCATCTCAGCTGCAAACCAGTGCCCCTATCCCCTCCCTCCCTTCCCCCCACCCCCATTTTATTTTTTTCACCTGCTTCTCTGCCCACACCTGCGTCTCCCTGGCAGGCAGAAAGGCCCTTGTGGATGCCAGGCCTCCCCTCTGGGTGCCTTCCAGTCCTTCCTGGCTCCCACCCCCACCCCACCCCCGGCCTTTATGGTGCTGGGAAGTGTTTATCTGCAGGGTTGGTAGTATCTTTAAAAAACGATTTTCTTCCTTCTCTGAAGAGGCTAAATATAGTACAGGCATAAATAGAGAAATAGACATTAAGCCAAATGCCCTTGTGAGAGCCATGCCGGGTGGAAGGGGCTCTTTAAGACGGCTTGATGAAGCCCCCGCCCCTCGAACCACAGCAGCTAGCCTCGGGGAAGGAGCCGAGGCTTTTCGGTGTTCACCTGTGCCGATCGGCCGTGGCTCTGCCAGGAGCCGCTCAGCGCACAGGTGTGTTGGGTGATTGGTGAGTCCTGGTGACGGGTCCCCGCCACCCCCTCTGCCCTTCCAGAGACTGTGCCCTCAGGCTGTGGAGGAGCCCATGCCCTCCCCAGCCAAACACCTGGCCTCCTCAGCACCCCCCAGCACACACACCCTTGTTGGGTGGCATGGACCGTTCTCCCTCGCTGAGCCACCATCTGCACCATCCATCCCGCACAAACGTTTGGGTGTCTGTGTTCTTGAGCATCCCCCCCACCCCCCAGCAGGCCCCTTGAGAGGGGTGGGCCCAGCTGGAGTTTTCCCCTACCCTGCTCTGTGCCTGACCCAGAGCAGAGTATCCAGCAGGTACTTAATAACGCAGTGCCGCATGAATTCTGGTGCCCGGTCCCCTTGGGACATCAAGTTTCGACATTTCCATCTGCTATGACATCCTGGGCTTTTGTTCTTGTAGAACTTCAAGGAAGTTTTACCCTTCGGTCTCAGAACTCTCTCTGAGGAAGTTCTTTCTTGAGTCTCACTCAAGAACTGCCTGCTCCTGCTCCTTAAGAGAAAAGGCCCACTGTGGTTTTCGTCTGACAGGTGGCATTTATTCTCTTATTTTCCTGACCAGTGGTCCTAAGCATAGGCTCCTGCCTCCTGGATTTCTGTGCCAGCAGCCTGTGGATGAGCCAGTGTGGACCACGTGTGTTATACTGGCCCTGTTCTTGGCCCTGTGCTTGCCTCCTGACAAGAGGCTGTTTCATTATCCAGAGATCCCTGGACACCCCCCTTTCCCCCATGGTAGTGGTGGGTGGTCCTTGAGGATTTTGTAGAGATCAAATATCATGTCTGGTTTTCTGTTGCTTATGGAACAGAGTCTACATTCAGGGACATTCAGGGCCTAAATCCCTCCCGGTCCTCCATGTACCTCTCTGCTGGGATCATCCCTCTGGTGCCTGCATTTGCCAGGCTTATTCCAGCTTCCACACTTTTGTGTTGTGTTGTGCTGTGTCTTCCACTCAGAGCGCCCTCTCCCCTTTCCATGTTTCAACATCCTACCCGTACACTTAGCCGTTTATTTATCCTTCCATTGATTCATTCAAAAATATTTACTTAGTGTCTACTTCGTGCCAGGAACCATAATTTGAGGACAGAAAAAGAACTGTATATGTTTATCCTCCTAACCTCCCTCCTCCCCTCTCTCCTCCCCATCCCCCCACAAATAAAGGACTGACCACACCCAGGTACCCTGGCCACGTGGCACTGTTAATTGACTGGCTGTTGGCAGGGTGGCAGAGTGAGACCCCCGATCGTTCCTGGGCAGCTGTGCCTGTCATGTCACCACTGGGCACTGCATGCCCAGCCCTGGGCCAAGCACTGTGGGGTAGGAGAGGAGGTGATGCAGTTCAGCAGAGGAGGCTAGTCTTGCGCTTGGGAAGCACATAGATGTGTGGGAGGTGGGTCAGAAGGCCTGGGGGCGCTGCAGGGAGGGATGGCAAGTGACTAGGTGCCTGGAGGACCTCAAGCATGGTCTGGTTGGGAGGAAAGAGAGAGGAAGTGAGAAGTGAATCAGCAAAGGCTTGGAAGCCAGGAGGATGTTTTGCTGTAGGGTGGGTTTGGCTCCCTGCAGGACTGGCTGCCTGTCCGTGCACAAGTGCAGGGAGAGGTGCCTGGGCTGGAGGGTGGGCGTTCCCATGGAAACCGCCGCATCCCATCTGTGGCCTCAGACAACCTGCCTTGTGCCTCTGGGTCCGTGGCACCCCCACTGAGGTGCCAGGCCTCGCTGGCAGAGTCTGTCCTCATGCCTGGTGTGGAGTGTGGATGATCTGTGGACTGGGATGCCCGTGAGTTGTGGGGTGCTGGGAAGCCTGCCTTCCCACCCAAGGCCCTTGCTTTCTTGGATTCCAGTTGCCTGGATCAACCCTGCCTGATTCCTAGCTGGATGACCTTGAACCGGTAACTGAGCCTCTCTGAGCCTCATATCCTCATCTTAACCACGTCCTACCTTGTAAGGCTATTGTGGGGATTGAAAGAAATGTACCTCTAACAGCACAGAGCACGTGTGCTTGCCAAGCACCAGCCATGTGGCCTGTACCCAGGAGCCCAAGGAAAGAGGACAGCAGTGGTTGGCGCTCTGTGCTGCGGGCATCAGCAGGCATCTGCTTCGAGCGGACAGGGCACTGCCCCTCCCTGGCGGTGAGCTTGCCGCAGGGGTTGGTGACATCACCACCAAGGCAGCAGCAGTGCCGACTGTGGGAAGGGGGTTGCCACGGGGGCCCTGGGCCAGGGAGCAGAGGTGGCTCCAGGCCCCCCCGCAAAGCTGTGGGCGTCCGACATTCTCTGGTGGCCCTCACAGCTCAGACCCGGAGCCCGGGAGAGAGACGCAGCGCTGCGTCTGACCTCTGGTGGTCATCTGCAGAGCTGCAGGCCGGCGGCTCCCAGCCCCAGAGGAGTCCCTGAGCGGGCTGGGGCGCCCAGCTGTTGGGGAGGCAGGGGCACCCCTGAGACCTTGCTCCTCATGACTGGAGGTCCAGTGCTGCCCCCAAGCAGGGGCTCCTCTGCCTCTGGCGGATATTGCTTCCTTTCTCCAGGTGGCATGAGGTTGGACACTACTTGAGGCTTTGATAAGATGGGTCTGGATTTAGAACAGGGACCATTGAAAAGAAAATCACACTTGGAGGCCAAATGCCACCCCCGGCCCCAGGCCAATGGCTCCTCTGAAAACAGATCAGCGCCGCTGGCCTGCTCCGTCTGGCATCAGGGAAGAAATGCCACGGGCTATGGTGAGAGGGAAGCGTTTGGCCAGAGGGTCCCACCTGGACCCTGGACGCCCAGGCGGTTTCGGGCAATCCGGGCAAACCGCACACTCTTCTGGCCGCAGCGCTGTCACGTGACCCGACTGGCAGGCTGCCTCCTCCGGCGCCCTCCCGCTGGGTGACCCGTCCTCGGCCGCAGGCACCACTGCCTCAGCACGTCTGTGCCACTCGGGTGTTTCTTGGCCGGAGAGCCGCACGGCACATCTGCTGTCTCCCTCCGCGAGGCTCGGAGCAGCTCCCCGGGAGGACCGACAGGGGGTTCTGGGGAAAGCCTGCCGGCAATCAGATAAGAGTGTGCTCCTCCTCATCAGAGCAAAAGGGAGACGGAGAGAGGTGAGCAAGGAAGGTTTTAATTCCTGCCAGTCTCCTCCTGGCATGTCCCCTCGCCCTCCCTATAGCCAGCCCCCGTGGTTAAGGCCTGAACGGTCTTTAAAAAAACAATTTATAGAGAGCCCAGGTTGGCAGCAACAGGAACTCATCCCCGAGCCCCAGAGCAACGTGGCGTCTTGGCAGCTGTGTCCCCCGAGCACTTTTTCCTTGTTGCATTTTGTTTTGTAATAATCGAGACGCTTTTCTGTGGCTCCCGGCGTAAATGCACTGAGTGGGAGGGGACGGGCCTGCTCTCCATTCTTCTGCCCTCATGCGTGTCTCCTTTCTTCGCCTTTGCAGAACCACACGATGAGCCAGCACGCACAGTGAGGGACCGCTCGACAGGACGCCTCTCCGCAGAAGGCTTGCCGGAGACGCCGTGGGGAGGGCCATTTGAACATTACATCCAATCAAAGTGTCATTTGCAACCCAGATGTAAAACTCTAATGATTTGGCCATGAGGCGCTGCTATTATAAGCAGCTGGAAATGAATATTAATGGCAGAGATTAAAAGTATTCCATGCTCAGTATTTTTTATTGTCCTGCTACAGCTAGTGTGCTTTTAGAGTTTCCGCCGAAGACTACATTTCTAGAGTTAGAGAAACCCGCTTTTTGAGGCTATTGTCCTTTGTTCCTTCATGTATTATATTGATAGTTTTAAAAAAGGATTAGTGTGATTTTTTTTTTCCTTTGCTTCTTTTTTTTCTTTCTTGTTTTTCTTTCCTCCCCCCCCCCCCCTTCGGTTAACTACTTTTTAATTGCAATTCTAGGTAATTGTGCATCGTGATGTGATTGCTTGGCTATTGTCTGAATATTTCCTTTTAATTTTTTAATTAAAGACTAATGCTTTGATTGGATTTGCCAGTTCACCGGACAGTGATTAAAACTATGTAATGAATATAATCGGTTTCAGTGCAACTGGATGGTCTGCTTTTAAATGTGACTTAATCTGACTGCAGTAACTAGTACAGTTCAATAAAGGGAATCCATGCGATTAGCATCTGCTGCCTGGTTCTCTCCTCCCCAGCTTGGGGCTCTGGGGGGGAGGGGGGGCTGTCGTCACCCATAGGGTGTGTCCCTACGAGACCCCCTTGGGATCACATGTGCCTGTGGGGACCTGCGCACAATAGACCCAGCTTCCCTCAGGAAGGAGGACACATAGTAACCTGACACATGCAGTCTGGATCAGGTGGCAGTGGTCATAGAAGTCGGAACAGAAGGGATCCTTAAAGATGAAATACTCTGATCTTTTCATTTGTGGATGGGAGAAGCTCAGGCGTAAGTGGGCTTATCCATGATGGGCCCTTGTTTCTCCCTCTGGGGATGGCTCTCCCACATGCTGGATGCAGGTGGTCAAACGGTTAACCCTTACTTCCCCAGGACTTCAGGCAGGACTTGGATTCTAGTTGTGGCCACGGCATGAGGATGTGACAGGAGCTAGGGGTGACTCCCCAACCCCATGAGATAACAGGGCTGGGGGCTGCAGAGTGGAGCCGGGTGGGAGCAGCAGGTTCCCACAGACATCAGTGAGACGTGAAAGTGCTGAGACCCGTGGCCGGGGCCAGGACTCTAGTGGGGCAAGCGAGGTGCCTACAGCACAAAATCTCAGGGCCCCCCCTCCCTGCCCTTGCAAACCCCAAGAAGGGGTGTTTCCTGACACTCTACACCCTGGTTGCTTTGCTTTCCTCACCTCCCCCTGGCCCTGCTGGCACCCCAGGGCCCACCCGGCAACCTCAGGCTCCCACACCTCCGTCATGCTGGTTCCTGACTGACTTGCCAATCAGAGGCCAGGGCTTCAGAACCTGCGCGGGGAAGCCCTTCCTTGTTAACTTTTCACAAGGGGCAAGAAAATTGGTTATTACCCTCTGCAGAGCGGAAATGAAACAGGCAGACAGATTGCACCTAATTACAATGTAATACTAAGTCCGGGCGTGGAATTTGTAGCAATTATACCCAGCATCTTCTGACTCCCATATCGAGGGGCTTCTGGTGACCTGTAAGAGTTCCCCTTTAAAAAGCATCCCCATGTAAGCGGGTGGGACGTTTAGTTTTACAAAATGCACATCACACCTGCACGGACAGACTCCCGCCAATGCTGGGCAAAATGGAGCAGTCGCCCCTAGAATTCGGGGTTCTTGCCTCCTGGAAGTCCAAGGCAGCAAACTTCAATTGTCAGTACCCTACAGACTTGGCCATTTTAGTGGGGAGACCTCAGGGTAGGTATCAGTGTTCCCCAAAGTGTGGCCAGCCACAGTCTGCCCTGCATCCACAGCCAGGCCTGCCTTGGAGACAGCACCAAAGGCTGTGGGCAGGACCAGCATGTCCCAGGGCTTGCCAGATCACCGTCTCTGGGCCCTCTCCAGCTCCAGATTTATCCTGAACCCCATGGAGCCCAGGTGAGTCCTCAGTAAGTACCAACAGAAGATTTGATTTGACGGTTGGTGGCGTAGGGCTAAATTAGTCACTGCCCCCATTAAAAATACAGCGGGGGGTTTAAGAGCTTTTCACGCCATGTGGGAATCAGCAGCGAAGCCGGCGGATGCCTTGGGTAAGGAGAGAGGCGGCCTAGGGGACCGGGAGGTAATGAGGTTTATGGCGATGACAAGGCAGCCAGGGAACCCCACCGACTCCCCCCTCGCCTGGGCCCATTGTTCTCTGGCTGGCTCTGCCCCCGCCCTTCTGCTGAGAGCCCCTCGTGACTTCTTGAGGGGAGGGGGCTCAAAGGGGGACACAGGGGCCTTTACTGGGATTGGTATTCATCACCATCAGACACTACTGGGGTGGGGGTTGTGCAGGGCTATAAGCCTGTGCTTTGGAGACCAGCCCCCACCTCTCTCCAAAGGATTTGAAGCTGGGACAAGCCAGTTTACCTCTCAGTTCTGGCGGACCTTGCGGGGTCACTGGGAGGCTTAAATGCCATGATGCCTGTTGAAGGGCTGAAGACCCGGAAGTGGAATGGTGGTTGTTAGGAAAATGATGCAGCCAGGCCTCTCACACAGGAGGGGCCCCCTTTCAGCCTGGAGGGTGTGATGGAATCAGTCACTGGCAGTTTGGATGCTTGAGTGGGCAAGGTGACTGGAAACCTAAGGTTCATTGTTGCTGCATTTGCATGTACAAATTACCGGTTTCTAGGGGCTCTGTAGGTGCAGGAATTCTGCCCAGGCTAAGAAATGGACTAGGACACCTGGGCCACAGATTCCTGTCATTGGGTACCTGCCTAGAGCTTCTGGAAGCAGGTGGATAAGGGTTTTGGTCTCAGTGGAGAAGCTGCTGTAGGAAAAAAACTTCTGAAGTTCCCCCAGCCACAGACGATGCTCTCCTAAACTCACAGCATGTTTAATATTTAGTTTTTCACCTGTTTTTTTTAATTCCCTTCTAAAACATGCATTCTTGGGGGTGGGTTCTGCACCTACAAGCATTTAGTAGGTAGAACCAAACTTTAAGCCATCAGCCATCCAGCCAGCACGTATTTACTGGGGATTTCTGGGGGTACAGAGATGGACAGGCGATGTGGCCCCTGCCCTCACAGAGCTCACAGTCACGTGACAGCCACCTAGCAAGCAAGCCTGTCAGTAAATACCTAGCCACACACAGTCACAAGTGCTGTGATGGACAAGGACTGGAACTGTGTAAGATGAGTGGGGACCACGTCAGAGGCAGGGGTGCAGGGAGGAAGGCTGTGCTGAGGAAGTGAAGTCAGATGACACCTGAAGAAGGAAGGGACCCAGGCAATGAGAAGCCTCAATTGGGAAACCAGAAGTATCCTCAGGGGTCTCTAGTTGTATTGGGTTTCAACTTCAGATGGTTTGAAACAAGCCCAGAGGATGTCAGTCTTGTCCAAGGCCACATGGTTCAGGATAGAATTGAGACTCTAATTTGGGTGTCCTGCCTTCTAGCCTTGGTGTCTGATTTCCTTCTGTGGCCACCTTTTATTTGTTGAAAGTCAAATTGAATAACTATTATTATTATGAGTAAAATGGCATATTGTGTAGGAGAGACTGCTAGCTCTCCTCCTTTTCCTTAATAAATTAACTGTGATTTTTATCTGAGCAAATGTTACTTTGGACAGGGTCAGATTATACATCCTATCCTTCCTAGAAGTTAGGCATAGCCATATTACTATTGAAAGCTATACCGTTTTGATGATGGGATGTAAATGAAGGTGGTATATGTACATTCTAAATGAAATGAGCTCATCCCTTTCTCTTCCTGATGGCTGGAATGTAGATGTAACAGCTGGAGTTCCAGAAGCCATTTTGAACCATGAGGTAACCTGGAAATGGAAGACATACATGGGTTGAGCAACAATATAGAAGGAGCCTGGGCTCCAACTGTGCCAAATGCCTACTAACTCTGTCCTGCTTCCCAATAGGTTTCTTGAACTTGAGAGAGAAATAAACTTCTTTCTTGCTTAAGCCATTATTATGTGTGTTTTTCTATTGCAGTTGAATCAATTCTTAACTACTACAAATTAAAATATATACATATATAGCTTCCAAGCAAGAGCAAATTTAGAAGATTTAAGGACATGAGATGGTTGAAAATGTCTAAAGGTTAAGAGATATACCTCAATGATATACTGTAATCAATTTGGCCAATAAATACATTGGGTTGGGCTGATCTGGGCTGGAGGATTAACTTGGCTGATCCGCACTGGGTTGTTGGCTATTGGTTAATGTAGGATGGCCCTGGCTGGGATGACTGGGGCAACTTTGCTCTTCATTATCCTCTCACAGGGTAGCCAAGCACGTTCTTCTCATGGCATTGGCCAAGGGCAAGAGCAGAATAAGGAGTGGTTTTCCAGCTTCTGCTTGTGTATCATGCTTGTTCATGTGCCATTGACCAAAGGATATCACATGGTGAAACTTATACTCAAGGGCAGGGAAATACACTTCACCTTCTGGTGGGAGGAGCTGTAAAATCTCAGAACAAAGGGGCTGGACTCGGGGAAGGATGGAGAATTAGGGTCATTAATATAGCTAATCTACCACGGAGCTGAAGGGCCCCCTTCTCTTCCTATTAATTACCAAAGTGAAACCTGGTAATTAATAGGTACCATCTGTGACCACAGTTTTGGAAGTGGGCAAATTGAGGTTGTCCAGCTTAGCCTTGATTTGTTGGACCTTGTTTTTGGAGAAGAGAGGCACCCTAAAAAGATTTGTCTCCCAAAGCTTGTTATCCATCAAGGCAAGTTCACAGGACCACTATTGTTACGATTTACGGCTGAATTTGGTTCACCGAGGCTTCCTAGTAGACTGACCAAGGATTATACACTCTGCACGGCACTCTCAATTTCAGGGAATGAGAGAAAACTCACAACACTTAACAGAAGCTGAACATTTGCAACACAGTCTTGTGCAATCTCCTTCCAGAAGCATCAAATGGCTTATGGTTTGCCATGTACATCCCAGCTGTTCCCTTCCTCCATGCTTTTCCCCATGCTGCCACCTCTTCCTAGAATGCCCCTCCCTTCTGTTTTGCCTGGTTAGCTCCCAAGTTTTAAACTCAGCTCATTGAACTCATTAAGCTCATTAAATTTAGGTGTCTAATTCCCAGGGCTAAGACCTGGGTGAGGTGAGGTGAGGGAAGCATCCACCTTGAGTGCAAAATTTCAGGGAGAACCAAAAAGCTCAGTAATCAAGATAAACAATATGTTAATGCAATATTTTAAAAATCAAATTGTCAAACTGCGACCTGCAGGCTAGCTGCCCGTTTTTGAAAAAGATTTATAGGAACCAGGGCTAGGTTAGGGTGAAGCCACTGAGGTAGGGTCATGCAAATGCAGCATTAGATCCTGTCTTTAAAATGTTGCTAGTTTGTTCCTTGTGGACTTCTTTTTGCATTGATTTTGATTTTTTGAAAAACATTGCATTGAAGGATTATTCTGAGTTGTTTGGCATTCATTGCAGTTTTGTGCCCAAGGAAACTGCTTCACTCTTTGTACCCTGGTCTGGATATGTATCCATCCTCCAGGCAACCTAGTCTGACCCCCACAATCAGGTAAAATATTCTGATATAAGAATCTTGATAATACCCAATGCATAGGCCTATCACTGGGCACCTACACACTTTTGCCACTGTCTCTGGACTGTGTATCAGTCAGTATAAGTGAGGTTATGACACAGTAACAAAAAGGACCCAAATTATAATGGTTGAACACAACAAAGATTTCTTTCTCACTCATATTACATGGCCATCTTGGATCTTGCGGGAGCTTTCTTTATCCTCATCACTCAGTAAGTCCTGCTCTGGGAGCAGCCACCACCATAAATGTGGTTGTAATCAAGCCAGAGAAAGAGAACTTGGAAGGGTCTCACAGTGCCAATTCAATACTCTGCCCTGGGAGTCACACACACGTGCACACACACCACGCACAGACACACACACACACACACAGAGCCCTTCAACTCACAACTCACTGGCCAGTAGTTGTCATATGGTCCTACCCCATCACAAGGAACCAGGAAGTGCAACCCTGCCACGTGCCCAGAACTAAGAACAGGCAACGTTTGGCAAATTACACTAATGACTACCACAGACTGTCTTCCTCTCCACCTATCCTTTACTATACAACCTCTCTGAGGGGAGAGGCTTACTTTTAGTACATCTGGGTATATCCAGCAGCCTGCACAGGATCTTCAGCAGACAAGTATTCACTGAACGTATGCAGAAATTGTGAAAGTGGATAAATGACACTTTAAAGGGCCTAGAGGAAGATAAGCATGCATATGAAGACATAGTACAGCCTAAAGCTGCAGAGTAAGTCAGACCTGGATCAACCCTCAGCTTTACTACTTATTCGCTGTGTGATCCCAAGCAAGGCACTTAACTTCTCTGAGACTCGGTGTTTTCATTGACAAAATGAGACAGATAGTAAATAGTCTTACCTCGCAAATTAATGTGAAGTTGAAATGAGATAAGAATGACCGTGACATTAAATACTATCACTTGAGCATTCATTATGTGCCTGACAGCATTCTAAGCAGCCGGCACAGGTATTAATTCTTTCAGTCCACACAACATTATCACGTGGGTACTGTGATCCCCTCCGTACAGAGAGAGCATAAGTAACTTGCTAGCTCCGATTCTAATCCAGGCAGTCAGGCTCCAGAGCCCTGTTTTCAGCCCCAGATGCACTTCGGCAGAGCGCACAGGAATGGTGGCACCTAAAACTCTCGTTCCTGGAGCTGATTCTAGGTGTGGGTCGGGTCAGGCGGAGTCGGGACCCGGCAGGTCCGCGCGCTCGGGTTCTCCAGGAGCCAGCTCTAGGACCCGAGGCTGAGACAAGGCGGCTCGGCCCGCCCCTCCCTTCCCTGATCCATGATTGGCCAGACTGGGTGCCGGCCCCGCCCACCCGGCTTCCGCCTCGGGCAGCGGGCTGAGCGCGATCCGCGCGCTGTGAACTTATTTGTAGAGTTATTAATTACTGAAGGGCGCAAACCGTGCTTCTGTGCATAAAAATATGTTTGAGCAGTTTCTACTTAAACTTTAAAGAGAACGTTAATCAATTTTATCTTAACAAAATGACCTTAAGCAGGGGAAAAAAAAATTGGTGTTATTTGCCCAAACAGGCAAATTAATTTCTCTCTCTTGAGAAATCTGAGAAGTTTCCAGAAATAGCTATGCATAATTTACACCTGCCCTGGCCGCTCCTAGTTTAACGCCAAGCCCAGTCACGGGCCCTACCCAGCCCCAGGCCCAGAAAGAAGGAAAACAGATCCTTGCAAAGGCTTTGTCCGCCCATGCTTGCCAGTCTTCTCCTCAGCCCAGCCTTTCCACGACCTTGGGAAACGGCCCTGAGGGTAGCGGGCAAGGTAGTTCCTGAGGGGCCTGCCCAGCCTCGGTCAAGGTCACTGGAAGGAGAGGGACAGCTCCCTAGTGGGAGGGCCTGGGAATTCTTGGGAGACCTAGGGAGGGTCTCCAGCGGATAATATTTTCGCCCAGCCTTCAGGCTCCCTTCTGAGGCACCTGACCTGCACGTGCCTGCTTATCGCTCTCTACCACCCACTTCACTCTGGAGGGATTCCCAGCAAGGCAGGCTCCAGAACATTCAGCTGAGCCAGTATTGTAGTCCGATTCCCTGCCCTACACCCCAGACCTCTAATGCGCTTGCGCGGGGGGGGGGGGGGGGGGGGGGGGTCCCACGTGGTCTGCCTGGAGTATGGGGCTTAGAGGCAGGAACAGGGGCCCTTGGTCTGTATCCCTGCCCGCCTTTAGCGGCAGTGTGAGTTTTGGCAGGCCATTCAGACTCTCTGGACTTGGGTGCCCCCGTCTGAAGGTGGAGATTGTGTTCCTCTTGCCCGCTCTCCACCCCCCCCCCCCCCCCCCAAGCAGCTGTGAAGATGGAATGTGGATCCTGGGGGTCTGCCCCGGAGAGAGCAGTGTTTTGTCTGCCTCTGCTGTAGCCCCAGCACCTAGAACAGTGCCTGAACATAGCTGATGCGCAATACATATTTATTGATTTAATGAATGGATTAAAAGTGCTGAATGCAGTACAGCAGCAGGCCCACCTTATCCGCTGGGCGGGGGGGATGCCTGAAACCACAGATCCCATGAACCAGATATATTCTAGGTTTTTCCCTATACATACATACCTATGATAAAGTTTAATTTATAAATTAAGCACAGTAAGAGATGAACAACAATAATAAAAATAGAACGATTGTAATAATATAATGGTAATAAAAGGTATGTGAATATAGTTTCTCTCGCACACTCTCAAAATATCTTATTGTACCCATGTACTCATGCTTCTTCTTGTGATGATATGAGGCGATAAAATGCCTGTGTGAGGAAAAATATGAGGTAAGGTAAATGACAGGCATCGGGACCCAGCGTTAGGCTACCTGACCCGACAGTACTTAGAAGGAGGATCGTTTGCTTCCAGACGCAGTTGACTGGCTGACTTCAGGTGACTAAAACCACAGAAATCAAAACTGTGCATGGGGGGGAGGGGACGCAACTTTCATTGTTTCATTATTATTACTAGTAGTGGTATCGCAGTAGGATTTTTTTTTTAATTTCCCAAACGTAAAATTCGGTCAGAATAAAGAAAATTGTTTTTCAAACTGCATTTGCCCGTTAGCTATCCTCACACCCAGAAGATTCTGATAGATCAGTTGGAGAGAATTCCCCTCCCCCCACTCCCTTTAAAATCACTATCTTGCATCTTGTAAGTGCTCAATGCGTATTTATCGAGTGACTGGCTGCGGCCTGCAGCAGGGCCAAAAGGACCAAGCAGGCCAGGTGAATGAGCGGAATGGGGCAGAGGGGCCAGTCGGACGGCAGGGCAGTAAATGTCCTTCTCAAGGAGGTCCAGCTGCTTGTGGCCAAGAATGCAGATACAAGTTGCTAGATTTTCTGATTTTTCAGGAGGAAGAAATCCAGCTTTTATTGTGAAAACATCTCAATTTATTCCTGTTGGTAATTACCTCAGAGTGAAATTTAAAAACACACACAAAATGGGGCACCTGGGTGGCTCAGTCTGTTAAGCGTTCGACTTTGGCTCATGTCATGATCTCACGGTTCGTGAGTTCAAGTCCCGCATTGGGCTCTCTGCTGACAGCTTGGAGCCTGGAGCCTGCTTCAGATTCTTTGTCTCTCTTTCTCTCTCTGCCTCTCCCCCACTTGCACTCTGTGTCCCTCTCTCTGAAAAATAAACATTAAAAATTTTCAAAATAAAAATAGAAACACACACAAAAATCCCCACAAAATCCATGTGTGCCAAGGAAAACACTTCCGGGGGATACATTTGGTCATGGGGCCACAGGTTTGAGGCCTCATGAGAGCACGTGAGACAATGCCACAGGGGCTGAATCTTTGGACACCAAATAAGAGAGAGGGGAACGTATGATCAACTCCTCTTAGGTCACAGAGAGATGGATCAGCTGGAGAGGAACTAAGCACTTGGTTCGAAGGCTGGGGGATTTAGCCCCTGTCCTGGGTCGTGGGCCAGAGATGGAACTCGGAGAACACACCCTGCTTCTCTCGTCCTCAGATGATTTGTCTATTTTCCTTTCCCACGTCAGGGCCTGGAGGCCGTCAGAGCTGGATTCTAGGGCCTCTCTCCACCTCAGTTTCCTCATCTGTAGAACAGGGATAAAGAAACTCTCCTGGAGCTGTGAGAATTTGATGGGGTGACCCAGTAGGCACTTAGCACAGTTCCTGGCTGGTTGTGTGCAAGGTGAGCATGAAAAGGGATGGTAACCTCATCCCTACAGGCAGGCTGAGGGCTCCAGAGGCACCAAAAGGACTCTCATAGAAAGAGAGGGGCCATGTGGAAATGAGTGTTTGTCCCTGAATTTCTGAGGGGTGACCGGGCTACAGATGTGGAACAGACAACCCCAGAAATAGAGGGAGTTTCAGAGCTCTGGGATGATACTGCCTGCACCATAACAGCACACATGGATTGGGGCCTTGCTGTGTGCTTCTCGTGCAGGGCAGCAAGCACTGGGCTTCGAGTCCACGAGCTCCTGTCACCATCTCTGTGTGTGACTTTGGGTCCATTCCTTGCCTACTCTGGGCCTCAGTTTTCCCATCTGTGACATACAGTGTTGAATCAGAAGCTCTCTGAGTTCATCTTGCTTTTAGAGCCCCCTGTGCTTATGAACTTCCTTGGGAAGGCTGGGGCCTGGAGCAGACCTCAAGGATGGCTTCTGAAGCCATAAATGGGGACAAAGACAACTCTACCCGAGGCCAAAGAGAGGATCTGGGGACATGCTGCAGTTGACAGTACTCTGCACCAAAGGACAGCACAGAGCTGTGCTGTCAGCGTAAAGCCAAATGCAGGGCTCAAACTCACTAAGTGTGAAATCCTGACCTGAGCCGAAACCAAGAGTCGGACGCTTAACCGACTGAGCCACTCAGGCACCCCAGGAGAACCTCTTCCCTGGCACCCCGAGGGCTCCTGGCTGGGCTCCTGGCTCTGCCCTGCACCCTGTACCTTAGGAATCGTGGGTTTGTGCTCCCTCCTGGCATCTCCGGAATCTCATTCTTCCTTCTCCTGGGCCCAAACAGAGCCTACAGGCTTCTTTGGGGCTTAGCTCAAATGCTACCACTGACACTCCTCAGGCACCTGCCTGGATTTGCCCTCGCTCCTCAATCCCCACAACATCTAGCACAGTGGAAGGCACACGGGGGCTGCTTGCTGAATTCACAGTCCTGATGGTTATTTCTCATTTTCTTCATTCTCGTTTTACAGCAAGGGAAGCTGGGGCTCGGCTGTATCAGCTGGTGGGTGGTGAAGTCGAGACACGAAGCCAGGTGATCTGTCTGTAAGGCTCGGCTCCAGCCAGACAAACCATGTGGATGTTTAAAATAAAATGATTTTTTAAAAACGTAGTGATTAAATAATAATAGAAAAAAGTTTAAAGTATTCAAAAGGATAGGAAATGAACATCACTAAAAAATATTAACTATTCTTCCTACATATACTCATATTTTCCAGCCTCATTCCTGCTATTTTTTTTAAAAAATTTTTTATTTAAATTCAAGGTAGTTAATATATAGCGTAGTGTTGGTTTCTGGACTAGAATTTAGTGATTCATCACTTACATATAACAACTGGTGCTCATCGCAACAGGTGCCCTCCTTAATGCCCACCACCCATTGGTTTATTTATTTGTTTGTTTATTTTTTAAAGTATATTTTATTTATTTATTCTGAGAGGGGGAGGGGCAGAGAGCGGGAGAAAGAGAATCCCAAGCAGGCTCTGCACTGCCAGCACGGAGCCTGACGCAAGGCTCCATCCCATGAACCGTGAGACCATGACCTGAGCTGAGATCAAGACTCCACCGCTTAACTAAGCCACCCAGGTGCCCCCATCACCCATTTAGCCCATCCCCCACCCACCTCCCCTCCATCAACCCTCAGTTTGTTACCTGTATTTAAGAGTCTCTTATGGTTTGCCTCCCTCTCTGTCTTTATCTTATTTTTCCTTCCCTTCCCCTATGTTCTTCTGTTTTGTTTCTTAAATTCTACATATGCCTGAAATCATATGATATTTGTCTTTCTCTGGCTGACTTATTTCACTTAGCATAATACACTCTACCTCCATCCACGTTGTTGCAAATGGCAAGATTTCATTCTTTTTGATTGCCAAGTTATATTCCATTTTATATATATCACATCTTTATCCATTCATCAGTCCATGGACACTTGATCCCTCTCCATAGTTTTGCTATTGTTGATAGTGCTGCTATAAATATCAGGGTGCATGTACCCCTTCAAATCTGTAGCTTTATATCCTTTGGGTAAATGCCCAATAATGTGATTACTGGATCATAAGGTAAGTTCTATTTTTAACTTTTTGAGGAACCTCCATACTGTTTTTTCAGTGGCTGCACCAGTTTGCATTCCTACCAACAGTGCAAGATCATTTCTTTTTCTCCACATCCTCAACAACATCTGTTGTTGCCTGAGTTGTTAATTTTAGCCGTTCTGACAAGTGTGAGGTGGTATCTCATTGTGGTTTTGATTTGTATTTCCCTGATGATGAGTGATGTTGAGCATCTTTTCATGTGTCTGTTAGCCATCTGGATGTCTTCTTTGGAAAACTGCCTATTCATATCTTCTGCCCATTTCTTCACTGGATTATTTGTTTTTTGGGTGTTCAGTTTGATAAGTTCTTTATACATTTGGATACTAACCCTTTACCGGATATGTCATTTGCAAATATCTGCTCCCATTCCGTTGGTTGCCTTTTAGCTTTGTTGATTCTTTCCTTCACTGTGCAGAGCTTTTTATCTTGATGTAGTCCCAATAGTTCATCTTTTGCTTATATTTCCCTTGCCTCAGCAGACGTGTCTGGTAAGAAGTTGCTGTGGCCAAGGTCATAGAGGTTGCTGCCTGTTTTCTCCTCCAGGATTTTGATGATTTCCTGTCTTACATTGAAGTCTTTGATCCATTTTGAATTTATTTTTGTATACCAGCCTCATTCCTTCTACAGATGGTTTGTACACATGAAATTACACATTTGTATATATCCCTATTTTTCCTTCACAAAAATATGTTAATTGGGTACATTGTCTTCAGACATATTTTTCATTCCTTTACTAATATACTAACCCTTTCTCTTTGTGTTAACATACACAGTTCTCATTCTTTTGGGGGAAGAATTTTTCAATTACAAGTTCAATTTCCTAAATAGTTATAAATTACATATAAGATTATTCAAATGGTCTATTTTATATTGGGTGAGTTGTGGTAATCTGTGCTTTTCAAGGAATTTGTTCATTTCATCTAATTTGTAAAATTTGTGTGTGCAGAGTTTTTCACTGTATTTCTTTATTATACTTTTGATGGCTGTAGGATCTGTAGAGATATTTTATTCCTGATATTGGTCCTTTGGGTCTTCTCTCTCCGCCCCCCCCCCCCCCCCCCAATTTGTCAGTCTGGTTACAGGTTCATCAATTTTTTTGATCATTTCAAAGAACCAAGTCTTTATTTCATTATTTTTCTTTGTTGTTTTTTGTTTTCACTTTCATTCATTTCTGCTCTTTATTATTTCCATCCTTCTGCTTGCTTTAGATTTGTTTTGCTCTTGTTTTTCGTGGTTATTGAGATGGAAGCTTAGAGTACTGATTTGAGACTTTTCCTTTTTTCCAATATATACCCTCAGGGCTATACATTTCCTTCTCACTACTGCTTTGGCTATGTTCCCAAATTTTTTGTTTTTTCATTTTCTTTCAGTTCAATGTATATTTAAAATTTCTCTTGAGACTTCCTTTTTAACCAAGGATTATTTAGAAATGTTGTTTACATTCCAAGTGTTTGGTGATTTCCCTGTTATCTTTCTGTGATTGATTTCTGGTTTGGATCCATTGTGGTTGGAGAACACACTCTGTAATTTAAATTTATTTTTAATTTGTTGAAATGTGTTTTATGGCCCATAATATGGCTTATCCCAGTATCTTGTTCTGTGGGATTTGAAAATAATGTGTATTCTACTATCGTTTTATGGAGTGTTTTATAAATGCCTGTTGATTGATGGTGTTGTTGAATTCTTTTTGTGCTGACTTTCAGTCTAGTTGTTCTATCAGTTATTGAGAAAATGCTGTTGAAGTATCCAAACATAAGTGTGGATGTGTCTATTTCTTTTAGTTTCTGCTTCACATATTTTGCAGCTCTGTTGTTTGGCACATGCACACATTTAGGATTCTGTGTCTTAACAATGGAATGGATTGATCCTTAAATTATTATGCAAACTCTTTCTCTATTTCTGGTAATTTTCTTTGTTCTGAAGTCCACTTTATCTAATACTAATCTAATACTAATAGAGCCACTTCTGTTTTCTTTGGATTAATATTTGCATCATATATCTTTTTCCATCTTTTCACTTTCAATTGATTTATGTCATACTTGAAATGAGTTTCTTGTAGACAACATATGTTGAATCATCCTCTCTGCCAATGTTTCCCTTTTAATTGGAGTATTATATCATTTACATTTAATGTAAATATTTATGTGTTAGGGTTTGTGTTGGCCATTTTGGGTTTTTTTTGTTTTTGTATTTGCTCTGTTTTTCATTTCTCTGATTTCTTTTCCTTGTCTTTCTACCTTGAACATTTTTTTTTTTTAGAATTTGATTCTGGTTTATATATGGTAATTTTATGTATATCTCCTTGCATAGTTTTTAAAGTGGTGACTCTGGAAATAACATTAATACAAAGCTTGTTAAATCACCTGGTGTCATCATTTTACCAGTTCTAGTGAAACATAAAAAACTTACTTCTCTTTATGCCCCTTTGTCCTCTCCTGTTTATAATGGTCTTAAATCTTTTTACATACATTTAGAACCACATCAGACAGTGTTAAAATTTGCTTCAACCAGATGATTTCCTTATCATTCAAGATGATAAGGAAAACGTATTTTTATTTATATTTTTGCTTATGTGTTGCACTTCTTTCCTCATTTTTTAGGACTCCTTTTTTTTTTTTTTTTTTTTTTTAAGTCACTTCTTATCTGTTTAGAGAGTTTCCTTTGGCCATTTTTCAGGGTAGGTTGACTGGCTACAAATTCTTTTAGATTTTCTTTATCTAAGAATATCTGGATCTCCTCTTCATCCTTGGAGAATATTTTCATTGGATATAGGATTCTGGGGTGACGGTTTTCTTTCAGCACTTGAAAAATGTTGTGCCACTTCCTTCTGACCTCTATGATTTCTGACGAGAAATTCAGTTTTATTCAAATTCTCCCCCTTCTCCCCATAGGTAAGATGTTTTTCCTCTCTTACTGCATTCAAGAATTTTCCTTTGTCCTTAATTCTTAAAAATTTGACTATAATGTCTCTTGGTATGGATTTCCTTGGGTGTATCCTATTTTAGATTTGCTCAGCCTCTTGAATCTGTACATTCATATATTTTGCTAAATTTCAGATTTTTTTCAGTCAAGCATTTTTTGACTCTACTCTCTCCTCTTTTTCCAGGATTCTGATGACACCAGTGTTAGATCTATTGTTATGGTCTCACAGGTCTCTATGGTTCTGTTCTTTTCTTTTTTTTTTTTTTTCCAATTTTTTTTTTGTTCAGATTCAGTAATTTTTATTGTTGGACTTCCACTTCACTAATTTTTTCCCCTGTCATTTCCATTCTGCTATTGAACCCATTGATTGTATGTTTTATTTCACTTACTGTATTTCTCGGTTCTAAAATTTCCACTTGGTTCTTTATAGCTTTGATTTCTTTGCTGAGACATTCTACTTTTTTCATTTATTTTAAGCAGGTTGTAAGTGCTCATTAAGGCAGATAATTCTAATATCTCTGACATTTTAACTTTCCATCTATTGATTGACTTTTTTCATTCTGTTTGATGTCTTCCTAGTTCTTGGCATGACAACTGATTCTTTATTGAAACTTCTACGTTTTGCATATTAAGGAATGAAACTCTGGATCTCATCTAAGCCTTCTCTCTTAGCTACCTTCCTTTGATACTGCCCCCGGAGGGGAAAGTGGAAGTGCATGTCACTGCCTCATTAATGCCAGGTGCGATTGGAATGCCAAGTTCCCCACTTCCCCTTTATTGATGCTTGAGGGGATTATTACAGTGGGCGAGGGTGGGAGTTCTGGCTTCCCACTAGGTGTACAATGATACCTTGAGTGGAAAGGGTAGGAATGCCTAGTTACTGCTTCCGGTATAGTGTCCACTGATAACACAGAAGAGTGGGTGGCTTCGTTACCATTGGGCAGGGGCACAAGTCCTGCCTCCCCACTAGGCCTCCTCTGATACCACCCCAGTGGGAAGGGAGGTAGTGGAGTGCCTCAGTAATGCTGGCTGGCCGATGGAAGTCCAAGCTCCCCCAGCACTGTGGAGGAGGCCTTGTACTGAACAGTAAGGATGAAAATCTGCCTTCCTACGCAGCCTTCTCCAGCTCCTTATCCTTGTCAGGAGCACCAGGGAATGTCATCATCGACTGGGGAGAGTGGAAGTTTAGGGACCTTAAACTGTGGGGGTGAGGCCACAGTTTTTTCCGTGGTGTTTGGCTGCAGTAGAGTGGTGATTTGTCTAAAAGCTTTCTGCCTTAACAGGCTGCCCCTTTACTGATTCTTTGGCTATTGGGGGACTTTTATTTATTTATTTATTTTGGTTTGTGCCCATTAGTGTTTCCTGCCCATTAATGTTTCCTGTTAGTGGCTTTTTTCAGCTCGAAGTCTGGGATATATGAAGCAGAAAGAAAACCCAGTGAACTGGGTCCTAAGGTCCTAGGGTCCTAAGGTCCCTAGCCACTCTGCCTTTGTCACCTTTCTGAGTCTTCCTATTTTAAAAATATATAATATCTGGGTTTTTGTGGGTGGTGGCATTGTAGTACTTAGGAGAAATAGAGAAAATATGTCTTCATCTTGCTGGAGGTCCCCCAGTTCTATTGCTTTTATCATGGCCACAAAGGATTCCACTAGAAAAATGACTGATAATTGAATGAACTGACCCCCTTTTGTTGTCGGGCATTTATGCTGTTTAGAGCCTTTGTGTTATAAACAGGTCTACTGTGAACGCTTTTATACACAGGTCTTTGTGCCTATCTAGGAGTATATAACAATTCTGGAATTTGATGACTGAGCAGATTGGATTTCACAGGGAAGTTGGCTCTCAGGGTGGAAGATTTGGGTGGGGAAATAAATGGCCGGGGAGTGGGGAGGGGGGAGTGGGGTGGGGTGATCAGAGAGAGCACCGCCCCAGTTTATATCAGAGGTGTTGCCCAGGTCTCAGGAAAACTCTTAGCTGACCCTGGCCCAGCTTGGTCCTGCTGTCCAGGAGGCACCACCCTCTGACTGCCATCTTTCCCCGAGGTCAGTTTTGGGGACTCTGCCACCTTCTCCCCTTCTTGCCCACAGAGGGATGGCTCTGGGAAGGGCTGAAGAGTATCTTCCTTCATGGTGCTTCCTTCCCATTATGATGGAGCTCCTAGCTGCACCATGCTGCACACAGCACACTTAATACACATCTGCTTTGGCACTCTCCACCATGTGGGAAGGCAGGCTCAGCAAGGTGAAGTGACTCATCTAAGGTCACACACCAGGGAGGGACAGACACAGAGCTCCGTCGCTGGGCGTCTGGCTCTGAAGCCTGAAGTCAGTGGAGGAGTTCAGGTCCAAAGTAACATTCTGGAATGAGTATATATAGGGAAAAATGACCAGAAAGTGGGCCACCTAAGTCTCAGGGAAGCCCTGAAGGAAGGGAAGTGATGAGGAGGGGACGAGGGGAAGCACGTGTACATGCCTGTCACCTGCGGAGGCTGGCACAGAAAGTTGGGGCTGGAAGGAATTACTCGGGATCCTGGCAGTTCCAAGGTGGGGGATGGTCGATGTTGGAGAAGGATATCTGACCAGCCCACTCTTACTGGGGCCTGAAAACATTACTTATTATTGGAGGCAAACTGCAGCCACGACAAAGGCAGGCATACAGAGACGCACAGCCCAGATGCAGCCAGATGTGCATGCACGCACACAAGCACACACACAGAGGCACGCACCAGGCAGCTACACAAAGACTGCCCATTCAGATGCACGTGCACACATGGAGATAGCCCCACCCCCACCCCCATCCCCGCCAAGACACACATGCACACACGTGCATGAACCACGCACACCCACACAGCAGCATATGGAGCAACCCTGCCTTCCCCCATGGTTTCCAGGAGGCTCAGTGGGGGGTGCGAGTTCCACATCTGACTTTCCTTGTGTTCGTTAGACTCTCAGTGTAATTAAATGTTACATTGAATAATCCAGCGCGGGCTCAGTGGTGGCTGTGGTGGGCTGGGGGAAGAGGGCCCTGGATGTCTTTCTTAGTCCTGCACCCTCCCTGCCCGCCATTCTCCAGCCACCCCCTTGCCTAGGGCTCCGGAGCAGAGGAACCCTTGGCCACAGAGTCCCTTGGTCAGACCTTGAGGGAGGATGGGGGTTGAAAGGTGGTCTGGGGAGACCCCTGTGCCGTCCTGTGGCTTAGGAGTCATGTATCCCCCGCTCCTGTGGGGATGAAATTCCCATCTGGGAGGCCTCAGGTGCTGAGGAGGGCCTCTGGGTGCTGGAGAGGCCTTCTGTCCAACAGAATGGCCACAGTACTCACCTCTTCTGGGCAGGGGAGGCAAGAAGTGCTTCCACTTTGCCCTCTCTCTGTTCTTTTAAATGGGTCTGTGACTTCCTCTGGCCTCTGTGGAAGGCAGCCTGGTATGGTGACTATAGATCACCCACATGGGTACTACTTGCTAGCTACGGGACCCAGAGTGTGTCAGTGACCTCTGTGTGTCAGTGTCCTTGCGGGTGAACCAGGGCTCGTCTCATGGGACTGTTATGGGGATTAAATAGGCCCTTAAAACAGTACCTGCTCAAAAACATTAGCTACCTGGCCAGCACTTAACCACCCCCTGCATGTGAGGTTCTGTCCCACAAAGGTGACCCGGGCCATGTCTATACACGTGCTGAAGGTGAGGTTGTGGATCCAGTGCCAGTGACATCGCACTGCAATCTTAGTACCCCCCCTCTGACCCCAAATTCCTTCATCTGTAGAATGGGGTTGCCAGTCACTCTGGCCTGGCAGGGGGGCGAGAATGGAATGGGCTCCTGCACGGGAAAGAATGTGACGAAGTGCTGGGTGCTGTGTACAAGGGCAGCTCGGCCCCTTCCCCCCTCCTCTTACTGAGACCTCCCTTTGGGATCCTGAGCCATAGCCCCCTCCCTTACAAAGCTCCAGGGAGCACAGGGATGGGGCTGCCACTCGGCTCAAAGCAGGAGGGAGGACCTGGTGTAGAGAATCCCAGAGCCCTTGACCTAGGCTTAGTTGGTGCTGGGTGTCCAGAATGATTTCACCATGCACAGCCCCTTTCCGGTGTGGACTCTGAAGCGAGTGCCAGCCCCTGGTGTGGGCCAGCTGGACAGTGGGCGGGGTGGGCTGAAGATAAGCTACTAAGGAGGTGGGGAGGGGAGAGTGGCTGGGAAAGAGCTCTCAGTCCGATCTTCACTGGGGGCCTGGCTCCCAGAGGTGGTGAGGCCAGGGCAGGGCTGACTCTGTCCGCGCGCGCACACGCACACACACACACACACACACACACACCGGTGCCCACTCAAACCTTGTACCCACAGGCACAAATGCGCCTGACACAAGAGCCAAGACTAGCCCACATAATTTCCTGGAGTCTCATGTGCAAACCCAGATGGCCCCACATGAGGACACGGTCAACTGCACGCATGCCCAGAGACACAGAGAGATCTGAGCTCACTAGACTCACACAACTGTGTGCATATGTGCAAGAGACACACAGCACCTAGTGATCACCCACTGCTGGGACATTTTCTTGCTCCGGAGACACCTGCTCCTGTGTCCCCCATGCTATCTAATATGCACAGCTATCCTTTGCCTCTGTTTTATGAGGTCTCAGAGAAGCCAACTGGACTGCCAAAGCCACATAGCTCCTGAACAGCCCCAGTGGGTGGGAATCTCAGCCCTGACTCCCAGGCCAGAGCTATGGCTTTTCTCCAGGAGGCCTCCTGGCCTCCCTCCCCCTGCTGCCCTAAGCCTCAGGCTAGAGAAGGGGGTGCCTGCAGGAGAAAGGGGTGACTTTTGAAGGATGTTTTAAATATGGAGCGCGCCCTCGTTCCTCCCCCATCACCCAGGACTCTGAGCTGTGCAAAGCCAGCTCGTGAATATTCAGGACCCCATAGACTCTGTTCTCTGTTTCTTCTCCTGCTCCTCGTTTTGTGCTGAGTCTTAAGTGAAATTGATCTTTTTTTTTTTTTTTTTTTTTTAAGGAAAGAGAAATCTGTCTTTTGTTCTCCTGCTCTCCCAGGGGCCCCTCAGAAGAGGAGGCCCCCCGCCCGGTTTAAGGGGCACGCCTCAGAACCAATCGCTGCCTGGCACTGTTCCCCGGGCGCTGGGCTTGGGCCCGATGCCATGCGAGCAGATGGCCGTGATTGTTGGCAACCCGGAGACCCTGCAGGAGAGTCGCGTATGGGTGTTTACAGCATCCTGGTCCCGCCGAGAGCATCAAAATGGCAGACCAAGTGGCGCCTGGCCCACCTGGGGTTGGGGAAGGGGCAGTGCACATTCCTGAAAAAGGAGAAGTGTCCTGCCCAGCGACCGGCACCCAGTACCCAGCATGGTGCCCGACGCAAGTAACAGCAAAACCTGATTGTGGGAGGGCCACCCTCTCTGCTCCTCCACCTCTTTCCTCTGCTCTCTTCAGGCACCCTTCCTGCAGCTCTCCAAGGTCTGTCTCCCCCCTCTGAAGGGGTCCACAGGAGAGTCCTGCATTCATTCGGAAGATAGATGTGAGCACCTACTATGTGCCAAACAGTGAGGAGGAAGACAGAGGCCCTCAAAGCCTCTTTGCTCTCCTTCAAAGCCCTCATCAGCCTTTGTGTGGTTGTTGGACAAATGCCTATGTCCATTGCCAGACTGAGCTCCTCTAGGGTGGGGTCCTGGCATGTAGTAGGTGCTTCATAAATCTTTGTTAAGTGATTTAGGGGAACCTGTCCTCACAGATATTACAATCTCGTGGTAATTCTCTCCCTCGTGCTCCCTCCCACCCTTGTTTTTGTGTACTTTGCAGTACTTTGTTTCCCAATTTCACTGAAGCCCCCCACCCCCCAGAAGGCAGGGGCCATACCCTTTGTCTCCCTAAGATGGCGGCCACATAGTGGCTCTTGTTATATCCATCATGTGGCTAGTATGCAAATGTGGTTCCCTCAAAGGTCACATAAACACTCCCAGAGAGCAGTTCCCAGAGAAGATCTTCAGGAATGCAAACCCAACCCCGTTACTTTGTTGCCTGCAGCCCCCAGAGGGCCTCCCTTCCTACTCCTCAGTCCTCCATGCAAAGCTTTTTGCAGTCTTGTCTTGCACTCTACCATTTTTTGCTTTTCATTCATTTAAAAATATTTATTGAGCCCCATCAGATGCCAAGTCCTATCCAGGGGCTGAGGACAAGATAATGAATAAAATACAAAGCTACTGTTCTCATGGAACTGACCCTCTATTGGTGGATTGAGTGGAAACAAAGGGCAAATGTACAGGTGGATGTGTTACATGTGTGGAGGGAGCAGAGCTATGAAGAAGGACAAAGCCAGGCATGGCACAGGGAGAGATGGGAGTGGACAGCAATGGCTTCTCTGACATTGGAGCAGAGATCTGAACGAAAATGAGTGTGACTGTGTGGCCATCCTGGAGAAGAACATTCTAGATGGAAGGAACAGCACATGCAAAGCCTCTGAGACAGGAATGGGTTGGCCTTTTTAGATCTCAGTCACTGAAACAAACAGGGCTCATGACTTTCAGTGCCTGCGGCCTGCGGCTCCAGGCAATGATCACAGGAGAGGTGAGCCAGGCACAAGTGTGATGGCAAATGCAAGTGACACTAGGTCGGTATCACTGAGGTCACAGGGAGTGGTGAGGTCTGTGGAAGATAAGGCAGGTCTACAGCAGGCAGCCAGCTGGTGACATGGCAAGGCAGACCTGGAGCAGCCAGAGCGTCTAGTGTTTCGAGCAAAGCTAAAATCTTGGTCTTTTAAAATGTGAAATCTTCCAACTTTGAAGTGTTGGAAGCTGATGTGAAAATATTTTTTAAAGCCCTGCTCACACCAAACAAAACAGGCCAGATCCAGCCTGTGAGCAACTGGTTGGCAGCTTTGCATTCAGTTATCTGTGGGGTTTCAACTGGGCATGAGTTTGAATCATGGATCCCAGCCCTAGCGGACAGCCGGAAGGGGCCCTGAGGTGCTCAGGGGTGAGGGTCTGGGCAGGGCCAGGGGGTCCTCCGGTTCTGATGCAAGAGCCTAAGGGGCTCTTAGGCAAGAGCTTAAGGGGCATGGAGAGCCAGTCCAAATACCTGTCTTCAGGGACTCCTCTCCCAGGCCTGCCCCAGTGAGAGAGAGGCTGGCGGAGAGGGGCAGGAACTACGTTCCGCTCCAAGGAGGGGGGGGACCTCTTTTTCTGGCACCTGACAGGGTCCACCAGTCAGCCAGATGCAGCCCTTCCTGAGAATGTGACGATGGAGGGCCTTTTGCTCCAGCTCTTTTGTGGCCCCTGCTGCTGCCTGAGACCCCCCCTCCCCCATCAGAGCCCCACTTTCTCTTGGCAAGCTCAGGCACGACAGGCTGGGTCTGCCCCCATGGTCCTGCCTGTCCTGGAGACCAGCTCTCTGGGCAACTTCCTCTGGAGTGATTCCACATTGACATACACTTGGTCCGGCCTTCAGAGTCCTCTGCCGAAAGCCCCCCGTTAATGCTAATGGAAGTCCTGTTGCTCGGCCAGGGCACCCCGCTGGAAAGAGGCCTTGGGATGCCCACCTGCAAACATGACCTTTTCCTGTGTAAGAGACAAGTTTTCAAAATCAATCCGGCCTGTGGGGCCTGCCCATCCCCACCACACGCGCTGATCAAAGAGGTCACATGCCCCAGGACAGGCGGGTCAATACTGAGTCTGGAGGAGCCTGGCTGGCCGGGCCAGCACACTTGGGAGGTGGCTGTCTTGCCCCACAGCTGGAGCATCTCTCCGAAAAGAACACAAGGAGTATTCCATGTCTTTACTCAGTCTTACCTTGGCCAGCTGGAGCCGGTACAGCAAGAATGGCAAACATTCATACGTACCACCAAGTTCCGAACACTCTGTGGAAGCTCCCCTGCAGGTTATTTTCACCAGACTGGCAACATAGACATGATGATCACCGCCAGTTCACACATGGGGAAACTGAGGACACAGAGGTTTGCAAACGTGCTCAAGTCAGGTCACGCAGCCGGGCCGTAGCAGTGCTGCGATTTGAACCCAGGGCCTGTGCTTATGTTGTCGTATGCAATTCCTCCCTCCAGGGTAACTGCCGTAAGAAGAGGGGATGCCACAAGTCAGAGCAGGTGGGATGCTGGTTTGGAGAAGGGAGGGCAGACTTGGCCTGCAGGATGACGGGCAGTGGTCAGTCAGGAAGGACTTCCTGGAGTAGGGGATCTCTGAATAGAGTAGCAGGTGCCCAGGAGTCCCTTTGCATGTGTTTAGGGGCAGGTGCCTGGATACTCATACCTGTACATGTATGTGCACAGTCGGTCCCAAGAGTTAGTGCACTTGTGTGGACCTGGAAGCAGGTCTCATGGACACAATGTTACCAGATGCCCCAAGGACCCAGCTGAGGCGCGGAAGGCGCCAAGAGGAGTAAAGAGGGGACTGTCCTTTGTCAGAAGATGGAGGGTTTGGAGGCACCTGGGTGGCTCAGTGTGTTGAGCGTCTGAGTTCAGCTATGATCTCACAGTTCATGAGTTCAAGCCCCACATCGGGCTCACTGCTGTCAGTACAGAGCCCGCTTTGGATCCTCTGTCTCCCTTTCTCTGTTCCTTCCCCACTTACACTCTCTCAAAAACAAATAAACATGGGGGCGCCTGAGTGGCTCAGTCAGTTAAGCATCTGACTCTTGATTTCGGCTCAGGTCATGATCTCGCAGTTTGTGGGTTTGAGCCCTGCACTGGGGATCCCTGCTTGGGATTCTCTCTGTCCGCCCCTACCCTGCTTGCTCTCTCTCCCAAAATAAATAAATAAACTTTAAAAAAATTAAAAAAAATAAACATAAGAAAGGAAGGTGGAGGGGGTTTTAGGGAATATGGACAGAGCACGATGCCACTGGAAAGGTTGGCTTGCACTTGAAAGGCACTATCATCCCAGAAGGCCTCCCTGTAGGCTTCGATGTAGACAGGATTCAAGAACCACACACTGGAGGCCCTGAGCTGTATGTGGCCTTCAGGTGGCCTCTCTCTGGTGTGCATAAGTGGTGGTGAGCTTTTGTGGTCTGAATGCCCATAAGCGCGATAGGCCTTTTGTGTTTGCTCATAGTCCCCACCCATCCTTCTCGGTGAACACCTGCCACCCCCCACCCCCACCCCCTTCCACTACCTGGAAGGCATTTGCTTTGGAGCTCTTTGCTTTAGCAACTTCAAGTTCTTCACAGAGTCTTCTACATGCAAAACAAACCTTGTGATGGCCTCTCACGGGAAAACTCTGGTGTGCAGCTATGCTAACAACATTTCTGTCTCTTGATCTTACTAAACAGCCCCCTTCCCACCAGAGGGGAGGGTCATTCCTTCATTCATGAAGCACATCTACATGGAGCATCTGCTCTTTGTCAGACCCTGCCCCAAGTGCTGGGATGGGTCTAGGAGCCAAACGGTCAAGAAGCCCCACCCTCCTGGCACTTCCATTCCAGTGGGTCCTGGGCAGGCAGAGGGAGGCTCGCGTGGGGTGCGGCGCCTGCATGGTCAGTCCCCAGAGTACCAGCTTCCTTGCCTTGGGTTCTTGCCCCATCCGTTCGGCACCTAAAGTCCTACTGGGTCGGTCCAGTGGGGCTGGAGGGGGGAAGTAGCCACCAAAGGCCTCCTACAGGATTAGGCACCAGCCACTGGAAGGTTAATGGCATAGAGGGTGCGGGGATAGGGCTGAAGGGGGATGAGTGGCCCAGGAGAAAGGGAACCATTACTCTTCCTGACTCTCAGCCAGTCACTTCAGAAGCAGCTCAACACAGGGGTCAGATGGCCACAGAGGCTCTGCTTCTTTCTCTTCCTTTGCTCTTTTCAGACCTCTGCCCTGGGCTGGAGCCTGGCTTTTGCAAGTGTTCCCCTCAAGTTCACCGAATAACCACCAGCAGCTCTGGCTCCCAAACAGAAAAGGACAGAGGGCTGGCTCCATATCCCCAGCAAAGCTCTGAGATGCTCTCTGATTGGACCAGCTCCTTCACAAAGCCTGCCCCAAACAGTCATGTGGCCACCAGATATGATGTGCTGATTGGCCAGTACAGGTCATGTGCTCCTCCCAGAGCCAGGTGTAGCAGATTCTGTGGTCTGAGGCAGGGGAGGGTTTGATCCCAGATGACTACAGGGGAGATGACTATGGGGGAAAGGTGCTCCTATCTCTGGGCACCACACTGGACTAATCCAGCCCCTGCTCTCTGACTTTTGGAGTCATCCCTCCTCCCCCCTGCATCTTCTACCCATCCTTAAAAACCTAGCTCAAGCCCTAACTGTGGCTCGAAGTGTCCCAGTGAACACCTGCGTCCTCCTCCTTTGAGCCTCTGTGCTATAGGCAGTCTGCGCCGCATAATGCGTCAACCTCCGGATCATTACTGCTCCAGTGGAGCTGAAACCACGCCTCAGGTTTCCTGAGTATGGGCACGGCACGTTAGCCTAAGAAAAGAGCCGCCTGATGGTCAGCTGGGTCCGTTGGCCATAAACAGTTCCACAGAACACCAACATCATGCAACACCACAAAGCACTCAAAGATAAGGCCACTCCACAATTGTGTCTGAACAGAGACAGAATGTGAACTTTGTCCAAATCACAAACTGCCCAAACATCCTCCATCTTGGCTAACTTGTTTCTTCACCAACTGTAGTTGTAGTTTTGCTTTGTTCTCCCTGCCTTCTAGATAAGAATCATCAAGGTGCCCACTCATAGAATTACTCCTGCTTCCGGACAGCATCCGACCCAGAGAAAAAGCCTGAAGAATCACTTAACACAAGTCAAAGTCTGAGAATTATGTTTCTAATGTCCTTGTCCTAACATATAGCCCATGGATGTGTATTCTCCACCACTGCAACCTGTCAGTAAATCCAGCTTTGCTGGACTACAGGTGTGTTCTTGGTGGTCTTTGGCTGGAAGGTATTGTGCAATCCTGCCAAAGGGATGGTCTCATTCTTATTTCACAGGTAAGGGAACCGGGGGTCAGAGAGGTTAATAAGTTCCCCGAAGTCACACCAGTGCTCTTTCCATTAAAAGTCTGTTCACATTTGTCCTTTCTTTCTTTATTCATTTATTAGTGGTGTGTGTGTGTGTGTGTGTGTTTCGTAATAATTGGTGCTGTTTGGCAAGCACAGTTGGAGTTTGGCAGCACTGGCTTGGGGTAGCTGGTGGAGACTTCACTTTCTTCTCTTGTACAATACACGTTTCTCAATTCTTTAAGCTGCACCCCCAAATTTTTGCTTGCCCCTGAGGTGGAGTTAGTGGTGTTCACCTTTACCAAAGGTGGCTTTGCCTTACATTTGGACCTCTCTTCTAATTTCTAGGCACTTCTCCCTTTGTCACCAGGGAACAGTCCATTGGACCAAGATGGGTGTGCAGACCATCTCCTAGAGGGAGAGGAGTTGTTTAATGTCACACACGCCTGGTTCGAAATGTACCAGGCGGGAACAGGGAACTCGAGGATCCTTTCCCCCAACCCCTGATTTATTTGTCCTACATGGGCCTCAGATCCACTCTGTTATCATGGTCCCTGTACAACTTGATTATTATTATTATTATTATTATTGTGGTTCTTACTATTTTTAGGCCAAACCATATGAATTGCCAATTTTCGGCCATTTCTGAGCTACAAGAAAGTCCATTTTAGTTGGGTCAACGCAATGTTACTTTTTAATTATATAGTACCTGTGACAGTCCCTCCAACCCCAGAGCTGCCAGAACGTGACCAGTGACTCACGGCTACTTATGTGTCACCCCCTTATTCTACAGGTGGGGAGACACAGGCACAAGGTGGGGAGGGGAACTTCCCAGGCTGCATGGGCAGTGACAGAGGGCTGAGACCCCAGCCCTTTTTTTTTGGTGGGGGGGGGAGAGTAACCTACCTCCCCAGCTTCCAAATTCTTCTCCCTTCCCAGAACCCCATCTCCACCTCTGCTGCCAGCCCAGCTCCTTTGTTAACTGGAAGTAACTCACATTTTCTTACAAAGAGTATCACAAGAGTACCTGTGCCGTGCCAGGCACAGAGCATCAAGACTGAACACAGTGGAGGGCAGTCCCAGCCACGGTCTGGTCAGAGTCTTGTCCACTTACCAAGTAGGTAACTAAATGTATGCACTTCCAACAGTGCGATTCTGAGAAGGATGGGAATGGGGCCTCCTCGGGGAGAGTGGACAGGGATGGCCTCTCTGCGGGGGTGACATTTAAGCTGCGACCTCCTGCAGGGCCCTCACTACTGACCTTACCTTTTTGAATCTATGCTCTTGTGCCAGGCTGACCTCTTGGCCCTTTCCTTGGCCGTGGGTCCAGGGAGGTTTTAGTCCCGAGGTTGACAACTGTCCAGTAACTGGAGCATTGAAATCCCTGTGCAAAAGCAGCTTGTCAGCTTTAGTGAGACCCACCTGCTCCACACGTCCCCCGCCCCACTTCACCCCCCACTTCCTGGTGGTTCACGTAGGAATTTTTTTAAAGGAAGAAATATGAATCTTGGCATTTATTTCCTTGGACTTTGACAGGCTGGAACTGTGGAGCATGTCACGGCCTGGGCCAGTATCTCTCCTGGGAATAAGGTCTTAAGGTCCCTTGCTGGGAGGGCCCAGGTCCCCGTGAGACTGCTGCTAATCTGGGTGTTAACGTGCCCCTTGAGTAGGCAGAGGGGTCCCAGAGCTGGAAGGCAACCTAGTGAAGAGGAGAAGAGATGGAGAAAGGGAAGCCTTGATGGGGAGGGACAGAAGCCAAAGGCCACTGAGGAAGGAGGCTGTGTTCATAGGGGACTGGCCAGTGTTGAGGGGTTTTCAGTGTCACCTGGAAGCTCATGGTGACCCCATGAAGTGGGTTGTATTATAATTCCCATTTCACAGGTGAGGAAACCAAGGCTCACAGCTAGTTTTCCATGAGGGCATTCCGACCCTAGGGCCTGGGCTCTTCCCTGCAGCTGCCTCTGCATCTAACCTCACTGAGCAAAGGCCTGTCAGACCAGTACTGTCTTCCTGAAGGCGCGAGGTTGTGCCAGGACGCCCTGACCAGGTATGTGGATGGTTGGACGGACGGGCACTGAGCACATGCATGTGTTGTGTGTTCCTGGGCCTTTGTCTCCGTGAGTGTGTGTCTGGGGGTGGGAGGCCTGCCGTCTGGATCCTTCTCTCTGCTCCTGCCAGTTGGTCTGTCTGTCTCTCTCTCTGGGTCTCTGCGGCTAGCTGTCTCATCCCTTTTTTTCTCTCCATTTTTTTTTTATTTCTAGCTCATTCTGTCCATGTCTTTTTGTCTTTGTTTTCCTTTGTCTCTTTAGATTTCCTTCTCTCTCAGATGTCTCTCATTTTTTAATCTCTGTCTAGCTCTGCCTCTCTCTCTCTCTGTCGTTCTGTCTTTGTGGGCCTCCCTCTGACTGTATCTCTCCCTTTCTCTGCCTTTACCTCAGTTTCTCTCTCTGTCTCTTGTTTACTGTGTGTCTCTGTCCTTATTTCTTGCTGGAGTTCTCTCTCCCTCTCTCTCTCTCCCACCCTCCCTTTGTCTTCTACATTGGTCTCAGCTCCTCTCTCTCTCTGCTTCAGGGTGTGCCTGTTTTACTATTTCTCACTAACCCTGTCTCTCTTTGTCTTCCCCCCTCCTTTTCTTTCTCTGATGTTCTTTCAGTTCTGTTTCTCCTTTTCTACCCATCTCTGTCCCTCCAGCCCTGTCAGAGTATGTATCGTCTGTGGTCAGGAAGCCCAGCACGCTTTGGCAGACTTGGCCCTGTGTGACCCTCACAGCCTTGCGTGCAGCAGGCAGGACCAGGGCCTGGTCCCCGCCCCAGCTAGGAAGTCTGAGGCCCAGAGGTGTGCCTTAACGTGCAGGCTGTCACCGGCTTGCAGGAGGAGGAGCCTGGGAAGGACCCCAGCCCGTGTGGTCTGTGTGAGTGTGGGTGCCTAGGTCCCTGTGCTTGTGGCCAAGTTTGCCCTGAGGTGGGGGATCCTGCCACACCTTCCCAGCCCCTCCTATGCCACTGAACCCCAGCTTTCCTACAGCCAGACACACAGCGGAGGCCCCAACTCCACTCTGCCTGTGTCCTCTGGGACCCCTCCAGCCAGCTCCATGGGGCCTGGCCCTGAGTGGGTGTTGCAGAAGCTCCTCTCCGCGCTGACAGACATGCAAGTCTTAGCGAGCCTGTCCGCCATCAAAGCCAGAGGCCACAGGGACCCCTGCCCACCCCTCTGGCTCTCAGGCAGGGCTGAGAGGACACTGAAAGGCTGAGCTGAGTCTTGGGGAGCCTTGAGGCTGCTGCCTGCTTTCTTCCTTCCCTGCTCCCCTTTTGCTGTGTGGCAGGACAAAATTATTTTTGAAAAATGTTTTTCCATAAATCCCTACAGACTACCTGCTCTAAGTCAGAGTTGTGCTGGGGGCTTGTCTGGTCATCTGTTCCTCAGGGGCCCGAGGACAAGAAGGAACGTTCTGAGGGGCAGATAACTGACCCCGGCCACAGACCATCCCACCAGGCCTGCCCTTTGTCACCTGGGTGAAGAGTTAACTTTCTCCCAGGGGGGCCCGAAGAGCCCCTCCACCCCCATCAGGGGAGGTGTGGTGGGAAGGCTGGGACTCAGGCATACTGGAATCCTTGCCATTCTCTGTGTCTTGAAAGGACTCCAAGTTTCCTCAGTTTAAAGGGAAAGAAATGAGTTTCAAGTTGGAAAAGTTGATGGGTGTCCGATGTGTCAGCGCTGCTGTCCAGCCTCGAAGGCCTGGTCGGGGGGGTACATGAAAGGGGCCCTCGGAGGGGAAGCGGAGGGGCAGCCCTGCCCCAGCTCAGGCTGGGGACATCCCCGCCCTCACCCGCTTCAGAAGCCCCTTGGAAGCCCCCAGGTAAACCCCCACTCCCTTCCTTTATCCCAAGCCTCTTTTTTGAGGTTCGGCTGCAGTTTTGATCTTAACAAGTTTTTTCTTTTTCTTTTTTTTTTTTTTTTGTCATCTTTGCCAGGGCTTTTACAATGCGATTTCCTTTTATTTTAAAAACGGTGGCTTTCAAGCCTCCTCTCATCTGTGATTGTTTCATGTTTGCAGGTTTCTGGAAGGTTTGGAGCCGGTCCCTGGGTGGGCGACTTCCCATCTGCTCCTTGCTCTGCTCGTGGGCTTGGAATGGGTTGGGGCCTTGGAGCAGCGGCCTTTTCAGCCCCCCTGTGGCTGGGCCAGCACGGATGAAGGAAGACCAGGGCCCTGGCCCCAGCCGCCTGCCTCCCTGGGACTCCCCATTCTCCACACAGCAGGAGACCTTGAGGTGGGAGGCAGGCTGCCTGTGTTCCAGCCTTGGGCAGGCACTTGCACTCTCTGGGCCTCAGCTGCCACATCTGTACATTGGGAACACTGCTTGTATTCTAAGATATTAGCAATAAGTACTTACAAAGAGATAGTATAAGTAATACTGTAAGACGGTAGGTGAAAAGTGCCTAGCTCAGTGCCGGGCACACAGTGAAGGACTCACAAATGGCACCTATTACAAGAGGGCAAACGCTTGGTCTCCCTGACATCCGAGAGGTGGCACTTATCTCTCACGCAGCTTCATCAGCTACTTGAAACACCTGCTGTCCACAAAGCACCTGCCCGGTGGTAAGACTCACCCTGCACCTTCCCAATTCTGAATCTTTCTTGACCCTGTTCCCTCTTTCAGCCTCCTCCTCAGGCTGGAAGTCTCCTGCATCCTTCAAGGGTCAGCTCACTGCCACCTACTTTGGGACACCTTTCTTCACCTCCCTCAACCCAATAAAAATTAATCATACTTTCTTCCGTGCGAGTATGATTGAATTTGGTTTTTTATTTTATTTAGCGATGTAGCAAGCGCTGACTTTGGTCTGGCTTTAGAAGCAGGGGAAGCTAGGGTTTCCATTTCCTGTCTGTGCTGCCATGAGCATACTCCTCAATCCCTGGGAGCCTCAGTTTCCTCATCTGTAGATGCGGATGGCTAGGTCCTCCATCGTGTGAGCTCCCTGAGAGAGTGGATGTCTGTTTCTTACATTCTGCTGAATTTCCAGTGGAAGAACACAGTAGGTGCTCAACAAATAAGTTAGTAGGAAGGGTGACCACTGGGTTGATAAGGATTCTTTTTTTAAAAAGTTTTTTAGAATGGAGATTTATTTATTTATTTACTTATTTATTTTGAAGGAGAGAGCAAAGGCTTACGCAAGTGGGGGAAGGGCAGAGAGAAAGGGAGAGACAGAATCTCAAACAGGCTCCACGCTGAGTGTGGAGCTCGACCTCACAACCCTGAGACCATAATCTGAGCTGAAACCAAGAGTCAGACGCTTAACCAACTGAGCCACCCAGGTGCCCCTGGGTTGATAGGATTCTTAACTACTTGGCGTATAAACGTGCTCGATAGATGGCAATCCTCTTTATTATGTCCATTATTATCGAGAAACATTCATTTCCTCATCCATTACAATGAATGGAGTGGTCCTATATGCAGGACCCTGAGTCAGGCACGAGGCCTCCAGAGGAATGGGTGAGATCTCTGCTCTTGCAGGCACTCTCGCTGTGGAGACGGATCAGGAGACACAGTGATGATGCCGTGGCAGCAACTGGCCAGACCGGAGGTTCGGAGGCCATTCGAAGTTTTTCTTGTCCATTGATTCTGCAAGACACAGCCCATGTCCTGCACCCACTAGATGCCTGGTGAACGCCCTGAACTGAATTAAAAGTGATCCTTAGAAGACCAACCCTTGAAAGCTGCCCCAGGTTGGGCTACTGCTCAACTTAGCCAATCCCAGTTCCCGGAGGCCTAAGGCAGCTCTCTGCTCTACCATGATGCTTTTTTTTTTTTTTTTTTTTTTTTTTTTTTAAATAAACTCAGCTGCCCCAGGAGACCCAAAGTTGGTTTGGGTTTTGGGGGGATGCACAGTAACAACTTCTCAGCTCCTGGCCATCAGATGGTCTGTCTGCTGCTTCCTCTTCTCTTTTCCCCTTTTGCATGTTATTCCCCCTACAAAGCGGAACATAAGGCTAATAATACATCACTTTGGTGTCCCCAAAGTGAGGATTTTCAGGTGCTTCTTTCAACAGCCAGCTCAGGCCCTTCAACACCATCTGGGGCCTCCAGGAGCACCTGAGCATGTGTCCATGGAGCCTAACCCCTGATACCGATGGGTCTGCATTTGGAAAGTCCCTTCCGTACTCAGCCCAGCTCCTAGGTTCCATTCCAGCACAAGTTGCTTCTTTCACTCTCCAGTCCTTATCTGCCCTGCCCAGAGAACTTAAAACCCTCCCTCTCCTCTTCATTATTCAAATTAATAGTGGATGTCTCCCATTGCTTGTGCAGCCTCCATTCTCCTTAATGGGATCAAGCACAATCTGCTCACCTTTCTCTGGGGAACAACATCTTCCCTCACGTTAGGTCTTGGACGTAAGTGGCACGGAAGATACCCCTGAAGCCATGGAACATGTGACTCACGGCTGACCAATCAGAGTATCAAACCCTTCTGACCATGTGATTGGCTCATGAATATCCATGTGGCCAAAGAGAGGCCAATCAGGTCCAATAACTGGCACTCCATAGACTAGAAAGAGCTGCTGCCCGCTATTGGCTCTAGAGAGAGGAGATTAGAAACTGGGTGTCAGGGGTTGGGGTCACTGTTTGGGGACAGCCTGCTTGCAGTATGGAGGACAGAGGGATAATGGAGAGATCTTTGTTTAAGTCACTGTATTCTGCCAGTCCTACTTACTTCTGGACTTTCAGTGACATGAGCCAATGAATGCTGCATGTGTGTGCATGCGCATGCGTGCATGAGCGCGCGCGCGCGCGCGCGCGCGCACACACACACACACACACACACATCCCTACCTTTCTTTTTTTAAAAGTCACTTGGAATTGGATTTTCACCTCTTGCAATAGAAATATCTAACCATTCGTTAGAGCCTCCCGTGGATCCGAAATTCCCAGCCCTGGAAGCAGGAAGACAGGTCAAGTGCTCCCCCCTCCCCCACCCAAGGCCCCTTCCACAGCGGGATCCCAGACCCAGCTGCCTTTTTAAACAAATTATCCTCCTTTGACCTTGCCTGGTGGAGAGAGGAGACCTGTCTTCTCTTTAAGTTGAGAGAGAGACACTGCAGAATGAGGGAGTACAAACCACCTTCTCTTCTGCTCTGAGGGGTAGGGGGCACACTCCTTGGGTTTTTATATTGTATTACCTTTTATTTTTTTCAGATTTACCTTCCTAATTAGGTTTTGCTCAGGCAAATATATTAGGATTAGTTCGTAATCTTTGAGCTCACAGAAAATGAGGGTGGGATGGCTCTGAAGAGGGCTAGGAGCCAGGAGGAGGTGTTTGCTGTGGAAAATGCACAGAGTGGGGAAGCACATGGGTAACAAGGTGTGTCCACACATGAAATGGGGTTTAGATGTATTATTTATTCATTTCCTTAATCCACAGTTATGAATTATCAGTTATGTGCTAGGTGTTGGCAAACAGGACCAGGCACCTGTTTTTACAGGACCCCCATGGAGGGAATGGACCAGCAAGAAGGACAAATAAATCTGGTGGGAACAAGTTCCCTGGGCTTCTGTGCCACTTGAGTGCTGTAGAATGTTCTCAGCTCCAGCAGGTGGACAGGGCTCTTCAAAGAAGGGTTCCTACTTACCCTTTGCCTATGTTTGGCCTCTTCTGGTTCCAGCACAGGGCCAATTGTGCTTCCCAAAGGCCACCCTCTAAGCCACGTGGCTGGGCCGGAAGTGGGCCCAGGCTGTGTCAGAGCCAACTCCCCTCCTGACCATCCAGACAAGGAAGACTCTTCCCCAGTCCAGATTTCCCCTTTCCTTAGGGTGAGCCCACTTGGGGCTTTCAGGGTCCCTTCCACCCAGGACTTGTGGTCAAGACTCTACCAATTCACAAAGTGCTGTGCTTTAGTAAGCAAGGGGACAAGTGTGAATTTTCCTCCCATGAGGTTCCGGGGCTTCAGGACAAATGTGTCCACAGCATGGGAGGTAGGGGGGTGAGGGTGAGGGCTGTGGAGAGGCAGACTTGGTCAGGTCCCCGGAAGTGTGGCCATATTCTTCCCCTAGCCATGGGTGCCCGCTTGCTGATTATTTGCCCACTCAAGGAAGCCTCTTAAAAAGCCCTTTTGTGAACAGGGAAGGCTGTAAGATGGCTAGTGGCTCCACCTTGACAGAGAAGCATCTCAGCAGCTTGCAAAGAGCTTCTTCTTAAAGTTCTGCCTGATCAGGCCCTGGGGCTACAGGCCAAGTCTCTGAGTGAGCAGGCCTCTTGAGGACACAGCTGATAGGCCGCCTCCCTGGGCCTCCCTTGAGCCTTCACTTCTCCCATCAGGTATGGTTCAGCGTCTGCTCCAGAGGGCTGAATGCCACCCTCTCTGCCTTGGGACCAGAGAACTTTCTGAGCTGTTGAACCTGGGGTTGCTGTGATTCATGAGGAGGCACGAACATGGGGTGGTGAAGGGCACTGGGACCTGTGTAGGGGACAAGGGAGCCTTTGGATGGTGGATGCCTCCCACGGGGAGAGCATGGGGCCACCTGCCCTCCATTTTGCCTGTCATTATCACTTACCAATGGCTGTTACAGAGCCCAGAGCTTTCCAGAAGGCCATCCACCCTGAAATGAAAACCTAGCCTCCTTAGAGTGGGTCAGAGGAAGGGTGCTTATGGCCCATCTCTCTCTCATTGAGGGTAGTTTACATCTGTTAGTAAATTTAAATGATGAGTTAAATGGGGTTTAGATGGCACCACTAGGTCTGTCCTCTGCCTAACGACTGTGCAGATCCATTAGCCGTTCCTGGGCTGGTGCACAGGCGTGCTCCAGGGTGACTCTTCCTTCTGGTGGGGATGTTTTTTCCCCACACCCACCCAGGGCCGGGACACTGACGGAGGTTCAACCTTTGTGTCAGAAGACATGGGGAGTGACTGCCATAGAGCCTGGGAGGAAGGGCTTTTGCAGTCCCTTCCTCCCCCTGCCTCCCCCTGCCTTCCCCTGCCTCCCTGGCCTTCTTCCTCTCTCTCTAGCTCAGCTGGGGGTGGGGGCGCACCTCATGCTCTGCAGCCCTTTGCTCCATAGTAAAGCTGAGCTGAGAACGTCCTGGGAAGCCGCTGAGTCCAACCTCACACATTAGAGCTGGGGAAGCGGAGGTTCCCTGGTTTGGGAGAAGGTCAGGGTTCTGTCCTGCTTCCTGGCTGGGTGGGCACAGAGCACCTGGATGGAGTGTGGTTCTCAACCCCAGCTGCACATGAGCCTCTCCTGGGCAGCCTTGAACAAAGGTGAGCCTGGGCCCTGTGCAGTGATCCCAACGTCACTGATCTGGGTGGGGCCCATGCACGGGCATCTTTTATAGGCCTCCAGGTGACGCTGATATGCACCAAGGTTGAGAACCACCAAGTGGTTACACAGGGTGGTTAAAGGGAAGAGCTTCAACCTGAATTAATGCTGCTGATGAATGGCATGGCATGACTTCCCCTCCCACCTCACTGGCCAGTATAAGGTCAAATGCCCACCTTTAAGTCACTGGTGAGGGTCATGGGACAATCGCGATCAGCTGACACCTATGGTGACCCATCCTATGAGGCGGAGGATGGGCTGAGCTGCCCCCCCAGCACCAGGGTGAATATCCCCGAAAATTCCACACCCCCCCACACCTCCGCATACTAGTATGAGTTTCCTGAGGCTGCTGTCACAAATTACTACCAACTTTATGACTTACAACAACAGAAATGTGTTCTTGCACAGTTCTGGAGGCCAGAAGTCCAGAATCAAGGTGTCAGCAGGACCATACTTCCACCAAAGGCTCTGGGGGACAATCTGGTTGGCTTCCTCCAGCTTCTAGTGGCTCCAAGTGTTCCTTGGCTTGTGGCCACATCCCTCCACTCTGCCCGTGTGGTCACATGGCCTCCACCTCTCCTCTGTGTCTCTGGTAAGGACACTAGTCATTGCATTTAATTCAGGATGATCTCAACTCAAGCTCCTTAACATAGTTATGTGTATAAATGGCCCTTTTCTAAATTAGGTGGATTAACAGATTCCAAGGGTTGGGATGTGGACATACCTTTTTGAGGGCCACATTCAACCCACTTTAATATTTTTTACTCCTGTCAGCAGAGATGAGGGTGGTGGGGGAACTCATCTTGGTAAACAGGCAAGACACCGAGCATCTAACAAAGCGGGGTCCCTATGAGGCTTTGGCGGGTGAGGAGGCTGCATGACCGGCTGTGCAGGACCTGCCCGGAGGAGGAAAAGTGGGGTCTGCTTTTGGGTTTACTTCTAACCTCTATCTGCTTCATTTCCCCACTGTCCCATTTGGTCTTGATTACCTGAATTTTTCTGCGATCACAGAATTCTCTCATTGTGCCTTGCCGACATCCGAAACAGCAAGTGGCCTGCCTGGCATTGAAAAGGAAAAAGTTTCTGGAGGACGCACCTGGAGCCAGAAGCCTTGAAGTGCTGTGGGTCTGGGGCTTGTGAAGGAAAGCTGGGATGGGGGAGGGCTGGGGGAAGGCAGCGGACTGGCCCCGAGGGCCAGAGACAGTCTCCCCGATGTCGGGGAGCATGAGAGTTGCCCACCCTGGGCACTTGGGGTCCTCTCCGGCCCCAACTGAGAAGCCTCCATTGTTGCCTTTCCCAAGCCCCCAGGCCTGAAAGCTAGAGGACCAGGGAGAATAAAAGAGTCTGGGCAAAAGGCTCCAAGGCAGTTCAAAGAAGAGAGAGACTGGGGATGAAGGTTTCAAGCCACATCCAAGGGGAGGGCTTTTCATCTGCCAGCCTTTGAATCGGGAATCAAGGCGGGCAAAGTTACTACCAGGTTAAAGTTTAAATGGCACAGAAAGGGGAGACGGGAAGATGAAACAACGGCCGTCTGGCCAGGGGAACAAAGCCGGAGCCCAGCCCGGGCACCTGGCCGCAGAGGCACCCGGCTGCAGCGGTCCCAGCAAGGAGAGGCTGTGACGCTCCCATTGTTCGGCTGAAGAAGGAAAGTAATTGAAAGGAAAGGTGAGGCAAGGAGAGGCAGCCGGCGTGTGTGACTGCCTGGATCGTTAGAAAATAATTTAAAGGGAACAGGCTTATCAAGCAGTTTCTCTTATGGAAATGCCATCATTGAAGAGAAAGGAAGAGGAGGGTGGGGGAAGCCTTTTCATTCTTTGAAAAGAGTGAGGTTTTTTTTTTTTTTTTTTTTTCACTCAGCAAGTGCAGACTTGAATGTCATGTGAAATCTCTTCTATTTGCAAACTTGTTTCACTCCCTAACTTCCCCAGGGTTGGGAGTCCTCTCTAGCACCTTGGAGGCTGGGGGAGCTGGGGCTTTTGGAGGGACCACATGGCTGCATCTGCACAGGTCTTTCATTCTGAGACAGGTTCCCTGCTTCCTAGGGAAGCATGGTCTCTGTTCAACCTCCTGGCTGGTTCTGCCTGTCCTCCTTGCTACTAACTGTGATTTCTGTGGTCCTAGAGATAAGCACAGGTAAGTTAGCATCCTATGCTAACAGGTGCATCTTACACCCACACCTTTCCAGATGAAACTTCCCCGTTCCCATTATCTGACTGGACAAGAGGAATATCCCTGATAACATCTCCTGGAACTGAAACATGTTCATAATTGTCAACATTAATCAAGCACCTATTATGTGCCAGATAAAGTCTAGTAAGCGAGACCTAGATCCCTGCGTTTAGGAACCTGAAGTCTAGATGGGAAGGTGAGCAAATAAGCAAAAACAATTCAGACTGAGAAGAACTATGGCAGAGGAAGCCTGGTGGCTGTGGGGGCTGTTTAACCTGGTCTATGGACCATCAAGGAAACCTACCCGAGGAGGGGACCCTGGAGTTGAGTTGGGAAGAGTCATTAGCTGCTAAGGAGGGGGATTTTTACTTCCAACCAAGATGGAGTTGCATGGACCAGACCTACCTTCCTGCCCGAAACAATAAAAAAATATGAAACAATTGTTTGGGAGACATTGGACATCAAGATATGAATGGCAGTGTTCCCTGAGAAATGGAAATCTGATGGGATGAGCCTTATGACTGCTCCAGCTCACTGCTTTGAGTTTCCAGGCCACAGCATTGGGGAGGAGAATGTAGGGGGAGACTGGTAGACCCCCTGTGTTGAGGTGACAGAGCTGAGAAGCTGGAGACCTAGGTGGCTAGAGTTTGCAGGGGAGGGGATCTGACAGGAGAAAGTTCAACACTGAGAAAACTCTGCAGATATGCAAAGGGATACCCTTCTCAAGTATTCAAAGAATATCAGCCAGCCCACATGTGTGGGGAAAATAAGTGATGCCCAGGAATGAACCACCTGAAGGGTCAGAGTGAAGAGTAACTGCATCCAGAATAAATCACAAGAATATTTACAGTAGAAAAATATCCAGGGGCCCCTGGGTGGCTTAATTGGTTAAGTGTCCAACTTTTGGTTTTGGCTCAGGTCATGATCTCACACTTCATGAGTTTGAGCCCTGCATCAGGCTCCATGCTGATGCTGCAGAGCCTGCTTGGGATTCTCTCTCTCTCTCTCTCTCTCTCAAAAAAAAAAAAAAAAAAAAGAGAGAGAGAGAGACAGAAAAATATCAGCTCCCAGAGAGGTAAAATACATTATGTCTGGCATCCATTTACAAATTACCAGGTGTGTAAAGAAGCAGGAAAGTATGACCCAGGATGAAGGAAAATGGCTCAGTCAGAACTGACCTAGAACTGATGCAGATGTTAGAATTAGCAGACAAGGACATTAAACCAGTTCTTACAATCCGATTCCATATGTTCAAAAAGTTAGAGACACTGAAGACGTGAAGAAGACCCAGATCAAACTAGTAGAAATGAAGGCTCCAGCGATGGAGACTGACAAGCATGGTGGATGGGGTTAACAGGACATTACACATTGTGGGACGAAAGACCAGTGGACTTGAAGACAAAGCAGCAGGAACTATCCAAAATGAAACAAAGAGGGAAAAAATAATACAAAGAAAGCAAGACAGTAAATAGCATAAGCGAATTGTGGGACAATCTTCAGTGGCCTAATGCACCTGCAATGAGAGTGCCTTAAGAAGAGGGTGTGTGCTGTGAACATATTTGAAATAATAATGGCTCAAATTTTCCCAAACTTTATGAGAGGTATAAACCCATGGATCCAAGAAGCTCAATGAACTCTAACCACAGGAAACATAAAGAAAACTACCTCCAAAACCACCATAACCCAATTTCTCGAAACCAGTCATAAAGAGAAAAGTTTTAAAGAAGGAGAGGAAAAAAAAGACATTATGTACAGAGAATCAAAGGATTACAGCAGATTTCTCACAAGAATCAATGCAAATGAGAAGACAGTGGAGCAGCATCTTTCAAAACAATGGGCACAAGTCAGAGATATTGTGGGTTCAGGTACAGATCACTACAATAAAGGGAATATCACAATAAAGTGAGTCAAAGGAAGGTTGTGGTTTCCCAGGGTGTTTGGAAGTTTGTACTGTTCTGTAGTCTATTAAGTGTGTAATAGCGTTATTAAGTGTGCAATAGCATTATGTTTAGTCTATTAAGTGTGCAATAGCGTTGTGCACATACCTCAGTTTAAAAATACTTTATTGCTAAAAATTGTTAACTACCATCTGAAATTTAAGCAAGCCATAATCACTGATCATGGATCGCCATAACAAATATAATAACAATGAAAAGGTGTGAGATATGGTGACATGTGACACAGACACACAAAGTGAGCAAATGCAGTTGGAAATGCAGTTGGAAAATGGTGCTCAATGCAGGGCTGTCACAGACTTTCAATTTGTAAAACAAACCAAAACAACACAACATCTGCATAGTGCAGTAAAGTGAAATGCAATACAACAAGGTATGCCAATATTGAAAGAAAATTGAAAGCACTGTCAACTCAGAATTCTATACCTAGTGAAAATATTCTTCAAAAATGAAGGCAAGAGAGAATGAATCCTGAAAATACAGTGAAGTAGGAAGCACAAGGAATCTGTCTCCCCACCTAGATGATAATTACACCAGCAGAATCTTTCTGATACAACTATTTTGGAACTCTGAAGTCTATTGAAGCCTTACTACTTCCGAGGGAAGGCTCAGATGGTAAATTGTAGTTAACTTTGGCCAATTTTAGCTTGTAGCATGGTAGCAGCTATCCATCTCTCACTCTCAGCCCTGTGGCAGGCAGTCATACCCATGTTTTTCAATGCAGCTTGAACTCAGCTTATGGGAGCCAGGGTGGGCAGACAGGACCCTGTCCTCCAAATATTGGAATCTGTGCTCTGATTGCTAATTGCAGCTTTTATTCACAGAGGTACAAACAAGAAGTGGGCAACATTTTTTGTTGCACCTCTCCTCATTGTGAAAAGTACCTCCTCCATTACCTGAAGTTACTTCCAGGAGATTTAAAAGCTTACACACTTTCCCCACCTTTTCATTTTTCTCTTTTCCCCCTTTTGGAAGCCAGCCATTAGAGTCTAGGACATCCATAAGCAACAACTGGACATACAGGGAAAGTTACAAAATGACAACACTTGCCTAGGGAAAGACATAAGCTTGGAAGAAAACCTGGAAAGACATCAAGTTTTCACTTCAGGCTAATGCTTAGTACAAAGACAGTCTACAATACTAAAAAAGCAAAACCAGAACAATGGCAACAAACAGCAAACCATAAGGAAGAGAGAGAATCTAGTTTTTAGTATTACCACATTATTAGATTTGAATGCCAAGTTTTCAACAAAAACATCACAAAGCATACAAAAAAAAAATAACCACAGGAATGTATGGTCCATTCAAAGGGAAAATTAAATAAATAAACAGAAACTGTCCTTAAAAGGGAATGAAGGCAGATTTACTAAATAAAGAATTTAAAGCAACTGTCATAAAGGTGTTCAAAGAACTAAAAGAAGATGTGGAGAAAGTCAAGGAAATGATGTATGAAGAAAGTGGAAATATCAAATATCAAATATCAAATACCCTTAAAAAGAGGGGTGCCTGGGTGGCTCAGTCAGTTAAGTGTCTGACTCTTGGTTTTGGCTCAGGTCATGAGTTTGAGCCCCTCACAGTTCATGAGTTTGAGCCCCACATCAGGCTCTGTGCTGGCAGTGTGAAACCTGCTTGGGATTCTCTTTCTCTCCCTCTCTCTCTGCCCCTCCCTGCTCATGCTCTCTCTCTTTTTTTCAAAAATAGGTACATAAACACAAAAAAATGAGGACAACCCTCATCTAGTTAATTAACACATCCTGGGGCGCCTGGGTGGCGCAGTCGGTTAAGCGTCCGACTTCAGCCAGGTCACGATCTCGCGGTCCGTGAGTTCGAGCCCCGCGTCAGGCTCTGGGCTGATGGCTCGGAGCCTGGAGCCTGTTTCCGATTCTGTGTTTCCCTCTCTCTCTGCCCCTCCCCCGTTCATGCTCTGTCTCTCTCTGTCCCAAAAATAAATAAAAAAAAAAATGTTGAAAAAAAAATTTAAATTAACACATCCATCACCTCACATATTTAAAGCAAAACAAAATAAAACAAACCTAAAAAGAAAACCAAAAAGAAATTCTGGAGCTGAAAAGTACAATAATTGAAATGAAAAATTCACTGGATGGATTCAAAGGCATATTTGAGCAGGCAGGAGAAAGAATTAGCAAGCTTGAAGATGGGACAGTGGAAATTATTGAGTCTGAGGAACTGAAAGATGAAAGAATCAAGAAAGTGAACAGAGCTTATGGGACCTGTGGAGCGCCATCAAGTGCAAGCATAATTATTGTGGGTGGGAATCCCAGAAAGAGAGAGAGAGGAGGGGGCAGAGAGAAAAGGTGAAGAAATAATGGCTGAAAGCTTCCCAAATTTAATGAAATACATGAATATAAATGACCAAGAAGCTCAACAAACTCCAAGTAAGATGAATTCAAAGAGACCCACACAGAGACATATTGTATTCAAACTTACAAAAACCCAAAGACAAATAGAAAATCTTGAAAGCAGCAAGAAAGTAGTGAATCATCAGATCCAAGGGATCTTCAAGAAGAATATTAGCATATGTCTTATCAGAAGCTTTGGAGGCCAGTAGGCAATGGGCCAGTATATTCAAAGTGCTAAAAGAAAAACTGTCAACAAAGAACCTGATATCTGGCAAGAGTGTTCTTCCAGTGTGAGGGAGAAATTCTCAGATGAACAAAAACTGAGTGAGTTCGTGACCACGGGACCTGCCCTCTAAGAAATGCTCAGGTGAAATGAAAGGACCCGAGATAGTAACTTGAAGCCATATGAAGAAATAAAGATCTCAGTGAAGGTTAATACATGGGAAATTATAAAAGCTAGTATTACTGTATCAATGGTTTTTAACTCAGCTGTTTGTTTGGTACATGATTTAAAAGATCAGTACATTAAAAACAACTAAGAGTCTAAAAGTGTTATTTTAACTTTAGTTTGTAACTTCACATTTTGTATTCTACATAACTTGAGACACTAGTGTAGTTAAAAGAATAATTAATTTATGCTATTCAAAGATATAATTTTGTGACATCAACAACTGAAAAGGGATGGGGACAGAGTTGCAAAATGGCAGTTTTTGTATGATTGAAGTTAAGCTGGTATAAGTTAAAATTAGAGTGTTAGAACTTGAGGATATTAAAAATAATCCCTATGATAACCACAAAGAAAAGAACTATAGAATATAAACACCAGGAAATGGGAAAGGAACTTAAACATTTCACTACAAAAAACCTCCAAAAAACAAAAAAAGAAGACACAACTAAACACAAAAGAAGATAGTAGGGCAGGAAATGAGAGACAAACTTTAAGTAATATAGGAAACAAATAGCAAACCAAGAGAAGTTCGTTCTTATCAGTAATTGCTTTAAGTGTAAATAGATCAAACTCTCTAATCCAAAGACAGAAATTGGGAGAATGGATAAAAACATGATGTATGCTCTACAAGGGACACACTTTAGATCCAAAGATGGAAATAGATTGAAGTAAAAGGATGGAAATAGATATTCCTTGCAAATAGTAAGCAAAAGAGAGCAGTCGTGGCTATACTAATATCAGAAAAAATAGATTTCAAAACAAAAAAGATCCAGGGAGGAAGAAGGATATTATACATTAATAAAATGTTCAATACATCAGGAAGATAAGCAATTATAAACACATGTTCAACTAATAACAGACCATCAAAATATCAAAGTAAAAACAGACAGAATTGAAGGGAAAAATAGTTTTACAATAATAGATGGAAATATCAATACTCCACTCTCAATAGTGGACAGAACAACCAGACTAAAGATAAGTAAGGAAATTTAGAGCTTAACACAGTAAACCAATGAGGTATAACAGACATGTTTACCCAATAACTTTCCCCAATAACTATAGTATACACATTCTTCTCAAGTGTACATGGGAAATTTTCTAGGATAGACCATATGTTAGGCCACAAATTGAATCCAGTAGATTTTAAAAAGATGGATGTTATACGAATCATCTTCTCTGACCACAACAAGATGAAATTATAAATCAACAACAGAAGTAAAACTGGAAAATTCACAAACTTGTGGAAATTAAACAACATACTCTTAAACAACCAATGGGCCAAGGAAGTAACTACAGGGGAGAGGCACCTGGGTGTGTCAGTCAGTTGAGTGTCTGACTTTGGCTCAGGTCATGATCTTGTGGTTCATAAATTCAAGCCCCACATCGGGCTTTCTGCTGTCAGTGCAGAGACTGCTTCAGATCTTCTGTCCCCCTCTTTCTCTTTCTGCTCTTCTCCTGCTTGTGCTCTCTTTCTCTCTCTCTCAACAATAAATAAACATAAAAACAAAGAAATCACAGGTGAAATTAGAAAACAGAGGTGAATGAAAATGAAAACTCAAAAATCAAAACTTATGGAACACAGGGAAAACAGCATTAAGGGGGGAATTTGTAGCTATAAATGTTTACATTAAAAACCAAGAAAGCTCTCAAATCAACAACCTAGCTTTACACCTTAAGCAACTAGAAAAAACAAAGAAACAGAAATTGAATCCAAATCTAGGAAAGAAGGAAACAATAAATATTACAGCAGAGATAAATAGAGAAGAAAACAGAAAAACAATATAGAAAATAAATTAAACCAAAAGTTAGTTCTTGGAAAAGATCAACAAATTGATAAGTTTAGTCTGATAGACTGAAAAAAGAGAGAAGACTCAAATTACTAAAATCAGAAATGAAAATGGGGACATCACTATTGACTTTACAGAAATAAAAAGGATTATAAGAGAACTATGAATAATTGTATACCAACAAACTGGATAATCTAGATGGAATGGAAAAACTCTTTTTTTTCTTTTCAATTCTCATTTATTTTTGGCTCTTGGTGGAATGGACAAACTCTTAGAAACACAAACCTACCAAGACTAAAACATGAAGAAAGAAATTTTGAATACACTTATAACAAGTAAGGAGATTGAATCAGTAATCAAAAATCTCTTGACAAATAAGAGGCTTGAACCTGATGGTTTCACTGGTGAAGTCCACCAAATACTTAAAAAAAAAACCAATGTTCTCAAACTGTTCCAAAAAATTAAAGAAGTGAGGAACACTTCCGTAACTTATCCTGTGAGACCAATACTTCTCTGATACCAGAACAAGACACACACTACAAGAAAAGAAAACTATAGGCCAATATCTCTCATGAACACTGATGCAAAAATCTTCAACAAAATACTTGCAAATCAACACTAACAACAAATAAGAAGGATTATACCCTATGACCAAATGGAATTTATTTTCAGAATTGCAAGGATGATCCAACATAGGACAATTAAGCAATGTGATAGACCACATTAACAGAATGAAGAGGAAAAGCTGCGTGATCGTCTCAACTGATGCTGAAAAAATCTTTAACAAAATTCAACACTGCTTCTGGATAAAAGCATTCAACATACTGTACTAGGAATAGAAGGGGACTATCTCAACATAGTACAAAGCCTTATATAAAAAATCCATAGTGGACATCTTAATTCATGGTGAAAGACTGAAAGCTTTTCCTCTAAGATCAGGAAGAAGCCAAATACGTCCACTTTTGCCACTTCTATTTTACATAGTACTGGAAGTTACCAGAGCAATTAGACAAGAAAAAAATTAAAAGACACTCAAACTGGAAAGGGAAAAGTAAAATGATCTCTGTTCACAGATGATACAATCTTATATGTAGAAAACTCTAAAGATTCCACAAAAAATGTTAAAACTAATAAATGAATTTAGCAAAGTAGCAGTATACAAAGTCAACACACAAAAATCGCTTGCTTTTCTATGCACGAGCTATTTATAACCTAAAAAGGAAATGAAAAAAATCATTCTATTTATAGTAGCATCAAAAAGAATAAAATACTTAGGAGGTACAAAACACTGCTAGGAACATAGCTGAAAACTACAAAACATTGCTGAAAGAAATTAAAGAATAAATAAATTGAAAAACATCTTGTAGTCATGGTTGGAAGACTTAATATTCTTAAAATGTCAGTGCTAACCAAAATGATCCACAGATTCAATGCAATCTCCATCAAATGACATTTTTAACAAAAAGAAAGCCCATCATAAAATTTATATAGAATCTTAGGGGACCTTGAGTAGCCAAAACAATCTTGAAAAAGAAGAAAAAAACTGGAAGACTCACAGTTCCTTATTTCAAAACTTACTACAAAGCTATGGTAATGAAAACAGTGTGATGTTGGCATAAAAATGCATATAGTCAGTGGAATAGAATAAAAAGCTCAGAAATAAACCTTCACGTGGGGCGCCTGGGTGGCGCAGTCGGTTAAGCGTCCGACTTCAGCCAGGTCACGATCTCGCGGTCCATGAGTTCGAGCCCCGCGTCAGGCTCTGGGCTGATGGCTCGGAGCCTGGAGCCTGTTTCCGATTCTGTGTCTCCCTCTCTCTCTGCCCTTCCCCCGTTCATGCTCTGTCTCTCTCTGTCCCAAAAATAAATAAAAAACGTTGAAAAAAAATTAAAAAAAAAAAAAGAAATAAACCTTCACGTGTATACTCAAATAAATTTTGACAAGGGAGCCAAGTCTATTCAATAGGGAAAAACAGTCTTTTCAACAGATGGTGCTCGAAAAACTGGATATTCACACATAAAAAATGAAGTTGGACATCTACCTAACACCATATTAAAAAAAAGTGACTCAAAATGGATGAAGGACCTACATGTAAGACCTAAAGCAATAAAACTCTTAGAAGAAAACAGAACAAAACTTCACAACCTTGTATTTGGCAATGATTTCTTGGATATCACACCAAAGGCACAAGTAACAAAAGAAAAAATAGATACTTTTAGACTTTATGAAAATTAAAAAAATTTTGTGCATTGAAAGACACAGTCAACAGGGGATTAAGGAGTGCACTTGTCATGGTGAGCGCTGGATGATATACGGAAGTGTTGAATCACTATATTGTACACCTGAAACTAATAGAACACTATATGTTACGTAACTGGAATTAAAATAAGAACTTAAAATAAAAAACTCAATATAAATAAAATGATGCTTTTCTTTGGAAGTTGATTCCACGCACACACACACACACACACACACACACACAACGTCAACAGTGTAAAAAGGCAACCCACAGAATGGGAGAAAATATTTTCAAAACATATGTCTGATAGGGATTAATATTCAGAACAGAGAACTCAGCCTCCCAAATCAAAGAACCCAATTAAAAAATGGACAAAGGGCTCAAATAGTTATTTCTCCAAAGAAGGTATTCAAATAGCCAATAAGCACATAAAAAGATGTTTCAACATCACTAATCATCAGAGGGATGCAAGTCGAAAGTACAATGAGATACACCTCACACCCATTGGGATGGCTACTGTAAAAAAAAGAAAGTGAACACCTAGTGTTGGTGAGGATGTGGAGAAATTGTAATCCTTGGGCATACTGGTAGGAATGCAAAGTGTTTCAGCTACTGTGGAAAACAGTATGGTTATTCCTCAAAAAACTAAGAATACAATTACATATGATCCAGCAATTCTATTTCTGGGTATATATTCAAAAGAATTGAAAGCAAGATCTCAAAGAGACATCTGCACACGCATGTTCAGTGCAGAGTTATTCACAGTATCTGAAACAGGGAGGCAATCCAAGGGTCTATCAATGGATGAGCGGATAAGCAAAATGTGGTATATACATAAAGTGGAATAGTATTCAGCTTTAAAAAGGAAGGAAATTCTGATATAAACAACAACATGGATGAACCTTGAGGGCATTATTCTAAGTAGAATAAGCCAGTCACAAAAAGACAAAGACTCTATGATTCCACTTATATGAGGTACTTAGAGTAATGAAAATCACAGAGACAGAAAGTAGAATGGGGTTGTCAGGTCCTCGGGGAGAAGGGGATGGGAGGTTATTGTTTAATGGTGTAGACTTTCAGTTTCCCAAGGTGGAAGAATTCTGGAGATGGATGGTGGAAACAGTTGCACAACCCATGAATGTATTCAATATCACTGAACTGTACACTCAACACTCAAAATGGTTAAGATGGTAAATTTCATGTTATGGGTATTTTACCACAATAAAAAAAAATGGAGGCAAAAATAGACTTTTTTTAGACATACAAAAGCCTAAGGACTCCATTTTCAATACAAAGACACAAGTAGGTTAAACACCAAAATGAGCACAACTATAAAGAAGGTTCTTTTATAATAAGAAAGGGTTCAATACATCAAGAGGATATAACAATCATAAATTTTTATATACCTATTAACTGAGATTCAAATTATATGAAGCAAAAACTAATAGAACTACAAGGAGAAATAGAAAAATCTACAATTATAGCCAGAGGTTCTGATACCTTTCTGTCAGCACTTAATGAAAGGCATACACATTAGTGAGAGTGTAGAAGGCTTGAGCAGCACTGCTAACCAACTTGACCTCATTGAGATTTACAGAAGACTCCACCCAACAAGGGCAGAGTACACATGCTTTTCAAGGGCAAGTGCACATGGAATATTGACCATGCTAATCTATCTTCTGAGCCATAGGTTGGGTCTGGATAAACTTAAAAGGATTTAAGTCATACTACATGTTTTCAGCTCACAATGGAATTAAATTAAGAATGAGTAACAGGAAGATATCTGGAAAGACCACAAATATTTGGAAACAAAATGACTTACTTAGAAGTAACCCTCAGAAGAAATCAAAAAGGGAAAAATCACTAAGGTGTTTTTTTGAATGAAAATGATGAAATGCTACATCACCGCTTGTGGGATGCTCCAAAGCTGTACTTACAGGGACGTTGATAGCACTAGATGCCTCCGTCAGAAAGGAAGAGCGTTCCCAAACCAATGATCTCCTCGTTTGCCTTAAAAAACTAGAAACAGAAGAGCAAATTAAGCTGAAAGTGAGCAGAATAAAGCAAATATAAACATCAGAGTGGAAATCAATGAACTAGAAATAGAGTAAATGAATGAAGCCAAAAGCTAGTTCTTTTAAGAGATCAGTAAGAATAGTAAACCTCTAATCAGACTGATAAAAATAAAGAGGGGGGGACAGTAATTGCCAATATCAGTAATGAGAGTGTTAATGTCACTACAGACTTTGGAGATGTTAAAAAGACAATAAGAGTCTTATGAACAACTCTGTCATTACATTCAATATTTCAGATGAAATGAACAAAATCTTTGAAAGTCACAAGCTGCAAAATCTCATCCAAGAAGAAGTAGGTAACCTGAATTTCTCCATATCTTTTAAAATAATTGAATTTGTAATTAAAAACATTCCCACAAAGAAAACTGCAGGCCCTGGTGCTTCACTAGTGAATTCTATCAAACATTAAAAAAAGAAATAACACCAATTCTACACAACTCTTCTAGAAAATTGAAGAGGAGGGAATATTATTACCACCTCATCCTATGAGGTTAGCATTACCCTGATATCAAAACCAGAGAGAAGCACTGCAATAAAAGGAGGCTACCGACCAATTCCTTCATGAATTATATGTATTTTGCCACATTAAAAAATGAAGGCAAAATAGACTTTTTCAGACATGCAAAAGCTATTGACTAATATCCTTCAAGTTTAGATGTAAAAATTTTAAGCAAAATTTTAGGAAATTGAATCCAATAACATTTACAAAGGATAATACATCATGATTAAGATGGTTTAGCATTTGAAAATTAATCAATGCAATTGACCATATTCAGGAACTAGGCACAAAACTCTATATGATCACTTTAACAGACACAGAAAAAGCACTTAATAAAATTCAATATCATTTCCTGATTAAAAAAAATAATCCTCAACAAATTAGGCATAGATGGGGACTTCTTTAACTTGAAAAACCTACAGCTAATATCACATTTAATGATGAAAGACTAAACGCATTCCTCCTAAGATAAAGAAGAAGACAAGGATGTCCACTCTCACTGCTTCTATTTAATTCTGTACTGGAGGTTCCAGCCAGTGAAATAGGGAAGAGAGTGGGGAAAGGAGAGAGAGAGAAGGAGGGAGGGAGGAAAAGAGAAAGAGAGAGAGAGAGAGAAAAGAGAGAAGGAAGAGAGAAGAAACAGGAGAATGGAAGAAAAGGAGGAGGAGGAGAGAGAGGAGGAGAGGAAGAAGAAGGAGGAGGAGGAGGAGAGGGAGAAGAAGATTGGAAGGAACGGAGGAGGAGGAGGGAGAGGGGAAGGAAGAGGGAGAAGGGAGGAGGGAGGAGGAGGGAAGGAAGGAAGAAAGAAAGAGAAAGAAAGAAAGAAAGAAAAAAGAAAGGGCATCTATATTGGGAAAGAAGCAAAAATATCTTTATTTGCAGATGACATGGTTGTCTATGTAGAAAGTCTGATGGAATCTATAAAACAGCCACAATAGACTTAATAAGGCTGTTTGGCAGGGTGGCAGGATACAAGATCAATATACAGAAATTAATTGTATTTTTATATGGCAAGGAACAATAAGAAACTAAAATTAAAAAATACCACTTATACTAATATCAAGAAAACGTGAAATACTTAGGGGTAAATCTGACAAAGACACTCAAAAGCTGAAAACTACAAGATGTTGCTGAGAGAAATTAAAGAAGACCTAAATAAATAGAGAGCTATGCCTTGTTCACGGGTCAGAAGACTCAGTATTTTTAAGATGTTAGCTCTTCCCAAATTTATCTACAGATCCAAAGCAATCCCAATCAAAATCCCTGCGGGATTTTTTTGTTGAAATTGACAGACTCATTCTAAAATTCATTCAGAAGTGCAAAGGGGGAAATAGAACAGCCAAAACAACTTCGCAAAAGGCAGATTTAGGGATTAAGATGACCTGATTTCAAGACTTAAAAAAAAAGCCACAGTCATGAAGAGAGTGTGGTACTGGCGTAAAGATCAAGGATGAATGAAACAGAGTAGAGAACCCCAAAATGGGGCTCTCTCCGTATATGTGGACAGCTGACTTTTGGCAAAAGGCAAAGGTGGAGGAAAGATAAGTTGTTTTAACAAATAGGGTTGCTAATCAGATATCCATAAGCAAAAACAAAAAACAAAAAACACCAAAACTCTGATTTATCCCCCTCATCATATACAAAATGTAACCTAGAATGGATCACATGCTTGAATGCAAAATATGAAGCCATACAAATTCCTGAAGAAAACATGAAAGAAAACACAGGGGGGAAGTTGTGAACTTGGTTTGGGCAAAGATTTCTAGAAATGATATCAAAACCCTAGAAGCAAAAAAATTCATAAACTGGACTTCATCAACATTAAAAACCTCTGTTCTCTGAGAGACACCATTAGAGCAATAAAAAATGTCATTCTAGAAATGACATCAAAACCCTAGAAGTAAAAACAAAAAACAAAAAACAAAAACAACCCATAGATTGGACTTCATCAGCATTAAAGTCTTCTTTTCTTTGAGAGACACCATTAGAACAATAAAAAGACAAACTACAGGGTATGATAGAGCACTCTCAATCACATATCTGATAAAGTCTTTGTTTCTAGAATATAGAGGTTTCAAATTTTAATAATAAAAACACAAATCAACCAATAGAAAATGCAGGTAATTTGAAGAGACATTCCACCAAAAGAGATACACAGATGGCAAATAAGCACATGAAAAAATGCTCAGCATCATTAGTCATTAGGGAAATGGGACTTAATGCCACAGCGAGCTAGCACTAATCACCCATTAGAATAGTCGAAACGAACAAGACTGACCATACCAAGTGTCGGTGAGGATGTTGTAAAACCAGAACTCTTGTTACACTGCTGATTTGAAAAATAGTTTAGCGGTTTCTTAAAAATTTAAACATGCACCTGTTGTACAAACCAGCCATTCTACTCCTAGGGAAATGAAAGCATATGTCCATCCAAAAAACCTGTACTTGCATGTTCGTAGCAGCTTTATGTTGAATAGCAACCGACCTACCACAATGCAAATGTCCATGGAGGGGAGAGTGGATACACATAGTGGTATATCCATAGGACAATTGCTAATTACTTAGCAATAGAAAGGAATGAGCTACTGATACACATGGCAACATGGATGAGTCTCAAAATAATTATGCTGAGTGAAAGAAGCCAGACATAAAAAGAGAAGGTGAGTGATAAGACCCATGTGAGTCAATGTATACAAAACTCTAGAAACTGTAAACTGATCTGTGGAGCCAGAAAGCAGATCAGTGGTTGCCTGGGTACGGGGGCAAGGGGTGAGTAGGAGGAAGTACAGGGTCAGGAGGAAACTTCTGAGAGCAATGGATGGGCTCACGACCTTGACTGTGGTGATGGTTTCAGAGGTGTGTATGTGGGTCAAAACTTAGCACAATATGCTCTTCAAATGTATGTGATTTACTGTGTCTAAATTACACCTCAATAAAGCAGTTGTGTGTGTGTGTGTTTAAAGAAGGTAGTGAGGCAGAAGGGACAGAAACGTTCTCCAGGCAGAGGTAACAGTCTGTGCAGAGGGCCAGAGATGAGGACAGGAGGGGTTCTAAGAAGCGAGAAGGTTCTGCATGGCTGGAGAACATGGCAGGAAGTTGAGAGTGGGGAGACATGAAGCTGATTATTGGTCCCTTGTGATCTGCTTATAATTTGTTTTGTGTCTCCTTCAGGGTCTCTGGGAAGTTTTGGACAGTACCCAGGCCTGCCCCACTGTGATCCTGTTTTTTCTGCTTCTTCCAGGCTCCCATGACATTCAGCCATTCCATGGAGATGTTCAAGTGAGCCCGTTCCTGAAGGTCGGGGTTTGGAATGGTCAGGCAGGGCTTGAGGGAAGGAGGCTGTCAGCTGGAAGGGGAAGGGGGAAGGTGCCCAGCATCATGAATTCAGAGGCTGGAGGGGGTTAGTTGGGGGGGTTAGGGAAATGGACCCCTGACCACGTTCCAGAGTTGCTTCAGAGACTCCTTCCCAGCTCCGTGGGGATCTGTCTTCATCAATTCGCAAAAGCCAATGTGCAGAGAATTTGCAGAACCAGGTCTGATTTGCTGAATGAATTGTCGGACACACATCTTAGTGATCTAGCAGAGTTCTCTGCTGCTATGTCAAGTGCAAAGGCTGAGTGGGGACGCAGAGGCACTCAGCAAGCAGAGTTTGAGACAGCCATGCATTTGCATGAGAAGGGCTGAAGCAGGGCAAAGAGTAGAATAGGAGAATTAAAACTTCCAGAACATCCCTCAGTAGCTAAGTTAGTTGATCATTCACTGGGCTGATCTTCCCCAACCTGATTTTTGCAAATCAGCCTGCTGCCCCTGGGAGGAGCTGACAAGCGTTGTGATCCCCTGGACAGGGTTGGGAGTGGGGTGTCATCTGGAGCCCACTGTGGGCCTAGGCTGTGCTGGGGGTACCCGATGAAGGCAGAGAGAGGGGGCAAAAGGACAAGGCAGGATCTTGCATGGGGGCTGAGAAGACAAGAAAAGTCAATATTCAATATGGTCAGCAAACAAGATGGTCTAAGAATGAACCACAGTGGAGCAACATAAAAGATGATATGGGGGGTTAGCAGAGGGAAAACTGGGCCAAAGGGGGAAGGTCTCTGTGAATGTCTTTTTGGGGAAAGAAGATTGAAATGGGCCTACCAGATGAATTTAGATTCGGATAAGGACAGGGAAGAAGGATATTCCAGGCAGAGGGAAAGCCTCTGAGCTGTAGGTAAGGGATGAGACGGACAATGGCCAGAATGTTCTGTATCATGTCAGTGTTTGGTAGAACTCACTTCCAAAGGGTCCTGAATAATATTAAAACCGCCACTTGAAAAATGGTATGCGGCCAGTTTGGAAAGGCCCACAGTGGTTGAGATTATGGGTGTTAGGGTTTGCAAGCTTGTTAATGTGTTTTCTAGTGATTTTTTCACCACGCGTGTATATTACTTGTGCATTTCAAAAATGTTATGAATCTGCAAACTAACAAACCTACCCCGTTTCCCTTTACCCTAAGAAAAGACCAGGCCTTTCTGGGACAGTAGGTGGAGGACAGACCAGCTCTCCCTGAGAGTTGCAAGCCCACAGGATGTCCAGCCTCCATCTGTCCAGGGCTTCCCGGGGGCCTTGCATGCTCCTACCGGGCCATAGGCTTGACTGGACACAAGCCAGAGGCGGGAGAACCTGCTCGGGCTGGCATCGCAAGGTGCCAGGCGCACCTGAGCAGCCGGGCAGGTGTGACAGATGCCCTGGACCGCATGGAGCTGGCTATGCCTTGTGCACACACCACCGTCCCATCCCACCTCCCCTCCCCGAACCTCCCTCTGCTTCCCGGCTAGCTCAGGTGTGGTGCATCTGTGGCCCGTTGGCAGCTTTCTTGCCCGCAGTGCTAGGGAGCTGTCAGGTTAAAAGCTGGCTTGCTCGATTTGATCCCACATGTGAGCTGTTTTATTTCCCTCTCTCTCCCTTACATGGCTTCGGTGTGCTTTTATAAATATTTCACTAGCCTTGCTAAAGTCTATTTCATCTCTCTCTTAAATTTATTAAATATAAATGCAGCAACAACTCCAGCATAAGTCTCTCTTTGCTGTCAAAATCACAGGCTCCCGTGGAAGTAAATATAATTTGCTTTGTTTACTGTGGGTAATTTGGAGCCCTATCTTCTGTACCAGCACCGCCCGTACCCCCCAAATCTCCCTGCTTTCGTTAAGCAGGGGTCTGCCACATCCTCATGTAGGGCACAGGGACCCGGGCCCACTTTGAAGACTGCTTGACAAAGAACCAGCTGACCTTTGAGACTTGCCGAACCAGAGGCCAGTCCGTTGGCCTCCCAAAGGCACCCCCACAGGTAAAGGGGCACCTATACTCGTCACCCCACACCTGAGCAGGCCCGGAGGCCTGTCTGAGCAGTGCCCTGCCCCTTGCATCTTTTGGAGAGCATGCCCATCTGCCACAGCTGGTGACCTGGCCAGAAGAGACGCAGCCGGCTGTGAGATGATTGAGGGCGTTGACATTCCTCCCACCCCCAGACCTCCAGTCAACAGAACCAGGGGCAGGACAGGGATTCTGGTCCCCAAAAGCAGGTCGCAAGCACCACCCCCCAAGCCCCCCTGCCACTTCCTTTGTTCTTTGTTAATTGCAAAATAAACACAACCCTGCCCACCGACTGTGGAAGGAGATTTCTGCCAACCAGGGTAACCAGCAGGCAGTGGCAGGGGCTGCCTTCAGTTCTGGCAGTATTTGCCCTCCGTTGGTCACGTGTGATTTCCTGGAGGACCTCGGGACCTCGGAGAAGCATAGCGTCAGAGGTGGGAAGCACCCAGGTTAGGGCAGAGTCAGGTGCCCCTGGGGCTGGCCGGCAAGGGGACTGAGTGAAACAGGAGGTCAGGATGGAGACTCAGGCACACTTTACTTGCATCTGGGATCAGTGAGAAGAGTTTTCTCTTTTACAAAGAACTGGGCCTCTTTCACAAGGAAATGCGCCTTTCCCATTTTTTTTTCTTAATAAAAACAGCCCTGTCAGTCTATCCTGTTTTTCTCTATTTTTGTAGTGACACTCAGGCAGAAAGTATTGCATTTCTTTTGCCTATAAGTCAGAGGGTGAGGCTTGGGCTGGAACCCTGCTCCTAACTCCTAGCCTAGAACCTTCCACCAAATTTGCAGAGGTGAAAGCGGGTGATTACACAGGCCCTGATGAGGTGGGGGCACGATCGGAGATGCTCCCAGGAACTCAGATCTGTGCTAACACCCTCCATAGCTTCAGAACACTGGCTTCACTGTGTGCCCTGTGGTCTCTGGGGCTATCTTGCAGATTCAAGAAGGGCGCCGTATGGACTCAGAGATTTTCTGCCTTCATGTCCCATTTAGATACAGCAAAGTAAGAGAGTTTTTCCCCCAGGAGGTGATAGGAGCATGTTTTGAGGTTGACTTTATGCCCTCCTCCATATTATATCCATATATTAAAATGTAGTCAGCTTACATTGAATGAAATGATTCTGTGGAATTATTTTGCTTTAAAAATGTTAGAAGGGTTTTAGAATCTATCTTTGAAATGATTAGATTATTGGTGATTTTGATTTTATAATTCTCTTTTCATGTTTTGGTCCAATGTCCTGGGCTTTTGTTTTTTGTTTTGGATCTCAAAATTGTTTAATGGCCCCTGAAAAATCTGTAGATTCCGCTGCTTACCACAGGGTAAACCAAGCTGAGCCCATGGGTCTGGGATGAAAGGACCAGAGTGAGGCGTTTCAGGGTGGGTACGAGGAAGCCAGCTGCCCCCGAACAACTGATCATCCCGCTTCGTCCTGCCTTCTTTGGGATGCCCCTGGGAAGCACGCCCCTGGCAGAGCCCTGCCAGCCTCCCCTCCCTGGCCGTGTGGGAGGCTGCCAGTCCCCCGAAGGTAAATGACACGGGCAGTGGCGAGCTCTCTGTGTCAATTGCATGATGTCTTTCATTCGTGGGGCTGGTGGCTTCCTGCCTCACCGCTGGGAGTAAGGCTATTTCAGGATCTTGCTGCTTCCCGTCTGTTCCAGGGAGGGAAGGATGGAGGGCAGGCAGCGGAGGAAGGCGGAGTGTGTGTCGGCTTTCACCAGGTGTTTCCGAGGCAAACTTTTCTTCTCCCGTTTCTGCTGCCCACTGCTGGTGGAATGCGTTTGTCGCATTAGTATAACTTTCTTTGATATGCTTTTTCTTCACTTTTTTGGAGTAAAAAAATTTTAAAAAGCCTCGTCACATTCAACTCAAGGTTAGGAAAGTTGCCATATAAGGCAACATCGCCTGTAAATTTTACCACCTTGAAAATCCTGTCAATTATTCGAATCTAGTAGGTCCTGAGAATTTCATGTTGTTTCTCGGGCACTTTAGCTGTGGCTTCCCATTCCCTAGGGTGGTGGTGGTGGTGGGGGGGGAGCACAGCAAGCGTGACAGTGTGAATAAAGGCCCCTCTGTCTGTCTGCCTGCTTTTCTGTCCTTCTTTCTGGCTGAGCTCACTTAGCTGAATGTGGGTAAGAGCTAGCTGAAGTATGAATCAATTCTCTTGAACTTCTGCACGACACTTTTGTCAAAGTACTCTCACACCCACAAATCCAAATGTTTTCACAGCCCCCCTGGGAGGTTGGTAGGAACAGAATTGACATCTGTATTTTTCATACGAGGACACCGAGGCCCAGATGCAGTCAACTTTTGGATCCAGACTGGGGTCTCCCCCCAGCTGTGGCTCAAGGGACTTTTAATGGTTTAAGGCAATGGTTCTCACATGGGAGCAACTTTGCCTCTTGGGGGACATTTGGCAATGTCTGGAAACCATTTTGGTTGTCACAACTGGGGGTTGCTACTGGCATCTAGTGGGTAGAGGCTGTTAAACATCCTACAACACACGGAACAAGGCCCTTCTACTCCACGACAGAGAGCCACCGGGCCCAGAATATCAAGTGTGGAGGTTGAGAAACCCTGGTTCAGGGGCATGAACTCCACGTGGCCCCCTTTCCCGAAGTGCTTAGTCTGCGATGGGTAGCACATACTCGTGGAATTTCACGCATGGTGCTGCGTGAGCAGTGCCGGCCCCCCTCTCCACCTTCACCAGCAGCATCCTGGCACATCTTCATAAGACACGGTAAGGCGAGTGATGCTCTCCGTGGGACAGATGAGGAAACTGGGGTTTCAGAGGGCATCAGAGTTGGGTTTTCTGTGAGGTAGCATTCAGGGGCACTTGTAGGGAGGGAGAGAAGCAGGACTGGGGGTGGGGAGAAGCTGAGCCACAATGCAGTCACAACAAAGGCCTCCGTTGATCCTCCTGGAACCCTGCGGCCAGTGCAGTTTATTAGGGATGTTCCCAACTGGAGGGAGGAATCCAGGCCATTGTACCACCGGCCCCCAACGTCAACCATCAGATGTGGGCTGCTCCAGGGAGGGGGTGTCTGTGTGTGAAATGTCTCTTTGGTAGGTGAGCATTGGTAGCAGTTCCATGGAGAGCAGAGGCCCAACTCTCCTAGCTGCTGTCTGCCAAGTGCTTCAGCTCTAGAGGGGGCACCGAGGCACCCACCACAGAGGGCCTGAGCGCTTGTCCAGATTGGCTCCAGAGCCGAGCCACAGTGCTTCCCTCATTGTAACATGGGGAGTCCATGGAGCCCTGGGTCTGACCCCAGGCCTTAACCCCCCGGCGGAGTGTGAGTTAGCTTTTTCTCAGCCCCATAACTCACAAACTGGCAACACCAGGACAGGTTTTGTGTAGATGCTAGGGCACTAAACTGTTTTGATTAGTTGTCACCATTCTGCAACACGCAGATTTCATACAAAGCTCTGAAGCTCTAGTTTTCAGTAAAACATGGGGATATTGTGCAATGGCGGGTCACATTCCTGCTGGGCAGCTCGGGGCTGGCGCCGGGCAGCTGGGGTCCCCATCACAGAGCGGATGGTCTTGCCACTCCCGGGCTATACACATGGCCCACGACCCTCGGTTACATGTCTGTGTCAAGATTCTTACTCTCTACACAAGCTACTGCTGGAGCCAACTTCTGGGCAAGCGCTGGCTGTTTCTCCCCTTACCCAGTCCTCTCTAGCAGATGGACCCCTGGGTTTTGCCTGTTCAGTGATCTGGGGGCCTTTCCCTCTGCCAGTGTCCCACTGTGGCTTTTAAGGAAAATCTCAAAAATCACAGAGAAAGATTCTCAATGCAAACCAACGTGGAACAAGTCTGCCCTTTGTTCCCAGACATCCCCGCCCTTCTGGCTGGCTCCAAGGCTGCAGGTAAGGAAGTCGGTCCCTGCTCACTCACACGTCCCCCTCCCTTTCCAGATGGGCTTTGGTTTTCGTGGGCGACTCCATTGTCAGGAGGCAGCCCGACCATGGGACGAGGACGGTTGACAGGTTTCTGAGCGCGTTTGCGATCGCGCGAGGTAGCAGCTTCATTACTCAGTGATGAGTGACCCATATTTCCTAACATGATTTCCCTGCTGTAACTCAAATTGAGTTCATGTTATTCTAATGATATCAGTTGACCTTGAGAATTAGACCAAGAAGCCTGGGGTTATTCTTCCAACTTCCACTGCAGATTCTTGTGATGTGTTTGGAAACACAATCTGCTCCGCATTGCCCTGAAGTGGGCAAGGGAAAAATAGAAAACAAAGATCCTGAGCTGCTCTGGTTTGTAGAAAATGCATCTGGGCCATTTCAGATCATGGGGTGGGGGTGGGGGGGGGTCCTTCAGATTATGGGGGTCTCCTTCAGATCATGTGTTACTCCTTTAGATCATGGGGGGCTCCTTTAGATCATGGGGGGCTCCTTCAGATCATGGGGGGCTCCTTCAGATCATGGGGGGCTCCTTCAGATCATGGGGGGCTCTTTCTCTCTCAGTCTTGCTTCTGCCACCATGAGCAGCTGGCATTTTCCCTGCACTCATGTACTGCCAGCTAATGATCAAGACTGGGCCTCCTTTGCCCCTGCCTCTTAGAGAGGGTCCCTGGATCTCCCCTGACAGGATGAGCCCTCAGATAGGTCCTATGGGGGCCTCCTGCCCTCGCCTCTCCCTGTCTCCCCCAGCCCCATCTGGCCAGGTGAATCTCCAAAAACCAGAGCGGGTGTCCTGCCACTTCTTTGGCTCATTTACTAGCTCCCCATTGCCTGCTGGTAAAGTTCAAACTCCTTACCTGGCATTCAAGGCGCTTAATTCCAGCCCAGCCAGCCAGCCCAGTCCTTCCTGCCAACACCACCCAGAAGCACAGGGTGCAGAACGTCTGTGTGCCTTGGTACACCATGTTTTTATACCTCTGTGCCTTTGCTCACCTGTCCTCTCCTCCCGAAACACTCCTGACCACCTTGCTCATCGTATCTGGACAAGCCCAAATCTTGCTCTTTTTGCATTTACTTGTTTATGAAATCTTTCTGGAGCTCTGACTCTGTTCTGGATATTGGGATTAAGCTGGGGAAGGAAGAGAGACAGTAACTAAGCATGCAGATTAAAAAAAAAAAACAATGAAATAGCCAAAGCGATAAACTTTGGAAGGAAAAAATAGTGTGATGTTCTGGAGTACTTGGGGGCTCCTGCACTGAGGGGGCTCAGGGAATGCCTGAGAATGAGGTTTGGGCTGAGACCAAAAGGATCAGAGAGGAGCAGCCCCGCAGACACATGAGGGAAATGTAGCCCAGGTCCACGTTCCCAGGGAAGGGAAAGGGCAAGGTTGTTACATAAGAGCCGACAGGGGGTGTTTCTGTGTCATACTGAGGTGGGAGGCTCTGCCCAGGGCGCACCTGTGTCCCTGAAGGCAGGCTGTGACTTTGGCAAGTCATCTAACTTCTCCATGTCTGTTTCCTCATCTGTAAAATGGGGATATATTATAAGGAGTAAGCCAGTTTGGATTTATGCGTGTGCATTCATTCACCTGAATGGTCAAGGAACTTTCGCCTGTTTCATGCAGGTTTTCATTTTTTTCAAATTTTAACAGAACAAAATACAGTTGGAAGCCAGTAAGCACTAGTTCATGGAATGGAATGGAATAAATAGAACAGAATAGGATAGAATAGAATAGAATAGAATAGAATAGAATAGAATATATAGCAAGGATGTGAGTCTCAGAAAAGCTGAGCTGACTCCCCTTCCCGAGCCCCAGGCTCACTCACTGTCTGGATGGTGAGAGGGTACAGGTCTTCCCTGGAATTTCCTGACTTCCTGCCCCAAGTGTCCCTTGTGGGAGGGGGGGTGGAGGGGGGGGTCAGAACAACTGAAATGTGTCTCTTCCTCGGGGGACCACGGAGCCCCTACTTGGGGAGGAAGGGAGAGCAGCTGAACCAGGGCTGGTGGGGCGTGTGCGATAAGCCAGAATGCAACGTGGCTGCAAGCTTTGCCCTTGTGGAGCCTGAATGTGAAATGAAGCATTCAGAGCTGGAAACCCCGCGTCTCCCAAGGGCTCTGCTCTTTTGGAAACAGCACCTCTCCCAGCACAGAGGGGGAGGAGGCAGCCGATGGGGATGGAGGAAGATACTTCATCGTCAGGGGGAGAGATGAGATGAGGCCCCTGGAGGGAGAGACAACAGAGTCCACAAGAGACAGAGATGAACCAGGAGAGACAGGGACACACACAGATGGAGAGACAGAGATGGGGCAGAGACTGGGAGACACAAAGAGAGAGGCAGACAGAGGGAGGCAGAGACAGACCAACAGAAACAAACTGAGAATATAAGACCTAGAGACACAGAAAGGGACAGACTGGGGAAAGAACTAGACAGAGACATACCTGGGGAGAGGAGGCCAAGGGGGAAGTAAAATAAAAGGTGCAGTCTGCTTCTGGGGCACACCTAGCACTCTCCCAGCCAGCGTGCTTGCACATATACGTGGCACCCCAACCTCTCTGAGTCACATTCCTGTCCCCCACACCCAGGTTCACCTCCCTCCCTTCATGTCCTCCTTTGTGCTATTCGCATTTGAAACCGATGTGCTGAGAGTCTGGAGAGCAAGTGCAGTCTCCTTAATGCAGTTTTGCATTTCTTAGTTTGATTTCAGCAAACGACAGGAACTTGGGTCCTGGAGTCTTTCTGTCTGCCCCTGCTGTGCGGCCTTGGCTGGGTTTGCATGCGACTGGGTGGCTGGGGCGGTCCTCCGCAGGCAGGCCCGTGGGGCCAGCTCCGCTGCCACAGCCGCCACCATTTCTCTCTGTGTTCCAGCTCCTGGAATTATTGCGGCAGATTTAGCCTGAGGCTGGTTCCATGGGAGCCCAGAACCTGGGGTATCACAATGAGGCTCGGCCAGATGAAGTGCATGAAGGCTCTTTATAAGCTCAAACCTTGGAATGGGCTCTTTCCTCCGGCTTTCTTGAGGTTGGGTTGCCTGGGCCCTGCTGCAACCCCTTACTCACCCCCACCCTGACCCCTGATGACCTCACCTGTGGCACTGGGATGCAGGGGGGTTAGTGTCGGGGGAGGTGGTGGCGAGCACTTCGCTAGCTCCAGGCTGACCCCTGTGCAAGGCTCAGAAATGTCAGATCTGGGGGAAATCAGATCACAATAGTGATGGCTGGTATGAATGAGTCCTCACCGAATGCACAGGGCTCCTCATGTATCATCTTATTTACTCCAGGACCTCATGAGATCGGTACTGTTACTATTCCCATTTTACAGATGCAGAAGCTGAGGTTCAGAAAGGTGGGGTCATTTGCCCAAAGTCACCTTGCTCTGATTCTAAAAACTATACTCCTAAACGGTCTATGTTGAAATGACTTTTGTTTCTTTTTTTTTACGCTTATTTTTATTTTTGAGACAGAGAAAGCACAAGCAGGGGAGGGGCAGAGAGAGAGAGAGAGAGAGAGAGAGAGAGAGAGAATCCCAAGCAGGCTCCATGCTGTCAGTGCAGAGCCTGACGTGGGGCTTGAACTCACCAAATGTGAGTTCATGACCCGAGCTGAAATCAAGAGACAGATGCTTAACCAACTGAGCCATCCAGGCACCTCTGACTTTTGTTTCCATTGGGAGTTTCTTTCCTCAGTGGATATGGGCAGGAAGATCTGGGAGCCACAATCTCATGTGTGCCTGGTTCCAGCTGCAGGCTCTTTGTGAACAGTGTGCTTTTTCAAAGTGTGTTCGTGGCTATTACTTTATTTGATCCCCATGAAATGCCTGTGGAGGAGGTCAGGGTAATCCATTTGAAAGACGGGGAGACTGAGGCCCAGAAAGGGCTACCCTCTGAGTGGAAGGAAAAGCCTGAGCCTGAAAAGAAACTTCTGTGTCAAACCTCTGGGAGACGTTTTTCTCGGTGCTGCGGCAGCTCTCTGCCCAACAAAAACCCGTGTTGGCATTTTGTTTTGTTTTGTTTTGAGGAATATATTTTTAAGAATCTTGACTGAATCATGGCCAGCTGTGGGCCTCCACAGTGGTGGTATGCGGGCTGCGTTTGGACCAAACTTCAGCTCATTTCCTCTTCCTGGTAGGATGCGGGCTCCATGAAGGCAGGAAATGTGTATCTTGTTCAACACATTTTCGGCTCTGGGCTTGATGCAGCCTGTCCTCCGTAGGAATCTACCCCCTTCACTCCTCTAGTCTCAACTAGTTCATTGCCTTTCCTGAGGCCCGATGTGCATGAGGCCCCATAAAAACTCCCCCATCATCCTGATCTTTCTCTTTACACTCTAATGAGTGTGAAGTGATATGTGTGTGATCATTTGTTCAGTATTTGGCTGTCTTGCCAAAGCATGACCCCATGAGGTCAGGGGCCACGGTGTATCCTCACTGTGGACCCCTGTACAGGGTCTGGCCATTGTGGATGCTCAGTAAGGACTCACTGGCCTGATGAGCTACAGTCCCTCTGTCCAGACCTGCGGAGTGGAGGTGGGTGGCATAGAGGTGGGGGAGAGGAAGAAATGGGGAGCCATGTGTTAGAACACTCCGGGGGACAGCGAGTACAGTTCTGGAGACACTGTTGCAGATTTCTAGTTGTGGTATCATTTTTTAAGGAAGGAAATAAAAGTATTTGGTGAACTAATTGTAGCTGTTCAGTCTCCGCTTCTGTCTTACCTCGATCTTGTCCCGGGCTCACACTCAACCCTGGCCCAGCTCTAGGATGTTCTGCTTCATAAAGACCCTGGTGAAAGACACCCTTCAATCCTGTCCTCTGTCTCCTAGGATAAAATCCAGGTTCTCACTGTGCCTGTGAACCCTCTGAGAACTGTCCCTGACCCCACTGACACCCTCTTTTTTTAAAGTTTTTATTTAAATTCCAGTTAGCTAACACACAGTGTAATATTAGTTCCAGGTGTACAATTTAGTGATTCAACACTTCCATACAATACGAGGTGCTCATCACAAGGGCCCTCCTTAATCCCCATCACCTGTTTCCCCTTTCCCTCCCACTTCCCATCTGGTAACCATCAGTTTGTTCTCTGTAGTTAAGAGTCTGTTCCTTGGTTTCTGTCTCTCTCTCTCTCTCTCTCTCTCTTTTCCCCCTTTGCTCATTTGTCTTGTTTCTTAAATTCCACATATAAGTGAAATCATATGGTATCTGTCTTTCTCTGACTTATTTCACTTAGCAATATACTCTCTAGCTCCATCCATGTTGTTGCAAATGGCAAGATTTCATTCTTTTTATGGCAGAATAATATTCCATTGTAAATATATGCCACATCTTCTTTATGTATTCATCTATCGATGGACACTTGGGCTGTTTCCATAATTTGGTTATTATAGATAATGCTGCCATAAACATTGGGGTGCATGTATCCCTTTGAATGAGTATTTTCATATTCTTTGGGTAAACACCTAGTAGTTCGATTGCTGGATTGTAGGACAGTTCTATTTTTGACTTTTTGAGGCACCTCCATACTGTTTTCCACAGTGGCTGCACCAGTTTGCATTCCCAATGGTGCTTGTGGGATCCCCTTTCTGTACATCCTTGCCAACAGCTGTTGTTTCTTGTGCTGTTGATTTTGGCCATTCTGAGAGGTGTGAGGTGATAGCCCATCGTGGTTTTGATTTGCATTTCCCTGATGGTAAGTGATGTTGGGCACCTTTTAATACGCCAGGGTACCCTCTTATAGCCCCCCACCAATGCCACTCCAGCCAAAGGAGTCTGCTTTCTTTTCTTCAAATATACAAAGCTGATTCCTGCCTCAGGGCCTTTACACTTGCTGTTCCTTCTGCCCCAGGTCTTTGCTTGGATGCTTCTTATTACTTAGGTCTCAGCTCACATCTCACTTCTCTGACCATCCTAAGTAGAGTAGCCTCTACCCCATTCCCACCAAACCTCCCTCTATCCTGTCTCCCCATTTATTGTTTATACTATTCTCTGGAACTTGGTTTATTTACTTCCTTCCTTATTTACTTGTTCATTGCCTGTTTCTGTCCCATGAGACTATAAGCACCATGAAGGCAGGCTTCTATCTGCGCTGCTCGCTGCTGCATGCCTGGAGCCTAGAAAAATGCCTGGCACACAGTAGGTCCTCCAAGAATATTTGTAGAGTGAGAACAAATGAATGAACAAGATCTGATTCTAAAGAGGCCATGTCAGATAGCAAGGTGGGAGCGGGCTTGACCTCAGGCAGGACACATCTGCAGGTAGATTTTTACTATCACTCTCTCATGGGTGGAAACCAGAGGGTCTCTCTCTTTCACTTGGCATCCCCCTTTGAGCTTCTCTCATCACCTGTAAGATGTGAGTCTCATGAGAGATGGTGATCAAGGGCTACAACTCATTTAGTCCCACCGTATGGGCTCAGGCGCAGAGTGGATGTCTGAGCTGGTCCCACTGACCAGCTACCTGGAGAGGTCTTTCCAGGAGGAGACCTTCTGGGACACTGGTTCTCCGTGGCCTTCAGCAGGCCCCTCACTGGCGTAACCTGTGCCACCCACTTAAAATGAGCTCCTTCACGAGGGTTCTGGAGTCCAAAATGGGCAGCGAACCTGGGATCTGGTAGTCCTTGGCCTTGTGAGCTCTTGTCATTGCAAACAACCACCTAGCAGGCTGTGACGCCTGCTCGAGGTGAGGTCCTGTGCAGAGTAAAGATGGGAAGGCAGGATTCCTGCCCTCGAGAAGCAGTCACAAAACAACAGGACAAAGACAATATCCACACTGGCCAGTGTGTCTTCAAGAAAATGAACTGGAGGGATAGACACTGAGATGTTCACAGTGACAGGTGACTTTTTTTTTTTGCTTACTTACATACTATAATGTAAACATGCATTATTTATGTTATATTAAAAAGATTAAAAATTTTTTAAAAATCTTTTTTAATTTTTTTTTTTTTTTTGAGAGAGAGAGAGAGACAGAGAGAGGGAGAGAGAGAGAGAAACCCAAGCAGGCTCTGCAGTGTCAGCACAGAGCCCTAGATGGGGCTCGATTCCACGAACTGTGAGATCATGACCTGAGCCAAAATCAAGAGTCAGACGTTTAATTGACTGAGCCACCCAGGTGCCCCAAGTTTTGTTTGCTTTAATACAGCACAGCCTGCGGTCCAGGGAGGTGTGTGTCTCCTCCTAAAAGACTGGCCAAACCCAGGGTGCTGTGAACCAAGTGTTCAAGAGGACAGTGACTTAGGTGGGTGGCAGGGGCCCAGGAATGTTTGGGTTGGGGGTGGACTCAGGGCAGGCTTGGAAGGAGAAGGAGGCTTTGAGTGCAGTGGGAAGAGGGTGTCAGGTGGGCAGAAAGCAGAGTCGTGGGTTATGTGTCTGTGTCCGGGCTCAGCGTCAATGCTGGGCTGATCAGAGCAGGAGGCTGGAGCTGGGAAAGGCTGGGCCACATGCTTTCCATTGTCTGCACATCAGCCACGTTTCTATTTGCCTGAATTTCCCCCTGAACGGTGAGCATCTTGGGGAAAGAAACTGGTTTTGACATTGAATGCTTAGTGCAAGGCACAGAGGTGGGATGATAAAATATCTTGCAAAGATGAATGAAAAACAACAACCAAAGAGCTGATTCCCATTGAGTGGCTGGTTACTGAGATCAACCAGTTCAACCATATCCTGACCCAGTTGTGACGAAAGGGACAATCTGAGTGCTGGTGGCTGGCAGTCTGACACCTGGTTTGAAGGAACTGATGAGATATTTTGGCATCCAGTCTGGGTTGTCCTCATGGTGCCAAAACAGTCAATCACTTCAGCTGAGGAAGAAAACAGAATGGCCAAGTCTGTTGGCAGTGCTCTGTCGACTTGAACAACGGGTCAACTGTTCTCCTCAGCTGCCTTCCAGCTGTGGGCGTCACACACAGCGCAGGTGAGGTGAGTGCATTATGCCACCACCTTTTCTTCAGTGGAAATGGAGAGTGGCTCTCCCAAGAGAACCGGGGTTGGGCTGCATGGTGCCTGAAAGGGCACCTGACATCTTTCTGGAAATTCTCCCTGTGGCATCTCTAGCAACAGCCCACCTTACAGGTCAGGAGCCCAGGATCAGAGAGGTCCTTTGGTCCAGTGGAGCCTTGAGTTGCCTCTTCTGACTCCAAGTTCCAGGTCCTTCCATCACAACCCATGTCGTGGGGGCCAAAGGTTTAGAAGAATGATCTGCTTAGATGTTAGGCTACAATGATGGGACAAGTCTAAATAACCAATCAATCTGTCCCTGACTTGAGTCCTCAGATGTTTTCTGCATTTATACATGTGCACATTGACGTGGTGGGGAGCAAATTCTTTGGGGGCTGACCACATGGGTTGGAATCCCAGCTCAACCATTTATTTATTTATTTTTAATTTTTTTAATGTTTATTTATTTTTGAGAGAGACAGAAACAGAATGCGAGCTGGTTAGGGGCAGAGAGAGAGGGAGACACAGAATCCGAAGCAGGATCCAGGCTCCAAGCTGTCAGCACAGAGCCCAACGTGGGACTCGAACTCACAAGCTGTGAGATCATGACCTGAGCCGAAGTCGGTTGCTCAACCAACTGAGCCGCTCAGGCGCCCCCCAGCTCAACAGTTTAGAAGCTGTGTGACCAGGGGAAATTTAACTAGCTTCCCTGTACTTTAGTTTCCTAACCTGTAAAAAGGGCCTGTGCAATGGATCATTGTTGGGATTCAATGAAACAAGCCACACAATGCTGCCCATAGGAAGCTCTCCATGCATGTGGCTCTGACCAGGCACCAGATGTGCATGCGGGATGCAGCAGCCTGCAGAGGACAGCACTTGCGTGGGAAGGAGGACTCACACATGTGCTGAGGCCTGTCTAGCCATTTGTGCATGTGGTAACGGGTCCTGGCGGCCATGTGGGTGAGGATGCTTGGAAGTATTGATTAGAGTGGTTCCGACAGGATTTGGGGATGCTGGCATAGCATTGCCACCCCGCAGGAACAACGGCCTGAAGTATGGAAAGAGTGGTAAGTAGAGACGGAAACGGGTCCACAGATTGGCCAAAAACAAGACATTGTAGCAAATGGTTATCGTTTTATTCACTCCCTCAGACATACATTTAACAAGCTTTACATGGTAGTTACCACGTGACAGACACATCATAAGTCCCCAGGAGCTCAGGGGAAGCTCATCATTTCAAAGGAGAGAAAGGCATTTAGCATCTAAGTAGCCTTCAGTGAGGTGGGTGCAATATGGAGATTTCTCTGGGGAGGATGGGTGTTCAATCCAGTGTGTGTGTGTGTGTGTGTGTGTGTGTAAGGTAAGGTAGGGCTTCCTGGAGGAGAGGACATCTAGGCTGAGTGCTAAAGAGCAAGTAGGACTTGCCTGGGGCACAGGAGGAAGGGTATTGGCAAAAAACAAAATAGAGGGCCCAGCCTCAGTGGAATCTCTGAGGCCATGGACAATGGACAAGGGTCCCTGCATGTGCATGTCTGTGCAGTGGCACAAGTGAGGGGGACTGAGGGTTGGTAGGGGCCCCAGCAGGGGACTTTGTAAATCTCAGTGAGGGGTTTGGACTGTGTTGTGGACAATGGGAAGCCTTGGCAGCTATGAGCAGACCCACCTGGCCAGATGTATATTTTGATAGCTCGCAAATGCTAAAATGAGCTATGGTCTGGGCTGGGTGACAGCAGGTGAGAGTGGGGAAATGAGACTGGAGGGAACAGTTAAGGTTATCAGAGGCTGTGGCCACCATCCAGGGAACAGTGGTTGGTGGCTGGAACCAAGGAAGTGCCAGCAGAATCACTAGAAGGGAGGAGGGAATTGACTGGGGACATGAAAGGTACTGACTAAGGTGCTCGATTGTTGGATGTATCATGGGGAAAGTGTGAAGTTAAGGACAACCTGGGGACTTAATGGACAAAGGAGCCACCAGTGGACACCTAGGGTGCAGGGAAGGAGTAGGTTATGGGTCCCAGTGGATCATCCAGTGGCATATACCCAGTGGGTGACTGAGCTTATGAGACTGCAGCTTGAGTAATAGACCTGGGCTGATCATATGGACCTGGGAGTCTTTGCAAAGGTAGAGAAACCAGGGGCACAGTGAGTGAGACAGTTGGCTAAAGGCAGAACCATGGGGCAGAGGAAAAGGGAGGAGGAGCCTAAGGGGGAGGAGCATAAGAGTGGTGGGTGGGAAGCAAGAAGAGTGTGGTGCTATGGAAGCCAGGGAAAGCGTGTATCAGTCAGGATATGCTATGTTATGCTCCAGTAACAAACAACCCCCAAGTCTCAGTGCCTTCCACAACAGAGATTTATAGCATAGACGACATAACCATCTCGGTCAGCTACTGCCCTCTACCAGGACCCCAGCTGACGGGGAAGCCTGTCCCTCCCACCTTACCAGTCTCGTAGCAGAGGTAAAAGGGGACATTGCAACCAGGCACCGCCTCTTGAAACTTTCACTCCAGTGATAGATACCACGCCTCACATCTCCTTGGCCAAAGTCTGCCCCAGGACAAGCTTGAGGTCAACAGACTGGGCAGTAAAATCCTCCCCAGAAAGAAGGCACAGATATACTGAACAATTATGCTCTTGACCACAGATTATAGAGATTCCAGAAGAAAGGAGAGACCAACATGAGAGAACCAGGATGTTAAGGTCCGAAGAGCACCATCCAGATCTGGTGGTTAGTGGATGTCCACTGTCCTCCCCATGGTGGGGACAGGCAAGCAGCCAGGACAAAGGCAGCAAGTGTCAAGTGTTTGTGAGAAATCTGCAATGTGGAGAAGGGTGGCAGCCAGAAAGAAATGGGGAACAAAGGAGAGGAGTTTCACTGATTTTGCCCATTCTGTGTTTTCTCTTAAACTGGATGCATATGTGTGGCAGATTGCAAAAGGGGCCATAGATTCTTCCTGGTTTTGTATCCACACCCTTCCAAAATGCAGCTCTTTCCACAAGACAGAGACTCTTTCTCCATCTCTCCAATCAGGCTGGCCCTGGACTTTGTTCATCCGCGAAATAGGGGCAAACCTGATGCAGGAACCGGAAAAGGACTGGCCCTTTCCCTGCTCTTGGAACCCTGGGACAGCCTGTGTGTGAGCCTGGGCTGGCCTGCTGGGTGATGAAAGAGCCAGCTGCCCCCTTCTCTCCCCATCACCCCGGTCAATGGCCAGACAACCTCCAGGAGCAGAACCACCCTGCCGATCGGCAGCTGACCACAGATGCACGAGGGAGCCCAGCCAAGATCAGAAGACCTGCCGTGCTGAGTCCAGCCCAGAATGCCAACTTATGGCATCATGAACTAAATGAATGGTTTTTTAAGCCACTGAGTTTTGCGGTGGTTTGTTATGGAAAAAAAAAAAGCTAAGTGATACACTATATATAACGAGATTTATAGAAATGAGCAGATTACCTGCAGGTCTGTACTGGAGGCCTTAGTTCATGAGATTTTCCTCTTGGGATGTCTGTGATCATAACTACTCTTAGGTAGGAACTAAGTACTATTTCTTTCTGTTTCTTTAACCCCTAAACTGGGGCTTGGCATGGAGTAGGTGCTTAGTAAGTGTTGAAAGACGGAGTGAGTTCGTTGTTTACAAACATACCACCAGACTGTGGGCTTTGGGTGATAATGTTGTGTCAATGTAAGTTTATTGATTGTAACAATGTACCACTTTGGTGTGAGTTATGGACAGTTGAGCAGGTTGTGCATATGTAGGGGCAGGGGTATCTGGAAAGTCTCTATATTTTCTGCTCAATTCTGCTGGGAACCTAAACCTTCTCTTTAAAATGTTTATTAATTGGACATACACACAACACACACCTACACACACAACACACACATGCACACACAACACACACACACACACACCACATACCACACACACATACACCCACACTCCACCAGAACTTCCAGCTGAGTTTTGGGGGCCAGGTGGGGTATGCGACTGGCTGAGCTTCCCTATTCTTTATGGGTAAAGACCGGACCAGACCCGGGTCTTCCCTATCAGCCCTCATCTCTATCTCCACATGTAACTTCTGTCCAGTCCTCTCTGCAGGGGGACCAAGGTGGCACGCCATCATGTTGAAGAGATGTTGGATATGAATATTTTATATTCTCTCCCTTCTTGTCAAAATCCACAATATTGCTTTCCATTAGTCAATGTCCTTTGGGCAGTGTGTTCGGAGTGTGGCATGCCTTTATGTACTTAGTCCTTTATTTGGTTTCTGGCCTGCCTTTATGAGCAGCCTCACTCTGAGACCCTTCAGAGCAGGGACGTTCTGATGGGGAGCAGGCCGTTTCCTAACTTGGGTGACTTCTCATCAAGTTCATTGCTTTTACATTAAAATAATCATTTCAGCTGGGGCAGATGGGGCTGAATGTTAGCTGCTTAATTGCACCCACCTTTTAGCCCTCTTCTCGAAGATTGATTCCAGGGCTTTCTTTGCATAATACATGCCAGGGTCTGTAAAAGCAGAAAGTGGCGGCCCTCTTAACCAGAGCAGCAAAGCCAATTGACGCACTTCTCCTGTTAAATTTACCGGCTTTATTGAAAGGTCTTCTGGGAGTTGCTTGCTCATTAAGTACACCAAATACAAAATCTCTCTTAATACAGTATTATCTTGGTAATATAGAAGACTTCCCCAATGTGAGCTCAGACAGAGGGGATTGTCAAAGCTTTTAGGAGGCCATGCTCTTGAAGATGATGCCTCCCCTCGTAAGCAGATACTCTGCCCTCTTGCGATTCGGGGTGTCCTAGTCTGCCTAATGTAGTCCAATGCCCGATCCTCACATTGTGTCCCCACCTGCCCTCGCAGTCCAGGCGGAAGTACGGCAAAACGTACAATAACTCCCAGGACCGTAGGGCATTTAACGTCAGATCTCCTCAATGACTTTTAGAAGTGAGAAGTGGAAAATGATTTAGGGATATGTGAGCCTTTAGCCAGGAGGATGAATTTGGTGGTAGCAGTGGGAATGGTGGCTGGCTCTTCGCACCCCAGATGCTTGGGGACCTCAACCCTGGTGAACACATGGAGCATGCTAGTTTGAGTTAGACCCTGGCCAGCAGTTCTGCTTCCAGAGGGACCCTCTGTCTCCGAGGCGGGCGCAACAGCAGGTGCGCTGAGACGCAGGGGCCCGTACTTGATGTGAGGTCTTCACCAAGTCACTTCGTACGTCCTGACTGTCAGTTCCTTTCTGAGTAAAATCAGGTTAAAAATGCCTTTCCCTCTTTACAAGTTTGGTTAAAAAAAAAAAAAAAAGATTCCATCACTTTCCTGAAAGGATATGGGTCAACTAATAGCACAGGAAGTGTCGGGTAATTTTAACAGAACAGAAATAGAAGGGAAAGCCCAGAGTGAAGGGGAGGAAAGGGGGGCCTGCACATGCTTAGTCAGAGGACTATGAACATTACGGGATGTATGAGCGAAAGGACTGGCAAGTGCCGGCTTCATGGATGCTCCGCTGGTCTCTTCACTGAAGGGTAGACGCCTTTGCCTGCCCGACCCCAATGTCCTCTCCCTCCTCCCCCTTCCTTCTGGAACTCTCCAATTTGGCATCAGGCCCTGTGCCCACCTCGTGGGGGCAGGGGTCTTAACCTCTATGGTGCCATGGACCTCTTGGCACTCTGAGAATAGCGCTTTAAAATTGCACAAAATACACACTACGGCATTGCAAAGGAAGCCAGTTATGTTGAAGTGCAGTTATTAAAATTTCTCTTTACACTTGTGATTCAGTGGCATGGTCGTCTGTTAGCACACTGCACAATGCTCACGGTGGGCGGAATGACTAAATCTTCCACGGTAGTGACACATCCTGTCACGGGGCATCTGCCACAGGGCATCCGTGACCGGAAGAATACCTGTGCTTTCTCATGGAGACACAGCCACGGGAACTGCTCACGCTACTGCGGTTTGTTGCCCACATTTATAATTTAAGGGATGGTAGAGGTGAGTAAAAATAAAGACGTCGTTTGTTTTTCTATCCACGTTCACAGATTCCAGGAAACGGATCCTCAGTTTCCTGATATTGAGGTCCTGGTCGTGATACCGACCTCAAGGGATGTTATGAGATTAGAGAACAAACCCGATGCGACGTCTCGCCTCGAAGATCTGACATAATCTGTGCAAAATGCAAAGGTGGATGCAGGTTAAGAGTGCTGATCAGGGATAACCCAGACAAGTCTGATTCCTTGCCTCCCTTCTGAACCCGGTCTCTCTGGGTTGACCATCCCCACTGGGGCTCTCTGAGTCCCCATGCTCACTGCTGGACCACGGGCGGGCACTGCCACCGACACCCACCGGCCCAGCCATGCAGGGACCTAAAAGAACGTTCGCCAGTCCTCATGATAATGCTTCATGCCTCTTGTAAATCCATCTGGAGTGAGGGGCAGCTTCCTGGAATTTAAGAATTGACAGAAACAAACCCAGGTGCCCATGCACTCCCGTCTATGACCAGATCAGGCTTTCCGGGAAACAAGCGGTGCCCCAACCTGTGAGCACCTCTTGGTGTAGACGCACGCAGTGGGCCATCCCAGCCATTCCCAAAGGCGCTGATGAGGAGGCGGCAGGCACGGGTTCTGGTCTGGTCTCTACTGTTGTCTTGCTATGTAAGCTTGAGTGATCACCTAAGCCCTCTGAGCTTCTGTCTTTCCATCTGTAGAAGGGTTCCATCGGCACCCTGCCACCTGCCTCGTAGATTATTGGGAGCTTGCAGAGCACGGTTAGGGTGGCTCTAACGCATACCTGCTGTACGACCATGGTTTTCACTACTCAGAGCCTTTGTTTCCTCATCCATGAAATGGGCTCATGATGCATATTCCTCAAGCGCCACTGTGTGAATTAGAAAAATACGTGATGCCTCGTCCTCCATGACTAATGGACATTAAAAATGTAATCTGTCCCAAATGAAACTCTTAATATCCCCACCCTGCTTCCATCCCAGGCAAATCCCTTCTCTGTTCCAGAACTTTCTGTGATTCGTGTCCCACTTAGCACCCCACAGCAGCTTGCAAGTTCCTCTGTCCTCACTTACCATGTTCCCTGGCTCCATTCACAGTCCCTCCAGCCACATTTTCCTGGAGTTCACAGAGCCTTTGCCGCTCAGGACCTTTGCAGCTGCTGTCGCCCTTGCCTGGAACATCCCTGTGTGTCCCATGCCTTGCCTCTTGTTTATTTTTCTTCCATGTCCTTATTGCTATCTGAAATTACAGTATTTATTTATTCACTAGTGTAAATAATGTGTTAGTGCCTGAAAATGTTTCTTGACTGTGAAAGGCATTTTGGCAAGAATTAAGAAGAATTGAATGAGAACTGGGGATTAGACCACATGAAGAACCGCTGTTAATTCAGTTGAGTGTGATAATGGCATCAAGGTTAGGGTGAAAAGCAAGAGGCCTTAACTGCTAGACACAAGCTGAAGTATTTGTGGATAAAGTGGCATGCCTGGGATTTTCTTTAGAATATTCCAGTTTAAGGGGTGCCTGGGTGGCTCAGTCAGTTGAGCGTCTTGGTTTCAGCTTGGGTCATAATCTCATGGTTTGTGAGTTCGAGCCCCGCATCGGGCTCTGTACTGACAGCTCAGAGCCTGGAGCCTGCTTAAGATTCTGTGTCTCCCTCTCTCTCTGCTCCTCCCCTGCTCACTCACTGTTTCTCTCTCTCAAAAAAATAAACATTAAAAAAAATTTAAGAATATTCCAGTTTAAGAAAAAAGTGGGAGTTGATAAAGCAAGAGTGGCCAAATGTTGATAGCTGTTAAAATCAGAAAATGATTGCATTTGGGTTAATCATATTATCCTCTTTCTTTTGGGTGGGTTTGAACATTTCTGTAACAAAGAGTTAGACATGTTTATTGACCCCATCGGTGAGTGAATGGCTAGTGTATAAAACACACTCAGCCCACAGCCTAGCACATAGTACACATGTACTATTAGCTCACAAAATTATCAATAAAAATGGATGAGGGAGCACGCTGAACTCGGAGGGGGAATTACAGATGTGATGATGCCTTTGGATAGCAGCCCTCTGCTGGCCACCTTCCACACCGGGGCCTGGGCAGGGCAGGGGAACCGCATCAGGTGCCTGTGGCCAGATCACCCTCCACAGGTCCTGGAATGTGCTGGCCCTGCTGTTGGTGCCAGGTTGAGCCCCGGGCAGGGCTGAGCAGGCAGGCTTTGAGGGCAGAAAACCGAGGGAACTTTTAGAATGCCTGTCCAGCAGCCCATGCCACATGGACTCACTCGTGGCACAGTGGTTATGGGTGGCTTGGGGGTGGGGGGCACGGAACGGCCCCGGCCCTGGGCAGGGGAGGCAGGGGTGGCTCCAGAGGCAGCATGCAGAGGCCCATGCAGCACTGAGTGGAGGAGGTCTGGGAGCTTGGTGCAATCCCAAGCCCTGGAGTCAGGCACCCTGGGGAGGCCAGCACGTCAGGTCTGTCTGTGGTCAGATGGGCAGAGGGAGCCCCAGTGGGCCAAGGAAGCCAGTGAAATAGGACTGGGCCCAGCCACCTGGAATTCCCTGCAGGTCAGAACCACAGGGGCAGGATTTGTGATCTGGGGTCACGGGGGGGGGGGGGTCGATGGTCCTGGGGGTGGGCAGAGGGCAAGGTGGCTGTCGCACAGCCCACACGGCTCAGGGCCACCTCTGTGTGGAGGTCCTGTTTGGCAGTGAAGCACTGATGGTTGCGAGCCCAACAGCTCTGGGTGGGGATGCCGCTCTGCCACGCGTTGGCTCTGTGACTCGGGCAAGCGCTTCCCTGAACCTGTTTCCTCACCTGGAAGGTGGGATTTGTGATACACCCACCTGAGCAGGCATGGTGGGGAGATGTGAGGGAACATGTGTATCATGCCAAGCTCAGTGCCTGGCCCATGCTAGGAGCCTGGTAGACAGTAGTTCCTTATTACTGTTGGTTTGGGGTGGGGACTTCACACTTATCTGCCAAACACTCCCATTTGTTTGGCCTGCGGCCCACTGTCCCATGGAGAGCCCACGTCCAGCCCTGTCTGGCCAGCCCACCCCTACCATGACCCGCGGCCGCTACTCTTTGCTGAGAGGCACGGCAGGGTATTCCACGGGGGCACTGCTTTCGAGAACTTAACCCAGGCGAGCGCCGGGTGAAGCACTTTCTGTGGGTGACTCTACTTAGTGAGGCTTCTGGGGGTGAGATCACTTTTCCTGCTACAACCAAGACTTGACCCTGGAGTCTGAACCATCGACTGCTGGTCCTCTCTCTTCTAGGCTAAGTTGCAGGGGCCGCTCTGCCTGTGGGGGTCAGTCCTCCAGGAGCTTGGAGAGTGAAAAGCAGGAAAGCCAGCCTGCTGCAGATCCGGAGCCATGCCGCTGGGAGGCTGGAAGGAGGACCAGTCAAGACACATGAAAGAACCCCTCCTCACCCAGTGGCAAATCACGGTATCCTCAGGTGCAGTGGCTCCGGCCGCAAGCATCCACTGGCTTGCAATTAGCATCAGGTGACGTCTTCTCCTGGTGCCCTACTAAGAGCGGTCTCACTCGTGGCCTGGCTGTGGCCTAGGACGTTCCCACGAGAGAGCTAGCTGTTAGCTCCAAGCTCAGCTCCCAGTTCTGAAGCTTCCGAAGCCCTTAGGAGCCCCCACTGACCTGGCCAACGTTATTGGTTTGGAGGGTCCTTGCCATCCAAGCCGCACCTGTTAGAGCCCATCAACGAGTGTTTGCCTGAGTGACCAAGAAGTGGCATTCGGTCTTCCTCCTGCCAGGAGGAAGCCAGGAGGATTAATTTGGAGCAGCTATAGCCACTTTGCCATCCTGAGAGAAGAATCTGCCAGAGAACGAAGCCCACCAAGGAAGGAGAGCTGAGGGGTGGGAAGAGATCACCTGGGTCCTGATGACACCATTAAGATCCTGGATCAAACTGTATCTGAAGGCAAATTGGCCATGGACTTGTCCGTTAAGAAAAGTTAACATAGTGCCCTTTTAGTTTAGCCACTTTGGGTTATGGTTTTTGTCACTTGCAACCAAAGGATTCCTAACTGCTCTAACATATCTGCTCCTTGGAAGTTTGAAAATCCATCTGGGGGGCCATGGGGAGCCATAGTAGGTTTTGGAGCTGAGGAGTGACAAGCACCGAACCTCGCTCCAGACAACGTCGAGGAAGACAAGAGAGCAACCTGGCCCACACTCTCCCTGACTTGGCTCTGCCGCCTTGTCTCTCTGCCTGTTGCCTCCATCTGCCATGGAGAGTGATGCTCTGAGCGTCTACCCATTCTGGCACTGGTTCCCCTCACAAGCATCTGCTCTGTGAGAGAATGAGCTTCGGCAGCTTTCCTTAAACAAAACAGCCCTTCCCCTCCCCGCTGCCTTGCAAAGGCAAGAAACCTCATTTAGCCACCTGCAAATGTCCTTTCATGGTCCCATGTCATTATGGGATTGCTTTGATGGGGGGCTGGGCGGGAGTGGGGGAGACACATTCCACCATTGCGATGAACTTGTTAGAGATGTGAGGCCCAGCCCAGCCCGGCCCCGCCCTCTGCCTGGTAGGGGTGTTTGGTGGGTGTGATGAGAGATGAGAGCCCGGGTCCGTGGTGGGGGGATTTGCGGAGAGGCCAGGCCTGGGGCTTCTCAGGCGAAGACCACCTGAGGGGGGGCCCCAGCTCCTTGCTGGCTTCAGGGGTGTGCCAGTCAAGGACACCTCTGACTTTTCCACACGTGCCACCAAATACTGAATGCCATCTCTCTGCGGTGGCATAATGAGGAGGCTAAGAGCTTAGAATTTGGCATCAGATGGCTTCATCACCCTGTAGCTGTTGTCAGCTCATGCCCCTTTCCCCTTCCTGGTTCTCATCTGTAAAATGGGGTTGAAGATGTCCGTGAAGAGGACAGCAGCACGTCTGGCCTCTCTGTGTTAGCCACTAATGTCCTTAATGAAGAGCAGGCTTCCACCCCAGGAGTCCCAGAAGAACAACATGACCAATTTTGCCACGGAAATGGTCACGAGAAAGCTCAGGGCGCCAGGATGCGTGAGCTGGTGCTTGGAAGCTGGCTCCTTCCCTGCCAAGGGCTGTCCCCACTGTTGTGAAGGGGAAGCAATCACAGAGCTGCTTCCCCGGTCGTGGGAGTGGCTGTCCCAAGCCTGCCTCCCACTCAGAACTTTCAACCCGTGGACTCAGGGTGGTTCCGGACTCCAGGACTGGGAGCGTCCTTGGGGTCTTCAGGGTCCCTCAACACCCCCAGACAATGCTGACTCCTGGGATCACTCAGCCTTGCCTTGGAACACACGGGTTTGAGCCCCACTGAAAGTTCAGTCCCTGTGAATACTGAAAATTTGGGGTGCTGGGGGTTGGTCTTCGGGTGGCTCCAGGAAAATCTTATCGTGCCTCTCTCCTGTTGATTGTCACCTCCTCCAGGTAGGTCCCTGACAGTGGAAGTTGAGGTCTGTCCACTCCATAGAGGCTCTCTGCCTCTCTCTTTGCCAGCCCTAAGTAGCCAAGTGGAGGTGGGTTTTAGAGAACGTGGGTCCTCTGTCCTTGCTAGTGTGTCTGGCTCTCTTGGCCCTTGGAAGGGACTTGGAGCAGGTGGCAGGGATGGATTTGAGTTTCAAAATCCCTGCCATGTCTTCAAGGCCTACAGAATCTGCTCCCCACCAGTCTCTGGGTCTTACCCTCATGCCCAGCACAGTAGCCCTTCCAGCCTCATTTTCCACGTCCTTTGCACCAGGGCCTTTGCACATACTGTTCCCTCCACCTGGAGCACCTTTCCCATCACCGTGTCTCCTTTCTATCTCAACATCTCTTCCTACAAATCCTTCCCTGGCTGTCCCTGCTCCCAGTCTGAAGCAGGGGTCTTTATCACTGCCCTCAGCATGGCCCAGAGGTATTCCCTCTCTGGTGTGTTATCTTTTGTTACCTGGGGTTATTTATCCCCTGTATCCTCCCAGCTCCTGAAATTATAGGTCTCACAAGGGTGGTGGGTACAGTATCCCTTGCTTTTAGGGTAGAACCTGGCCCCAGTGTCTGGGTGAAACATCCTGGCTCCTTAGCAGCACACAATGGCACCTAATAATGAACTCTCCAATTAGGCCCATAATAGAGTCTTAAACTAAGGCTCATTGGTAATGAGACTGTTCACAGAAGGCCTTTATACCGTCCCCACTGCTCCAGAGCTCCTACCTTGGCAGCTGTGTGACAGAGTCCCCACTTTTGCTAATGGGGGGGCCTGGCTCCTCACCTGCATCCTGGCCAGGCCCACCCTGCTTCTGGCCTCCTCTGGCGTCCGGGCTGTGCACGTTCTGTGCCATGTAAGTGCTGGGGGCCCCCGGGCTGCTTGGGTCTCACTGCCCCTCTGCCTCTCTATGAGGCTGGGTTGGGACAAACTCTGGGGAAAGGAAATGTGTCTCTCTGAGCAGAAACCTCCCCTCATTACGGAGACACCAATTGGCTCAGCCCCTGAAAGCCTTCAGGTTTAGAAACGTTAAGACTTAATTGCCTTATGGACACCGAAAGAATGGAGGGGCGCCTCCAGGGAGTGATTTCCTTGCCTTTCTCTCTCCCCCATTGGATAATGACAGAGCTTGTGAGTGATAAAAGGGGGAGGCGGGCCCCCTCTTGGGGGCTGTGACAGGTTCCACAAACACTGAGAGCTTGCACCCTCCCTGGTTCCACTCTTCCTCTGGCTGACTTCTCAGAGGTGATTTCTAATTGTGTTTTCTGGGGTGGAGAGAATCAGGAAGAGGCACCTGGGGCCAGGGACTTCCTCAGCACCAGGAACCTGTCTCAGCCACTTTCCCGGCACCCCATTCTCAATGGGGCGCGTACATCTTGCAGGGTTTGCATTCTTGGTAAATTTGCACGTGAGGTCAGAGTGAAGCGTAAACAGCAGCACAAAAATTCACTGTGCTGGTCTCTCCTGCCTCCCAGTCAAACTCACCTCCCTGCTCACCTCCCTCGCCCTCCTCCTAACACCCCAGCTCACCCCCACCTCGGGCTTCCCTGTTGCCCATTCCCCTTCCCTGCAAACCCCAACTCCCAGACGTTTGCGTGACTCACTCCTTCCTGTCATCGGGATGTTGCTTCCCATGACCCTGAGGACCCACCCTCTAGAAGGCCAAGTACACCCTTCAGAGGGCACTGTCTCAGTTTCATTTCTTGGTGTACTTATCAAGTGTCGGTCTCCCCTCGCTGAAACACAAGCTCCCACGAGCAGACCTGTGTGTCCACTGGGGTCTCCCCAGTGCCTAGTGCGGTGCCTGGTGCGTAAATATTTGTGGAAAAATAGGACACAACTTCTTCTTGACCCATAAATGCTCTTTCGGCCCCACAGAAAGCCTTGCTTGGCCGGAAAGGCCCCCTCCTAGGACTTTGCTGTTGACAATGGTGCCTTCTTAAAGTCACCTCCATTTCCAAGCTTGGCCCAGTGGGGCCAGGATAACGAAGCTGCTTTAACATAAATAATTTGCTTCTGAGGTGTAAGAAATGGGGAATATTTTTAGAAGGCCTGCCCTCCTAGGGGAAGTAAATGACTTATGAAAACGGGATTTTTCAAAGTGGCCTTCAAGAGAAAAGGGAGCCGTGTGTGATGGCCAAAATGGAATTCTATGAATTAGTGCGACTCATTATTCTGGCCGTGCGCACACAGACACACACACACGCACACACATTTGCTCGCTTGCTCACGTTTCCTTCTGCCTTCCATTTCATGGTCTTAGCTCAAATCTGAAATAAAACCACCACAGCCCTCCTCCCCTGGCCCTCAGCGGCGGCCTGTCTGATTGGATGCCTCCCACAGCCCTGAAGACCAGAGCTTCAAGGAGGAATCTGCGGGGACACGCTGAGCCCTCGCTTCTTAAAGTGCGCGCCGTAAGTTACCTTGAAATGTTATATTTAAAAAAAAAAAAGTATTTTAGGTTCAACAGACACTTGGGTTCCTGCTAACAACTCATTTAAGGAGAAAGTGGGGGGAAGGCATTCAGTTCAAGGCTTCTTTGACGACATGAACCTCCTTACTTTGAATCCTTACAGTGTGGATGCGATGAAAGATTTTGTGGAGACGCACATGGGTAAATGCGCAGGTGAGAAAGACGGATGTTCACGACAACAGAGTCGTGGGCATCTTGGGATGGGCTTTGTCTGGCCAATAATGGGGAATAGATATTGGCGGGAGGGGGGGAAGGGGAGACCCAGAAAACCAAGGCACAAAAACCACTTTTGTGGCCATTGTGTTTCCACTGGACTCTTGATCTGGGGAAGACGTGCTGTTTGGAGAACTAATAAGGCAACCAGCTCCTTTGATGAGGCACATTCTGAAAACCAAGCTCTGGAGGAGTCATCCATTGCTGGCTCCCCGAGGCCTTCCTCCCCTTGTCTACAAAATCTGGCCTCCAAGGGGGCATGGATGTGTCTTCTGCCCATTACTTCTGAAGCCCCAGACAGCCAGCCCTGGGCTCTTTGTCTGGAAGAGTCATGGTGGCTTCCCATTGTCCATAGGCTGAGACTATGACTCCAAACCCTTAGGTTATCAAGCGAGGTCTACCATGGGTTGGCTCCACTTGGCCTACTTAAGTCCCCATACCTATTTCCAACACAGCCATCTCCTTCCTCATTCTCCTCTCCTCTGAAAGTCACCTTCTCCCGTAGTCTTTCCTCATCTTGTCGAAGGTCTACTTGTCCTGACAGACCTGTCTCCTGGGTGCCTCTGAGACTAGCCCATCCTCACTGAGCTCCTGTTGTGGGTTCTCACACACTGGTTCTATGTGCATTTGACCCACCTCACTGACTGACAGCCTAGCCTACTCTCCCCAAAGGTCTGTCAGCTTCCCAGGGCACCTGTCTTGTAGGTGTTGGCACATGACCCAGGGTGAACGAAGCATTGGACTCTTCTAAACCATGAGAAGTAGCCAGGCTGTGGACCGGAGAGACAGAATGATATGGATTCACTACCTTTTTCTGGGGATCTTGCCTCCCTGAAGCTGGGGAGCAGGACTTACAAGGAATGGCCGCCATGTTGCCATTACCCTCTGCGAACCACTCTAAAACCTGGAGGACCACTGGTCCCTGGAAAAGGCCAAAACTTCTCAGCTTCTCAATGCTGTTCCAACTCTTTCTATTCTATAACAGCTCAGTCAATCATTAAATGGTTGCTGAGCACCCGTGATGTGCCAGGCATGGGGGATTTGGTGGTGAATATGCCAGACATTGTCCCCATTCTCTTGAGGCTTACAATGAATCAAGAAGTACGAACAGGATTGATTGCAGTTGTGATAAACGCAGTGAAGGGTAGGTGTAGGCTGCTCTAAAAGCATTTGGAGAGATGCAAGCACTGCCTCTCAAGGATTTGTTTCCCATTTGGTGGGGTCTGAACAGGCTGCCCCACTGCAGTGTGTGAGGGGAGCCCTGAGATGCTTGGATGGACCACCTGATGGAAAGCTGAGGGTAGGAGGTCCTATAGAAGGTCAGCTCTCACTGAAGGTCTGTGGTGAGACTGGTTCTCTGAGCATAGGTGAGAAATATCTTCAGGCAAGGATTGTATATGCACTTGTTAAGAATATGGATGGGACCAGAGCTGGAATCAGCTGTCCCTCCACTGAAGCCATAGCCAGAGAAGGTCTAACACTCTCTGATGCTAAGTGCCTTCTGCTCTTTAAAACGAGGGCCTTCTTTTCAACAGGCTCCCAAGTCCCATGTCCTTCAAGACCTCACTAACATCACCCTAGTGGCTACCAATCATTCCCTTACAGGTTCTATTTCACTTCCTTGGCTTTTCTACTAATTAAAGCTAGTGAGCTGTCATGTATCATGGCTGCTTCTGCAAATGTTCATCCACATGATCCCACGATGAATTCCAGGAGAATTAGAAACACATCTAGATCAGGGTGCCAGGGTGGCTCAGTAGTTAAGTGTCCAACTTTGGCTCAGGTCATGATCTCGCAGTCCCGGGGTTCAATCCCCCCATCAGGCTCTGTGCTGACAGCTCAGAGCCTGGAGCCTGCTTCAGATTCTGTGTCTCCCTGTCTCTCTGCCCCTCCCCTGATCATGCTCTGTCTCTCCCTCCCTAAAAATAAATAAACATTAAAAAAATTTAAAGAAAAGGATCATATGTAGTTCTTCTTTGGGTAGCAAGGATCCTAGATGAGTGCATAAACCAGTTGAAGCAAGTATTTGGCATGCATACCACGACCACTTGCTAATCCAGTGGCCATGGCAGACATTATTAATCGATCCCTGCACTCACTTCTGCTGTGCTTGGACAGGGTTTCAAAGCACCTTTGCTTTTAAGAAGCATCTTCCCTGGCCACCCTCTAAAGGAGGTTGTCTATGACTAAATCCATTCTTTTCTTGATAGTACTCGACATACTTAGTAATTCTGTATTTTTAAAGACTTCTTCAAGAGCTGTTTCCCCAACTAACCTGTAAGTTCCATGCAGTGGGATCATGTCTGTTTTTGCTCATCACAGAATCTCTGGGGCTGAGCAGTCTTGGTCACACAGGAAGAGCTCAGTAAATATCTGCTGCAAATGGACTTAACACTTTAGTCAATGAGTTAAAGAGAGAACCTGGGTCTCCTTGTTGACATACCTGGGTTGAGTCCAGGCTCTGCACTTTTCCACCTGGGTGTGCTGGGCAAGCCCCTCCTGTTTTTCACACCAGTGCCCAGAGCTGTTTAAGTGGGGCTTTTCCCTTCCTACGTCAGAGGTCCCAGCAGGTCTGGGACAAAGCCCGTACCTCTGAGCTTGGTGGCCACCGGGAGTTTTATTTTGGACTTGAGGGGTGTGGTTTACTTTGGAGCTGGTGGCCTCATGGTGGGCAGAGCTGCAGGACTCTCCCTCCCAGCTGGGTCCTGGGCAACAGACTCTGTAGCTCCCCGGAGCCCGTGGGGCAGGGACATTGGCTCCGTGGCACTGGGTTCTGTGGCTGGAGGTGTGGACTTGTCTCTGGCCTTGACTACTTAGGATGCGGCAGTGGCTTTGCTGCCCGTATCTTATTCCCCTCCTCCTTCACCGTCTTCCACCACGGGAGAGGAGGGAGAAGGGCACTGTGTGCACCCCTTGTTGCTTATACGGCTGGGGCCAGACAGCCCCCACCCCTCTGGGGATCTGAGCCCCCATGAGCCTGTTTCTCTGCAGACTTGTCCTGCTCTGGCCAGTGAAGCCTGCCTAATGCGTCCTAGGGGATACGGATGCCTTAGGCAAGGCAGCTCCCCTGGCCCTGCTGAAGCTCCTAGCCCGCTGGCCCAGAGCCAGTGGGAATTTGTGTGTTTCCGGGGTGTGGGGGCCTCAGGGATGATCAAATGGATCTGTCAGTCTCTGACCGGCTGTCCCCAACCCCATAAAGGGGCAGGGCGTGGTGAAGTTGGCCTGGGCCCAGTGACATGGAAAGCCATAGCGATAGCCCCTGCTCACCACCCCTCCACCCTGCCTCCTGGCCCTCAGTGGGGGTGCAGGGCAGGGTCTTCCAGGAGTCCAGCCTTTCTCCTAGAAGGACAGTCTTCACGACTCACCCTCCCAGGAGGCCAGTGAGCTGGGGGAGTGGGTGCTTCCCGCAGAGATAGCAAGCCCATTCCCCCTTAGCAGCCAGACACTGGAGTCCAGGGGCAGGAAGCAAGGGCAGGCCTGGGAGCAGGCCCCACACAGGCAGGCAGTGCTCAGGTGCTTCAGAGGCCTTCTCTGTCCAGGCTTCCAGTCTTTGCAGCGGAACTGACCCCTGAGCCGCCCCGAGTGCTCTTCCTCCCATCTCTGTTGGTGAACTTCTACTTCCCCTCCAGGTCTGACTCAAATGTCACCTCCTCGGAGGGGCCTCCCCTGACTCTTTCAGCCAAGGCTACTCGCTACATCTTTAGGTTCCTACCCACTTTCCACCAGCGCAGGTGGTGGCCAGTCCCCACTATGGCTCCCAGTGACAGTCAACTCCTGATCTTCGTGCCATTATTCCCTGTCACGCTGAATGAGGCGAGCTGTGTAACTGGCAAGACATTGTCTCGGACTTTTGAGACAGGAGCGTGGAGGGACCTGAAGCGTCGCCTTGCTGTATTTGGGATGGCCTGCTCAGGGGAAGCAGCCATGTCATCAGGACAGGCCCATGTCTGTGGGGCACTGAGGCCGCCTCCCCAAAGCCAGACAGCCAGAGCCAACTAGCCACCCCTGTGATGAACCAGTGTGTCCTCTGGGCCTGGCCATGCCTGCAGATGACAGGCAGCGTGACTGTCACCTCATGAGCCCTCCCAAGCCAGAACCTCCTGCCAAGCTGCCCCTCCACCCCCGGCCGACAAACACCATGGGAGATGGTCAGGGTTTCTTGTTATTGGGGGAGAATTCTCACCTGGCGGTGAGTAACCAACAGGTACCTCAGTTTCCTTTGGGGGACTACCCTGCTTCCCCTTGTGTGGCTTTGGTGGAACTGCCTCTCATGACACTCTGTCCTCCCTGGGCCAAGGGATGGGGCCCTGACCCGGAGGCGGCAATCAGACCCTCTCCCTGCAATTTGTGTCTCCAACAGATACAGTCCAGGAAGTGGTTAGGCTGATTCTGGAAACTACTTGATATTACACACACCATGCATTATTTACACACGTATACATACACACATATGTACATACACACAAACATATGCACACATGCATGCATTCTATACAGGTGCACACACACATTGTATACATGCATGTATACACACAATATGCATGTATGTGTGAACAAATACATGCATATGTGTATATACATATACATACATACAGGTATTATATACACATGTACACATACAGACATGCGTTTTCTTTTTTTGCCTATTGACTATTTCTGGCAACCAAATAAACTGAATTGGGACAGCCTCTTCCCTATCGCCATCCACACTGTACTATCGACCATCACACCAGTCACTGAAGGCCCCCCAAGTGCCTAGAACACACAGCATTCAGTAAGCACTCAACCACTGTGTTGAATACATAAGAACCCAGAAATAGGAACGATGTTGGGGCTCTTTATTGTGATTTAAATTTGTGTTTTGTTTGCACTCTGGGAGAAGAATTTAAAAGCCTGAGAATTCTTTATGCTTGGTTCTCCGAATTTCTCCCTCCCTCCCCTCCCTTCGCAGAGCAAGCAGCTCTCTCACCACCCCCAGGACATTTCTGTTGCCAGGCCAGGGGCAGACGGTGTCTGTGGACAACCCAGCTGCCTTGGTCTGGTAGCCTAGGTCCTGGGGGGAGAGGAAGCATAATCCATGGAAAACGGAGCCAGCACAGCTGTGATGGAGATGTATCTCCGATGCTGGCAGTGTCCTGGAGATGACAGTCTGTCCTGGGAGCCATGGCTATGTGGCCCTTCTCAGAAGGCAGGATCACAGCCTTGGGGCCTCCCTGCAGAAATCCTTGAGCCAGCTTGGTGCCTCACCAAATGGAACCAGAACTTTGGGCTCTTGTGGGCTGTGACTCACAGTGATTCAGCAGTGACCGGTGTAGACTGACACGAGGGACTGGGAATCCTACACACCCTGGGCATACTGCTCCTATATCCCAGAGCCTGGGGCTCTGACAGAGGGAGCCCCACCCATGACTGAAATTGGATTCCTCACCAGTGCAGCATGGTGGGGGCACAAAATCGGACTGGCAGTAATTTGATTTAGGAAGGTGTGCCATTTCTCCATACCCAGGTTTGTGGAATAAGGCTCAGAGCTCTCAGTGGCAGGAATTTTTCTTTTTGGTCTGTTTTATTGTTGTATTACAGAGCCTAGTACATTGTCTAACACACAATAGGCATTGAAGAAATATTAACGTATAAAGGCACAAGTAGAAAATAATTGGGTGCTCAGAAAATGCTAGAGATGCTATAGAAACTTCCCTTAGATTCTTCTTTCACAACCACTCTAGAAACTTGGTATTCTTGTCCACATTTTCTTTTCCTTCCTTTCCTTCCTCCCTCTCTCCCTCCCTCCCTCCCTCCCTCCCTCCCTTCCTTCCTTACTCCCTCCTTTCCTCCCTCCCTCCTTCTCTCTTTCCCTCCTTCCTTTCCCTCCGTCCTTCTCCCACTTCAGCTGTCCTAATACATTTACACATGTTCTTACAAGCAATGTATTATTTACATGCATGTATTTTTATTTTGTATGAAGGTCAGTGTGTAACATTTCATCCCGTTTCCCATCGTTTCCATCCACCACATTTTGCCGTCCACCTTCCCACACATGGGACTGCCTCCAGCACCCAACCACCTGTCAACATGGTGTGTGTGTGTGGGGGGGACACCTTCCAATATGTCTCCTGTGATGGAACTTCTTTGGAGTATATACTCAGGAGTGGAATTGCCAGTCTCTGATATCTGCGTGACTTCACCAAGAAAGCCACAACAGCCTGCACTATCTACTGGCGAGGCTTGAAACTCCTTTATTTCTGTATCTGGGCCAACACTGGCATTCCCCAGCTTACTAATATTTTCCAGTCTAATTAGGTATAAAGTGACACCTCATTGTTGTTTTAAATTGCGTTTCTTGTCCCCATTTTGGGGGAAGAATGGATGCTTCAGAGAAATGACGTGCCCAGGGGTCCTCAGCTGGTGTATGCATGGCTGGGCTTTGCCCACCCTCTCTGAGCTCAGGCTGCAGTCACCTGGGGTTCTGCTGCCCCTCACCTGGGCTTGACGGCTCTCCCCGCAGACGCCCCACTCTGTGGGTGCAGGTCTTCTGCTGTGGAGGAGCTCCACCTGGTGGCGCTGAGAGGGAACTACCGCTGTGGATGGGAGGGGGAGGGCGAGGGGGACGCGGGGGACTCTGAACCACCTCAGTTTTGAGGCTCCTGTTGTTTTTTAAAAGTAATTTTTCTAATTTTATTTTTGTATCGAGACATGATTAACATACCACATATTAGTTTCTGGTGCTTTTCTTGTGAGAATTTTCAAGATCCAAACATACAGCAACCCCCAAATATACAGCACTCCATTATTAACCAAAGTCCCCAAGATGTACACTACATCCCCAGGACTGGAAGCCTCTATCCCCTGGTCACCTTAGCTTCTCAGGTGGAGGGGACCCAAACTGCTTCGCTTTTGAGGCTGTTATTGTTTTTAGCAAACAAAACCAGAACTCTTGTTCGTATACTTTTAAAAATGTACTTTAATTAAAGTACGTATACCTGCCTAAAAGGCAGCACTCCTAAGTGTACAGTGAATGAACCCCCGTGTGACCAGCACGGCAGATGCCGCTCCAGGCACTACACACCCTCCTCCAGGGGCCGCCGCTATCCTGGCTTCTACCACGGTAGATTCGTCTTGCCTGGCGTGGGGTGGGGGTGGGGGGTGCTGTTGTACACGGGGAATCATACAGCTGTCCTCCTTTCTGTGTCTTGCTACTTTTGCGTGATATTGCATGCTTCGTTCATCCGTATTTGCTCATTCTCGTTTCTATGCAGTATTCCATTGTATGAATACACTGCTAGTTAATCTTTCTACTGCTGATGGATGTTTGGGTTGAATCCAGGATTTGTCTGCATTGAATAAAGCCACTGCGAACGTTCTAGGACAGTCTTCTGGTGCACATAGCTGTACAATCCTGTGAAGTGCGTATCTAGGAATGAATACTGGACCACAGCATCAGTGTGTAAACAAATTTTGTAGATGTTGCCAGTTTTCCAAAGCGATTGTACTCATCCCAATGGCGTTCTCTTTGCTCTACACTTTCCACTATAATTGGGATCATTCATTCTGGTGGTGTTGGTGGTATTGCCTTGTATTTTTCATTTGCATTCCTGAAAACTAATACAATTTCTTATGTTTATCGGTCACTCAGCTAACACTTTTGCAAGGTGCCTACATAAGACTTTTGCCCATTTTTTGATCGAGTTGCCTGCCTTCTTCACATTGACTTATCAGAGTTAAAATACGGGCTCATCTGAGTGTGAGCCCTCTGTCAGATCTGTATTTTCCCACACGGGTCACCTGCCTTCTCACTCTCTCACTGATGTCTTTTGATGAGTGGAAGTTCTACTTTCAATATGATATAATTTATTAATGTTTTATTTTCTTACTGAGGCTTTTTGTGTTTAATTTTTTTTTTTTTGGCCTATCTCAAGGTCATGGAGATTGTCTTCTATGTTTCTTCTAAAAGCTTTCACAATCTGCATCCATCTGGAACCTATTTTTGCATTTGGTGAGAGGCGGAGGGTTGATATTTTTTTCCATATGGACATTTAATTGACCAGCCTGATTTATTGAAAAGATTGTCTTTTCGCCACTGCACCACAGTGTCACCTTTGCCATAAACCAGGGGGCTGTACCTGTGTGACTCTGTTGCTGGTGTGTGTGTGTTTCTGTATCTGGTGATAACTGTTAAAAAGGTAATGGCGAGGCCACTTCAGTTTATAAAGTACACTGTGCTACAGATGGCACTCTCTGCCAACGGACCCTGGCTTGGGGCTGCTGATAAATGTTCTTTTCTCAGTGTTGTCTGTGAATCTTGGGGCTCACTGTAGCTCATTTGGTTAGAATGTCAAGAAGCTGAGCTGGAGACTCCCTGTGCCTGTGGAGCTCCCAGAGAAAAGCCCTGTGGACCCCAGAAGAGCACCCAGGTGGCCGTAGCAGCTGTGGGGTGGGGCGAGGCCTCTCCTCTGCATTCATTTACCCCTCTCTTTTCCAGTCCCTGTTGAACCCCAGGGGAAGCTTGCAACCTCTGTTGAAGCACCTGGGGTCTGAGAGGTGAGGGTCCCAGGGTAGCCCCTGTCTTGAGGGTCTGGGAGCAGCAAGCAGTCCTTTGAAGATGTAGCATTCAGCTCCCCACAGAATGAAGTTCCACAAGGGCAGGGGTTGGGGGTGGTGTATAAGACCTGTGATGTGTGTGTGTCCCCAACCAGCCCCTCAGCCCTTTGTCCCTCCTGATGTCCCTCTGGGGACTCTGGGTCTCCAGTTCTCACTTTTTCCAAGACTCCTTTTCTAACAAGCCCTTTCTAAAGAGTTTTCTTTTGGTGGGGAGAAAATCCACAGTCTCTCCCAAATCAGTTTTGATTTGGGTCAAGGACAAATGCTACATCAGTACAATGATTCATGCAGTCTGGCCTTGTTTTCTGATCACTACTGTCTAAAAGAGATGCACCAGGTCTGATGGCATGGGGTACCAGAAGATGTCACCTGGGGGGGGGGCAGGGATCCAACAGCAGAGGGAGCTTGCAGTGGCCTGGGGGAGGAGCTGCCTAAAGGGCCACGCTGGGGATTTGCGCAAACACCTTTTTAGCGTCTATCTCTTCTTCGACCATGTGGGGGTGGATGTCCACGTTCATGCCTGCATCCTTGCACAGCTTGAGCAAGGTTCGAATGTTGTTCTTGGACAACCTCAGATATCTGTGCAAGACAAGGGCCAAAGAGGTCAGTTGCGGGTGGAGTCACTCTAGCTTCAAACTTTATTGACAAGAGCTTAGATTTAGGCAGCGTGGGATCTCTAAAGGGAATGGGCTCTGTGGACATTCTGGAGCTGACAGAGGTCTTATGAGAGAGTGGGACACCCCACAGAGCTGATGGGAGTTTTTATTCATATAACTCTTGGAAAGTAATTTGGCAACATAGATGCCAAGCTCCGTCCCTGTCCCCCCAAGTCCCTCCCTGCCAACAGTTCATGATCTTTGACTCAGGAACTCCATCCACTCAGGCCTTCAACGAATCCCAAGAAGAGAAGCCAAGGGGGATAAAAAGCTATATAAATCAAAGTGTTCACTCTGGGGTTAGCAACAACAGGAAAAAAAGAAATTCCATCAGCAGTGGAATGGTTAAGCAAATAACAGAATATCCATTTCAAGGACTCTTCTGCCAAAGCTAACATGCCATTAAGAAAGCAGGTGCAATATGGTGGTCATGATACATTAAGCCACGTGGGGAGAGATCCAATTGTCAGGGGTTCCATCACTGCCAGGTGTGCATAACCTCAGTGATGCCAAAGCCTGGGCCAAATACAGAACGGTGGCAATAAAAGCTGAGTAAAATTGTGGGAAAGGGGAGTATTTTCTTATAATATCATTCAAACAATTTAAAAGTCTGGCCATTGATTTAAAATCTTAGCTAAAGCTCCACAATTCTAACTTACACTGGAGAGTAGAATTGGTCCCATCTATGCTGTGTGGTCTAGAGAGTATCTCTATTGTCATATCCTGAGAGCTCTGTATTCTACCAGCAATCTTGACCTTGTTCCCAGCTTTAGTAAAGGAGGTAGTCCCCCTACTCAGGCCACCTGCTGGTTTCTTTGCTACAGTTGATGGGGGAAGAGCTGGATATTGATATAACCATTGGGAATGGTCTCTCTCTCCTTCAAGATCTGCCCAGAGCTTGCCTGGTCTTATAGCCACCTTAGATCCCACTCTCCAGCCCCATGTCGGGACTACTTTTCCATGACAGCACCAGTCAGGGTCTGCCCCTTCCGTCTGTGACCAGCACAGCTCTGGAAGATCTCACACAAATGTACATGTACTCACTAAGATCCCGTTATGGACAGTTTCATCTTTTTCTTGGATGGCTTGTTGGATGCCATCTCTCCAAATATTCTCTCTCCCTCCTTGGAGGGTAGGGGCCCTGTCCAAATCTCTTTTCTGCCCAGTATTGAGCCCAGGTAGCTGTCTGTTGGCCAGAGTCCACTAGAATCACCCTGTCAGACTGAAAGCCATAGCCAAAGTCACCCATCCGTGGAGAGGTCAAGCTAGAAGCCCCCTTCAGTGGGGGAGGCCTGCCATTCTACCCATCCATCTCTCAGCCAGTCAGTGAGCAGAGCAGGACTTTGGAATGGGGTCACTGTGTGCCAGGCATCTGAGGCCAATCTTAACTCTACAGATGAGTTCACTGCTGTTCAGTCTACAGGACATCCACATTATTCTGTTGTCCGTTTCCCCTACTGAAATTTCTGAATCTTATCAGTTACATCTTTACAGGAAAGGGCTTGGGAGGGGCGCTTGAATCTGGGGGCGGAAACCAGCAGGTCCTGATAAATGCGACAAAGAACAAGTGATAAAGAAGACCTTTAGTGAGAACAGTAAACAGCAAATGGCTCACACTCTATTCATAGTACCTTCTGGAGTCTAAAACCCCAAACATACAGTAGGTAGCCAGCTGAGGAGGGAGGGTGGCTCCTATCACCAGCAACGTGACACTGCCGTGTGAAGGCCCTCAGAGGGATTTCCTGTTCAAACCAGGCCACAGACAACTCATTCTTTCATTGTGGATAATTCATGGTTTGTACTGTGAAACGTACAGAAATACTGGAGGGGTGGTGAAGGTGTCCAGAGGCGTGGCATCAAAATGGCAGCACCTAAATGTCGCGCCTCATCCAAGAGCTGGTACCCCAGCAGCTGGGGCTCCTGGAAACCCAGCGGCTTCGGCCCTGGGTCAGCCCTTCAGGTCACAAAGACGGAGCCCTGTCCTGCCACCGCCGCCCTCCCCTCCCCCAGGCTTAGCCCCGGTGTCTGAACCAGACTGTGGAGACTCACCGGCAGCTCAGCACCTCCTCCGGCTTCAGCATTCTCACCGTCTCCACCTTGGGCTCGGCGCCCTTCTCCATGAGGCTCTTCAGCTTGCGCTCGTAGGAGACCTCGGGCATCCTGCCTACCACCCAGTCTCTCAAGAGCGTCGACCTCCGAGTGCTAAAGAGAGGGTCCTGGAGCATGGGGTCGATGATGCTTTGTCGATGGTATGGCACGGACCGTTGAGTGGACTCCAGGACGATGGCATCCTTGATGTCTAGTTCTGAAATTGGACAGATGGCACAGCAGGGAGTTAGAGCCTGGTAGAGGTGAGAGGCAGGGCAGACAGGAAGGGGTGAGGCTGGCGAGTCTGCACGGGCTTCAAACGATTGCCTGTTGTGAGATACGAGGTCACTTCAAGGTTTGCAGTCTCTTCTTGGCATTGGCTGAATTCTCACTTGTCTTTTCCTCCCTCCTTTCTCCCTGCCTCCCCCAGCTCCCTCCCCTTCCCTCTTGTCTTTAGTCCCCCTCTAGACCTTCTCTTCTTTCCCTCCTCACCTACAGGGAACCTTAGCCTAGAGGAGGTAGGGGAAGCTATCTGAAATCAACTCTGACATGGTTTTTTAAAAAAAATTTTTTTTTCAACGTTTTTTATTTATTTTTGGGACAGAGAGAGACAGAACATGAACGGGGGAGGGGCAGAGAGAGAGGGAGACACAGAATCGGAAACAGGCTCCAGGCTCCGAGCCATCAGCCCAGAGCCTGACGCGGGGCTCGAACTCACGGACCGCGAGATCGTGACCTGGCTGAAGTCGGACGCTTAACCGACTGCGCCACCCAGGCGCCCCTGACATGGTTTTTAAAGGAAAAACAGATTATTAGATGAAAAGGGGAGAAAAGTATTGCAGGCAGGAGGCACAGCATGTGCAGCAGGAGGAACAGCATGTGCGAGCCGGAGGAACAGCATGTGCAGGTATGAGAAACGGCATGTGCAGGCAGAAGGAACAGCATGTGCATCAGGAGGAACAGCATGTGCGAGCAGGAGGAACAGCATGTGCAGCAGGAGGAACAACATGTGTGGCAGGAGGAATAGCATGTGCAGCAGGAGGAACAACATGTGTGGAAGGAGGAACAGCATGTGCAGGTATGAAATGGAAATGGGAAGGAGGAACAGCATGCACAAAGACACAAATGTATGAAATTAAATGGTGAGTGTCAGATGTTATCCAAATATGTGGTTTGGACTGAATTTAAATACTGTGGGGGCAAGTGTTTGGAGAATTTAATTTTTTTTTCTTCTTGCTAAATTTACCACTCGGTATTTTGTAGCTTTTTTTTTATTTTTTATTTTTTTTACTAATGAGAAGGGAATATATTCTCCCCATTTCCATTTCTGACTGGTATGACTAGTATAGAGAAAAGACTACTGCTTCACAATGTATTTTTTCTAGTCCAGTAACAACAAAACTACATTCTATTCTTTCTTTACTAGAGTTTCTTGAGTTTTAGAGATACATAATCATACCAGGGGAACAATGAAAATAGCTTCCTTGTAACATTTAGAAAATGTATATACTCTTCTTGACATATTGCATTTGACAGATGTTCTAACACAATGTCAATAATGATGAGAGCAGTCATGCCTCATTTTGTTCCTGCTTTTAATTAAAATAATTAGCACTTTGTCATTTAGAATGATACTTGCCACTATTTTTGGTATGCTTTATAATATTTATCAGCTTAATAATTCTTAGGTTACACAGAGTTTTTATTAGTAATCATTGCTTGACTCTACTTACTGCTTTTCTGTCACTTACTGACATGCTCATATGGTTTTTCCTTTATTTTACTAATGGAATAAATTATGTTCTTAGATATTCTGATATTGACAATCTAACCTTTCCTAACCACTACAAGAAATTCCACTTGGTCATGGTGTGTTATTAATTTCACACATTGAAATAGTTGATCTATTTTCATACAGTTGGCATATTTGCTAAAATTTTTAAATTTTTTGCATCTATATTACTTCTTTGCAAATATTTTAATATTGTGGTTATGGTGACTTGTGGGATTAATGCACGAATATCTGTATGTTATATGGTCCAGAATAGTTGAAGTGATATTGAGATCATTTGTTCTTGAAAAGGTTAGATAGAACCAAATGTGAAGCCTTTTGTCCTGGTGACTTTTTCAGTGGGAAAGTGTCAACCACCTTTCAATTTTTACTTCAGAAATTGCTCTTCTCAATGTTTCTTTATTATATCAATTAAAAAAATTTTAATGCTTATTATTTATTTTTTTTTTATTTTTTTTTTTAAATTTTTTTTCCCAACGTTTTTTATTTATTTTTGGGACAGAGAGAGACAGAGCATGAACGGGGGAGGGGCAGAGAGAGAGGGAGACACAGAACCGGAAACAGGCTCCAGGCTCCGAGCCATCGGCCCAGAGCCTGATGCGGGGCTTGAACTCACGGACCGCGAGATCGTGACCTGGCTGAAGTCGGACGCTTAACCGACTGCGCCACCCAGGCGCCCCTTATTATTTATTTTTTAGAGAGAGAGAGAGAAAGAACATGAGTTGGGGAGGGGCAGAGAGAAACGGAGACACAGAATCCAAAGCGGGTTCCAGGCTCTGAGCTGTCAGCACAGAGCCCGATGCGGGGCTCGAACTCACAGACCGTGAGATCATGACCTGAGCCGAAGTCAGACACTCAGCTGACTGAGCCACCCAGGCGCCTATGATATCAATTTTAATAATTTAAAGTACGAGAGGAAATGATCTATTTCTTCTAGGTTTTCAGATGTATCAGAGAGAGGTGTATATAGTGTTCTATTACAGCTCAGTTCATGTATTTCTCATCTTTGCTTATACATTCTCTCCATAGAAAATCTTCGACATTTTTGCTCTTTTTTTTTTTTAAGTTTATTTATTTGTTTGAAGAGAGAGAGAGTGTGTGCATACAAGCGGGGAAGGGCCAGAGCGAGGGAGAGAGAGAGAGTCCCAAGCAGACTCCGTGCTCAGTGCAAAGCCTGATGGGGAGCTCGATCTTACCGATTGCGAGATCATGACCTGAACAGAAACCAAGAGTAGTCGGACGCTTACCTGACTGAGCCACTCAGGCACCCCTACTCTTTTTAACGATGGTCACGAAAAGTTCATACTACTCGTCATTTGCTTTTTCAAAAAATTAGCTTTGGCGGGGGGGTTGGGGGGGGCGCCTGGGTGGCTCAGTCAGTTAAGCGTCCGACGTCAGCTTGGGCCATGATCTCAAGGATCCTGGGTTCGAGCCCCGCATCGGGCTCTGTGTTGACAGTGCAGAACTTGGAGCCTGCTTCAGATTCTGTGTCTCCCACTCTTTCTGCCCCTCCTTTGCCACCCCCTCAAAATGAATAAACATTATAAATTTTTTTTTTTAAACTAGCTTTGGATTGATCCTTTTAACTATTTTTTAGCTTGGGTTTCATTAATCTCAGCTGGTATTTATTTAATGTATTAAAGCTCTCTTTTTCACATAAATTATTTCTTCTATCTTCTTGTAAATAATGGATTGCTACAAGTATTAGTTTTTTTCTTACTTTTTTTGTGTTATAAAGGTAAGAATTATTAGTTTTAGTTTTTATAATAAATTTTCTTCTGAGGCTAGATTCCGCCTTTGTTCCCATAGGTTTTCGTAAGAAACGGGCTTATTTTCATGAGTTTTTATCCCCCCTCTGATACAGGGTATTTTAGGAGTGTATTTGTTCATTTATGACTGCTGAGTTGGGAGTATCTTTTAATTTAAATGTTATTTCTAATTATTGCTTTAGGATAATGCCATGGCCCTAGGATCTTTACTTTGTGAATGTTAACGTTTTCTTTGAGGTGAAAATGCAGATGAGTTTTGTAGATATTTTTTAGCCACATAAAAACTCATTCTCTGTTCAAATATAAAGTTAAGTCTGTTTGATCTGTTTGATTCAAAAAGAGGCATATAAAGAAATCAAAGAGGCATATTAGAATCGCCCACTATACTTGTATTTTTGTTAGATTCTCTTTGCGGTTCTCAATAACTATGTATTCAGCTACTATATTTTTTGGTGGGTGTAGGTTTAGGTTTATTACTTATTCTCTTTAAGATTTAAAAATATCCCTCTTTTACCTGACATGTTTCTTTTTAGCCTGAATTCCACCTCATTTGTTTGTCTTTCTTGTTATCTCTTGGCTTATTCTTTTGTTGTCTTTCCATATTAAACCCAATTTTAAGTGTATCTAGATTCTGATCTGTAAACCAGTTATTTGCTAGTTTGGGGTCTTTGCTCTCACCTAGGGCATTTTCTTTTTTCCTTTGTAAGTAGATTGTTCTCCTTGTAAGCTTGCAAGATTTCATCAAGAAAGTTTGGGAATTTTACCGGGCTATGTCTAGGGGGAATGAGTCTAGACCTCCAACAGTTATATAAATTCAGGGACAGCCGCCTGTCCCTTTTCTAGTTTAGCCGGCTCAGACTTTGCCAAGATTTACTTTGGAAATGGGCTCCAATTTCTTTCCCAGGGTCTTTTATGGGACCATAGCCAGAATGACCTTTTACAAATTCAAAACCAACTTAGTGGCCCTCCACGTGGGCCAAGGGGTTGGTGAGAAAGAGGTAACAGAAGAGAGTGTTTTCAGGGAGTTCAAGTGTGGGGAGAAGGGAGTGGCCCGTGGCCCACAGCAGCAGCGTGGCAGCAGGCCGGTGCCTCCTGGGTGCGACAGCGTGGTGGTCATTGGTGGGATGGAGGTGGCATTTCAGCTGTTAGGAGGAGTGAATGGGAGCTTTTGTGAAATTGAGGTGGACAAAGATGAAGTGGTCTGCGTTGAAAAGCACAGTGTTCCCCGTGGGGGTCATCACTGATGTTTTCTATTGGCTGTGGGGTTCTGGAGCTGGAGGCAGGTCTGTGTCACTCATTCAGAACACATGGTGTGTTGGGGAGCCTGGGTGGCTCAGTCGGTTGGGCATCCAACTTCGGCTCAGGTCATGATCTCGTGGTCCGTGAGTTCGAGCCCCGCGTCGGGCTCTGTGCTGACAGCCTGGAGCCTGTTTCAGATTCTGTGTCTCCCTCTCTCTGACCCTCCCCCGTTCATGCTCTGTCTCTCTCTGTCTCAAAAATAAATAAACGTAAAAAAAAAAAAAAAAGAACACACTGTGTGTCACAGATTTTGATTTTGTGGCCACCATACACTAAAAACGTGGATGAGTGGGAGTTGTTGTATCTGTACAGATAGAGTGGTCACATTCTAGTTCTGGAGGTGGTGGGGATCATCTGATGGCCATTCCCCACAGACTCTTGCTCAGCATATCACACAGAAACGTGGCAACAGGAGTGCAAAGGCCTCACTCTGCAGATAGGGAACCTGGGACACCCGGGGGATCTGGCTCTTGACAAGGACACCAATGATCCAGGTGTTGAGTGGGGCCAGGGGAGGCCAGGACCAGGAGTCCTGGTCCTTACCTCATCCATATTTTTCTCCACTTGGACTCCTGCCATAGTCCATAACTGGCTCCACCTCTTTCCTAGGGGCTGCTTTGTCTTGAACTTGACTCCAAAAGCAGATCCTGCCCTTTCATTTCAGGCCTCTTGCTAGCCTTCTCTGGAAGCTCCCCTTGCTGTGCTCAGGCTCAGTCCTGATTCAGTGCCTGGGTGCCACATCTGGATGCCAAGGTGGTTCCTGGGTGCCTCTGAGCACCTGCTGCAACTGAGCACCTGCTGCCTCCCAGTGGCCACTTGTTGTATTGCATCAGGTGGGAGAAAAATGTCCCCTGTTGAACTGGGTGGATTTTGTCTTGCTGGGGCGGGAGTACTGCAAAGAACCAAAGAACTGCTTGCATTTTTGTGCAGTGTTATGAAACGGATTATTTTATTAGCTGGTAGTGATTTTCTCTTAAGGAAGGAACTGCCTTTGTTTAGGAAATTATCTTGATAGACTCCTTTTGAGTGTGGAATAAGACAGTAAAACAAAGGAAATTAAGTGATCCTTCCAGGTAAAAAGCCAATGGGAATTGTGGGGTGAGGAAAGCAGAGGATGGAGGAGAGGGAGAGGAAAAACAGAGGAAGAGAGGGGAGCTAGGAAGGCCCAGGAGTAGAGTGAGGACAGCAAAGTGCCCCGGGCAAGGGTGCAATTCAAGGAGGTGTTCAGTCTCAGGCTCCCGCAAGTGTAGAGTCAATACCAGAGAGTGAGTGCCTCCTTAAATCTTGTATCTGGGGGCCAGACTTGGGCTCACTTTAGCTCCAGTGCAGGGGTGAGTGGAACAGCTGGGAAAAGTAGGGAAAGGTAGCCAGGGGACATCTCCTGGTGGCTGGGGACAAAGGACTTGGACGAACCCTTAAGAGGGTTTTGTAATCAACTTCTGTTTTGTTTTCTGTAGAATTCTGCCATGAAATTCTTTTCCTTTGTTGCCCTAAACTTCAGTAAAGTCTGTTTACACACAAAGGCTTCCTGTGAGAGGTTTTGGGGGAAATGAAGGACACGGGGCTGTGTCTCTTCTGGCAAGGGGCAGGGAAAAGGGAACAACCACTGGAATGGAGATCTGCAGATGCTCAGGGGCTCAGCGGGAGCCAGACTTGACTCTGGGAGTCACAGAAAACTCTAGGGCCTATGCCAATCTAGTTGCAAAGATGGCACATAGAGTTCCTGTACACTCTTGCTCAGTTTCTCCTCATGTTAACATCTCACACCAGCAGGGAATATTTGTCAAAAGACAATTAACAAGTTAACCTTGGCACATAACAGCTTCTTTGGATTTCACCAGTTTTTCCACCAAAGTGTTGTTCTAGAATTCAGTCCAGGATTCTGCATGGCATCTAGAGCCAATCATATTGAAACCTGACAGGCAAGTGAGTGCAGTTGGGTTGCGACAGCTTTGGTGTATTCAATGAAAAGGAAAAGAGGGCATTTTGCTGGGCACGATGGGAGTAATTTTGGACGGGAGGCCTGCCAGCCCCTACTCAAAAGCTTTCGGCCACTCCTCCCACTTCTTTTGCCAGACACCTCCTCTCCAAAAAGCCAGGCACAATAAATGCAACTGTTTTTCCAACACCGTGGTACAGCCCACCTGAGAATTTTAGCATTTTTTTCCCTTAGAAATCGCTGCCGCCACCATTTATTGACCACCTACTATGTATCAGGCTACATGCTTTATATGCCTCATCTCACTAAAACTCTATTGTGAGGCAAGTCATGTTACTGTTGCACATTCTAGATATGAAAACTGGCCCCTGCAGATGGAGAGACTCACCCCTGATTATACAACTCCAAGTTCACTACAGAGCTGTTAGAACCCAGGGAGCCTTGGAAACTGAGGATCTGGCATTACCTAAGCCGACTTCTTCCTGGGTGTGAGCAACACCTGGCGGGTTTTGGGCCAGCAGGAGTGGTGCCTCGTATGTCACACTGACATTGTCACAGTACCTAAACCAGTGAGATAATTTGGAGTTCACGAGGTTGCCATCATCATACTGGCTTTTAGGAACCTGGGGTACACTCTGCTGGCACCCTGAGAAGAGAACCCCCAGGGGTGGGCAGAGCCTGGACATCCACTCGCTTGCCATCCAGGTCGCACCTTTTGTGGTGTGATCCCTAAAGAGCCACGTGGGGCTCCACAACGGTCCAGGGCTGCTGGGCTGGCATGGAACCTGCTGCTTTGACAACAGTGTGGGCTTCCTGTAACTCTGAGAGATGGGCAATTATGAGGGACGACTCTGGCATCCCATCTTCCCGTCTTAGGGTAGGATGCTCCCCTTACCAGATTTCTTGGGGTTGTCCCTGGAGTAGCTGCCAGGAACCAGGCTGAGGCGTTTTCCCTTTAGCTTTTGGTACATGACATGGTCCTTGTCCTTCTTGATACCTTGCTCGGGGGTCTTGGAGGGGAGCAGGAGACAAGTCACTCCACAAGGAACAGGGCTTGGCGTGGCCTCCTCCACCCTCAAAATGAGTGATTTCAGGGGTTCGCAGAAAGGTAGGCAAAGGGGCCAAAGGAGAGACTGCTCTGGGCCTGAGGCAGGTGAAGGGGCTGGGGTGGTAAGTTGGCACCTGCTCACCCACACGTGACTTTTGGTCCCTGCTACCTCAGAGGGAGTCCATAAGGGGTCACAGAAGCCACAGCCGTCGGGGACGGGGGGCACTTAAGCCTGGCTGTTCTCATCTCTCAGCCTCTCAGATGGCATTCCTGAATGGTCTGGGGACGGCAGTGAGAGGAAGGCACCTGGCAAGAATGACCCTCTACCACAGGAGTGCCAGCATCCATGGGGCTGGTGGGGTCTGGAGGGGGGAGGGGGGAGGGGATTCATTTGTGTGTTAGTGTGGAGCAGGGGTGAATTTTAGAACCTTAAACTGAAAAAAAATGTAGCCAGGTACTGTGCAGGGGTGGAGCGCGTACCCCTTCTCAACCCGGGGAACCCATGTTACCTTCTCAGAGAAGGCTGCCTGGTGGTTCCCTTTCTGCTTTTTGGGGATGCTTCGGCCTTTCTTTTCTTCCTTCCCAGTTGTTTTAGGGGGTACCGCCCAGTTGGGTTTCTGTTTTTGAAAAGACAGACAGGATTGCACTGTGGCTGCCCCCACAGAGGGGTGGCTCTGTGGAGAGCGGGCTGCACCCTCCCCACTTCTAGATTTGGCTGGCTCCCACTCTGCTACTTCTGTCCCTCCCCCCCCGGATCCCCCCACAATTGTCCTTCTGCCTCCAGACACGCCCTGCTGTCCACGACACTCTGCTCCTAGAGAATGACCTAACTCCCAGATCTGGCTGTCCCCCCCACCTCAGAACCCATCACTAGCTCCCTCTTACCCTCTACACAACGGCCCCTCTCTCCAGCCTAGTAGGAATTCCTCCTGGCCCCCAAATGACCTGTGTAGTTGTGACTTTCCTGCCATGGCCTCCAGTCTGAAGCCACAGGAAGGCCTTCTTGTCTTGGAGTCCAGCCAGAACATGCCCTCTGTCCGCAGATCTCCCTTCTGTCCCAACCCCTCCCCATTCCGTCATATGACTTCATCCCGCCTTTCTCCTTCCCTGGGCGCTCCTCTTGGTGGCTGTGGACTTCCTTGTGCGCATGCCTAGGCTCCCACCCCCACTGGGGCATGGGGGAGGACACAACAGGGAGCTCTGGGGTCCAGTGGGGAGGGCCCCACAGAGGGGCATCCAGGCCAGCCTACAAGGAGTAGGGGTGCTGGAGCCCCTCAAGGAAAGCTGAATTGGCTGGGTCTGCACCTGCAGTGTGCTGCTTGTGGTTGTGGGGACACGGTGGCTGGGGCTGGCTTCCAGGTCAGACGCCCATGGGAATCCTGCTCTATTGCTGGGGGCTGAGCAATCTGGGGCAAGCGACTGCTCTCTCGGCAGCTTGGTTTCCTCATCTGAAGATGGAAGCAGTAGTAGGATTTATCTCCTAGGGTTATTTTGAGAACTTAATGAATGACTGTGTGGCGCCAGGGGAAGGGAGAGGAGGCCACAGACAGCCCCCCTCCAACCGCCTTTACTAAAGCCCCCCCGCCCCCGCCCCTCAATCTGTGCTGTCTGGGACCTGCCACGGAAGCATCGCTTTCTCAGGAGCTTCTTCAAAATCCGCGTGCCTCTGGGAAGGATAAGAATGCTTGAAGATTTCAGTGTATTTTCAATTTAAATTTGTTCCCTCCCTGAGTCCAAAATTATTTCCAGTAAAAAGCCACATAAAAGGTAAAGCTGTGAAAACACTGGAATATACTCTTCATGAGAAGGGACACATGTTGATCACAGAAGTGAATATAAATCTCTGTGATTGATACTGAGTTCTGAGCGGCCCAGCAGTCAAAAAGGGGGGCCAGGAGGGTAGACCATCCATAAATCTTTAGCACCTTAATGTAAAATATGTTTCTCAGACGTGTTTTAGTATGTCTGGTGGAACTAGCACTCCGGATCTTTCTGCATATGAATGAGGAGCAAGCACATACACGGACGAGAACTTTTTGGAAAGGCAGGGGCCGCTAGAGAGGCTGAAGCAGAGAAGTGGAGGTGGTTATGGGGAGTTGACCTGACAAAGCCCCTGAGAGTGAGAACTGGATTAATCTGAGTTTGAACCCTGGCTTGACCCTTCATTAATTCTGTGAGCTCAAGCAAATTGCTTCCTTGCACCTCACTCAGCTTCCTTATTACGTCACTTCCGCTGAGGGGTAAGAATGGTGCCCACCGTGTAGCCCTGCTGGAGGCAGTGCAAGGCTAAGCACAGGGCCTGGCACACAGTAAATGCTTAATAAGCATTAGCATCATCCTACGTAATGCCATTTTCCACCCGTTTTTCTCTGGGGGCCGGAGAATTCAAGATCACGGGGTGTCCTCTACAGAGGAGACCACTTTCTAAGGACATGGCTTGATTTTCCATAGATGGTGGGCCTGGGGGGAAACTGAGGCAAAACTGGTTGCCATAGTTCCTGGAGAGAGAGGGAGTGTGGTGCTAGTGGTGCTACAGGCTGAATGGTGTCTCTCCTCCCCTCCCCCAATTCATATGTTGAAATTCTGACTCCCGGTGTGATGGGGGTGTTAGGAGGTGAGGCTTTTGGGAGGTGATTGGGTCATGAGGGTGCAGCCTCCACAAGTGGGATTAGTGCCCTTATAAAAGAGACCCCAGAGAGCTCTCCCATCTCTTCCTTCCTGTGAGGACACAGCGAGAAGGTGGCCATCTATGAAGCAGAAAGCGGGTCCTCATCAGACACTGAATCTGCAGGCACCTTGATCTTGGACGTCCCAGACTGTCAAACTGGGAGACACTAATTTCTGTTGTTTATAAGCCGAGTCTATGGTATTCTGTCACAGCAGCTGAAGAGGACCAAGATGGGTAGATTAGAACTCGTTGGGATACCGGGTAGAAAGGAGGAGGTATGTTAGCGGGAGTCCCGGTGGGATAACAGTGGAGACTGAATGCACTTTGACCCTGGAGCCATCATAAAGATGCAAGCTTCTGGGGACAGTGGGGAGGGCCCATTCTGCCACCCTGGAGATCTTAGAAGCTATTGTCCCTAAGCTCTTCTAGAACACTGACCAAGACAACCTTAACGCCTTCCTCACCCCGATGAAACTAGAGAGGTTCCTTCCTGGCTCTTGGGCCCAGGACCTCTCTTTCCTTTTCCTTCAGAAAACCAGCACTTGTAAATTCTTTTCCTGCCCCTTTGAGATGTAAATCTTCTTCTCCCAGCCCCTTGCCAGTTTCAGAATCCAGGAATATTTTTCTCAAGGACCTGGAAGCCATCCCTTTGAAATGAAATCATCTGGAAAGATAGCACCCCCTCCTCCGGGTCTCTGTGGGAGGGTGGGAGGCTAACTACCTGAGTGACAGTTGGCACAGCCGGCCTAACCACCTGGACAACCTCCCCTCTGCCCCGAGTGCTTCTCTATTAGTTCGCCCAGTGCTTAAAGCTCCTCTCGCCTTTTGTTTCCTGGGAGGCTCAGTTCCATGTCTCCCTATTGTAATAGTGTTGAGTCTGGCTCCCCGGAGAGCCTTTCCGCCAAGTACACACCTGGAAAGTTTGCTTTTTCTTCCCCTGCCTGCGTTGCAGCCACTCCAGCACCCGCGTGAGGTCGGACATGCGCCTCTCCTCTGAGGTCCTCCACATGGACTTCCTCTCTGTGGGCATTGAATCCTTTAAGTACTCGGATGGCTCTGTCATTCTGAGGTCTTTGTTGTGCCTGGGGTGGGCAGATGGCACTGTCACTTAGTTGAACCCCCCTGTCTCCGGTGGGGTTCTGGCCTGGTGGTGGAAAGGCCTTTCAGGTGGAAAGGTGTGGACTTTCGGATGTGAACATAGGCCAGCAGCTGGGATATTGGCCTTCAAAGGTGGGAGGTCTAGGGGGTGATTGTGAGGTCACTGTTAGGCTGGCCTGGGGGGTCAGGGTGGGGTGCAGCACTGGCTTCCACACACGGCCATTGCCTCTCCGCAGGCACTGTCCCTTATCTGGACTCTGCCACAGCCTCTCCTCCTCCACTGCCATGAAGATCTTAAACAAAGGTCAGTTCACATACCTCCCTTTCTCACAAAACTTCAATGGCTCCCTGTAGCCTACAAAAAAAATCTATATTCCTTAGTTTGGTATCTATCCAGGCTTTCCACAATGTACTCTAATTAGAATGAAGATTTTTTATAGCCTCAGTTACTTTTATGTTCATTGAACAGATAGCTATCAGATGCGTACTAGTTGCCAGGCACGGTGCTGGGGATACAGTACAAACTGACATAGCCAGACCTCCTAAAACATATGGGCCAGTGGGAAAGACAAAGCAGCAAATAATTGTTCTATGAGTCCATAAGGGCAAATAAAAATGAGGGCTCTGAAGGAAAGAAATACAATGCTGTGAAAGAACTAGATTTGGATGGGTTGTGGGAGGGTCGCGACTCACTCAAGCATGGAGCTAAAGGGTAAATAGGTCTCAGTGGGGCTCTGGACCAGAGGGATGAGCATGTACAAAGGCCCTGTGGCAGGATGGAAGCACAGCAGACTTGAAGTATAACAGAAGCCCAAAGGCTAGAGTACCAGGTAGTGAGAAATGATGCTGGAGAGGTGGGCTAAGGCCAGACCAGACAGGACCTTAGAAGTCACAGGTTTGCTCAGACTCACAAGGAAGAGGAAAACAATAAAGTGATTCAAAAAGAGGGGAGGGACTGACACAATCAAGCGTCCTTTTTTGTGTTACTAAACTTTTGTTGAAGGAAACTGTGTATAAAGAAATGTACCAGGGGCATCTGGGTGGCTCAGTCGGTTAAGCATCTGATTCTGAGTTCAGCTCAGGTCATGATCTCACGGTTTGTAAGTTTGAGCCCCGCATCAGGCTCTGCACTGACAGTGTGGAGCTTGCTTGGGATTCTCTCTCTTCCCCTGTCTCTCTGCCCCCTCCCTCCCTTGCTTACTCTCTCTCTCTCTCTCAAAATAAATAAATAAACTTAAAAAAGAACATTAAAAAAAGAAATCTAATTAAAAGAGAAAGAAGGAAGAAAGGAAGAAAGAAAGAAAGAAAGAAAGAAAGAAAGAAAGAAAGAAAAGAAATGTGCCAGAATCACAAATGAAGACATCTGTATAACAATTTCCCCAGAATTCCTCCTTACAGCTCCTGCTGGTCAGGGTCTCCCTCTGAGGGTAAACACTATTCTAACTTCTAATTTCATAGGTTTGTTTTGTCTGTTAGAGTTTTATATCAATGGAATCATATTACATACAGTTTTTCATATCTGGCTTCATTCATTTTACAAATATATTTGCAGGATTTTAGCAATGAATTCTATTAGTCTTTGTGTATGTGGAAATGTCTTTATTTTACTTTCATTTTTGGAGAAACATTTGCTGGGTAATAGAATTCTTGGTTAACAGTTTTCCCCCCAGGATTTTGTATATGCCATTTCACTGCCTTTTGCTTTCCACTGTTTTATATGGGAAATCATCTGGTAATCACATCATTGCTCCCCTGCACATATGAGTCTTTTTATTATTATTATTATTATTATTATTATTATTTTGCTGATTTTTTTCTGTTTTTGTCTTAAAATTTTTTTTTAATGTTTCTTTACTTTTGAAAGAGAAACAGAGTGTGAACAGGGGAGGGGCAGAGAGAGAGGGAAACACAGTATCTGAAGCGGGGTCCAGGCTCTGAGCTGTCAGCACAGAGCCCTACACAGGGCTCAATGCGGGGCTCAAACTCACAAATTGTGAGATCATGACCTGAGCTGAAGTCCAACACGTTAACCAACTGAGCCACCCAGGAGCCCCTGTTTTTGTCTTTTAAATGTTTGCTATTATGTGTCTGGGTGTGGATCTCTTTGTATTTATCCTCCTTGAAGCTTCTTGAAATTTTGGGATAATGTATTTAATGTTTTTCATCAGATTCTGGGATATCTTGGCCATATTTTCCATAATGTTTTTCTGTTCCTTTCTCTTTCTATGTCTGGGAGTCTCATCACGCATCTGCTGACATGCTTAATGTTGTACCACTGCGCTCCAAAGTTTTGTTCATTTTTCTTCCATCATTTTTTCCCCCTGATCCTTAGATTGGATAATTTCTATCAATCTATCTCCAAGTTTGCTAATTCTTTCCTTGGCCATATATAATCTTTCGTTTAGTCTTTATAGTATATTTTCATTTCAATTGTACTTTCAACCCCAGAATTTTCCTTTTTAAATAAATAACTTTTGGGGTAGATTCCCATGGTTCATCGCTTACATGCAACACCCAGTGCTCATCCCAACAATGCCCTCCTCAATGCCCATCACCCATTTTCCCCTCTCCCCCAAAAAACCAACCCAAAAACCAAGAGCACACTTTATACACTGTATGTTAACCAATTTGATAATAAATTATACTAAAAAAATAAATAAGTAAATGTTGAAAACAAAAAAATAAACAAAACAACACACTTGTATAAATCGCACAGATAAAATTAGCATTTCTACAAAATTAAAGTAACTGTTATTTTGTTAGAAAAAATAAAATAAAAAATAAAAAATATACTTAGCTGTCTTCAGTTGGGTCATTTAAAAATTATAAGAGTGTCTTGATATAATATTCCTTTGTTGCAAAATTCTTCTAATAAATTTCACTTATCTTTTAAAAAATAATCTCTGTCTCCTTATTTAGAATTTATGTTGATTCATTGTTGTCATACTTTCATTTAAAATTTTAAACATGATTTGTTTTAATTCTTTGCCATATTTGTAGTAGCTATTTGAGGCCTTTGCTAAATTCAACATCTGCAAACACTCAGAGACAATGTTTATTGACAGATGTTTTCCTGCGTATGTGTCACACTTTCCTGTTTCTTTGTATATCTTGTAATTTTTTACTGAAAACTGGACATTAAGAAAAATTGTAGCAACTTTGGATTCTGATTCCTGCCAAGTTTATTGTTGCTTTTTTTTCCCATTTATTTATCTGTTTAATAACTTAGCTAGGCTCTGTGAATCAGACAATCCCTGTCTGGGAATCTGGGAATCCTGTCTTCCTGATGGTGTGAAGTCCCTGAAGTTTCTGATTAAATTTTTTGTATTTTTGTTTTTATATTTAAGCCTAGCTTCCTGATTGCTTCTGTGTCTGCATATCTGCATATCTGACTGGACAGAGATTGTGCTCAAATACCTCCAGCCAGTAAGCAATCTGTCCTCTGTTGAGGAATCTGTGTGTGGACAGGGGGGCTGTGTCAGCTCTCTTAGGACTGCATTATTATTTATTTTTGCACAGTTTATTATTGAAGAGCTCCTGTGGGTCAGGATTCTGGGTGTACCTTGGTTGGGTCCTCTGACTCAGGCTAAAATCAGGTGTGAGCCAGGTTACGGTGGACCATCTGAAGGACTAACTGGGGGAGGCTCTACCTCCAAGTTCCTGATCTGGTTCTTGGCAGGACTGGGTTCCTTGCAGCTCATTGACCTGAGTTCTTCCTTTGCTGGCCATTGGCAGAAGGCCACCTTCAGTCTCTTGTGACATGTGACTCTCCACAGGGAAGCTCACAACATGGCAGCTCATTTCATCAGGGCAGCAAGGGAGAAGAACCAGAGAGAGAATGAGAGCAAGGCGGAAGTCATTTTTTTAAAACCTAGCCTCGGAAGTGACACCCATCACTTCTGCTGAGTTCTGTTTATTAGAAGCAGGTCACTATGTGCTGGCCTCACCCAAAGGGAGGATTACATAGGGTACTAATCCGAGGAGGTGAGGATCACAGGGAGCCATTTTAGAAGCAGCTGATAACAGGAACCCACTCAAAACTCAGGCCATTTTCATGTGTTTTCTGTCGTTTACTTTCTGCTGGACTCTTTCTCATCTTTGCACACACGCACAACCTAGGGGTTAGCCTGGAGTGTGTGGCTGGCTTGGGCCTTCTGTGGTTTGCACACTGCGTGCACGCAGCTTTAGCCAGGAGTATGTTTGCCCCAAGCACAACCGGCAGCCTCGGTCTGGTGGAGCTGGTGGCTCTTGTGCTTTTCTGCCTTGGAGATTTTCCCTGAAGCCTACAAGGCTGCCAAGGGTGGGTGCCGCTTACTGCCCCCAATCCAGTGATTCCCTTTTAGCCAAAGCAGAGAAACTGCCCCACACTGGTGGGACCTCTGTGCTTGTAGCTGGGAGGAGGGGCCGGGAGCAGCTTTGGGCAGGAATGCCACAGATGTTCACGGTTATTGCCCAACTTTCTGGTTTGCAAGCACAGATACTGCTCCAATTGTGGTATGATGTCCGGAGTGCTACGTGGTTGTTTTGATCAATTTTGTCCAGCTTTGTAATTGCTTTTAGGGGAGAGGATTTGCTATGTCCCTCCTCAGCCGTAGGTGGAAGTCCCCTGTCAATACACCTTTTATATAATACATTTTGTAAGACCCCCTTTACTGTGTTAACATAAAATTCATATATAATTTAGCCTATTTGCATACACATACTAGTCCTCCAAACTAATATAAGGGAGAAATTTTTTAAAATGTATACAGTCTCCCTTTGGGTCTATGTCAATATTTTATTTTATTTTTTAAAGTTTATTTATTTATTTTGAGAGACAGAGAGTGGGAGCAGAAGAGGGGCAGAAAGAGAGGGGCAGAAAGAGATGGCTGTGCTATCAGCTCAGAGCCCAAAACGGGGCTCGAACTCACAAACTGTGAGATCATGACCTGAGCCAGGAGTCAGATGCTCAACCAACTAAGCCACCCAGGTGCGCCACATCTCAATATTTTAATACTTGGTCACAAGTAAAATAGAAGGAAATCCTCCAAGTTTTTCAAATGCCTCTCAGGGAATGTTGCAACCTCTCTAATGAAATAATGAAAAAATCGACTGTAATCAATCAAGGGTAGTTGGGTGGAGGCCGTGTACAGTCACATGGTCTGTCCCCATTGAGCAGGGGCTGTGTGTGGGGGGTGGGAGGCAATGATTAATAGGCATTGATACAGTGAGTAGGTAAGTGAATGAGTGAGAGAGTGAATGGACAGGACAACACATGAGGGCCTCTTCACCCCAGGTTTCTCATCCCCAAATCTGCAGTAGAAATCAGTGTCCACATGTTTCTAGAAGACCTGTTCTGGGGTGGAAATTGGGTTGCCAGAACTCTATGTTTGTGAACATGAGTATTAGCATTCTCTTTCGGCTACAGCCATCTTAAAAGAGACCAGAGGTTAGGAGGCCCAGGACCCAGAGGATCATCTCATGGGACAGGAGATAATTCAAATCAAGGAGCATTTATGGGTGTGTTTCTGGTGCCAACCACTGTCCTGGGCAGTGAGGGAGGGGGGGTGTAGAAATCTGGGGTATCTGGGTGGCTCAGTCAGTTGAGCATCTGACTTCAGCTCAGGTCATGATCTCATAGTTTGTGAGTTTGAGCCCCACATCAGGCTTGCCACTGTCCATGCAGAGTCAGAAGACTCCTCTGTGAATGGTGGGGTGTATGGATGTGAAGCCTGGAATGGTGGTGGTCATTTTGGTCTGGTGAGGGAGGGAAGCTACAGTGAAGATAAAACACCATTCAAAGAGTCAAGAGTCTCACTGAAAAACTGAGCCAGTGTCTGAGATTTTCAGACTTAAATTATTTTTTGTGTTTATTTATTTTTTAGAGAGAAAGAGACAGAGTGCAAATGAGCAAGGGGCAGAGAGAGGAGACAGCAGGCTCCAGGCTCTGAGCTGTCAGCACAGAGCCTGACGCGGGGCTTGAACTCATGCACCATGAGATCATGACCTGAGCTGAAGTTGGAAGCTTAACTGACTGAGCCACCTGGGCACCCCCAGACTTAAAAAAGTTATTTATTTATTTATTTATTTATTTACTAAGTGTGTGTGTGTGTGTGTGTGTGTGTGTGTGTGTGTGAGTGGGGGAGGGCAGAGAGGGAGAGAGAATCCCAAGCAGGCTCCACACTCAGTGCAGAGCCCAACTCGGGGCTCAATCTCATGACCTGAGCCGATATCAAGAGTCTGATGCTTAACCGACTGAGGCACTCAGGCACCCCTGAACTTTTCAGACTTTTAATGAGCTGGAGTTGTGTTTCCTCTTACTTGCAATAAAAATCTTTCAGGTGATACAAATAGCTAATACAGGGGAGATGGTAACATGTAATAGTGATGGAGGGCATGGTGAAGTCTCCTGGCCGTGGGGGGGATGGGGAGGCCATCAGAGAAGACTCCATCGAGAAAGAAGTCAAGCTGGGTCTTGAAGGAATCAGAGGCTTCGACAATAGGAGAATTACATTCTCTTTGGAGGTAACAGCACCTACCAAGGTATGAAGGTGTACAGGGAGGAGGCATGGGGACAGGGAGGCATGGGGACAGGGAACAGAGGGGAGGCATGGGGACAGGGAACAGAGCCAGAGAATGAAGGCGGTGAAATGTTTTGCTGCTTTAGAAAGCTCATTCATTCATTCAACAAGCAGCTCTTGAATGCTTCCAACCAGCCAGGTACCTCTGAGTGATGTGAGCAGAAATGGGGGTGGGTGGGGAGGAGAGTGGGCACGCTGAGCCAGAGAGACCCGGGAAGACACCATGCATATGTATAGGCAGCATCGAATAGACCACGGCTGCTGACAGGCTGGGATCCCAAGTCCAGAGTAGGGCCTGGAATTCTGTTGCAAGAAAGAAATGAAGCCTTGCGGACAGTGTTTTCCCTACCCCCATCACCAAGTGGTACCTATTGAAATGAATTGCAAATTGAGGAAGCCTCCAGTGTCAAGAAAAGTGTGAACATACCTCCAACCTCTCTGGCTTAGGCTGGGGGTGGGGATATATGGGGATGAAATCAGCGGGTTTTTCCACCTGGTGCTGCAAGGTTTATGTAGTGATGGGCTGTCTTTTTTACTTTGCCCTCCTTTCTGGCATTTTAATACCCAGTATCATTGCAATACTCAAGGGCCATTTAAAAAAAATATATAATCTTATTAGCAAGAACTGCTTTACTGTGGCTGGCCCAACCAAGTTCCAGAACACAGCCATAGGTCCCCAGTCTCAGCAGGGTGTCCGAGGATGGTGGCTCTGATTCTCAGAACACTACATCTGCCCTAGTTTTCCAGGACATTCCAAGCAAATGTCTCAATTAGGCTGCAGGATGGATGTACTGTGGAGTGGGCTGTGATTTACATATTCACGGCCCTGCAGTCTCCTTGGTCCTGAAAGTGTCCTTCCTTTGCTCAGCAGGGCCCCAAGGAGGCTGCCAGGGCCTTCCAGGGGCCAGGCCTCAGGGCTGGATGGCTCTGAGGGTGAGGTAAAACACGGAGCAGCATGGAGCTAGGAAGACTTGGCTGGTCAGGGAGCCAGAGGCCCAGGTACGAGGCCCATGCAGCTCTCCTTCTTTTGGCTCTGTGACCTTGGGCTTGCTGTTTGACCTCTTTCATCTTACAGTGAATAGGACTCAATGAAGGGTTGCAAAGTAGTGCCAGTGATATTTGGCCCACAGATGTATTTTATTCAGCCTGCTAAGTGTTTTAGAAGTCAGGCCATGTCATAAAAAAATTCAGATTTCTGATCTGTTTAATAAATGAAGGATGTGGTATGACAAGGTAAGCATCTTCCCCCTTGAGATGGGGACACATCCACACTGGTCACCCTCTGTCACATGCAGAGCCAAACGTCCTACAGTGCATAAGACAGCCCCTGAAGGATTATCCAACCCCAACGGTCACTAGTGCTAATGTTGGGGAATCTGGTCTACTGGGCAACACAGCCATGTGAACAAATGGTTACAATTAAATGTAATAAGGCTGTAATAGAAATGGGGCCAGAATTAGTTGGAGGCCCAGAGGTGAGAGGGAATAACTGAATCAGAGAGGAGCAGGGGACATCCCTGTTTGGAGCAACAACATTGCTATCTTGTTCATGCCTCACATAAGCTCCCTGTATTCAGTTGACTCACCCGGGATGCAAGTGCTGCTGTACCGATAGTTCAGGCTCCATCTGCCCTGGCAACTTCATTCATACTCCTGGATCCAGCCATCCCTGAAGTCTCATACTCTCTGGTTATGTGGCACCTATAGGTTTTTGTTTTTTGTTCCCTACACTTATTTGAGTTGAGTTACTTTTGACATAAACACCACAGCTACATCTGCATACTCACAGATCTTGTGCAGACTTCCCCTTTCACACTTACACATCTGAGGTCACCCCCACCCCCAACTGACAGTCACCTTCTTTTCTCCTTCCTGTGGCTGGCAGCTCTGTCCCCCTCTGGTTGCAGAAGGGGCAGCCGCATCTCCGCAGCATCCAAATATCCAAGCATCAAGTGCATGATTGAAGTGCTCCATCAGCTTGGACTGGGGGAGCCGTGAGCTGATGTGGTTCGTGGAACAGCTGCCCGCCCGCGCAGGGCTGGCAGTTAATTAAAAGCCCCATGCACTTAGTGATTAACTAATCACAGCATGATGGCAGTCGGTGATGGTGCGGCGAATTCTCTGCTGGAGTCAGCTGAGAGGCTCCGAATGTCTGCCTTTGGGCGGCGGTGGCAGCAGGAGGCCTGGGTGGCCCCAGTGTGGCCATCCCAAGCAGGTTGCAGAGCAGATCCCCAGCTGTCTCTCCTGCTTGAAGCTTCTAGGAGAAACAGTTGAAAGGGGACGTGGGTGGGAGGGTGAAGATGGGGAAACCACTGTGGGGCGGGGGGTGGGGGGCCTGGGTGTCGGGTGGGGCTGGAAGGAAGGGAGGGGAGGCTGTCAGGAATGGGAGCCACTTGGTGGGGGGTTGATGGGACCTTGGGAAGGCAGGGAGGGGGCCAGACACAGGGACTGGGCAGGGGCCTGGTATACCTCAGTGGCAAGGGGGAGGATGCAAGCCCCCTTCATTTCAGGGCAGCGTGGTGCCTGGTTAGGTGCATGGTTGAGCCAGACTGCTGGTAAGTCATGGCTCTGCCGCTTTAAGGCCCATGTGACCATGGACATGAATTTCAATCTCTCTGCCCCAGTGTCCTTCCCTGTAAAATCTGGGATTAATAACCATACCTACCCGCTCCCTCCCCCCCCCCCACTCCTACCAGCCAGGATTCATCCATGTGAAGTTTCCCTAACACAATTAGCACATGAAGAATATTAACACTATTAATACTAAATTATTAACTTACAAAGAAGAGGGCTGTTTCCTCTGGGAAAGATACAAGGGCCGATACCCTGAGAAGTGAGTCTGGCTCCACTGTGGCAGGAACTCTCTCTCCCCCACTGCCCCTAGAAGAAGCTTGGGGAGGCCTTGGGGCCGGGAGGCTGGGGGAGGCATGGAAAGACAGGCGAAACTGCACTGCAATTGCACTCTGTGTAAGTGGAGCTCTGAAGAACAGCTCCATGCGTCTCCCTGAAGAGCCCTGAGCTGGCACCCCAGGAGCTGCCACTTTACTCTCTCTGTCGTGCTCCTGGGTCCAGCCCTGGCTCTTGATTCTGACCCTGCCCATTAGGGTGACCCTATGGGACTGCAAGTACCGGGGACTTCGCCCTCTTTAATGTTGTCTCCGGGTGCCCAGTTACCCCACAGGAGCATCTCCCACATCCTCACTTGGCTTTCATGTCCCCCGCAGTCTGTTCCAGATTCTCTCTCCTTACGTCCATGCTGCCCAAGGTCCCCACAGCTGCTTTCTCTACCGTCCTCCTCCTTCCCCTCTGATTCCAGAGTACAGCCTGCAGGGTGACACCTTCCACCTGCATCTGTCTCTGGTGGTGGTTTTCAAGCAGCCCCGGGGGGGGGGGGGCTCGGTAAAGTTCCATCTCTCCGGGGTCCTGGAGGCCCTCACTGAGAAGGCGTTGCTGGAACTCACACCCAAAGGGTGGACAAGAGCAGCGAGTCTTGTGTGGCTCTGGGAAGGGTCCTATGATGGGAAGGGGCTGGGGGAGGCTGTGCAGCAGGCACAAAGTGGAGGAGGCTGGAGTGAGCTGACATGAGTAACATGCCCAGCAGCAGGGCAGCGAGGGCTCATAGGTGGTGTCATTTCTCCATGGTGCAAGGTGGGAGACCTCACCTGCCTCAGGCCTGCTGTGCTGCCACCCGGCTGGACATCATAAGGTCTGTGAAGGGGAGGCCGGGTTCCCAGAAATAGACCTGCATCCAGGACTCTATGAAAGTAATCAATCGGAAATTGCAGAAAACACAATAGGGGCTGGGGAGTGGTCTGCACAGGGAGAGACTTGCCCTGAGGTAGGGGGGCAGTTCCTGCTGGACAGAGACCCCTGGGAGTCTCCCTTTGCTGGGCCCAGCTGGGTAATCAGGCAGGCATCTCAGTTGGGAGCCCCAACAAGTGCCTCTGGCTAACCTGAATGAGGCAGGCATATAGTGGAAGGATCTGGAGTAGCTCTCGGTGTAGGAGGAAAAGGTGGAAAATTAAGTCTTGCAGAGCCCAAGATGGAGGCAGACCCCCATGCTGTCTGCCTGCTGGGGCCTTGCCATCTGTGTGTCTGAGATTCCAGGGGAAACAGAGTTGGCTGTCTGGGCCACCATTATACAGTCACCCCTCTGCCAAGAAGCCGGGTGGGACCCTTGACTAAGGACTCAGAGTGAATCCTGTGAGGAGGGATGGCTCTCCAAAGCACTATTGGGGTGCTAGTATCAGAAGAGGGGAGGATGGCTCCTGGGTGGCTCAGCTGGTTGAGCATCTGATTTTGGTTCAGGTCATGATCCATGGTTCCTGTGTTCAAGCCCCACGTTGGGCTCTGTGCTGATAGCGTGGAGCCTGCTTCACATTCTCTGACTCCCTCTCTCTCTGCTCCTGTCCCACTCCCTCTCTCTCTCTCAAAAATAAACATTAAAAAAAAAAGGAGAGAGGAGGGGACACTAAGTGAATAAACCCAAGGTTTTCTGAGAAAGGCATGTTATTGTTCACACCTGTGAGGGGAGGCCAGGTCGGACCCCCAGGAAGATGCCTTCCCTCCACCCCCACATCTGTAGGTCCTTCCCTAAAGGCCAGACCAAGGCTCAGAAACAGTCAGCAGGTGAATGTCTCTTCATGTGCCCCCAAGCCCACTGCTAAGGGCCCAAGTGTCTGGAATGTTCTCCAAATTCTGAGGAATGTTTAAGGTGGGTCAACACAGTATCTCTGACTGTTGTGTGACTGTGGGCAAGCTCTCTGCCTTCTCTGAACCTGTTTCCCCACTGGGAATAAGGAGCATAATGGAAGGAAAAGTGCTTTAGAGACTGTGAAGTGCTTGGAGAAGCTATTCACGACCACTTTTATCTCTGGTCGTGACTTAGGAGGAAGTTGCCTGTCGGCCTTCTAACCATCAGCACTCCCTCCAGCCTCCTCCCCTGCTTTCCCCTGCCTCCACCCTTGGGGCTGAGACATGTGTCTGTGTTCTTGCCAAAGGGGCCACTTTGAGAGCCTTTCCCAGTGCCTGGTTCCTTCTCCCCAGCCTGGAGAGGAGATGTGCAGTCAGCAGAAGTATCTGACTGGCCGAGGAAGCCCCAGGGTGGGGACTGGGAGAGAGCCTGGGGAGGTGATGTGGGGAGAGCTGGGGAGGATGGGGGCAGGTTCTCATCCACTGTGACTGGTCCCCATAGCTGTGCTCTGAATAGACAACATTCAGGTCACATTCCCTATAGCAAAGTCTGAGGAACCCAATATCTCAGCCAGAATTGCTGGAAAAGAAATAAATATCTGGAGCTTGGAGATGATCATTGATTTCGGGGGAACTCTTGGTTTTAACAGATTGGCCACTCAGCAGATAATACAAATAAGTACCTTGTCTTAGCTCTGGCCGCTATAACAAAAATACCATAGACTGGCTTTGGCTTCCATGTGTAGGGTTTAGTGTGTCCACATCTAAAGTCTGTGGGCACACCCAGCTAGCAAGGGAAGCTAGGAAATGCAAGCTTTATTCCAGTCAGCCTGTGCCCAGCTAAGATTGGGTTCTGTTCCTGGGCAGGAGGGCGGATGGATGTTGGGGGAAAGGTAGCAGCCATGGTCATAGCTAGGGAGTGTGAAAATGGACTTGGCCCCTTTGCCTGCCCTATTGGCCCCATGATCCTGCCCCTGCCTAGAAATTTCTCTGAAAGGGGAGCAGAGAGTTGTAGCTGTAGCGGGGGGGTCCCCATAATAGGAGAGGTGGGCTAGGGCTGGGTCCACTGAGGATCTTATTTGTGGGATAAGATTCTGACCAAGGAACAGCTGCCTCCAAAAGGACAGTGGTGTTCACAGATGTGCCAGGGAAGCACCTTGGGAATGACTAGGCAGGAAGAGCTGCACGGAACGAAGTCCTCAGCTGGGAGCCAGGGCCTCGGCTTTTGACTTTCCGGCTCACCAATCTCCTAGGTGACCTTGAGCAGGCCTGTTAACTTCTAACATCCCCCAGGCTGGGTCCCATGGTCAGTAGGATAGGGACAATGTAAAGAATTCAAGGTCAGGCAAGGGTGAGGCAAGACACATTCGACCCAGGCACAAAATTTCAGAGGACACCAAAAAACTCAGCAATTAAGATCAATACTATTTTCATGCAGATTTTTTGTTGTGGTGAAACGTACCATAAAAGTTACCATTTTAACCATTCTTAAGTGTCCAGTTCAGTTGTGTTAAATACATTGGCCCTGTTGTGCCACCATCCCCACCCTCCATCTTTAGAACTTTTTCATCTTCCCCAACTGAAACCCTGTCCCCATTAAACATTCACACCATACTCCCTGCTCCCGCCACCCAGCCCCTGGCAACCTCCATTCTACTTTCTATCTCTATGACTCTGACTATTCTAAGTACTTTGTATAAAGGGAATCATACAGTATTTCTCTTTTTGTATCTGATTTATTTCATTTAGCGTGATGTTCTCCAGGTTCATGCATATGTAGCAGGTGTCAGAATTTCCCTCCTTTAAAAAAATTTTTTTTAATGTTTATTTATTTCTGAGACACAGAGAGACAGAGCATGAGTCGGGGAGGGGCAGAGAGAGAGGGAGACACAGAATCGGAAGCAGGCTCCAGGCTCTGAGCTGTCAGCACAGAGCCCGACGCGGGGCTCGAACTCATGGACCGCGAGATCATGACCTGAGCCGAAGTCGGCCGCTTAACCGACTGAGCCACCCAGGCACCCCAGAATTTCCTTCCTTTTTAAGGCTGACTCATATTCCATTGTGGAGATACCACATTTTGCTTATCCACTCATCCCATCAACGGACACGTGGGGTGGTTGCTTTCTACCTTTTGGCTATGGTGAATAATGCTATTATGGACATGGGTGCACAGATACTGTTTAAGCCCTCACTTTCACTAGCACAATATTTTATAGCAACTAAATCTCATGCAAGAAAGTCCATGATGAATAAACTTCCCAAATGTTAAGGAAAGATAAGATCGGGACCAGCACTGTGCTGAGCCACATGAGACTCTGAGGCCAAAGAGAGGGGGTACATTTCTTACCTGGCACAAGCTGCTCCTTTAAATCATGCACTGCAGGTGAGCGCCTCGCTTCCTCATGGGGAGTCCTAGCCCTGATGAGGGTGACAGGGGCCTGGCTGAGCATACTGGGCCCCGGGGAGCCTCCTCTCCCCCTGTTACCCTGGGCTGATTTAGGAACTGGAGTGATAGAGGAGCCTCTAGGTTGGAAAGCTCGAGCTGGAGCTGGGGCTTCCTCTCCCCTTGGACAGATTCATCTTAATTAGCCCCCTCAGATAACAGTTCTTTTGGAGGCCGAGGTAGCTGACTTATGAAGACACTGTCTTCCTCCCCTTGGAGTTGTTTTGTCAAGTGACAAACCAGGAGACACATGTCCCCACTAAGGGTTGGCCCACAGAGCTGGGTTTGAAGCCTTTCTAATGAGATAGGAGATGATGCTCTTGATCTGTGACCTGTTGGCCCAGCCAGGTGGGCACCTGTCGCTGTGTGCAGGAGCCTGAGTTTGGGTGCAGCACATGCGAGCCTGGGTGCAGTGGCCCCCACCAGGAGCAATAGAGGTTCCTGAGACCCAGCCCCTCAAAGATGAGAACCAATGAAATCCCCAAATGACAGCGGCTTCCCTTAGTCATTCAGGGAACATTTAGTGAGCACCTACTGTGTGCCAGCCAGTTAGTAGGTGGGAATGAGATGGGTCAGTTGTGGCCCTGACTCTAAGGAACTTATAACTAAAAAGAAGTGTTCATAAGAGTTGAGGACTACCAAGTTATTGTGTAGGAGAGTGGGCAAACGAAGGGGAGCGAGAAGCCATCTCAGCTCTCCCAGCTCTCCTCCTTGGTTGCTAAGTGTACTTGTGCTGCTCACGCAGAGCGCAGGCATAGCAGAGCGCAGGCATAGATGAGGCGGGGAGGGGGTGCCCTGGAGGAGGCTGCGCCTCTCTGAGGCCTGCACTTGCCTGCTATCCTTAGACTGACCAGCAGATGGCAGTCATGCTACGGGAAAGTCAAGAATCGCTGGGGGCGGAGGGGGAAAGGAACAGAGACAGATACAAAAGCACTGGGCTTTTATAACAAAATACCATTGACTGGCTGTCTTCAACAACATATTTCTTTCTCACAATTCTGGAGGGGAGGAAGTCCAAGGTCAAGGTGCCAGCAAGGTAGGCTTCATTCTGGGTGTCTTCTCTTGGCTTGTAGGTGGCTGCTTTCTCACCATGTGCTCACATGACCTTTCCTCAGAGCATGTAGGTGAGGGGGAGGAGGAGAGGGAAGAGACATACAGACAGATCTTATCTTCCTGTAAAGCCACCAGTCCTCCTGGATTAGGGCCCCATCTTTATGACCTTATTTAACCTTAATTACTTCCTAAAGACCCTCTCTCCAGAAATCAAATGCAGTTACATTGGAGGTTAGGGCTTCAAAATACGAATTTTAGGGGGAAACATTTCAGCCCAGTGCAGAGAGAGGGAGAGAGAGAGAGAGAGAGAGAGGAGAAAAGGGGGAGAGAGAGGGAAGGAGGAAGGGAGAGACAGACAGAGAGGCAAGGGGTGGGGTGGGGTGAGGGGAGAAGGGAAGAGCCTGTAGCACTGGGTGGGGATTCCTGGTTCTGAGCCAGATTTGCCATTCACCTTATTGGACCTTGAGGAAGCCACTCTTCCCTTTGGACTGCCACATCTTCCCCTCCAAAGGGGGTAGTGGTATACCCCACACCCCCATACACACTGAAGCAGCAACAAATTCACAGAAAGGGGCCTGTCAAGAGCTTCCCCCCGCCCCCGCCATTTCCTCACTCAGAAACCCTATTAGATGGGCATTACCATTATCTTCATCTTTCAAATGAAGAGACCAAGGGTCAGGGAAGTTAAGTGGCTTGGCTGAGGTCATTGCTGAGACTCAAACCCGTCTTCTGACCCCATGGTTTAATCAGTCAAGTGAGCGACTTGAGAGGGGTAGAAGATACAGTATAGATATGAAGGAAACTTGGGAACTCCTTGGCATAGCTGGGCTTGACAAATGGGGGCCTTTTCTGGAGCCTCCACAAAATCCCTGAGAATGGGCAAGTTTGGTGGAGGGCCCTTGCAGGGAACACAGGCCTCCCGGGGAATGGCCTGGAAACTGGCTCAGAGACAGGAGAAACACTCCCTGGACATGTGGTAACCAAAGAAAGGTGTCCAAGAGGTAGCTTCTGTCCCTCTGTCCTGTCTTGGTTTACTCACAGTGAAGTCCATCCAGCTCTTGGCTTCTGCTGTGTGGTATGTGCAGGGCCATATGCAGAGAGGGGAGAATCTACTCCTTTTCTCTCAGAGACACACGAGGGACGCCTAAATCTAATAAGTTAATCTAGACTCCCAGAAACAAGATTAAATTTTCAAATAAAAGCAGGCTCTGACAGCTAAGGCATAAATCTTTTATTTAAAATAGAGACTAAACCCATTGAAATGCAATCAGCGATGACAGATGCAGATAGAAACAAGCTCTGATAGAAGAGACACGGCATAGATTTGTTCGCTTTTGGTGACATACCATAAAGGGTGACCTGAAGGACAGTCTGCAAGCGTCAGCAGATAGTGAGGCCTTTGCATCCATTCCCATGTGGTTTGTTGGCCCAAGGTGGTGCCAGGGTAGTTGCTGAGGCAGGTGGGAGGGAGCCAGCCTCGGAGGTTGTGGTCCTATTGCCATCACCCATCTCCCCGCTCAGAGGGCAGGGAAGAGGGTCAGCAGTGTTTGGACATGTTTGGAGCACCAGCAAAGCAGCTTGAAGAGGAGAGAATGGGGAGCTGTCAAGAGCAGGTGGGAGAAGGTTGAGGCAAGAGGATAAGGCAGGTAAGGACAATAGAATTTCCTGGGGCTGCCAGAACAAAGGGTGAAGCTCTGCAGACCCCAAACCAAGACAGTCTTCTGCTTCAGCTGCTATGGAGGAGCATTTCTGAGTGCCAGACACTGTGCATTTAGTTCACAATCTTATTTAATCCTCACATCAAACCCTTTTACAGGTAACTGGCTGACACTCAAAGGGGTCAAGTCCATGCCTTAATTACATAGCCAGTTAGTGACAGAGCCACGAGTCTGCCCCAAGGCATGCTGACCCCGGTCCCTTGCTCTTTCTACCTGACATGCCACAGCTCAAAGACACCCAGGGATGCCCTGGAGCCTCGCAAACATACAGACACCTCATTTGTTCTAATTCAAGCAAAGAACAGGGAATTATTTCTCTTAAATATTGCCCCTTTTGAAGCTTTTTCATGCTTGCAAACACAAAGTTGCCACCACAAATATACATCCCTTGAGGACAAAGGCGTTCCCAAATTGCTAGTCCCATGAATCTGTGTTCAGGAAAATGTTGAACAGGATGCTGAAAACAAAGCAAACCCCCATACAAGACAGTGCTTGTGTTAAATAACTTTGGGAAACTCCACCTACCTACCACAACTCCTCCTGGAGAGTCACTCCACATGTTAGAATATTAAAGAACATTATGACAAGTCCTGAAGAAAAGAAGTTTGTTTAACCCAACATTTCCCCAACTTATTTGAACATGGAAATGTTTTTGTTTCTCCTACTGGACATGAGATCACATCAACTCATCTTCCAATGAGCCAATCTCAGGAAACACTGATCTAAGAGTATCATTTCAGTTTGGCACATAGCTTCCTGCTTCTCCAGAAGGAGTATTACAGAACATGAAATTTCACCACTAAATACTTGAAACAGGTGCCCAGAGAAGCCACAATCGACATTTGTGGTTCTTAGTGTTTTTTAGGTGAAGTGTCCTTAGGTAATTTGATGAAAGTTGTGGATTTCTTTTCCTTGGTGAAGAGGAGAAGCACTCACATGTATTGTGTACACACACAGAATGTTGAACTCAGATTTAAGGATTCATAGGCCATTTTTTGCTCATGGGCCTCAAGTCACTAAACTTTAAGTCATTATCAGCTTAAGTCCTTGATGTTATTGGAAGCCAAGCACTAGGCCTTGGCTGGGGGTGAGGGTGCCAGCGTGCTGGGGGTAGAGCCACTGAGAGGGTCTGGGTGAAAAGGCCAAGTAGACTCCTGGCCTGCTGACAAAGAAAGCCCTGAGAGTCACTTCAGCTTCATGTGTTCAATGCAAGGGGCACTCCACTGGGGTTTGGGATGGGGGTGGGAGGCATCAGGCAGCTTGGTGAGCAGAGACCCCTTTGCATGTCTGAAGGAGTGTTCCTTCCCAGTCCTGTGGGGAGTTTCAAGCTCAGAGCTCCTACCTCTCTTGGAGCCTCCCATAGCCTAGTATATGAGAATCCTGTTGTTGATGCTTGCCTAACATCCCTTCCCTGTCCCCATTCTCCTGGGAATAGCACCTTAGTTATCCTTGAGGAGTCACCTCTAATGCACATTGGTGTATATTCATGGTATGGATTGAACCTCACCCCTAGATTCAGGATGGTCTCATGACCCAGACATAGATAATCAGAGGGTACCATCTTTTTGGTCACAGTGATTGGTTCAGGGATAGGCATAGGAACCAAGCCAGAACAATTACTGCCAGATGGACAAATTATAGGACTTTTACAGAGAAAGAGTAGTTCTCATGGGGCTGTTCATAAAAGAGTATGCCTGGAGCTGCTGGTGGCCACCTTGACCCATGAGGGAGATGGCCTGAAAATGGATCCTCTATTGAGGAGATCAGGTGAGAGATGGAGAGTGGGGGTGACCCAATGAGACTTTTTGTGTCTATATCCAACTATGCCCCAACTTATTCTACCCCTGGCACAGTTACATGAACCAGTACATTTCCTTTGGTGCTTAAGACCATGTGAATTGGATTTCTGTTGCTTGCAACTGAAAGGATCTTGATTTCCCGGTGTTAAAAACACATTACTAGGTCCACTGAATTAGAATTTCCAGGAATATGGAGGTGATAGGTAGGTAGGTAGGTAGGTAGATAGATCTTTCTGGGTAATCTAATGGTCTAACAGCTCTAGCTTGTGATAAGCTTACTCAGTTTTGCACCATGGAAGGATGGAAGATGCTCAGCTGGGGAATTCCAGATTACCAACATATGCATCCAGTGAAAGCCCAGTAGTCAAGATATTTTACATGGTTGGTCCTTAGTTTATTCCCACTCTCAAGCTCTCAAATGGGGCTAAGAATCATGTAATTGTGACTTCTCAGCTTTGTACAGGAGCAAGAGACTGATCTGTGTTCATCAAAACATTTCCTTATCTTCCTGTCCCCACAGGGAGACTATACTTCCCGGACCCTTTCTGGTAGGTGTGGCCATGAGCTGGGTTCTAACCGATAGAATGTGAGCAGAAGGTATATATTCCACTTCCAGACTTGGCTTATAAAAAATCTTCTTAGATATTCTTCATGATTTTTACTCTTCTAGCTTGATGCAGGTAAACATGAGGACCTTCAAAGCCATTTTGGATGTTGGAAGTGGGAAGAGCCACAAGAAGGAAGGACTATGGGTACCAGAATCACTCTTGGAGATGAGCTTCATGACAATTAGGAGTCCCTGCTTGGGAGTACTACATAAGTGAGAAATAAATATCTGTTGTGTTAAACCACTGGAATTTTGGGGTTTATTTGTTACAGTTTTTTTTTTTTTTACCAGTGAATTTTTATGAATTTCCAGATAACTTTCCCATCTATTCATTCATCTTTTCTTTACAAAAACTCTGGGTGGCAGTCTGGGAATGGCATTTTACAGATGAAAATGCTTGTCCTAGCTTAACTAGTTGGTGGGAGGATAGAAATCCATTCTAAAAAGAGCAGTTTGATATTATTGTGAAGAGATTATGATGGTGAGCCCTTCCTTGGCCCTGATCCCCTTCCTATTAGTTCAGACATTTCTGTAGTTAGAGCTCTCCCCCAGGATTCAGCACCCATACTCCACCCACGCGGCCCCTATTTCTTCCGCAGTGAAGACTCTAGGGACTCTGCCTCTGTCCGTGGTGCTGAAACCAGTGGCGTTCACAGAGTGGACTCAAATGTTAGACAGAACTAGATTTTACTTCTAAACATATGTTCCCTTGGAAAGTATTTTAACCTCTCCAATGGTAATTTTATTATCTGTAAAATGGGAAAATTATACTTGCCTTGTGAGATTGTTGTGGAGATTAAATAATGTGGAGAAACTATTGGTGTAATAAGTGTGAGGTGTTTTTTTACAACCCCTCTCCCCCACTTTTAACAGATATTGAACCTTCTCCTTTCCCTTCTTACCAAGAGTAGCAGGTAAATTGATGACAATTTTATACTTATTTGTAATGTTGACTTCAAGGGCCAATTGTTTGCTGAGGTTTGAGTGAATTAAAAGAATAAAGCAAACAGATTCTAGAGACATTAACTCTAATTACTAAAGCTGCTATTGGCTATATGGGGTTACAGAATACTCTAACAGTTTAAGACAAATTGACGCTTGAGTAAAAATATGAGTTTTTTAACCCCCTGGTTTCTTCATTTGTAAAATGATTGGTAGGGGGGTGGTGGCCTGGTTGTTTCCAACCCTGTAAAACAAGAGTACCTTTTAGTCTTCTCAACACTCATTGATCCCTATTTTTGTAATGATTTTGTCAACTAAACACACTGCACTTATTAAGGAATAACAAATTCATTCCCCAAATTTTATTAATAAAAGACATTTAGAAGTGATTGTGCAATAAAAATAGTATTAAGCTTCCCAGTTTAATGAGGTGGCTGATGCTTTAGTTAGTCTGTGTGGCCTCATTATCAGCTAATGTGTGGATTCCCTTAGGTTTTCTGAATTTTTGCCAAGAATTCACAGAACCCAGTGCTACTTCTGTGAACATCAGAGCAGGAATCATTGTTTTCAATGGACTCTTGGATCCTTGCAGCTCTCACCTGATACTGTTGAGCTCTGATGTACCAAGAGGGGTGGAGCAGAGTGGGAACAGAAGAGAAAGGAGATGAGGTGGTTGTGGGCCAGCAACATTTACCTTGGGGACTGGAATCATAGAGACATCCCCTGGTGTTTGGTTTAATTCACACCCAAAAGACAATTAATCCCCTTCACTCCCTCCACAGTGAATACAGTGAGAAGCATTCTGAATATGTCTCTGTGTGTGTGTGTGTGTGTGTGTGTGTGTGTGTGTGAGAGAGAGAGAGAGAGAGAGAGAGAGACAGAGAGAGACAGAGAGAGACAGAGAGAGAGAAAAGGAAGGTTGGTTTATTAACAAAAAACATGCCTGCCAAGGGAAATAGTCACTTGGCCTCTTTTCTGTCAACACCCTCTCTCCCTGTTGCACATGATATAGGAAACGAATTTGAAACCAGACAAATGGTTGGTGGGCACAAAACTAGAGTTAAGGAGTTCGTTGGACAGTTTTAATGACATGGTCTTCAAATTGTGGTTGCTGTTGGGATATAACTTCCTAGAGGTTTTATTCAGGCCCTTTCAGGAATGATGATCCCACTCTGTCCTAGATAATGCTGGAAGCAATCACTAACACTTTACCTTTGGGCTCTGCCACTGACTTGTGCCTGTTAGCAAGAGGCCCACCTGAGATACTCAAGCTGCTGCGCCTCTTACCTGCTTCAGGGTTTAGTAAAAGCCAAGAGTCTGTTCTTTTAGTATGGTGGAAAACTTGAGGTGGCCCTGTAGCACTGGCACAGGGGAGAACAAGTCCCTTCCTCATGCTGATGGACTCCTTTTGGAATATTTTATTGGTTGGTTTCAGCCCCAATAGTGCCATCCTTAAGTTAGAATGACAACCAGCCTGGATTTGAACTGGTGTCATTATGAGTCCAGAGCCTATTCTCTGCAGTCAGTGCAACCCTATTCTGCTTCTCTAAGGTGTCTTGACTTTAAACTCTAGAGGCATAGTGCCTTCTAGCCCACTCTATACAGAAAGCTAAGCCAGAGGGTCCAGGGAGCTGGGGCAGGAGCAACCATCCCCCCAGGATAGGCTGACCCTGACCCCAGCTCTGCAGGCCTCAGCACAGGGGAGGATTTACTCTCCTCCCTAAGTCTCAGCATTCAGCCTCTCCCTTGGTTTATGAGCTGAGTAGGTGAAGGGCATGTTCGACCTTTTCAGTTACTTCTCTCTGCTCATCATTGTAACTGCTACAGAGAAATGAACTTCTTTCATGTTTTTCCCACTGCCAAAAAACACAGCAGTTATGGCTGAGGGCTAGATGTGTAGTTTGCTATAAGTCTGGAACTCGGTCTTCCTGCAACCCGATGGTTGTCACAGCCCTGACCTACCCTGGGCCCAGGGTTGAGGTTTCTCTAGGAGTATAGAAGCTGATGGGGCCACATGGGGTCCATGACAGCCATTTAACTATAATTCCTACTCTCGTCCTCCACCCTCAGCCCACTCCCTACCCCTGGTCTTCCTGGTCAACTCCCAGCACACACATCTCTCACACCTCTGTGGGCCCACTTCCACCCCCTCAAGCCTCTCTGCTCAGGATAAACTGCTCTTGCCTTGGTGCTGCTCTTCACCTGGTATGTTCTGTTGTTCCTTTCCTTACTTTCAGTCTGGGGCTCTGTGTATTTGAAGGCTTTCTTCTTTTTAGAAAAATAAGGTGCCATGTTTGGAATCTTGAGAAATCATAGAACCCTCCTCATCTTTCTGCACTGCTGAGTACATTTCTTGTTTCTACCCAAATGATCTGCTAAGGCTAGAATGCTAATTTATCTGAGTGGGAGTACGTCAACATCACCCAGAAATAAAAGTGTCAGCACTCAGAATAAAACCCCAACTCCTCATGATCTGGCCATGCTTGCCCTGACCTCACCTCCTATCTCTTTCCATTTACTAAGCTCTGGCCACACAAGCCTTGATTCTGGTCCTCAGGTGGGCCAAGCCTCCCTTCTGCTTAGGGCCTTTGCACCCCAATCCCTTCTGCCTCAAGCACATTTCCCTGCATTTCTGCAGCTGGCTCCTTCCCATCATGTGGGTCTCAGTTCAGCCTCCTCTGACCTCTCCATCTTGTTCCACACTCCCCAGTACCTCTCTATTGGAATATATTTCCCTGATGTATTTTCCTCATTGCACTTATCAATTTCAGAAATCATTTTTAATTAAAACTTTTTTTAATTTTAAGTTTTCATTTTAATTCCAGTTAGTTAACACACAGTTTTATGTTCGTTTCAGGTGTACAACATAGTGATTCAACACCTTCATACATCACACTGTGCTTATCACAGTGCACACAGTGCATCACAAGTGCACTCCTTAATCCCCATTACCTATTTAACCCTTCCCCTCACCTACCTCCCCTCTGGTAACCATCAGTTTGTTCTCTATAGTTAAGAGTCTGTTTCTTGTCTTCTCTCTCCCTCTCTCTTTTATTTTTCCCCTTTGCTGGTTTGTTTTGTTTCATAAATTCCACATATGAGTGAAATCATATAGTATTTGTCTTTCTCTGACTGGCTTATTTTGCTTATTATACTCTCTAGCTCCATCCATATTGTTGCAAATGGCAAAATTTCATTCTTTTTATGGCTGAATAATATTCTGGTGTGTGTATTCCAGTATGTGTACACACACACACGCGCGTGCACACGCACACACACACACACACACACACACTGTCAATGGACACTGGGCTGCTTTCATATCTTGGTTATTGTAAATAATGCTGCTATAAACATGTATCCTTTTGAATTAGTGTTCTTGTATTCTTTGGCTAAATATCCGGTAGTGTGATTACTGGATCCTAAGGTAGTTCTATTTTTAACTTTTTGAGGAACCTCTATACTGTTTCCAAACTGCACCAGTTTGCATTTCCACCAGGAGTGCAAGAATGTTCCTTTTTCTCCACAACCTTGCCAACACCTGTTGTTTCTGGTGTTGTTGGTTTTAGCCAGGTGTGAAGTGATATGTCCATATAGTTCTAATTTGTATTTACCTGATGACAAGTGATGGTGAGCATCTTTTCATATGTCTGTTATCCATCTGTATGTCTTTTTTGGAGAAATGTCTGTTCATGTCTTCTGGACTATTTGTTTTTTGAAAGTTGGGTTTTATGTTCTTTATATATTTTGAATATTAAACCTTTACCAGATACATCATTTGCAAATATCTTCTCCTATTCTGTAGGTTGCCTTTTAATTTTGTTGACTGTTTCCTCCACTGTGCAGAAGCTTTTTATTTTGGGGTAGTCTCAAGTTTATTTTTGCTGTTGTTTCCCTTGCCTCAGGAGACATATCTAGAAAAAAGTTGCTATGGTCAATGACAAAGAAGTTACTGCCTGTGTTCTCTTCTAGGATTATTATGGTTTCAGGTCTCACATTTAGGTTTTTAATACATTTTGAACTTATTTATATGTATGGTGTACAGATTTCTGTACAATGGTTTTGTATCCTGCAACTTTCCTGCATTTGTTTTATCAGTTCTAGCAGTTTTTTGGTGGAATCTTTTGGGTTTTCTATATATAGTATCATGCCATCTGCAAATAGTAAAAGTTTTACTTCTCCTTTACTGATTTGGATTCCTTTTATTTCTTTTCCTTGTTTGATTGCTGTGGCTAGGACTTCTAGTACTGTGTTGAATAAAAGTGGTGAAAGTGGACATCCTTGTCTTTTTCCTGGCCTTAGGAAAAAGGATGATGGTAGCTGTGGGTTTTTCATATATGACCTTTATTATGTTGAGGTATGTACCCTTTAAACCTACTTTGTTGAGGTTTTTTTTTTTTTTAATCATGAATGGATGTTGTGCTTTGTCAAATGCTACTTCTGCACCTATTGAAATGATTATATGGTTCTTAACCTTTCTCTTATTGATGTGATGTATCACGTTGATTGATTTGCAAGTATTGAACCACCCTTGCAAGCCAGGAATAAATCTCACTTGATTGTGGTGAATTATTTTTTTAAATCTTGTTGAATTTTAAGTCTTGTTGAATTTTGTTTGCTAGCATTTTGTTGAGAATTTTTGCATCTATGTTCATCAGGGATATTGGCCTGTAGTTCTCTTTTTTAGTGATGTCTTTATCTGATTTTGGTACCAGGGTAATACTGGCCTCATAGAATAAATTGGGAAGTTTCCCTTCCTTTTTTTTTTTTTTTTTGAGTAGTTTTAGAAGAATAAGCATTAACTCTTTTTTAAATGTTTGGTAGGATTTACCTGTGAAGCCATCTGGTCCTGGACTTATGTTTGTTGGGAATTTTTTGGATTACTGATTCAATTTCTTTGCTGGTTATTGGTCTGTTCAAGTTTCCTATTTCTTCCTGTTTCAGTTTTGGTAGTTATATGTTTCTAGGAATTTATCCATTTCTTCAAGGTTGCCCAATTTGTTGGCATATAGTTTTCCATAAGGTTCTCTTATGATTATTTGTATTTTTGTGGTGTTGGTTGTTATTTTTCCTCTCCCATTTGTGATTTTATTGAGTCCTTTCTTTTTTTCCCTAATAAGTCTGATTAAACTGATAAACTGATAAACCTCCGTTTATCAATTTTATTGATTTATTTTCAAGGAACCAGCTCCTGATTTCATCAACCTTTTTTTTTTTAGTTTCTATAACATTTATTTCTGCTCTAATCTTTATTATTTCCATTCTTCTGATAGTTTTAGGTTTTGTTTGTTGTACTTTTTCTCTCTCCTTTAGTTATTGTTCTTTTTCTATCTCCTTTAGTTGTAAGGTTAGGTTGTTTATTTGAGATTTTTCTTCCTTTTTGAAGCAGGCCTGAACTGCTATATATTTCCTTTTAGGACTGCTTTTGATGCAACCCAGAGGTTTTGGATTGCCATGTTTTCATTTTCATTTGTTTCTATGTACTTTTTTATTTTTTTCTTTTATTTCCTGGTTGGCTCATTCATTGTTTAGCAGCATGTTATTTAACCTTGATGTATTTGTGGTCTTTCCAATTTTTTTCTCATGGTTGACTTCTAGTTTCATAGCATTGTGTTCAGAAAATACTCATTGTATGATTTCAATCTTCTTGAATTTCTTGAGGTTTGTTTTGTGTGGCAATCTGTCATATATTCTGGAGAACGTTCCATGTACACTTGAAAAGAATATGTATTCTGCTGTTTTAGGATGGAATATTCCAAATGTATCCATTAAATCTGTGTGTTCCAGTGTGTCATTCAAAGCCATTTTTTCTTTGTTGATTTTCTGCTTATATTATTTGTCTGCTGATGTAAGTGGGGTATTAAAGTCCCCTACTATTATTGTATTATTATTGATTAGTTCCTACATGTTTGTTATTGACTGGTTTTATGTATTTGAGTTATCCTATGTTGGGTGCATAAATATTTATAGTTGTTACATCTTCTTGTTGGATTGCTCCCTTTATGATTATATAGCATCCTTCTTTGTCTCTTATTACAACCTTTGTTTTAAAGTCTATTTTGTCCTACATAAGTATTACTACTCTGGCTTTCTTTTGACATCCATTTGCATGATAGATGTTTCTCTATCCCCTCACTTTCAATCTGCAGGTGTCTTTAGGTCTAAAATGAGTCTCTTGTATGCAGCATATATATGGGTCTTTTTAAAAAATCCATTCTTTCACCCTATGTCTTTTGGTTGGAGCATTCAGTCCATTTACATTCAAAATAATTACTGATAGATATGTATTTATTGTCATTTTATTACTTGTTTTGTGGTTGTTTCTGAAGATTTCCTCTGATCCTTTCTTGTCTTTCTCACTTTCTTGTTTTCCTGACAGAAATCATCTTTTTATTTTATTTATTTAATTTTTTTAAATGTTTATTTTTGAGACAGAGCGACAGAGCATGAGCAGGGGGAGGGGCAGAGTGAGAGAGAGAGAGAGAGAGAGAGATGCAGAATTTGAAACAGATTCCAGGCTTTGAGTTGTCAGCACAGAGCTTGACACGGGGCTCAAACTCACAAACCGTGAGATCATGACCTGAGCTGAAGTCGGAAGCTTAACTGACTGAGCCACGCAAGCACCCCAGAAATCATCTTTTTAAAATGTCACTTTATTTCTGTCTATACCATAGGACATAAGCTCCACATGAATTGATGTCTTGTCCATTTTGATGGATGCTGTGTCCTTAATGCCCAAAAGAGTGCTGGGCCCACAAGAAGCATTTACTTCACATTTGTTGAATGAATAATGATGAGTGGTCACACACCAAGTACTCACCTGTGAATGTCTGTCCTTCCCGTTTGGGTAATCTCTACCCCAGCACCTAGTGTCTTGCCTTTAGCATGGAGTATGTGAATGAATGAAATGAATCAAAGGGACCCTTGCCCTCTAGATTATCTGCCTTTTAAGGGAATAGACCAAGTTGTGTGTTTCTCTGACTCCACAGCATCTTGAAGAATAACCACTCAAATCACCTGTTGAATTGAATAGATTCCTTTGAAAGTGTTGTGTTGACAACATGGATAATTGAAGAAGAGGGTCTGTCTGGTCCTTCAAATGGGACTTGGTGGAAAAGCTAACACCTGGAGTTCTCACTCTCAGCTGTGCGTTCCGGATCATATGAGTGCAAAGGCCATATCTCACACAGCAGACGTGTTGATGAAAGATGGGGAGAATCCACCTAAGATGCCAAGTGTCACAAGAGCAGCACAATATCCTTCTGACACTTGAAAATTGCAAAATTGAAAGGTTCCTTTTCACTTGTCAGCTGTATGGGTGTCCCTTGCACAGATGGATTCCAGGCCTTGGTCTCCCAGGCTAGATTTCCCACTGCATGAGAGCCAGTCAGCTGGTATCTTTGACACCCACTGCAGGCATAGCAACTCAAGTGTCCTAGGCACTCGGGTTTCAGGGGGCTTTATCAGGGACTCTTTCAGTGACAAGTGATTTTAAAAAGGGAATGTATTGCCTCAAGTACTGAAAAGATGTAGGCTACAAGTTGCTTCAGGCATGGGTGGATCCAGGGGCCTCTGTTTATCTCTGGTTAGTTTATCTCCATTTATCTCTGCCATGCTTCAGTGGGCTCTCCTAGGGAGCAGCTATTGAGAGCAAGGTAGCCACTGGACACCTCAGAATCATGCTTTTAATTGTCCTAACATTCTTTTTTTTTATTTTTATTTTTATTTTTTTAAATTTTTTTTTTCAACGTTTTTAATTTATTTTTGGGACAGAGAGAGACAGAGCATGAACGGGGAGGGGCAGAGAGAGAGGGAGACACAGAATCAGAAACAGGCTCCAGGCTCCGAGCCATCAGCCCAGAGCCTGACGCGGGGCTCGAACTCACAGACCGCGAGATCGTGACCTGGCTGAAGTCGGACGCTTAACCGACTGCGCCACCCAGGTGCCCCAATTGTCCTAACATTCTATTCACTCCATCCAATCACTCAGTTTTCTCTTTTTTAAATAAACCAGGCATATCCCTGTCTTGGGATATTTGTACTATTCCAAGTGCCTGGAAATCCCTACCTCCTCCCTTCCATAGTTGCATAGTTGCACTTCCCTACTTGCTGACCTCCTACAAGACTCTGCTTGAATCTACCTTCCCATGGAAGCTGAACCTGACCACATGATTTAGAAACAGAATCTGTCTCTCCAGCATTCCATTTCTTCTTCCTTTGCTCATGCACCTTAGCAATTACTGCCTTCTAATTTACTATTTATAGTACTTACTTATCTCTATTGCCCTATGGCCACTAGAATGTCTGTTTTATCCACCAATGTATCCCAGGAACCTACTAGATTCCTGTCACATGGTAGTTGCTCAGTAACTATGAGGAATGAATGAATAAATGAATGAATGAATGAATGAAGCAGAAGTTAATTCAACGTCCAGACATTGGAAATATAGCAGTGAGCAAAATAAACAACAACAGCAAAAAACCCCCTCTGTCCCTTTGGATCTCACTTTCTGGTGTGGAAGGCAGACAGTAAATGAGATTTTTAAGAAGTACTAAATATATGGAGTTTCAGGCGGTAATGAGTGCTGAACAGGCAAACACAGCAGATACCCACAGTCAAGATGAGCCCCAGTGCCTGTCATATGCTGAGAACCTAACAAGGATGGAGATGATTCTTGCTTCTTCTGCTGTTTTAATTTTACTCTTTTTGAAACTGAGAGAAGACAAGTGCACTGCTAATGACAGCAATAAAGCTTCTTCCAGACTTATTTACAGGTTGTGTTTGCTTTTATTTTCTTTCCCTTCTTGATTCAGGAGCAGGCATGGGCAGCCCCCTGCCAGTCAATGTTCCCCTGACACTTCCCACTCCCATGATATAAATGAGGAAATAAGCAGACTGGCTAGGAGCTGGTGGTGTTTGGAGACCCCTCTTGGAGTCAGCTGCTGTGTGGAGCAGAAGCACCCCCAACCAATAAATGGGTATTGACTTGCATTGGCATTAATGTCTTCTTGTATTGACACCAGTATTTTATCAAAACTTGCCTGGGGGGGAACATCCGTCTTCATAATGGCTTAAAATAGAAGATATTGCAGGGTGGGTGTTTTGTCTACACAGTATAGACCTCTGAATACAAATATAGATGTGTAATCAATATTTCATCATCAAGCCATGACTAGCTATCAGTGTTTTGCAAAAGAACCTCAAGATGAATATTGAAGCACAATAATTTTGAAATGCATTTTTTTTCCATTTTAATAAGAGCTGGGGGCTCCCATTGGCTATGCTGTGTGGGGAGCAGAAAAAGACCCCTCTGTAGGAGGGATATGGGGGACAAATTTGCAGACCAGAAGGCTGCATAGGCTTTGCATAGGCAATTGTGGATGCACCCAGAGCCTGTTCATTCATGTACCCACATCCAGGCCCTCTTTGACCCTATCACTTCTATGTACCCTTCTGCTAACTCCACTGTACTTTTTCCTCCAGTGGTCAGCAGGTGCCACTCTTGTGCTCCTAGAGCCATTTTAACTGTAAGAGCTGAGAGCTGGGAGGAGGCTTGGGTGTTTATATTCCCCTGGGGTGGCCCTTAGGAGAAACTGAGGAGTGGGATTAGGAAAGGCCAGCCCCCTTGTCACAGGGAGGACAACTAAGGAGAAGTGGCTTACACTCCGGAGTTCCCTTGGGGATCAGGTGGAAGTTTCCCCAGGGGGCATCAGTTAAGCTTGCCCCTGTGCTTACTTTCTCTTTTCCTTGCCTCCTTTAGCTTCCTCTTATTGGTCCCCCTGGGAGCATTTCCATAACACAGCACATTCTCCTGAAGATATGTCTCCAGGTCTGCTTCAGGAGACTCTGACTTAAGACATACCATTCATTCCACACTTATTGAGCATTTACTATGTACCAGGCACCGGAGTAGGAGCAAAGCCACAGGGTCTATGTCTCTGTCAATTTTGGTGCTTTAGGTGGGCTATAAAGAAAGGGACATTAAATAGTAACTTATGATCTCACATGGATGGGAAGTCGGAGGACTCCAGAAATGGCTGATACAGTAGCTCACTGGTGTAACAGGGCCCAGGTTCATGCATTTCTGCTCAGCTTGTGTGGGGTTGGCCTCGCTGGGAGCAAATGGCTGCAGCAGTTTCAGCCATCACATCCAGACACGACAGCATCCAGAGGAAGAAGAGAAACCACCTCTTCCTGTGGCTTATTTTAAAGCAAAGACAATTTCCTTAGAAGTTCCTGCCTCCCTAGAGGAACTACCTTTGTGTCATGGGCCTGAAACGAGTCATATACTCCTTCTTGAGCCCATCACTGTCAAGGGGGTGGAATTGCCCTTGGGCCAATCAGGTCCACCCTCGGACTTGTGGCTCAGGGTGGTTTCTTCTGAGGCCCAAGGGATATTTGAAGGGGTGACCATTGAATGCAATTGGGGTGCTGTTAGGAAGGAGGAAGAAGGGTTGATGTCGAGTGGGGAACTGCCCACTGCTTCCTCCATCACTCTGCCCTCCTCACTTCTTTCCTGGCACTCTTCTGGCTACCACCTGACATTCTTTCATCCACTTATGTGATTTGGTCTGTTGCTTTTACTAGACAGCAGCTCCCTGAGGACAGCAATCTGTCTCTTCTGCTCACCACTATGTCCCTATGAATAGCACAATGATACACACATAATTAAGCTCAATAAATACTTGAGAAATAGGCATATGGTAATAGGGAAGGAGATGAACAAATGGGTGAATGAACAGGTGCAGATTCACAAGACATGAAGAGGAGGCTAGGATGGAGTTTCCATTCCCTTCCTGTGGGCAGTGTCCTGTGATGATGGCAGGGGCAAGGGGCCTCTCCTTGACAATGGAGCCCAAGGATGAAGCAGGAGGGGGCATCCTTCTTGAAGCAGCAGCTTTGGGTGAGAAAGACTGTGGTTCTGATAGTGAATAGTTTGTTGAGCACTTATTATGTGGAGATGCTGGGGATGCACCCAGGAAAAGTGCAAGGTGTTAGGCAAGCATTTATGGGGATCTAGCGTGGGGCTCAGGGCCAGGGCCTCACACTGAGGTGTGAAGGATCAGTGGGTGTTAACAGGTACCTGGATGTGGAAATGGTGGACAATGCATTGCAGGCAGAGAACAAAGCAGGTTGAGGCCTGATGTGGGGTCCAGGCTTGTTTGAGGAAAACAAGTTTGGTGTACCCTGTTGTGGGGTAGGGAGCATGGTGTGAGAGGTGGCAGTGAGGTTGGCAGGGGCCTATCAGGGAGGGTGGCACAGGCCATCACATAGATATGCACCCCGTTCTAAGGGCATCGGATGTCACTGAAGAGGTTCACCTGTCAAGTGCAAGAGGCGAGAACAGATGGCAGACGGCTAACCAGGACCAGGTGAGGGGCTATGCAGTTTCCCAGCAAGAGTGGAGGTGGCTGCGTCTGGTGCATGACAGTGGCAAAGGACAGAAAGGGGCTGATCCCGGAGGTGTTTGAGAGGCAGGTCTAGCAGCTGAGAGGCCAAAATCCTGCCCTGGCAGGGCTTCAAGGACACTTGTTCTCATCTGCTTATTGAGCAGCATATAGCAGCACCTACCCACCAAGGGGGATGAAAGCCAGGCGTTTTCAGAGGGAAGCTTTCTCCCACCCTGCATGGGGATATGAAGGCAAGAATCAAGCATAATGCAGTTAAGAAATACTATGTGATCAATCACACTAGCTTAAATTAAATGCAAGGTCCAAACATGTTGCCTAGCATTTTTCTACACCAAACAGAGGTCAGTGTGGATAACCTTCCTATCTAGAGTGTCACTCTTTGAAGCTGAAGAACAAGAGCCTTGTTATTTTTGGTGGTTAGGAAGATTGGAAGGGAAAACATAAGGGAAGTGTTTGAGGGGCATACGTTCTGGAAAAACTAACACTCTGGTCAAAATGTCACAGAAAGTGTATGGAGCTTGGAGTTGGAAAGCCTGCCTTGAATGCCAGTCATGCTACTTATTAGCTGTGTGAACTTGGGCGGGTCACTTGGCTTCTCTGGTTCTTCTTTTCCTCATGTATAAGGCAGAGATGATAATAATTGCTTCTGAAGGTGACTATGGTATAAAATGAGAGCATGTTGGTGAAAATGCTTTGTCAGCTGCAAAGCACTCAAATGTCAGGGATCATCGAGAAAGTATTTTTAAGCAAAGAATTAAAACAAATTGGGTGACATTATTGAATTAGGGTTAATTTTGGAGTGTTATGTAGGAGAATGTCTTTATCCTTACGAGATGCATGCTGAAGTGTTAAGGAGTGAAATGTCAAGACGTGTAAACATTTAAATGGTTCAGCAAAACCCAAAATCGTACAGGTTAGTGAATTAGCTATACATAGCTGACCCTTGAACAACTCAGAGGTTAGGGGTACCAACCCCCGGTGTAGTTGAAAATCCACGTATAACTTGTGATTCCCCCAAAACTTAACTACTAATAGCCTATTGTTGACTGGGAGCCTTACTGATAACATAAACAGTTGATTAACACATATTTTTTACATTATATGTATTTTATACTGTGTTCTTAAAATAAAATAAGCTAGAATAAAGAATATTATTAGGAAAACTATAAGGAAGAGAAAATACATTTACAGTACTGTATTGTATTTATAAAAGAAAAAAACCCACATATAAGTAGACCCGTGGAATTCAAATCCGTGTTACTCAAGGGCCAACTGTCTATTTACATATCTATATTGAGAGGCATAAAGAAAATGTGACAAAATATTAACCACTGGGGAATCTAGCTGAAAGATATAACTATTTTATTAAGTTATTTTTAACTTTCCAGTAGATTTGGAAACTTTCAAAATAAAATGCAGAAAGAAAGTATCACTTCCAAGTGGACTGTAGATCTAAGTAGGGAAGGTAAAGCAATACTCCAGAAGGTAACAAAAAGCCATGTCTTCCTGATCTTGACCTTTAGTAGGGAAATGCAGACACTGCCAAACTGTGGTCTGGCAGAGATAGAGCAGAAGGAAGAAATACCCCAACTTCTCTCGTGCTCCCTTGCATCTCCTTCTTTGCCTTCCCTGGGCTGTTCCAGCCCTTCTGGAGAGGCTTCTGGGTCTGCCCATCAAATGTTGAAGGGCAAAGGCTGGTTGTGAAATCTGTAGATATCAGCCTCCAAGGGCATGGAGTAAGGAGCAGGGCAGAAAAGGGCAGAGGATTGGAGGTTCTGAAGATGCTCTCCATGGGTTCAATTTGTTAGAGCAGCTCACATAACTCAGAGGAACATTTTACCTGTTGGATTATTGGTTTATTATAAGAGGAGAGACCTGAACACCAGGCATTTATCTGAAAAAGATGTCTGTCCTGCCCCTTGAAGTTTCTGAAGGGCAAGAAGCAGTCAGGAAGTCACAGAAGGAAGGGGACATTTCCCCCGGTGTGGATGTATTCAGCTTTTCCCACCAAAGTGTCTCCCTTGACGATGAGTCTTTGCCCTTTGCCGATCCCCAGAGCTTGAGCTCTGTGAACTGTGCCACCAATGTTACTTCCCTGGTTACCCACTTTGGTCACTAATCTGGAACATTGGTGGTTCCCAATTCTGGATGCACACCGAATTTCCCTGGGAGCTTTTACAAAGTACATTAGACCTAGTACCCCCAACCCCAGGAATCTGGGCAGGAATCAGGCATCGGTATTTTTCAAGCACCCTGGGCGACTCCAGTGTGTAGCCAGTGTTGAGACATGCTGCTTTCCTGGATGGAGCATGTTCTTAGGGGGCCACCTGCAAGGGGCCAGGCTTCTTGGTCACACTTCATTTCTGGAGAGGCTTCTGGGTCTTCATTGCTTCCCTCCTTTCACTCTCCCGGGTCACCCCTCTATTTTGTAAAATACCACCTTTCCTTTTTGTTTTTTAACTTTTTTGTCCTAATGTTTATTTTTGAAAGAGAGAGACAGAACACAAATGGGAGAGGGGTAGAAAGAGAGGGAGACACAGAATCCGAAGCAGGCTCCAGACTCTGAGCTGTCAGCACAGAGCCCGATGTGGGGCTCGAATCACAAATTGCGAGACCATGACCTGAGCCGAAGTCGGATGTTTAACTGACTGAGCCACTCAGGTGCCCCTGTTTTTTAACTTTTAATTTAAATTTTAGATAGCATACAGTGCAATATTGGTTTCAGGAGTAGAATTCAGTGATTCATCACTTACATAGAACACCCAGTGCAGATCATAACAAGCACCCTCCTTAATACCCATCACCCATGTAGCCCATCCTCCCACTTCACTCTATCAACCCTCAATTTGTTCTCTATCATTAAGAGTCTCTTGTGTTTTCTTTCCATCTCTCCTCTTTTTTCCTCCTTCTCATATGTTCATCTGTTTTGTTTCTTAAATTCCACATGAGTGAAATCATACAGTATTTATCTTTCTCTGATCAACTTATTTCACTTAGCATAATACATTCTAGCTCTATCCATTGTTGCAAGTGGCAAGATTTCATTCTTTTTGATGGCTGAGTGATATTCCATTATACACACACACACACACACACACACACACACACACACACACACACTACATCTTCTTTATACATTCATCAGTCAATGGACATTTCAGTTCTCTCCATAGTTTGGTTATTGTACATAATGCTGCTATAAACATGGGGGTGCATGTACCCCTTTGAATCTGTATTTTTGTATCCTTTGGTAAATACTCAGTAGTGCAATTGCTGGATCATAGGGTTGTTCTATTTTTATTTCTTTGAGGAACCTCCATACTGATCTTCAGAGTGGCTGCACCAGTTTGTATTCCCACCAGCAGTGCAAAAGGGTTCCCCTTTCTCCACATCCTTGCCAACACCTGTTGTTTCTTGTGTTGTTAATTTAATCATTCTGACAGGTGTGAGGTGGTATCTCATCATGGTTTTGATTTGTATTTCCCTGATGATGAGTGATGTTGAGAATATATATATATATATATTTAATTTTTATGTTCATTCATTTTTGAGAGAGTGAGAGATAGTAAGTGGGGAGGGGCAGAAAGAGAGGGGGACAGAGTATCCGAAGCAGGCTCTGAGCTGACAGTAGAGATCCCAACTGGGGGTTTGAACTCAGGAACTGCAAGATCATGATCTGAGCAAAGATCAGACGTTCAGCTGACTGAACCACCCAGGCACCTGAGCATCTTTTCAGGTGTCTGTTGGCCATCTAGATGTCTTCTTTGGAGAAATGGCTACTCATGTCTTCTGCCCATTTCTTCACTAGATTATTTGTTTTTTGGGTGTTGAGTTTGATAAGTTCTTTATAGATTTTGGATACTAACCCTTTATCAGATAATGTCATTTGCAAACATTGTCTCCCATGCCATCGGTTGTCTTTCAGTTTTGCTGATAGTTTCCTTCCTGGGTAGAAGCTTTTTATCTTGATGATGTCCCAATAGCTCATTTTTGCTTTTGTTTCCCTTGCCTCCGGTGATGTGTTTAGTAAGAAGTTGCTCCAGCTGAGGTCAAAGAGGTTGCTGCCTGTGTTCTCTTCTGAAGTATCACTTTCTTTACAGGAGACCATGGGGGAGAGGAAGTGGGGTGAAAAGTTACAGAGAGGGAGGGAGGCAAACCATAAGAGACTCTTAAGGACTGAGAACAAACTGAAGGTTGATGGGGGGTGGGGGAGAGGGGAAAGTGGGTGATGGGCATGGAGGAGGGCACTTGTTGGGATGAGCACTGGGGGTTGTATGGAAACCAATTTGACAATAAATTGTATTTAAAAAAATAAAATAAATATTCGAGTATGCGGTTTCTCTGAAACTGTGAGCATTTCTCAAGATTCATCCATTATTGGTAACTGTAAAATCTAAGAAGACAGTGTGGCAGCACAGATACCTGGAGGTTTGGGTGTCTGCTCTTCTGGCGTTAAAGGTGTTCATTCGAGTTTATATGGTGGATGGAAGCTTCTGTCTTCCCTTCGACGAGAGGAGTGGGCAGAGAGCATGGTAGAGTAAGGAAGGCCAGAAGCCAGGGGATGAGATGCCGCCTGCAGTCTTCCTAGCTGACTTTTGTGAAGTGCCTATTGGATTGCAAACATTGCTTTTTAAAACCTCCCAGTTTATCACCCCAGGACAGGAATGGTTGACAAATATTCTACTTAGAAGTGCCACTCTGAACAACAAGTTAGCTTTTATGAAATTACTCTTTCTTGTTCTTTGTCACTCAAATCAAGGGGTAAGGAAAAGCAAAGCTTGATCTTCAGCTGAAGAAGCTAAACCTCAATTAATTACCCAGAAAGGTCTGCCTTTTTTCCAGTCCAAACACTTCAATGCCCACCATCAAAGGCACAGGCAGGCTGAGGAAGAGATTTTCAGATCACCTTCACCAACACACTTCAGGAAATTCTGACCTTTTAAAATAATTTTAGAGGACATGTTAATTCCTTCTCTTTGACAGTTACCCTGTGGATTCTCATATTTTCCTTTCTCTCATGTCTGCCAGTTAGGAAAGACGCTATGTTTTAATTAAAATTCTTTATTTGCCTAAGGATACAATATTCAACTCCTGGCTTATATAGGAAAATAAAATTTGTTCGGCCCCATGTAGGAAAAATAATTATTTAATGAATGGTGATTGTCACTTTTTGATCAGTTTTGGGGGAGTGGGAGTGGGTAATAAATACACGCAATGTTTATCTGTTGCATAACCAGGTCATCTGGCCTCCAGATTCCTAAAAACATTTCTTTCTGAGTTATGCACCAAAGAGAAATACTGCCATTTTCCAGTGCATGCCTACCAGCTGTTGCTGTGGCTCTTGTCCCATTGCCTGCGATTTGCTCTATATGTGTCCATCCTTCTACTAGACCAGTGGGTTTCAACTTTGGATGCTTGTGAGCAATACTAGGCTTTAAAGATATGACTGTGTAAGGCCCTGGGCCAGAGATTCTGAACCAGCGAGCCCGGAAGGGGGCCCAGACGTAGATATACAGAGGACCCCTGGGTGATTCTAGAGTGTGGAGGCGGGGGTGGAGTTTGGAACCACTGTTGTTTGCCCACCAGCTCTTCCTGGTGGCAGGGAGCAACACTGCCTCCTTCACCTGGTACCCCAGCACCTGCCATGGAGTCTGGTACATGACAGACACACATAGGTCTGCTATGAATCATATCCTGGAATGAACGTGGGGTCTGGTACCACCATACGACAATATCACCCTCTTCTGATAGATTTTCCAGATGCTATGGATTAGGTAAGGAGTCTTAGATCATCAATTCTAAAAAAGCAGAATTGCCATAAAAGTCATTTGCTATGGTTCATCCTGGGCCTCCGTTGTATCACTTGCAAATATAATAATATAGCATTTAGCCCATAGAAATGAGTCAACACATTGAAAAGAAATATAAATTACTTAAAAATGCATAGCAAGATATCCTAGACACATGAAGCAAAATAGCACAATTACCAATGTTACCTAATTATTTTCATTTGTCACAAACTGTAGAGAGCACTGCTCAGAATAGCACGATTTCTCCCACACGGCTTTCAGACGAAATTTTAAAATATGTACCTGAATACAAAAGCAGAAACCAAACTTTGTTCTTATCTCTATTTTGGCTGATTAGTTGATTGACTCATCAACTCACTCATTCCTTCCTTCCTCTTGGATCTTTGAGCTTCTTTGTGCCAGGCACTGGGATATGATGGCGAATTCAGGCGACGTGTGCCTGATCTTGTGGAGCTTATACTCACAATGTGGGAGTTAGACAAGAAACAAGCAAGCAGAGAGCATGCATTTTAGATTAACAGTAAGGGCCATGATGAAAACAAAGCAGGAGGACCTAACAGCAAGGGGCTGGGAAACGACTTTGGTCTGCTAGTCAGGGAGGGCTTCTCTAAACAGGCAACCTGGCAGCGGAGGTCTAAGTTTCTGAAGGCAGACTGTACTGGGCAGACAGACTGCAAATGCACTGGTCCTGAGGCAGCAAGGAGCTAGCAGTGTGAACAACAGAAAGGCCAGGGGATGGAACTTAGCATGAGAAGAAAGACCAGTAGGAAATGTAAGACAGAAGCCTGATCACCTAGGGCATTGTGGGCCATGATGAGGACTTTGGATGCATGCAATTACAATGGCAAACCATCAGTTTTCACTTTAACAGAATTGCTACCGCAGAAGAGGGCAGTAGTGAGATGATTGATAGAGTTTTTCTAGCTGTGGAGAAGCGGTTGCATTGGGTCATGCCAATAGAAAGAAATAGAAGGATTCTTTTATTCTTTTTTTTTAATGTTTAATTTTTTAAAAATGTGTCAGGATTCTTTTATTCTTGAGAATTATGATAGGTGTTGAGGTATTAGCCTAATTCATATGAATGAGACACTCTTACGCCACCTCCCCCAGGTAGCCATATGGCTTGTCTTCTCTCTTCATTTAAAAGTCTGTTCACATGGGCGCCTGGGTGGCTCACTCTGACTCTTGGTTGGTTGGTTAAGTGTCTGACTCTTGATTTCCACTCAGGTCATGGTCTCACAGTTTGTGAGTTTGAGTCCTGAGTCAGGCTCTGCTTGGGATTCTCTCTCTCTCCTCTTTGCTCCTCCCTGCCTCAAAATAAATAAATAGATATTAAAAAGCAAAACAAAAAAACCCCTCTGTTCACATATCACTTCCTCAAAGAGGCCTGACCTCACTACCACTCATTGTTCTCAATGCTCTTCTCTTGTTCCTCACAGGTCTTACCATGTACTGGATATTATATATCCATATTATTATATATCTATATCTGTATATTATAGATCATTTCACAATTCTCCCTCCCCACCCAAATATAAGCCCCCGAGGCTGAAGGCTTCATTTATTTTGTTTTCTGCTGTGTTCCCAACACTCAGCACAGCCCCTGGCACACAGCACATGCTTCACAAACACTTATTGAATGAATTTGTTGGAATAATTTTGTTGGAATGAATTTGTTGGATTTTGCTGCATTTATGTGGGCACAAAGCACCTGGGAGCACCCCAGTGTTCCTGGGCTTCTACTTCCCAGGCTCATTCATGTCCCTTCTAATCTTTCTGCCTTAATCACTTTAAATGTACTGACAAGCACAATTGACCAATTAATAGTGCTTATGCTCGTTACATCATTTGTAATCCATGATGCTCTTTCTATTTGTAATGGCCTTTCAATTTTTCATGACTCAAAATGGAGGACATACATAATGAATACAAATAGCAAATTGATTAAATGTAATGCATATTCTACTGCTTGCTGGGTTTATGCCTGTTATTAATGACAGAAATCCAGCAAATTCTCATGAAAACACTGATGACATACAACCTTTAATGCAAGATGCTGGAGCGCTAGGGGTCCTAAATTTTCCTAATTACAGAGCAGCAGCAGACACTAATTTCCCAGACGGCAACCTTTGTAAATAAGAACATCAGCATCACTGCTTTGTCCAAGTCCTTTTTGCTGAGCACAAAACCCATCATGCAACCCATTTTTACTTCACCAGACTATTTGTGTTGTGTTTCAAAAAAAAGATACACTTGAGAGATTGCCTTATGAGCAAAGTATAAAGGATGCCACTTGTGCAAAATCAAATTTATTGTCTACTCAGGGATTGCATGTATTTTGGAATGCTAATATACTGTGATACAGATTTCACAGAACTTCAGCTGGTGTGCTGAGCATTAAAGCATCACAAAGGTGATAAAGCAAAACAGGAAAGAAGATAGGGATAAGTCTGAAATGGAGAATATGGTAAAAGAGATGCTTTTAAGAGATCCACCTGGTTAAATGGCAGTCTTGGTCTCAGACTGCCAAAGGATGAGCTGGCTTGCAGTAAGAGACCATGTGAACCAACCTGTTTTCCCCATTAGCTACAGAACCTTATAGGAAGCAGGTGTTTTCTCTGACACAATGGTGGGTATGGTGGCTGGCTCTGCTAGGTGGGTATGAGAATAACAGCAAAGCACTCATCTGATAGACCTGTAAAGAGAGTGGATGAAGTGGATAGAAGCATTTGCTTAGGTCCACCCATGCTTGGAAACCAGAATTCACAGCATGCTGGATGCTAGAAGCCAGTCTGCTGCTACTAAAATCTTCCTCCCCCAATCAAATTGGCTGTCTTGCAGACGGAAGGTTGAGTGAGTGAATGAGTGATTATGGTCCTTGCCCACTTGCCAATAGTCTAAACCTTGACAGGTCTGTGTCCATGATAAACCGTGCTCTCAGTGGGTAGAATTTCAAACCCAGGGGAAGCAATGGTCTGCTAATTGTGCCCTGCCAATACGGGGCCCAGAGTGGTTTTGACAAAACCTAATCTAGGCTTAGCAGATGCCCTTCTGCCTTTACGGTGTGTATACCATCTTAGAGGAGACCCAGGCTAAGGATCTAAGAGCCAAATGGTTTCTGGGGGTAATGGAGGGAGCCTGGGGAGGTGATGGGAGACATGAGACAGAGAAGGGAAGAGAGCCAGGGAAAGGGGGGCAATGGGAAGTCGGTGACCCCAGTGGGTGACTCAGAGGGAAACTCTGGAAAATTGTGCAAAATGCATGCCTTGGAATTCTCTCAATCAAGGTCTGAAGGAACTGGAGTATTTATACCCATATACCTGGTTGTTGGTTAAGGATGTCCCTAAGGAGATCCAAACTTTGTAGGTATTTTCAGCCTCCCATGCTTATGGACAAAGTGGGCTGTCTGACAAAGGCACAGTGAATGTAAGTACAGCCCCCAAAGAAACTGCTTCAAAGGTCACCCCAAGGGTTTAGGACTCCCTCTAGGATATACAAAATCCATACCTCGCCCCAGACTTGGAAGATTTCACCATTACTCATGATAGAAATGTCTGATTAACCTGTCAAATGGGATTTGAAAGGGGAATGAAATTAACAGTCTCTCCTCGCTGAATTTTCCACTGTATGGAGATGGCAAGACAGAGTCCTTGCTGAAATTTAAGAAATGCACATCCCTCCTCCCCCACTGTCATATGTCTGTATGAGAGAATAAAGACTTCACAACTAGTTCTAAAAAAAGAGCCAAACTTGGAAGAGAGATACACTCACAGACCACAAGTAAGAGACAAGGCTAAGGGAGGGAAGGTCAGAGAGGAATGGGGATTTACTTTATTATAATTTGAAAAAAAACACAAAATGATCTTTGGCACCTTTAAACATTTTCCCTGGCTGAAGCCTGAGGTACACACATCTGTGCTGGACCATTCTGTCATATGGATCTGGTTGTCAGATGGGGCCTCATTTCACACTGGAATTTACCCTGTAAAGCCAGAGAATTCCTCAACATTTATACCTTTAATATCTCAGTTGTGAAAATCCTTTCTTCATACTAATATTAGTAAATATTAATAAAATCATAATGATTAGCATTTATTTAGTGCTTATTATTTGTGAATTATTTTGCAGGTATTAACTCATTTAACACTCATTACAAATGTATGATTAGCTTTATTTCTCTTATTTTACACAGAAAGAATCTGAGGCCCAGAGAGATTAAGTGACTAGCCTGAGATCACTCAGCAAGTGGACCTGGCATTTGAAACTAGGTCTTCTGACTCCAGAACCCACATCTCTGCCTTTTCTTTCTTCTTTGTACACTGATTACTTGCTTTGATAATCAAATGTTTTTAACAAACATAAATCTTGTTTTAATTGCTTATATCCCAAGGATACGATGATTTGATGATATTTTACTCCATGGTAAGTATAATACCCTCACATGAGGAACATCCTGGAACAGAGCCCATTCAAGGAGGGAAGAGACTTCAACTTCCCAAGGGCCACATTAGTCTTCTCCACCATCATGCCCTGGTCACTGTACTAGCAAAACCTTTCCACTGTGTTCTCACACTCCAAAACACCTGTCCCCTAAACCTGTGGACACTCATTAGAGAATTCATGAAATCAGTTTTGTTTGCCTCTCTTGGCTCCCAGATGAGACTATTCAACCACTGGACCCCATATTGAGTAAGAGTATGAAACATGCAAATAGCACTTCTTTCTTATTAGCTTTTATTGGCATTTACTAAATAAAAGAAGGATGTGATTATCAATGCAACCATTGCTTAGAAAGCACTTGAGCCACTGCTTAGATTCACATTTACTATCATGTGATTCTGAGTCTAAAAAGCAACTGACATTTTTTTCCAGTAAGGCTTATAAACACAGAGCTAGAGAGTCCTCTTGTGCTTCTAAACATCAATTTAGGAGAAGATGAGAAGGAAAAGCTCATGCCTGAACAATGTTAAAAGCTTATGGTTTGCTTTTCCACAGTGTTTCAATTACAGTGTAAGTGTGTAGATGGCATAAGCACGTATGCACATAAATGCTATTTGCTAAATTCAAAAGACAGATGATTTCCTCACTTCTAACACTCAGGGATTTATAAAGATAATGTCTCAAGAGCCGGCAAAATCCGCTACTACACACACATAAAAGATAGTCTCTTATTTCCCCAAATATTTTGAGAATTCGTCTAGAGAAGGACCACAGTAGAAACTACCAGGGTTTGGATAAAATGGTAAAGGTGCACCCAGTTCATGTATACAGATGCATGTGGCTGTGGTGTGTGTGTGTCCATAAGTAAGCAATTTTTTAAAGTTTATTTATTTATTTTTGAGAGAGACAGAGACAGCATGAGCAGCGGAGGGGCAGGGAGAGAGAAAGAGAGAGAGAGAGAGAGAGAGAGAGAGAGAGAGAGAGTGAGAGAGAGAGAAAATCTCAAGCAGGCTCTGCGCTGTTAGCACAGAGCTCGATGCAGGGTTCTCACTCACCCTGGGAGATTATGACCTGAGCTTAAATCAAGAGTCAGACACTTAAATGACAGAGAGCCACCCAGGTGCCCAGGAGACTAAGTAATTTTAAGCAAAAGCATTCAAGAATTTCATCATTCTGCTTTGACTTCTTCATGTTCATGGTAAGGAATACCAGCAGCTTCAGAAGTGTCTGGCCCAAATCAGTCAGGAGGATTTGTTTAGAAACTGAGACCGATTGCAATGTGCTATTATTTAATTACACTTCATCCAGCCCTCATATACATGCTTGTTACTGCACGGGGCTGCTGTGTGATGAAGTGGAGACTGCATTACCGAGGTTCTCTTGTCAGGCACCCACAGAGCCTTTGCCACCTGTACACTGAGAACAGCAACTGCCCCACTGAGGCAAGCAGGCAGAGGTGGGTGCAGCATGTGTTTGAGATGCCCTCCTGACAGCTGTCCACATCTCCTGGTGTTGGACAAGACTGGGCTGTACTGAAATTAATTCTAGTTAGGAAATTTTTATTTTAGGCTCATCTTTGTTTCAGACTTCCTTATGAGTCCCTCTTGCCTCAAATATCCAGCTAGAAACAAATATAAGGATATTCATTGTGCACAGAAGTCACCAAAGATGGCATTAGATAGACTGAGATGACAGAATAAAAAAATAAATCAATATAAATTTCAAAAAGCCATTAGCTGAGTCATATAGTAACAAAATAAAAATCATTTACTCCTGATTAAACTTTCTTAACAACTTCTTAATAATCTGGACAATGAGGGACACCTGGGTGGCTCAGTTGGCTAAGCATCCAACTCTTGATTTCAACTCAGGTCTTGATCTCATTATTTGTGAGATCGAGCCCTGTGTTGGGCTCTGTGCTGACAGGGTGGAGCCTGCTTAGGGTTCTCTCTCTCCTTCCATGTCCCTCCCCTGCTCTCTCTGTCTCTCTCTCTTAAAATAAAAATAAAAAAAATAATCTGGACAATGAGATGCTAGGACAATCATGACTCAATGATGCTAAATAAGCAAACAATATCAACTATTATTAAACTAAGTACACAATAAAAATCATATCATAATACAAAATACAGAATATAAATATAAATTATAATAGCAAATGAAATAATATAATAGGGGCCTCTGGGTGGCTCAGTCGGTTGGGTGTCTGACTCTTGGTTTCAGCTCAGGTCATGATCTCACGGTTGAGAGATTGAGCCCCACATCAGGCTCTGAGCTGGGTGTGGAGCCTCCTTGGGATTCTTACTCTCTCTCTCCCTCTGCCCCTCTCCCCCACTCTTTCTCTCAAAATAAATAATATAACAGACAAATAGACTTAACAATTGGAAAAGGATAGTAAATTAAAAGTATGTCTCTAACAACCAGAAATAATGCTGTAAGCCTTAGATACCTGTGAAATTGGAATACTGTAGAAAATAAGGATGTTAAATTAGTGAGAATGGAAAACATATTGGTGGTGTTAAAGTGTGCCAGGTAATAGCCACCTAATAAAGGTGACAGATATGCCATTATGATGGGAAATCCTTAGCATCAACGTGGTGGTGGGGAGGGGACAGTTAAGAAGCAGAATTTAAGGTGGAATTGAGGAAAACAAAAGGTTTTGACTAAAGGAAAGGTGAAGGTTCCAAGGAAAAAGTCTTGGTAAACATGACCCAGTGAAGTAAGTAGGGAGACAGGAATCATTGCCACATAAAAAGTCTAGAAAAGGAAATTAAGAAAGGTTCTTTTACCTTTAATATTCAATTGATTTCTCCAAAGGAAGACTATTAAAGTAGGAAATATTTTGATAAAACAGACAGTAGAGTTTTTACTTCTTGGTGAAGGCAGATTAGATAAAATCCTAAAAGATGGAGTAAGGTTTTATTCTTATTTTATTCTATTTCACCTCATTTTATCTTACTTTTATTTACTTATGCTTACATAATACTATGTATCAGACACCATTTAAAGAATTTCATAAGCAATAACCATTTGAATCTTCATAATAGCTGAGAATGTACTATTACTAGCCCATTTTACATAAGGTACACTGAGGCTTGGAAAGGTCAAGTGACTTGCCCAAGGTCATATAGCTAGTAAAAGATGAAGCTGTACACAGGCAATCAGGCTCCACAGTTACTTGAGACCACTATGCTATGCTGCCTTTATAAGCCAAGGAACAAATTTCTCAGATTAGAAAATGATCAGGATTAATGGCCAAGAATAAAATTCCCCCAAGTGTTGTGGACACATTCTACCAAAACAATGCATGAAAGTATTTTATTTATTTATTTATTTATTTATTTATTTATTTATTTATTTATTTAAATATTTACCTATCTTGAGAGAGAGAGAGAGAGAAAATGTGCTAGCGGGGGAGGGGCAGAGGGAGAGGGAGAGGGAGAGAGGAACTCAAGCAGGCTCTATGCTGTCAGCATTGAGCTTGACACAGGGCTTGACCCCATAAACTTGTAAGATCATGACCTGAACCAAAATCAAGAGCTGGGTGCTTAACCGACTGAGCCACCCAGGTGTCCCTGTAGGACAGCATTTTAAAGAAGTGCTTCCTGTCACAAAGGCAGAAGCAGGTGCTGATGTTAACATATCCCAAAAAAGCTGCAGCCTAAAAGAATAATGTCCCGAAGGGTAAACTGCATTTCCCTACAAAGCGCTTAACTGAAAGCACCCGTACCTTCAGTCTCAACTCCTTATATCTGCAACCTTACCATTAACAACACCATTCACTCATTCATTCATTCAAAAAATATTTATAGAGCTCCAATTTAGCACTAAGATAATCCCAAAATGAATAAGTCATAGTTTCCACTCCTCAAGGAGTCCATTCAGAAATTGCGACTTTGAATAAATAATTACAAGGACATTAGCTTGTGTTAATAGAGGCTCTAATACCACAAGCAGCAGCATCCTTTTTTTAAAATATGAAATTTATTGTCAAATTGGTTTCCATACAACACCCAGTGCTCATCCCAACAGGTGCCCTCCTCAATACCTATCGCCCACCCTCCCCTTCCTCTCACCCCGCATCAACCCTCAGATTGTTCTCATTTTTTAAGAGTCTCTTATGGTTTGGCTCCCTCCCTCTCTAACTTTTTTTTTTCCTTCCCCTCCCCCATGGTCTTCTGTTAAGTTTCTCAGGATCCACGTAAGAGTGAAAACATATGGTATCTGTCTTTCTCTGTATGACTTATTTCACTTAGCATAACACTCTCCAGTTCCATCCACATTGCTATAAAAGGCCAGATTTCATTCTTTCTCATTGCCACATAGTATTCCATTGTGTATATAAACCACAATTTCTTTATCAGTTGATGGACATTTAGGCTCTTTCCATAATTTGGCTATTGTTGAAAGTGAGCAGCATCCTTTTAAATGTGTAGACTGTGCTTCTGGTTCAATACAGTGGAATAAGTACCTTCATTATTTCCTCTCTTGATTGAAACCCCACTATAATGAGAGTAAATGACAAATTTCTACTTCTAGCCAAAATGGAATAACAAGGACTTGATTTACCCTTGTACCTAAGACAACTTAGAAAAATGGATAAAATGTAGGAAACAATAGGATTCAAGTTACTAGACATTAGTCAGCAAAAAACTAGTGATCCTTGAGAACAGGGAAACGAATCAGGAGAGCCTGTGATTTCCCAAGCTTACTGCCTGGACAGTGGGGCGGGGGATTCCAGACCATAGCACAAAGAGGGTGAACCCAAGTGGAGCCAGGGGAGTCCTGGAGTTGAGTGGATGCAGATGAGTATAAGAATTGACCTTGGCAGCTAGAGTTTACGGAGAAGAGTACCAGAGGGAGAGCTGCACACAGAGAGAATTCCAGAGATTTGAACATAGTCCTCCTTGAGTACTCAGCTGAGGACATAAAAGTGTGTGCATGGGAAGACACTACCCAAGGCCAAGTGAAAACCCATATAAAAGTATAGAGAATCCGAATTGCTTATACAGGCCTGGGAATAGTGCCAATTCCTAATCACTGAGATTGGTAAATTTCAAGATTCATGGCACCTTGTGTTCATACACAGAACAGTTTGCCTCAATTGTGGGGAATAATTACCCTCAAACGAAACACTGCTTTGATCTCACCTACCAAATATTTAAAGCAAACTACAATATCTAAGATAAAAATTACATTGCATAGGGTTAGTGGTAGATTAGAGACTGCAGAAGAAAATATTAGTGAATTTGAAAACATGGCAATAGAAAACATTCAGAACAAAAGACCAGAAGGAAGAGAATTTTACAAAATGAGCAGAGTATCCGTGAGTTGTGGGATGACATCAAGCCACCTAATACGTGGGGATTTGGAGTCCCTGAAATACAAGAGAGAATGGTCAGGACAGAGGAAAGTGTTGAGGAACTAACTCATGGCTAAAAATGTCCAAATTTGATAAAAACAATGAAACCACAGATCCACAAAGCTCAATGAACTCTGAGCACAAGAAACGTGAAGAAAAAGACAGCAAGGTATATCTCAATCAACTTGCTTAAAACCAGTGATAAGAAGATCTTAGATAGGGGTTCCTGGGTGACTCAGAAACATTAAACATTAAACATTCATTAAACATCTGACTTTGGTTCAGGTCATGATCTCACAGCTTGTGAGTTCAAGCCCCGTGTTGGGCTCTGTGCTGACAGCTCAGAGCCTGAAGCTTGCTTCGGATTCTGTGTCTCCCTCTCTCTCTGCCCCTCCCCTGATCATGCTCTGTCTCTCAAAAAATAAACATTAAAAAATTTTAAATAAAAATAGCAGCTTCAGATAAATAGACACATTATATAGAAAGAATCAAAGGTTAAGGTTTACTGTGGCTTTCTATATAGAAATAATGCATGGGAGAAGACCATGGAATCACATTTGAAAAGTACTAAAAGGAAAAAAAAACCCTGCCAACCTAGAATTCTATATTTAGTAAACCTATCTTTTTTCAATGAAAGGGAAAACAGAGACATTGAATGGGTTGGGCCTCTGCAGGTGAGTGGCTGAGGGTCCAAGAGTGCAGGTGAGGCCCTTTGAGGCACGGTATCAAGAAGGGGGCCTGGCCATCCACATCTCTCCCCTGCATAGATCTCTACAGCACCCATGCTGTGACCTCTACAGATGACTGGCACATGGAAACAGGAAGATTTCAGTAGACTTGTGCCTTCCCGGAGCAGGTAGGAAGCCTCTGGCTGTAAACAAGACATTTGCTTTAATCAATCAAGTATTCTTACAGAATTCTTAAACTCAGAAATGTTTTATCTTGAAGGAAATGAAATGAAATGGCACCAAAACCAACGTCACCATGGTCAACAGCACCAAATCAGGCAGCACCAAAGCCAGGGACCTAACGTACAAAATGGCAATTATGCCAGTTTGGCATACTTCATATCCTTATAAATGAAAATTTATGTATTTAAGACCCCAGTCTTCATCATGTAGAATGTGTTCAAGAGGTGGTTTCCAAAATATGTTCAGACTTTATTTTTCAAGTGAGTATTCATGATCAAATAACACTAACCATAGATATGTGTATTTAGTATGTATCAGGGTCCATTCAAAGGCTTCACATGTGATTTAATCCCCATAATAATTCTACAAAATAGATTCTATTATTGTTTTCTTTTTATTGCTCTATTATCATTTTCTATGTGGGGAAACTGAGGCACAAACTGATTAAGCCACTTGCCCAAAGGTTATACAGCTTTTAAGTGGCATGGTCAGGATTTGAACCCAGACAGTGTGATTCCAGAATCCATGGGCTTAATTTCTGTGTTAAGTAGTATATAGAAGTACTATAAATAAATACATATTTTATACACACACACACATTCTAGAACTACTATGTATACTGTTTAACTCAGTTTTTAAAAAATAGACTTTACTGTTTTTTATGAATTTTAATTTCAGGGAAAAATTGAGCTAATGTACAGAGTTCCATGTACCCTCCTACTCCTCCTTACCCTATTATTAATATCTTACATTACTGTGGTACCTTTGCTACAATTGATAGGTCATTACTGATATATTATTAACCAAAGTCCACAGTTTACATTAGAGTTCGTTCTTTGTTTTGTACATCCTATGGGTTTTCACAAAGGTATAACAGCATGCATCCATCATTCCAGTACTACACAGAATAGATTCACTGTTCTAAAAATCCTCTGTGCTCTGCCTATTCATCCCTACCCCCTCACCAACCACTGATCATTTTACTGTCCCCATAGCTTTGCCTTTTCCATAATGTCATATAATTGGAATTATACAGCATGTAGTCTTTTCAGATTGACTTCTTTCACTTAGCAGTGTGTTTCAGGGTTCTTTGTGTCTTTTTGTGGTTTGATAGTTCATTTCTTTTTATTGCTGAATAATATTCCATTGTTGAAAGTACCACAGTTCATTTATCTGTTCACTGCAGAAGGATATCTTGGGTGCTCCCACGTTTTGGTAATTATGAATAAAGCTGCTATAAACATTCATATGCAGGGTTTTGTGTGGACATAAGTTTTCAATGCATGGACACTTCACTCAGTTTTATAGCAATAAAATTAGACATTATAATTTCAAAAAAGGTAAATAGAGACTTTTTCAGCCATGCAAAAGTTAAAATAACTCATTACTAGCAGACTGCACTAGAAGAAATGTTAAAGGAAATCATTTAAGAGGAAGGAAAATGATATTAGATGGAAATGAGAATTTACAACAAGGAGAGAAGAACAATGGAAATGGATACACACACACACACACACACACACACACACATCATAATTTAAAAAATCTCCTTAAAAGATAACTGTTTAAACAAAAATAATAATATACTGTGGGGTTTGTAACACTTATAGAGGTTAAGTGTATAGTAATAAATGAACAAAAAGTTGGCGGGGGGGAAGAAATATACTATTTCAAATGTTTATACTATATATAGTGGCATAAAATCACCTGAAAGTGGACTATGGTGGGCTAAATATGTATCCTTATAAACTCTGAAGGAACAAGTAAAAGAGCAAAACATAGAGTTATAGCTGATAAGCCAACAAAGGATGTAAAATAAAATAATAAAAAATAATTAATCCAAAATAAGATAGGAAAACAGAAAGAAGCGAAAAAAGAAGAGATGGGGCACATAGAAAACAAATAGCATTTAAACCTAATCACACATGTCATGTTAAATATAAATGGTCTAAATGCCACAATTAAAAGACAGAGATTATCAGATTAAATAAAAAAAGGAAGACTTGACTATTGCTTATAAGCAACACACCCCAAATATAATGGTACAAGTAGGTTAAAACTAAAAGAATAGAAAATATATCATACTCAGATCAAAGGAAAGCTATATTAACATTAGAGAAAGGAGACTTCAGATCAAAGAGTATCACCTGGGATGAAGAATGTCATGTCATAATGAGAAAAGGGTCAATTCATTAAGAAGGCATAACAATCACAAACCATAAATGTCTATGCACCTAATAACAGACCTTCAAAATACATGAGACAAAACTATTATAACTGCAAGAAGAAATAGACTAGCCATAAATGTAGTCAGATATTTCAATATTCTTGTCTCAATGATATATAGAACAAGTAGACAGAAAATCAATAAGGAAACAGAAGATCTAAACAACCCTATCAAACAACTTATTTAATTGACATTTATGGAACATTTCACCCAACAACAGAATACACATTCTTTTCATGAGCATATGGACATTTACAACAATAGACCATATTGTGGGCTATAAAACAAGTCTCAGTAAATTAAAAAAGATTCTATGCATATTCTATGATCATAATGGAATTAAATTAAACATCAGCAACAGAATAGTCCCTGAAAAACCCTTGAATATTTGGAAACAAAACAATATACTTTTGAATATCTCATGGGTCAAAGATCAATTGGAATTTAGAAAGCATTTTTAACTGAATGAAAATTAAAATAATATAGACTTTGGAGGATGCCACTAAAGCAGTATGGAGGGGGAAATTTATAGTACCAGCTGCCTATATTAGAAAAGAAGAAAAGTCTTAGCTTTCCCTGTGAAAACAACAACAACAACAACAACAACAACAACAAAAACAAAAAAAAAAAACACCCCCCAAAAAAAAAATCTTAAAAAATAAGAGCAAATTAAACTTAACTATATAGAAAGAAGGAAGTAATAAAGACAGGAACATAAAACAATGACATAGAAAAAAGGATAACAGAAAAAATTCGATGAGACTAAAAGCTGGTTCTTTGAAAAGATCAAGAAAAATGATAAACCTGCAGTCAGTCTTATCAGGAAAAAAAGAAAAAGAAGACAGAATTGCAGATAACAGGACCAAGAGAAGTGGCATCACTATATACTCTACAGAGACTAAAAAGATAATAAGGGGAATATTGTGAAGAACTTTATGCCAACAAATTTGATAACTTAGATGAAATGGACAAATTCCTTGAAAGACACATATTATTACCAAAGCTCGCTCAGGGAGAAACAGATAACTAATAGCCCTATATCTACCAAAAGAAAGTTTTAAATAAAAAAAAAAATCTTCCACAAAGAAAACTCCAAGCCAGGTGGCTTCATTGGTGAATTATATCAAATATTAAGTTAGAAATAATACCAAGTCTATACAACTCTTCCAGGAAACTGCAAAGGAGGAAATATTTTCCAATTTATCATAAAAGCTCAGTATTGCCCTAATACTAAAACTAGACAAAGATATTGCAAGCAGACAAATATCCCTATGAACTTATAAAAATTCCAAGCAAAATTTTAGCATATCAAATCCAACAATATATAAAGAGTATAATATATCATGAAAGGTTTTATCCCAGAAAACAAAGTTGACTTAACATTTAAAAAACAATCAATGTAATTCACTATGTTAGCAAGCTATAAAGAAAAACCATATGGTCATCTTAATAGATGCAGAAAAGGCTTTGAAAAAATCTAACATACATTCATTTTTAAATTTTATTAGGTTTTAAATTTTAATCCCAGTGTAGTTAACATAGTGTTATATTAGTTTCAGGTGTACAATATAGTGATTCAACACTTCCACACATCACCTGGTTCTCATCACAAGTGCACTCCTTAATCCCCATCATCTGTTTAACCTATCCCCCCACCTCCCTCCCCTCTGGTAACCATCAGTTTGCTCTCTATAGTTAAGAGTCTCTTTCTTGTGTGTGCTCTCTCTCTCTCTCCCTTTGCTCATTTGTTCTTTCTTAAACTCTGCATATAAGTGAAATAATATATTTGTCTTTCCCTGACTGACCTATTTTGCTTAGCATTATTATTTTCTAGCTCCATCTATGTCATTGCAAATGGCAACATTTCTTTCCTTTTTATAGCCGAATAATATTCCATTTATATATATGCATATATAAATATTTATTCCATTCCATATATATAATATACATATATAAATATTCCATTCCATATATATAATATATATGCATATATAATGGAATATTCAATTCCACATATATAATGTATATGCATATATATATATAATGAAATATTATATTCCAATCCATATATATATATACCACATCTTCTTTATCCATTCATCAATCGATGGGCACTTGGATGCTTCTATATCTTGGCTATTGTAAATAATGCTGCTATAAACATAGAGGTACATGTATACCTCTGAATTAGTGTTTTTGTATTTTTGGGAATGTACCCAATAGTGCGATTACTGGATTGTACGGTAGTTCTATTTTTAACTTTTTGAGGAACCTCTATACTGTTTTCCACAGTGGATGCACCAGTTTGCATTCCTACCAGCAGTGCCAGAAGGTTCCTTTTTCTCCACATTCTCAACAACACCCATTGTTTCTTGTGTTGTTGATTTTGGTAATTCTGACAGGTGTGAGGTGATATCTCCTTGTAGTTTTGATTTGCATTTCCCTGATTACGTGTGATGTTGAGCATCTTTTCATGTGTCTGTTGGCCATCTATATGTCTTTTTTGGAGAAATGTCTGTTCATGTCTTCTTCCCATTTTTAAATGGATTATTTGTTTTTTGGGTGTTTAGTTGTATAAGTTTTTACATATTTTAACATACATTCCTGGTAAGAGCTCTCAATAAGTAGCAATTAAACGGGAATGCCCCCAGTATGGAAAAGGGTATCTACCAAAAACATATGCTAGCATCATACTTTAATGGTAACAGACTGAATGTTCCTCCCAAGACCAGAAACTAGACAAAGATATCTACCCTTACACTTCTATTAAATAGTACCCTGGGATTTCTAGCCAATGGATGAAGTTAAGTAAAAGAAATAAAAGGCCAGACTGGAAAGGAAGAAGTAGTAAAACTGTCTTTATTTACAGATGACATGATTGTCTATACACAAAATCCAAGAGAATGTACAAAAATGCTATTATAACCAATAGGTGAGTTTAACAAGGTTGCAAGATACGGTAGCATTATGCAGTGTCAATTGTATTTACATATGCCAAAATGAATAATCAGAAATTAAAATGTAAGAAAAGATACCATTTATAACAGCATCAAAAGATATGAAATACTAAGAAATGACTGGAGATAACTGATATCTTTACAAAAGTCTGAAATACTTGGGCATAAATCATGTGTATACATAATGACAAAATTTCAGAACCATAAAAATGAAGGATCCTGTAAATTTCCACAGGGACTAAACAGATCACCTATAAAGGACTGAGAATCTGACTGGCATTAGACTTCTCAACAGCCAGGGAGCCTGGGTGGCTCAGTCAGTTAAGTGTCCGACTCTTGGTTTCCGCTCAGGTCATGCTTTTGCGGTTTGTGAGTTTGAGCCCTGCGTTGGGCTCTGTGCTGACAGCATGGAGCCTGCTTGGGATTCTGTCTCACTCTCTCTCTGCCCCACCCCTCCTCACATCTCTCTTTCTCTCTCTCTCTCAAGAATAAACAAACATTAAAAAAAATATTTCTCAACAGCCAAAACATACCTGAGACAAGAGGAAAAGAGGAGGGGTGATGTTATTAAATTCTCATCCAACACAGCAGGAAGTTGATAGGCACTGTTTAAAGATCATGGGGGAGGGTAAGGGGAAAAAAAGTTACAGAGAGGGAGGGAGGGAGGCAAACCATAAGAGACTCTTAAATACTGAGAACAAAGTGAGAGTTGATGGGGGGTGGGGAGGAGAGGGGAAAGTGGGTGATGGGCATCGAGGAGGGCACCTGTTGGCATGAGCACTGGGTGTTGTATGGAAACAAATTTGACAATAAATTATATTTAATTAAAAAATAAAGGTGTTAAATGACCAAACAAAAGTAGGAACATATTACATAGAAACGTGGAGCTTACCACCAGAAGGCCTACAAATAGAATGGATTTAAATTGGCTGCCTCTGTGTAGGACTAGAAGGGGAGAAAGATGGGGCAAATGCAATAATTTAAAAGCCATTTTGTATTATTTATTTTTATTTTAGAGAGAGAGAGAGAGCATGAGCAGGGGAAAGGGGCAGAGGGAGAGAGAGAGAAACTTAAGGAGGCTCCACGCTCAGCACCGAGCCCGATGCAGGGCTTGGTCCCATGACCCTGGGATCATGACCTGAGCTGAAGTCAAGAGTCAGATGCACAACTGACTGAACCACCCAGGCACTCCTGTATTACTTATTTTAAAAAACTATATGCATGATTTCAAAATGTTTAAAAAATACAATGGGTACATGTTAACATCTGAGCCCAAAGCAAGGTAAGTAGACTCTAAAGTAACATGGAAGCACTTTTCGAAATATGGCGATGACATCCTATGTCACTGCCAGATGCCAGTTGTTTTCTTCTTAAAATAGACATCTATTCCACTGAATAGATTTCCCATTCCCTCCTACTGTCTCCCTCCCCCCACCTTATGCTCCCTGTGAAAAACAGCATTTGCTAGGTGTGACTCTGATGGAACAGTTCTTCTATGTGAGGCCCACAGGTCTAGGACCAAGAAAAACCCAGAAGATAATCTGATCTGGATACATGGAGCAATGATCTCACACCAATAAAAGCATGCAGGCACCCAAAGGTCAGTACAGTTAATAAATTCATTTGAAGGTGATGTATTCAATCAATGCCATTCTAAGGGGATATAGGACAAAGCATGTGTTTTGGAGGAAGAGGCACCTTGGCCTCAGAATAACTAGGAAAATTACTAGGACATATCTTGCACTCTCTCCTAGACTAAGATATTCTACTTCACTGGGATATTCTAATCCATTGGCCATACCAATATTTTCCTGAATGGGGGATAGTGGTGATTCCCAACATGCTTTAGGCAGTATAGCACTGGACCTCATTTCACTTCTCTCTCAATTCTATTTATATCAAGGATAAAATCTTAATTTGGTACCATTATGTATTTAACACCATTTCCTCTTTGTAATAGTTGCTAAATCTCCCCTTGAAACAAGACCTAGCAGACCACAGGTGCAGAGTATATCCCTACTACATAATTCTTGCGTTTGTATTTATGTTCCTGGTTACTATTTTATATATGACAAGTGAAACATCTGTGGTCATGATGAAGGTTAAATGTATCCTTTTAAATAAATTTATTTACAATCACAGAATAGGTGATTTAAGAAGAATATTAAGTAAAAAAATAGCACAGGGGGAAAGTCATTATGGCAAGATTTGTAAAGGTGGTTTCCAAAACACTGACATTTGGGGGTCACTGGTCTAACCAAAGCTCTGTCCTGGTTTAACTTCTTTATATGTCTCCTTGCAGGACAGTGGAACACGAAGAATGGCTTCATTTAGTCTGGATACCAGCAGCATTTTCTGGGTGAGAAACTCTGAATTTGTGCATGCTTTTTAATAATCTCCCAATTAAATGCAACCGTTGTGAGATATATCCCAATTTGAAGTGCACAATAAAATCCAGAATACAGCCTTGGGAGTCGTGGGCCCATAGTTTCTGAAACGTAGATGGCAGGTAAACTGCTGAGTTGGTTTTTTTTTCCTTCCCAATTATACCTTAAAAAAAACCAAAACAACCAACCTCCCACATATAATTGCAGTCACCATCCCTATATGTATGTTCCCTTGAACTTCAAGCCCTCAACCTAGATAAATATGTGGAAGAAAAGTTGCACATCAAAGCTAGGCTGCTGCAATGGGTTTCAATAGCAGTTACTATTCCCTTCTCACATGAGCCTCTTCTATAGCTGTGAGTGGCAGGTGGTGACAAGGTCAGCAAAGAAGACTCAACTCCAAACCTCACACGGATACGATTATTTGGAAAAGTAACCAGTGTACCATGGGCTCAGGATGATAATCACAGCATGCTTACAAGGAAATTTGGGGAAAAGAAGAGCAAGATTGAGAAAAAGAAATCTAGGTCAAAAGCAATGATGACAAAAAGATACCATCAACAAATTTAAATGACAGGCCAGGTCTAAAAGACTGCAATGTATCTAGCAGGTACAAGATTACACACAGTGGGTGTATATGTACATATATATGTACATATATATATACACATATGTATATGTATATGTACATGTACATATATATATGTATATACACACACACACACATATATATACTGTGTATGTATATGTCCATATATACATACATTCACACAAACACACAAAACTCCTACAAATCCATAAGGCAAATAACTCAATAGAATAAGCAAATCATAGGGAGGAAATGCTAATAGCCAATAAACATATAACAAGCAGCCTAATCTCATTTGTAATAACAGAAATGTACATTAAAATAAAAAACCCCACCATTTTGCACCCACTGAAGTGGCAGACATTTTAATGTCTGATAATTTTGGTGAGGATGCTGAGAAACTCAAACCCTCATACCTTGCTGGTCGGAATGTAAGTTGATGCCCCCAGTTTGGAGAACATTCAGCCCTATCTGTTAAACTGTAAAATATGCATGTTATGTGGCCCAGCAATCACACTCCTAGGTATGAACATAGAGGAGCACTCTTGCGCACAAGAAGTCACACACTAAAGAGGCATTTTTAGTAGTGGAAAATTGGAAAAACAATTAAATGCACCTAAGATAAAAGCTAAGTGACTACACAGCACAGGCACACCACGAAATATCATGAAGCAATAAAAACAAATAAAGTAGATCTATATGGATTAACATGGAAAGATCTTCAAGAAATGCTAATTTGTAAAAAAAAAAAAAAAAAGGCAAGTTGCAGAAAGATACACAGAATATTATACCGATGCAGGCGGGGGGAAAAATACCTTTAAAAACAATCCTGTCTAGTCGCTTAATACTATTGACTTGCAGGTACTGTGTAAGAGTATGTGAGACATTTCCAAGGAGGCAGAGGAAACTGAGCATGGTTGCTGGATGGGGGTTGGGGACACTAAAGGAGAGGATGGCAAAAAGGAGCCTGGATTGATGGTCGGGATCCAAGAGGAAATTTAACTTGTCTATAATCTTATAGTTTTCCCCAGAAGTTGATACTTATGTGTTACTTGAGTAATTTAGATAACACAAAAACAAAAGTTTAAAAGAATAACAGTCATGCCCTAAGAAGCCCAACAGTACAGAGAGTGCCTTTTATCCTACTGAAATGCAGGAGAATAAGTGTCTGAAATTCATCATGTGGAAGGCCTTCCCTGTGGAGTTCCCCTCCCTCTGGAAAGGAGTCCTCTCTGTGACCTTCAGGGCTCTGGGCTCCTGGGCCACATCTCCCTCACTCAATGTGACAAAGGTTGAGGCCTTACTAACAAGACTCAAAGCCCGTCTTTGAGGAAACGCAAAATAAAGACACGCATCCGGTGCAAGAGAATCTTTCTATGCTCTTTTATTAAGTTGTTATATCCACATACAGCACTTCAGCCGCCAGAATCAAGTCCCCTAATGTGGTTTCCTTGCAATAATATTGTAAAACAATAGAAAATGGCAATAACTCCACCGTCTCCTAAGGTGGAGGTTTCCAATCTGCAGTGCTTTTCTCAGGAACTACACTTGGTCACATGCAGAGCTATTAGAAAGCAGAGCCTCTTCCTAAGTGTCTTGAAATTCATGTGCTTTTTAATTGCCCGGAATTCATGTCACTCGTGCAAAGAAGCTATAAACATACACAATCATAAAAACGCATTTAGACACCCAGAACAAAATCAATGCCATATTATTTTAGTTTATTATTCCTTGTAGAGTTCACACTGGTCTTCCTACTTTGATATTTATTTATACCAAAGAAGCGAAAGAACATAAATGCCACACTTGGGATAACGCTAATGCTAGAATTGAGTAGAATACATACAGCTTCTGCCTTAATTTAAAAAACTAAAGCAGTCTTTATGAATCAACCTCACATAATACAGGACAAAACTGAAGGTCACTGTATTATTCATTTAAAAAGGCACTGATAAAGATTAAAATGAAGGTTCATGAGATTTGAAGAAATGTTAGTTTGCATAAATGGCTTCTTCCTTCTTAACGGGGCATGAAGGGGTGGAGGGAATGATAAATAGTATAAGAAAGAATATACTTTCCCTGCCCCCTGGGCTTTGTTATTCTTCTCTCTTTGGAACCTCTAAGCTCTTTATTTAAGAGGTCCTCTGCTATTCACAACTTTTGCTGCTCTTATGAAAAATTAATGATCGCTTTCTCTTCAACAGAAAACTGCCTTATTTTGCAGAAGATTAACAAAGAGGACTTAGTGCAGAAGTGAGTCCCTCAGCAGGAGAAGCTTCTCTCACACCAACCCATTTATGGCCGGGGGGGGGGGAATACCCCCCGTTAGTTCAAGGATAGCGAGTAAATAGATGGTGTGCTGCCTGACACCGACTGCAGAACAATGACTACATCCTTCACAAAAAGGACGTGCCAACCAAAACAGCCTGCCCCCAACAGCAGGCTGACCCCACGCCCTGTCCACTGATTTCTTTATGCAGCACACAGAGTGCCACGCTGTGTTTGCAAAGCTATTGTGTGGCAGGCGGATTTTCTGCTAGGGGGTTAACAGGTGAGAGCAGTTATCCTATATGCAACAGTGAGAAGAAAAATAGAGAGGACGCTTTTAGTTAAGCTGCCAATGCTCAGAAAACACTTCTGAAAACATTACAGGTTTGCATCATTCTTGAATGGAGATGGTGAGCTTGTCTCAGAATGATTTACCCAGGTAAGGAGAGAGTATAGACTGCAAACATAAAGTAATTCGAGTTCATATCCTGTCCTGTGTACACATCAATCTTCATTTTAATATCCCGTGATTGTCATCAAAGGAATTTCTGGTGAAATTTCACTTTGACCATTTAAAAGTCCTACATTTTTATATCACTTTACATGTTAATTTCACTCCATCTGTAACGATAGCAATATCCTTTATAATTGAAGAAACTGAAGTGTAGGGAGGTTATGTCAATTATTGGTCAGTTAGTGGGGGGCCAGGACTCAAACTCAGCTCTGGTCACTCCTCACCTAGTGCTCTATGGTAAGCTGGTGGACGAGAGTCCACATGACTAACCAGGCATCCAGCCACCCAGGGACTGTGGGCAGAATACAGGGTTCACCAAGCTGATTCTAAATACACGTCAATGAGTGGGTTCAGCTGATACACAATTTGGCATCTATATTGCCTTGGCTTTCATGGAGCTTACAGACTAGTGGGGGAGGGAGAAGTGAATAAATATTTACACCAGACAATTATACAATTACGCTTGTGAAGGGCCACACTTTTGGGGATGTGGTTCAAGGTTATATCTTTTGTGTTTTGGTTTTTAAATTATTAATTTTATGTGTTTGGAGTAGACAAGCACTGAGCTTGGGGGGCTGAAAGGGTGTCATAGAGAATCTATGGAAGAGTTCTGGGTTAATCAGCGCTGTCAGCATTTTTTGTATTTGTAGACTTTCTGATACCACTAATGGCACATCACATGACAATTAGAGGATTTCTCTAATTAGCTGCTCTTCAGCTTGAATACAATTTTCAGAGAGCACTAAATCTACAACGTGTTTCCTCATTTATAAGAACCTTGAAAGATCTGAGAAACAATGACAGCAGGCATCTGTAGCGTGCCTTCCCTGTGCCACCCACTGCTCTGGGACCTTCTGATGTGTGATGACGTTTATCCTTCACACAAGTCCCATGACTGGTACTATTATTACCCCGTTTTACAGATGAGGAAACTGAGAAACAAAGAATGAAAGTAGCTTGCCTAAGGTTACTGGGATTCAAAGCTGGTGGACTGCCTCCAATCTGCTACAATTTCTGCCTAAAAGGAGACGTTATTTAAAATAATTTTTAAATGTCTGAAACAATTTGCAGCATAATTATAGATAGCAGATCCAATAACTAGAAAAAAGGAGCTCTGAATAAACACTTTCCAAGAGTATACAATAAAAGGCAAAATCAATTCTCACCATAAAATCTATTACAAGGATTTTACCACTGTCAACATTTTATTATTAGATATCAAAAAAATCATTACCACAACAACACAACATTCACAACAACATAAAAATGAACTCTGTTTCTTAAGGAAAATGCTATAAATATGCACAGGATAACATTTTTCTCTCCAACATGGCACTCAGCTAATAAATCACCAAGTCATACACATCAGTTTTTGTCTCTTTTCGTAGAACTTTACACGTGAAGACTTGGTAAGACCTGTAATCAGTTCAAGAAGAGAAACCTGTTAGAAGCCACCAGCAGAGTCTAAGACTTAATTAAAACTTTTGGATGACAGACGAAATCATAAAAAGGATAAAAGACAGGTTATAAATGAGGAGTAAATACTTGCAACATATCTGCTAAACAAAAAATGAATTGAAGTTATAAAGAACTCCTATAAACCAATGAGATAAACAACTCAGAAAAAAGCATAAATGATATATTCAAGAATTTCACAGGAAAGGAAATCTGAGTGGCCAATAAACATGGAAGGATGTAGAACCTCACTAGCAATTAGGGGAACACATTTTGAAACCACAATAAGCTACCTACTTTAGATGGGCAAAATTTTTGAGTTGGCCAATATCAGAAGGCTGGTTTAAGTGTAGGAAAAGAAAGGCTGTTATCACTACTGGTGGGATTATAAATGGTACAATTTGGAGGTGTTGTAGTAGTGCACAGTAAAAGGGAAAATGAGCAAATTCTGTGATCTTAGAGTTGTCTGTCCCAGAGAAACACTCACACAGGTACACTAGAGGTATGGTTACTGCAGTATTATTTGAAATAAAGTGGACATAACTTAAACATCCATCAGCAAGGAAACGGATAACTAAACTGTGGTATGTTCACAGGGTATCACAGTTAGGGATGCTAATCTAGATTTAAATGTAACAAAAATGCACAAAGCTCAAAAACCATAATAAGTGAAAAAAGCTGCTGGACAAGATATAGTGTGATATTGTTGATATAAATGTCAAAAACTCCACACAAAAAATACGTTATTTCCAAGAATTTACATATATATGTATATATATGTATACACATAAAGTTAGTTGATCCTTGAACAATATAGGGGTTAGGGATGCCAAACCCCAGAGTCAAAAATCCACATAGAACTTTTCACTCCCCCCAGACCTTAACTGCTAATAGCCTGCTGTTGACCAGAAGCCTTCTCAGTGACATAAATAGCCAATTAACACTTATTTTGTATGTTATGTGTATCATTATATGCATATGTCATATATACTGTATTCTTACAATAAAGAAAGCTATAGAAATGTTATTAAGAAGGTCATAAGGAAAATACATTTATAGTACTGTACTGTATTTATTTTTTAAAAATTGTGTATAAGTGGATCCATACAGTTTCCAGACTGTGTTGTTCAAGGCTCAACTGTGTACACACACACACACACACACACACACACACACGTGTGTATGTACACACATATGTATACTATATATGTATATATATGTAAGACTATATAAATTACTGGAAAGATATACACCAAGTTCAGATTAGTTTCACTTTTGGGGAGTAAGATAAGACGACTGTGGTTGGAGGGACATGTGAAGGGAGATTTAACTCAATAAGGTGTTTTTTATTTTTTCTAAAGGGAGAAACTCTTATTACTTATACAATTTAAAAAATACTATATACATTAAAAAAAAGACTGAATCAAATATGTCAGTAATTAACTCCAGATGGTGGATATATGTGTTCTCTCTTCTCCTTTTTTTTTTCTTTTTTTAAAGTTCAGGGGCACCTGGGTGGCTCAGTCGGTTAAGCGTCTGACCTCAGCTCAGGTCATGATCTTGCGGTTCGTGGGTTTGAGCCCCATGTTGGGTTCTGTGCTGACAGCTCAGGGCCTGGAGCCTGCTTCAGATTCTATGTCTCCCTCTCTCTCTGCCTCTCCCCTGCTCGTGCTCTGTCTCTGTCTTTCAAAAATAAATAAACATTAAAAAATAAATTTAAAAAGTTCATTTTCTCAATTTTCCAAAATAAAAAATATATCATTTAAACTCAATAGAAATGTAACTTGTAATCTGCAGTGCAACCTGCAGTGTCACACTCTACCTCTTGCCATTAGCTTTTCTTTATTTTTATCTTACAAACTTGGGCTCTTCAATCCGGGCAAATTAGGATCAGAACACTTTGATCTTCCATTTTTTTTCAACAAAAAGGAAAATAATGTGTTTGGTGTTTTTTTTTGTTTGTTTTGTTTTTTTTTTGTTTTTGTTTTTGTTTTTGTTTGCTTGTTTGAGAGAGTTTTAAGATCAGAGAGGCATATGTCTCACAAGTAATGGAAGACACTGTTTGGAAAACGAACTCATGGGTTGCAGCATCTTTTGGAATCCCACAAAGATGTTGCACCTTTGGATTTAGATAACAATTGCAACAAGTTGTTAAGTAGCTCTTTGTCATTCTTCCAGTCAAAACTAAGATGCACTATTGTATAGATGTTTACAGCTGAGCTGTCCAGTATAGTAATGACATGTTCTTATTTAAATTTAAGTTAATTAAAAGTAAATAAAATAAAAAATTCAGTTCCTCAGTAACACTGGCCACATTCCAAATGCTCAATAGCCACAGGTGGCTAGAGGGTACCATACTGGACCGCTATGGGTTCCAGAGACAAACTCCTTGGATCCTGGTCCTAACTCCACTACTTAGGAACTACCCAGCCATAAGAAAATTTCTTAATCTATATGTGCCTCTGGCCTCACCTATAAAATGAGGAAAATCCTAACACTCTGTTCACTGGATTGCTGTCAGGATTAAATGACTTAATGTATGTAGAGCTTATATTAACATAATAAACATCCTATAAATAAGAAGCTCTTATTACTATCTTTCAGCTGTCTGACTGATGGTATCACAATGCCACATGGGTCTCATTAGAGACCCAGAGCACCAGGACATGGCTGAGGAAGAAGCAATGTTCTAGTCAGCAGGAGAAGATCCTTGTTCACCTGTGGGCCTGATAGTCGGTGTAGCTCTGAATGCTTTCCTAACATTGGGTCATAGTTTGATAAAACTTTCTGCTGAAATTCAGAAAATTTTCATTCATTCATTCATTTGCTTAACAAACATTTATTTTTATTGAGTTCATGTTGTATGTCTGGCACTGTTTTAGGCACTGGGCTATATCAGTGAACGAAACAGATAAGGGTCCCTACCCTAGTAGAACTTATATTTCTTGTGGAGAACACAAGCAATAAGCATGATATAAGAAATTATATAGCATGATAGAAGGTAAAAAAAAAAAGTACTATGGAAGAAATAGAGGAACCACAGGAAATCTGAAGCTGGGGAGGGGTCAGGTTGCAATTTTTAAGGGGGGATGGTAGGGCTCACTGAGAAGATGCCATTTGAGCAACTGCCTGAAGGAGGTGAGAGAATGGGCACTGCAGATATTAGGAAAGAGCATGCCAGGCAGAGGTGCCAACCAGTGCAAGGGCCCTGAGGCAGGAGCACAGCAGAGGCTGGAGTGGAGTGAGAAGGAAAGGGGTAAAAGAGAGCTCAGAGAGATGGGTGATGAGGAGGGTGAGCAAGTGAGTGTGTAGAGGCCTGATTGGATTAGACCAAGATGGGATCTTCCAGATGGTTCTGAGCAGAGCAGTGACTTATGTTTTAAAGGCTCATGATGGCAACTGTATTGAGAATAGACCATAGGGGTGGAGGATGGAAGTGGAGACAAGGTGAACAGGTCACTGCAAAAATCTCTGCAGCAGGTGATGGTCTTTGGGCCATGGTCGAAGCAGTGGAGGTTGTGGGAAGAGGCCCGATTTTGGAGTTTGAAATTATTTCTGACAGATTACATGTGGCATGTGTGAGAGAGCAGTGAGAACCTGCTGCCGTCTGTATAAAACTTACGTGCTGTCTTTATTTGATCATTTGAATCACAAGCCCAAACCCAAGATTTGTATTTGTTACCATGAGGTAACTGCCAGGAGACAATGAGTGCAAACGACATGGGGGTAGGGTGGGGAGAAAAGTGCTTATTGTAGGCTCCTGCCTCCGAAAAAGAGGATAAACACAAATATGCAGACATTTCCTCACACTGAAAAACTGAAAGGATAAATCGTATTTTTATTTTTTATTTTTTATATTTATTTATTTATGTATTTATTTATTTATTTATTTATTTTAATGTTTATTTATTTTTGAGAGAGAGAGACAGAGAGACAGAGCATGAGTGGGGGAGGCGCAGAGAGAGAGGGAGACACAGAATCCGAAGCAGGCTGCAGGCTCTGAGCCATCACCACAGAGCCCGACACGGGGCTTGATCTCTCGAACTGTGAGATCATGACCTGAGCCAAAGTCGGACACTTAACCGACTGAGCTACCCAGGTGCCCCTAAATCGTATTTTTAAATGGTTATTTATAGGGAGAGAGGGGGAAGAGAGTACAAGGAAGCCAGACTTTGTAAATTTGATTTTGCAGCCATGTAAATATTTTTATAATTATAAAATAAAATTTTAAAATGAATTATTAAAAATATACAAAACAAGTAAGCTAACTACATATATAGCTGGTGGGTAAGTGACACAGGTAGGGACCATTCTAAGGGACTCTAAAACACAGTAATTTATGTCCCTGGTAGGATATACTCTAAAGACAGAGAGAGGGGGGAAAAAAAAAAAAGCTTGGCTGTTTTCATTAATCATATTGTTGATTGTAGTTTTTGTATAATTACTCTGAGGCTGATTGTGTGTAGTGTGGGATGTAGCAAATTAATAATTACTCTGGGTTATTCAGAACTAGGGATTTTTGGCAGGAGAGAAGGGAGTCACTTCATGGATATAAGATCCACAAAGTAAAAACTCTTGCCCTGAATTTGAATTGGATATATCAGAATGGAGTAATCATTTTATTTTAAAAATTTTTAAATGTTTATTTATTTTTGAGACAGGGAGAGACAGAGCATGAATGGGGAGAGGGTTGAGAGAGGGAGACACAGAATCTGAAGCAGGCTCCAGGCTCCGAGCTGTCAGCACAGAGTCCAACGTGGGGCTCAAACTCACGGACTGTGAGATCATGACCTAAGCCAAAGTCGGACACTTAACTGACTGAGCCGCCCAGGTGCCCCATTATTTTTACAAACCCCACACATTTTCTGCCTTTGTCCACTCTAAACAGGAACCAGCCCAGAAGCAACGAGCTTCTATCCAGAAGCTTCTATCCACTTACTATCCAGATTTTGTGATATCCAAACAACATTCCCCTCTGAAAGGAACCCAAGAGAAATGGCTGCTTCCAGATCTGGGGCAGGATATGTACAAGATAAGCCTGGAACATACTGGAAAGCAAAGAAGCTATCAAAGAGAATTAGGGCCATGTCAAGAGAACTCCAGAGCCAACTTGACTAGGTTTCCATTGGACAAAGACAGAACAATTTAAATATCAATAAATAAAATAACTTTGACACACGAAACATATTTAACATATAAGCTCTTACTAATATTAACAATAAAACAATAGTAACCAACACAAACGTTCATTGGTTACCTTTGGAAGATGCAAGAGAAATAACTCATGATTTTGACAACCAGTATGTAAAGGGAAGAAGAAACGCACTTATCCTACCTCTCCTGTATGAACTATGCCCCAAGGCAGCCAAATGTGTGAAGAGAGGGATTTTCTCTTTGGAGAACATTTCAGTTAATAAATAAGGCAATAATAGAATTATAATGTTGCCATTTTTGTAGTTCTAGTGAATGAATGGACATAAGCAATAACTGTCGATGGCTGTTAACATCGCAAAAACAGAGATTATAAGACATTTCGAACTTCCTGATGCAGATATAAAACAACACCTAGGAAATGGTCTTGCTGCCCAACCCCTCCCAAAGGCAACAGCAACATCACTCCTGTATCTGATAAAGTCAATTCACAAAAATAGAGGAGACAGACAATATGGACAACGTCATCGGGATGCAATCAGGGGAATCCTAACACTATTGAACAAACATCCAGGTTTCTTCAGCAACAATGCAAAAGCCACCAAACTGAAACATAACAAAAGGGATGATGGGGATTAAAGAGACATAGCAAATGCATTCAGTGCCTGGGTCAACTTAGATTCCGATTCAAATAAACCAATGGTAGTAAGAAATAAAACGGGGTGGTGGGGCGCGTGGCTCAATAGGTTAAGCATCTGACTGTTGATTTTGGCTCAGGTCATGATCTCAAAGTTCATGAGTTTGAGCTCTCCAACAGCCTGACAGTATGGACCCTGCTTGGGAGTCTCTCCTTCTTTCTCTGCCATTCCCCCATTCTCTCTCTCCCTCTCTCTCAAAATAAATAAATGAAAGAAAGAAAGAAAGAAAGAAAGAAAGAAAGAAAGAAAGAAAGAAAGAAAGAAAGAGAAAGAAAGAAAAGGAAAGAAAAGAAAAGGAGAGAAAAACCACCTACTTAAAAAAAGACAATCAGGAAAATGTAAACACTAAATGTATATCTGAGGATGTAATGACATTAATTTTTTTGTTGTATTCTTTTCCTCTTAACTTTTTTAGGAGTGATAATGTTTTAGAGACCCAGGCTAGAATAATTTCGAGAGGAAATTATAAAATGTCTGGGTTTACTTCAAACTAATCCATGTGTGTAGGGGTGGGAAGTGGGGAGGATGTAGGGGATGGAGATAGAAGGGAGTAAAAATGAGACTGGGGTAAGAGTTAAAATGTATTCAACTTGGGTGATCAGCATGTGAGTATTTTTCCTTGTAATTTTCTTTCTGCTGTTGTAGCTGCTTCCTCTGATTAGAGGCTACGGCCTCCTGGAATCCTCCCACCTTCTCTTCCCCACATCCAATCTGTCAGCAGGTCCCAAAAACCCTACACTGGGAGTATATCCGAGACCTTCTTCATTCCATTCCCCAGCTACTGCCTTACTTTCCACCACCACCACCTCTCGGCTGGTCCATCTCAGCTGTCTCTAAGCCAACTTCATGCTCCATTGTACAAAGCAAGTGTAGAGAGAGTGACTGTTTCCATGTTTGGCTGGGGCTTCACCGCAGGGTTGACAAATGTGGAATTTAATGGTGAGGAGAAGTTTGCCAGACAAGATGGGGGAGGACATTCCAGGCCACTGGAACAGCAGGTGCAAAAGGGCAAGGGTGTCCATCAGCCCCATCAGTGACTGCAGACAAGAAGCAAGGAGGCATAAACCTGGGGATGAGGGATGACAAGCGCTGAGTGACAAAAGGCCTTGAATGCCAGGTTACGTTTTCCTGTTAACCCAAGGGTGACAGCCAGTCACAGAGACATTCTCTACAGGAAGTGACATGTAAGATTTGCACGTTCGAGAGAGAACTCTGGGGGCAATGCAGAGGAAGATGGGCCGGAGGGCCGGAATCTTGCAGCTGAGAGGCCAGGGAAGAGGCTACTGTAACCTTCCAGGCTGAGAGAAAATAGGACTACAGAGTGGAGTGGGAAGGTGTGCGAGGCATGTGCCAGACAAATCAGGAGATTGAGTGTGAGCAAGGAGCCTAGGTCACACACTCAGAAAGAGGACTGGGGCTTTCTGGGGACAGGGGTGGAGGTACAACGAGTTAAACCCTGCATACCTCAGTTCTGAATTGCACATGCAATTAGTGCACATCTTGGCTGGTGGGAAACCAGGCTGATGGATCCAGCAGCCAGTTGGATATTGGAGGCAGGCTGAGTAAGAGGATCTGCATGACAAAGGTTCACTATTATACACGACGTGGAGCCCGAAAGAAAAGAATGAAAAGAAGACGATTTTTATCAAACTCCACAGTAACATAGTAACAGCAAAAAAGCCATTATAGGTAGTAAATGTGGAAGTCTCCGAATAATTTTCCCAGGAAGCAGCCCAGACTGGCTTTCAACAATCTTTCACCTTCCTTCCTTCTTTTCTTACTGTTTCTTCTTTCTGTTTCCTCCTTTCTTTCCTTCCTTTTTTCTTTTTTAAATAAATATTTATGATGAGTTTATAATATGCTAGATGTAGTGTTGGGTTGCAATGATGAATAAACACGGACAGGGTAGCTGGCCGCACGGACTTTATGGTCTAGTGGAGAAGACAGACATTAAGCAAAGGCTCACACAAATAACTGTTTAATTACCAACTGTGGTAACTCCTAAGGAGAGACACATGGCAAAGTGATCCACATCCAAGGGGCCACAGTTAAGTCTTCACTCTGGACATGTCAATTTCACTGAGCTCTGAATGACGAAGAGATTTTACTGGGTGAAGGGGACTGGAGCAGCCTTCCAAGCAGAGGCTCAGTATGTGCAAAGGCTCACGGGCAGGGGAGAGCATGGAGGGATGGAAATGCCAGTTGGGACTGGAGGTCAGAGATAAGGGAGAGCGTGAGTGAGGTGAGGCTGGAGAGGCAGGTGGGGGCAGGCTGTGGTGAAGAGTGTGGTTCCTTTTGAGTGGCAAATAGGAAGCTATTGAAGAATTTTAAGTAGGGAGGGGTATGAGCATTTTTAAAATACGACTCTTTCTGCCCCGTGGAGAACTGATGAAAGGGCTTCAGAACAGATGAGTGGTAGCCAGCTGAAGACGACTGTAATGATCTAGAAGCACAATAACGGTGGCTGGATAGAGATGTGGTCATGAAGATATAAAGAAATGGATGGATTTCAGAGATGCTTTTAGGATGTAAAATCTCAGGTTTTATAGGTGGTGAATAGGCTATGGGTGATGAAGGAGACAGCCACCCATGTGGGCATTCATATTCACCCTGCATGGGTATTTTACCATGGTTGTAAATAAATGAGAGGTTAAGGATCTTGTAAGAGGGCTATGGAAGGGAAGGGTCAAGGAAGTCATTGTTTGTGTCAGCCTAGAATAACTTTCTTGTCCTCTAGGAACTTAGAATCTGCTAAGATGAGCCCAGCACCTAAGCACCAGCCCATTTATAGTGCTTGGGATCAGATCAGTAGGTAGGAGAAGCAATAAAAGATACTGACTCCACATGACCTAGAAGTCCAAAGAAGAGAAGGGCCTCCTGTAGAATGAGGCTCAGGAGCAGCTTTCAAAATCCTTTAACACTTCCCTACAATTCATGTGTGAACTCTGTGTTCAGTGTAATACTGAAAACATGTAATTCTTGCAGTTGTAGCACATATAAACCATATGCATTGCAAATCTCTTTTTAACAAAAGCATACAGATCCAGCTGTTGGCAAGCAAATGCTCTTGGCATTTGATTCCTACAAATGCCAAAAATCATACCTAGAAATGTAAAATATTCATTATTGGTAGAGTCCTTCACCCAAACTTCTTTTGAAAATAATGAAGCAAATCCCTATTTTGGTAGGAATGTGGCAAATCAGAAAGGTACAATTATCACTTAAAATAAGTAAATGGTTGGAAGGAGATCAGGAACCCCACACAAGTGGCTGCCATGGACACAACTCAGGTTTGGAGCTTTGCAAGTGGGTTTTGTTCTCATAAAGTATGATGCAGTGTGATGTGTGCACAGGAAACACTGTTTCAAGATCCCATCCTCAACAACCCATGGAGACATAGCTTGTAATATTGTGGTTATGAAATAGTCTTCCTTTTTCTTCCATATTGTCAATGTTGGTAGGGGGCGGGAGGGGACAAGGGATGGAGAAGGAAGTGAACACAGACAGAGGGTGACTTCTGCTCTTTGCTCTGTGTATTTCTCTACCATCTGCATTTTAAAAATAAGAATTCAGGGGGTCCCTGGCTGGCTCAGCTGGTTAAGCATCTGACTTTGATTTTGGCTCAGGTCATGATCTCAAGGTTCATGGGATTGAGCCTGGAGTCAGTGCAGAGACCATTTGGGATTCGCATTTTCTGCCCCTCCCCCCACTCATGTGTGCCTGTGCGCTCTCTCTCTCTCAAATAAAAAAGCTTTAAAAATAGAATTCACTTAATGTAGTTTTTTAAAAGTAAAAAATGAATATTCTTCTGTTACCTATATATCTCATGATGTACCTCAATTCCCCTTGCTGAGGTTTCCAAGAGTATGAAAAACCATTGATTTCCATATTCTGCAAAGGAACCTATAATATACTTGAAAACAATGATGACAGTTTCCCCACCGTGTTCTTTTCCAGAGTAAATAGCCAACAACTGGTTGTTTTTGCACAAGTTACCATATGCTTTGAAAGGATTGGGGGTTATGTTGCAAGAATTCTTGCAGGGGCTTACTACTGCTGGTAATGCCAGGGGCTCATTTTAATGACAATTCTTTAGAGGACTAGCTATTAATGAGGCAGAAGCAGAGATGAACAGCAGGGAATCTCATGTGCTGGGAAAATATATACATAGTATATCTGTATGAAAATCTGGAAAGGGAGAATCTTGATCTGTGTGTGTGGGTCACATGTCCCACTCTTTTTCCCCAAGTCTGTGAAGGAAAAAAAAAAAAACGCACAACAAAACGGACTCATTGGCATATCTGCTAACCTTTAATGGTACAGATTGTTGAACCATACAATAGAGCATTCTAAACAACAAGGGGAAAACAGAATCTTGTTAAGCTCAATATGAGAAGGACACTTTTAAGATCATCTATCTTGTAGACTGGGGTACTAAAAATGCAAAGTGACATCCCCAAAGGAGATATTGAATAAAACGAAAAGAAAAATGTTGGTGACATATTGATTAAACCTCGTGTGCCGCATATCTCCTATTTGTTCCTCCAAACCCACTTCTGTCCTTCTCCAACATGCACTGTGTTCCACCAGACTGACAAGTGTAACAGCCCAAATGGGCTCTCCATGCTCTGGCATCCAACTGGGGCCAATGGGAGCCTCAGCAGGTGTTCATAGGAAAGGAAGGGGAAGAGTCAGGACCATTTACAACTCTTGTTCTCTCCCTGAGGGGTTGCCCAGGGCTGGCTGTGTCTCTTTTGGATGGGGTAGGCTCCCATCAGGTGACGCTATCTCTCACTCTCTCAGTCTCTCTCTCCATCCTTCTCTCTCATCTAGTCACTACTCCTTCCCCTTGCCTCTTTAGGCCTAGGATGGTAATGGCTCTTGTTATTAGTTCTAGAATACTGCACTGTCCCTTGTGGCTTCCCTATACCTTGCCCATCCTTTGTAAATACCCCCTTTACTCAATTTTCCTCTAATCACCCATCTTGAGCATGCCGTTTTTTTTGTTTGTTTGTTTGTTTTTCCTGCTAAGACTCAGACTATGCTGTCAAAGGAAGCTCTTAACCAGGTCCTTGGTGTCCTAAAAGAAAGTTCTAGTAGACACTTGTCATTCTTTTTCTACTTTCCTTCAGCCCACCCCCCTTCCTGGCATCTGAGCTGTCTGGGGATTTCTCTACCTCATGGCTCTTGATGGGTGACGGAAACCAACAACCCCATGGAAACCACAGGCTTATTCTCCCAGCTTCCCTTGCCGCTAGGCTCAGATATGTGATCCAGGCTCAAGCAGATTGACTCCTGACATGACATGGGACAAACAGGGGCTGCAGAGAATCCATTTTTTGCTGGAGCAACAGCAGAACTGGGAGCTGCATTAATCTCCAGATGGAGCAGCTGAGTCTAGTGTCAGACTTCGGGTGCGGGTCGTGTGTCCGGTGGAACCTGCACCCAGCAGCAGCGGCCACGTGGTTCCCTGCAGAGATTTTATGTACTGCTCTGCTACTGGGGTCCCAAGTATCTGTCTCTATGGACCTTCCAGAAAGCCTGTGAGTACCCCAACAGCCTTCAATTCATTCCTTTCTTGCCTGAATGAGTCCGAGTTGTTTATATTGCTTGAAACTAAGAACTCTGACTGATCTAAAAAGCTGAATCTTTTGGACCTAAAGTTAAAAATAAATCCATGTTTGAACATTTACTCTGTTTCAATTTCTATGCTAGGTGTTGCCCAGCTAATTAAGATTGTCAATCAACACGATAAACACTCTAATGAAAGCGTAACTTTTGGGGTACAGAGGCAGAAGTGATTAATGCTGCCTGGGAAGGTTTTGGAAATTTTCAGAAAAGTAGTGAACTGGGCAGGTAAGGAATGGTGATGTGAAATTGTTTGGTGTGTCCAAAGAATGAAGGTGAGGTCAGAGTAACTGGTGTGAAGCAGAGAAAAGGGTCACTGGAGACGATGCTGGAACATGAACTAAGGACCAGCTGCAAACTGTCTGAACTTTACTCTCGAGGTAAGTAGGAGAAGCCATGCCAGGGACTCTGGAAGACGGGTTGAAGAGGAGAAAGAATAAAAGCAGGAAACCCACTTGGTCTCACAAAGGGCTATGACCACAGTAGAGGGATTGGGATTGAGAAAGAAGGCAGAGGCTTGAGAAACATTTAAAGAGATACAAGTAGGGGCTGCTTTCCTGCTGGGTGTAGAGAGGCAAGGAGGATCCCAAGCTGGTCTCAAAGTAGTAGTGTGAAGGAGCAGGTGGGGAGCAAAGTTTCCTACTAATATAGGAAACTCATCAAGTAGTACAGGTTTGGCGTGGAGGGAGGAGGAAGTGGCATGCCCAGATCTTCTCTTATGTTAAGGATGTACTAATACATGCATTTTTATATGCTGGGATCCTGCATCTAATCACTGCTCCAGACAAAGAAAGGATGGAGTTGCTTCCAAATTGGTTGCTATCATTTGATTTCCCTGTTATTCCTGGGGCTGTTCTATTTGCTACAGGTATACCATAGTCTTAAATTGCATGATCATCTGGGATGTTCTAGGTTGGTAGTTAGGAAAATATAATTCTTTAAAAATTTTTTTTAAGCTTTATTTATTTTTGAAAGAGAGAGAGAGAGACAGGAGCAGAGAGAGGGAGACACAGAGTGAGTGGGAGAGGAGCAGAGAGAGGGAGACACAGAATCTGAAGCAGACTCCAGGCTCTGAGCCGTCAGCACAGAGCCTGACGCGGGGCTCGAACTCACAAACCGCGAGATCATGACTTGAGCCAAAGTCAGACGCCCAACTGAGTGAGCCACCCAGGTGCCCCAGGAATATATAATTCTTTAGAAGGACTATACGTAAGCTGTTTAAATTCCATCCGCACTAGCCTCTTTCTCACTTTAGGGTACAAGCATGACCTAGATCCACTATCTAGTCCACTGCCAGACCCACACTAGAACCCTTAGGAGGTCACTGGACCACAGGATCAACAAACACTAGCCCTCTCCCTGGCCCATCTGCTGTTGACCTTCTCTGTTCCATTTCTAACCCTGATTCCTCCTGCCAACTGCAATTCTGAGAGCTGACAATGGCAAGCTTGGCTTCCTGATACATCCTTTTTAAGTAAACTTATCAACTTTAAGAACATATTTGACTCTTTCCCTGTGATACTAAGCCTCATTCCTGATAATATTTTACCTTTGTTGTGAATAGTAAAGTTCTTCTAGTTGGTTTATTGTTAAGAAGTACATAGACATGGGGTCTGATGGATGACATCTTTAGCCTTGGATTATAAAAAGGGGCTACCACTGTGCACTTGGCTAAAGTAAACACATTTTACCAGTGAATGGCTTTCATTTATCAAATTCTCAGCCAGCACAAAAAGCTAAGCTATGTAATAAGTACTATCCTACAACACTACTCATTTCTGAAGGCACAAAATGATGACTAGAAGCTTTAGAGATGTTTTCTAGAAACCAAATATAAGGACAGCTTTGTTACCGTGTACCTACAGAAGCAGAAAATGCATAGCCCTTTATTCATTTTTGCTCCCTTCCTGAACAGTCATCTCTAAGTTGGTATTATTCTCTACTAGACCATGACCTCTTTGAGGACAGAATCAGGTTCTAATCCATATATAAATCCACACCATCAGGCATAATGAATGTTACATGATTGGGGCCAAATAAATGTTGGCTGAATTAATCAACAATACGTGATGAGAGAACTCACATTAGGAGGGGAGAGATCCTCTCAGCCATAATAACGGGTCAAGTGAGATTGCTTTGCCACTGGCAGCACTAAAGGCAGAGTCAGTGACTATTATCATGTATATGGAAATTCCAAAAGAATGGATAAACTAGACTCATGGATAAGAAAGTAGTCATCACACCCACAGTGTCCTGGAGATTTTTTTAAAGTCATAACCATGCTACATAAGCAATATATTATGAAGGCTGAGCATGTGAATAAAACTTAGTATTGTCATAAATTTTACGACAAAGTTGATCAGACACATATTTAATGACATGCATAATTATTTATGCAGCACTGTAATCAGACATTAATAATAAGCAGTCCACACCAATGATTCTAAGAGTCTTTACTCGTGTTCAACCAAACCAACTACTTGGCATTCCCCCTCCCCACCCCCTACCCCCGCTTCTTAGGTGTTAATCCTCTGTACCTACTATAACTATCAGTGGTGAAGGGCTTCTGAGATATGAATAATTTAATTCTAAGTGCAGAGATACTGAAACCCTTACTAAAGACCGTCACAAGCAGGTAAGGCTCTCTGCACTCCTACCACCTAAAACGCCTGAAGGAGAAGCATATGGATGCTCTGCCCACAGCTACACTTCAGTGCATTCCCACTCTAATGGCTGGATCTCTGCCCTTATGAAACAAAGAAACTAAAGAAAGCCTCTATGACCCAAAGTGGTACACTGGAATTTGGGAAATAACAACCCCCACCCATAGGCTGTCACCAGTAACTAAAGGGAATTTGTGATAAGATCCTTACCCCTTATCCCTCAGGGCAAGGGGTAGTAATGCTGACGTGCTCCCACCGTTACCCAATGGGCTGCCCACAGCCCCAGATGACTTATGAATGCCCCCTTTGATGGTATTCCTTTCCTTGATTCACTTTTCTATTCTCTCACCAATGCTTCATGGAATCACCATGCATACATGCCAGTTGCACCTGAATCCTTGTCTCCAGATCTGCTTCTGGGGGACCACAAAGTAAGATAGCGCTCCAGTGATGGGGTTGCAAGCCAGATGTATTCCCTTCCTCTAAGGGCTTTCCTACTCTACACAAACACACACACACACACACACACACACACACACACACACACACACAGATGCAACCAATCACTTCCAGGCTTCCTGGATACCAGCCATCTGCAGGTAGCAGAAGAGCTGTGCTATAAGCCTGTGCTTTTCCTGAGGGCAGCTCTCACCATGACATGGGCCCCAGGAAGATAAAAGAATGTATGATCATTTCAAGGATGGAGGATGTTCCCTGGATTCCTGAAAGTGGGAAGCCGGTGGAAGGCAAGAGTCCATCTAGCTCAAGCAGAGAGGAGAAAAGAGAGAGAGCATGAGCTGGCAGTCTCATGGCTTAGAAAAAGCTGCCTCGGGTGCTGATCTGCAACAATTATGCAGTCCACATACCTCTCGGTAATAGGTCTACGGTGGTCCTGATGACTAGACCGACTCCCAGCTCATTCTTCTCAGAGACAGTCCAGAGTCTTTCATTCTGCAGTTAAAGAGTTGGCACAAATAGCCTTGATGAAGTCATGAAAGTACATTTATGCTAAAGTGTAAATGACTCATAGCTTCTTTTCTATTATATGGTGGGGAGGTGCTATGAACATAAGGACACTAATGAACTAAAAGGGGAAGGGATGTCCCTGCCAAATAAACACCAGAGAAAGGGCAAGGTGGTGGTGACCAAGACAGCACCACTATGTACAGAATTTAGCATGGGACTTGGTACTTATACTGGCCACTAATGTACAGTATGATATGGATGTTTAAAGCATTGAAAATAAACCACTTGCTGCAATGTCCTGAGTTGAGAGGGCTAAAATCAGATCATAAAAGGGCTTACCCCTTTTTTTTATTAAAAGTTGTTTAGTTGTTAAGCTGGCTGCCATGAGGCCTAACATTTAGTTCCAATTATTAGATAAGTATCTGTTTTGAATGGTATTTGAATTACCAGGTTCTACATTGTTCTGGTTGGTAAAGTCTCCTTTGTATTTTGTAAAGAGGCGAAAATTGGTATACTGATTTATAGAACAGATATGCCATTTTTCAAAGTATATTAAGACCATGGTTCACTATAACACGGTGCTTGTTGGAATAAACCTACCAAGAATAAACTGGTTTCTATTTGGGGAGGAAACACTAAGTGGAAGAGATAGGACTTTGTTTTAGGTATTTTCCATTATCAGGTCATTCTGGTTTAAATGTCCTAGTTTAAACTGATGCCATTTTCTTTCCCTCTACTTTGCTGAATAAATGGCTGAGGACATTTTTAATTTACAGAGTTGGTTAACAAAATAAAATCTAATTTGGCAGCCAAAATCATATTAAGATTTATACGCTAAGAATTTGTAAAATGTATACACTAAATACACGTATGTGACTACATTAACTTTTCTTCAAGTATGCTCACCTATGGTCTTCTCTGAGGCACAGTCTATCATGCTGAGGTCCTAACATAATATGAAAATAAGATGCATTTGGGAAAGCAAAACAAGAGTAAAACAAAAACATACCTTAAGCAAAATCTTACACATCTCCAACTCATTATTAACCAGGTTTTAAGTTTTAATAAGTTCATTACGTTAAAAGTTTAGATGTCTGGGTGGTTCTACCCCAAAACATGATCTCTGAGGGATTTCCATGTCTGTGTACTAGAGTGATCACGTGACACTTTCCCAACTCACTAATCTGAACATACAACATGAAGAAAGGTCATATTCTATCTTGTTTGAAACATCTGGGAAAATGAGCCTGGTATTTATAAGATGAAGCTCTCTGGTTGGGGTCATTGACATGTCAAGCCAATCAGCTTGCAAATGTAAAAAGAACACTGGTAGGTGCAAAGGTGGAAAGGGAAAGGGGGGCAACAGAATAAAGGATTTCTTGTTAACTGATGAGAAAGGAACATATATATCTCAATGAAATGCGATTTTTTATTTTTTCTGGATTTTCCAAAGATTAAAAAATTTTATTTTATTTTTTCAATGATATTTTTTTACTTATTTTTAAATATAATTTATTGTCAAATTGGTTTCCATACAACAGCCAGTGCTCATCCCAACAAGTGCCCTCCTCCCTGCCCATCACCCATTTTCCCCTTTCCCCCATCCCCCATCTACCCTTAGTTTGTTCTCAGTCCTTAAAAGTCTCTTATGGTTTGCCTCCCTCCCTCTCTGTAACTTTTTCCCCCCCTTCCCCTCCCCCATGGTCTTCTGTTAAGTTTTTCAAGATCCACACTGAATGTAAATGGACTAAATGCTCCAATCAAAAGACATAGGGTATCAGAACGGATAAAAAAAACAAGACCCATCTATCTGCTGTCTACAAGAGACTCATTTCAGATCTGAGGACACTTTCAGATCTTTTAAATTGGAAACTTAAATCCTTGAAATGACAAGGAAACATAAATAATTTACAAATAAACTCACTAGGTCATCAAATGCTGTTCAGTCCCCAATTGGTAAGAGCAGTGAGTACAATCTACACATTTAAGCCCACTGGATCACTTTGTACAGTGTCAATTTACTTTCAGTAAAGGTGTCAATATCAGTTTTTTAAAAGGACATGTTGGTAAACTGTACATATCTATTTGTAGGTGCCATGATGTAACCTGGTGCACAGTAAACATTCTTCCTGTGGTTAAAAAACTTGGATGGTAGAAAAATTAGAAAAATACATGACCTACTGTTAGGTGGTGACCAAGCTTAAGGCATGTCCACTGAAAGGTTAAAACCTGGATAATAAAAAGTAGTTGCAGTACCAGTAACATTTCCCAAAATGTCAGATCGCAGAAGTATCACTTACATAATTGCTTGTAGTTTATTCCTTTGCTTTTCTCTTTTCTCTCTGCATCTTTGTAACAATTTTTTAAAATTGGAAATATAATTGTTGTCATGTGAACAGCTGTAGAAATGATTAAAAGGTATGGAAAAACCTAACATGAATGCCAATAATCTGTTTCTAACAGTAATATATGTGGAACACTGTTTAGGAACAAAAGAGGAAAAAGAAGCACGAAGGGAGAAAGGTTTATCATCTTTGAAAACGTAAAAACTAAACTTCATCGCTTAATAGGAAAAAAAAGGTTTCATATTTAAAGTCAAGGAGAGCTAACTCCTAGCTGGAAACACTACCCCGCATCACTGGGGTCAGCAGCAGTGCTTGCTGTGGGGCAATGTTGCAGGACAAAGTGGACAGGACTTTGGAGCTAGGGGACAGAGAATAATCCACCTCTGCCAGATGAATGATGTTGGGCAAATCAGTTAGTCTCTGCCAGACTACATTTTGTCACCCAAAAATTAGATATAACTACCCAAGAGCCTCATGTGGAGGTGAACACGTATTTCTCTGTGAAATGTTTGTTGCTGTTTAAATAGATAGCACTGTGCAAATGTAGGCTACTGTTTCGTATTGCCAATTGTCAAATATGCTACTTAATTCTATCCAGCTATACAAACTAGCATAGCCTCCCAATGGTCTTTTCAATAGTTAAAGATTTATGAATAAAATGATTTTCCTAATAGGATTAACCTGAAGCTTTTCTTAAACATGTAACCTTGAGCCCACCCTACAAAATAATGCTTTGACTATAGCAATGTACATAAAGACTATCCTAGTTTCTAAGATGTCAAACATCGTTCACAAAAGAGAACTACTCTTGAAAGAGATATATCTGTTTTAGCAGGAAAAGATTTCTAGTTCTAATTATGAGTGATTTATTGATGAATGCAAACCATAGCGTAAGAGGCATTCCTACGAGCGTCCTCATGTGTGGTTTGCAAGGTTAAGGAAGAGGAGAAATGACTTGATGGTACCAATGGACCTTATATCTATTTAAATATTGTTAAAGGAAAATTATCTTTTAGGCACTTAAGAAAACTACATTGGGGTGCCTGGGTGGCTCAGTCGGTTGAGCGTCTCACTCTGGCTCAGGTCATGATCTCACAGACTGTGAATTCGAGCCCCGCGTTGGGCTCTGAGCTGTCTGTGCTGACAGCTCAGAGCCTGGAGCCTGCTTGGGATTGTGTGTCTCCCTCTCTCTCTCTGCCCCTTCCCCACTTGCACTCTGTCTCTCTCTCTCTCAAAAGTAAACAAACATTAAAAAAATTTTTTTAAAGAGAAAAAAAAAAGAAAACTGATTAAAATAAGTCTGAGAATGGGAAAACACCAAAACTGTAAAGAAGGTAAAAATAACCATAATCTTAACCAAAGATAATAATAAACCAACATGTTGACATACCAGTCACCCTCTATAAATACATCTTCTAAAAATGCACCCTATAAATATACTTTTGCACCTGCTTTCTTCCCATTGAGTATCAAATATACTTTTTTTTTGAGAGAGAGCGAGAGAGAGCGAGACAGGGAGCGCACAAACAGGGGAGGGACAAAGAGAGAGAGGGAGACACAGAATCTGAAGCAGGCTCCAGGCTCTGAGCTGTCAGTGCAGAGCCCAAGGCAGGGCTTGAACCCATGAGCCGCAAGATCAAGGCCTGAGCCACAGTTGGATGCTGAACCAACTGAGCCACCCAGGTGCACCTCAAATAGACTTTTTAAGAGCAATTGTTTGGAAATTGTCAAGTACCTGAAGAAATATGTTGCAATTGACATAATTCAGTGGCCAATGGAAATATCATGGCAAGTTCCCAACTGGTCTCATCTCACTGAATAGAAACAAATGTCCTCATTTCAAACAAGTGGGAATAACCGAACTGATTTAGGACTCTACTTCTCTTCTAGTTAAAAAATGTAGTTCCATGCAGCAACAATATTATGGGGAACAAAAGAAAAAAAATAACTGTCTAAATTTGCACTAGGGTCATTTCTTCAGACGACCAAAGACCATCTTTTTCCCAGCTCCGTGCTTCAGGCTTAAACTGGATCTCTCAGAAGCAACAACAGAATTTTTGCCAAGTGACTAGGATATAAACACCCTTTTGGTTGCACAGTGAGACATATGCTCTAAAGAAATGTGGTTCAAAATAGGCAAGTGGGTTTCTCTAGAATGAACGAGAGCCCTTGTAAGCAGCTTTGTCTTCAGAGCCTCATGTCTGCACTCGCTTGGTAACTGTTGTCTCCACAGGTAACGGCGGCACACTGTTTTCATGATTCCTTACACTAATGAACTGCTATAAATTTGTTTTCGATATTCCAGAGAGCCCTAACTTCAGCCTTTAGGCAATGCTGAGGATGCACCCTATACTCTAGTCTCACCTTTTGCAAGGTGTACTCTCAGCACTGTGGGCGATTTCCATGGGAGGATATTCTATTTAAAGAACTACTGTCCCAGCATAATACACAAAATCATTTATGAAGGTGCAAGAGACATGGAAATCTCTCAATTATGTTTACACAAGCACAATGTCAGGGCCTCCCTTCCCTGTTCCCTAAGGGGCTGGGGAGAAGAGTACTCAGTTGTGAGCAGAGAAAGACATGCAGGAAGTGTTCATGTGGTCACAGAGTGGGAAGATAGAAACTTCTCCAAAAAGCTGCACACATACACTTCCTGAGCCCAAGAGTGTGCTGGAAGGTCAGACAGGCATTTTCAGAAAGGAGGGAGGCAGGCCAAAGCAGAGAATGGTCTTAGGCTCCCTATTTTTGACCTCAAACACACATCAAATTCTTCTCTTGGCATGTTTTAAAATGGAGTACCTTTAAAACAAGTAATATTTAAATGGTGCATTAAATTTTATTTTTAAAACCTTCCATAGGCTAAAAATAAGCAAACCACTCTCAATTGACAAAAATGTGCCAATGCAACATAAGTACCTTCACCTTACAATTACAATCAGATTCATAGCTTTTGATGTCCCTTGAATTTAAAAATGGAAATGACAACATAAATTTATAATGTTAATGATTTTCCAATTTAAATTCCAAGATAGAAATGAAAAAAATTTTAATGTCATTCAAAAAAATACCCACCGGTCAGAGTGGCTAAAATGAACAAATCAGGAAACAACAGATGCTGGTGAGGATGTGGAGAAACGGGAACCCTCTTGCACTGTTGGTGGGAATGCAAACTGGTGCAGCTTCTCTGGAAAACAGTGTGGAGGTTCCACAAAAAATTAAAAATAGAACTACCCTTCAACCCAGCAATAGCACTGCTAGGAATTTATCCAAGAGATACAGGAGTGCTGATTCATAGAGGCACATGTACCCCAATGTTTATAGCAATAGCGAAATTATGGGAAGAGCCTAAATGTCCATCAACTGATGAATGGATAAAGAAGATGTAGTTTATATATACAATGGAATACTACTTGGCAATGAGAAAGAATGAAATCCTGCCATTTGCAGCAATGTGGATGGAACTGGAAGGTATTATGCTAAGTGAAATAAGTCAGTCAGAGAAAGACAAATATCCTATGACCACTCATATGTGGATCTTGGGAAGCTGAACAGAAGACCATGGGGGAGGGGAAGGGGAAAAACTGGTTACAAACATAGAGGGAGGGAGGCAAACCATAAGAGACTTTTAAATACAGAGAACAAACTGAGGGTGGATGGGGGGTGGGGGAGAGGGGAAAGTGGGTGATGGGCATTGAGGAGGGCACCTGTTAGGATGAGCACTGGATGTTGTATGGAAACCAATTTGACAATAAATTATATTCAGAAAAATATACCCAACTCCTGAGTTGGCAGTTAATATCTTTTTAACAGTATTTTACACACGCACTCACACACACACACAGACACACAGACACACAGACACACACACACACACACACACACACACACACACACCCTGTAGTCTCATAACTGTGCACCAATAAGATGGGGACAATTTAGTTTTACTATTATAATGGTAAAATTCATAATGAGAACATGTTTGCCACAAAATCAAATCTCTTCCCAGATATCTTCCATAGAGGGCCAGAAGTCTTCCCAGTTTTTTCACTCATGTATACCTGATCCCCACAACAAATACCTGTCACATAGTGGGTGGTTAATGCACATTAGTTGAGTGAATAAATAAATACAGAAAATAGAAATACAGTGCATGATGTGTTTGTGAAGCTGTGTGTATATTGTTATCGGGGTATATAAATAGCCTTGTTTTAAATTTGGGCATAACGGGGGCACCTGGGTGGCTCAGTTGGTTGAACGCCCGACTTCAGCTCAGGTCATGATCTCACAGTTCATGAGTTCGAGCCCCGCATCAGACTTGCTATTAGCAGCTCAGAGCCCAGTTCGGATCCTCTGTCCCCCTCTCTCTGCCCCTCCGCAGCTCATTCTCTCTCACTCTCTATTTCTCAAAAATGAATAATAAATTTGGGCATGAGGACATCTGATGGAATACATTTACCAAAATCAAAGACATTATTGCCTGAACTTCTGTGCAGCAACAGAAGAAAAACCACTGGCAAATGGCCAGGTAGGTGCCTGGTCAACCTCAAGATGAATCTGGAGCAAGCCTGGGGCAGTGGAGGTGGCACCTGGGGTTGTAATTTGGCACTCCTCCTACCTGGGCGCCCAGACAGGAGAAGCACAGCAGCACTCATGGATTGGATAGCACATGCCAAGTTCAGGCTAATCCATGGATTATCTCATTCCATCCTTAGGGTAGATGCTTATTCTATTCCTACTTGTTTGATGAGAAAACTAAACACAGAGTTATAAACTTATCAAAGGGCTCTTGTCTACCCACTGGAGTGGGGCTTTAGCTTTTGCATTCTGCTTTTAGAGACTACACAAGAACCGCCGTGTTACATGGATTGTCTCAGGGAACCTCCCCTCCCTGGGCCCCAATCTGTAAAATGTAGGCAGCCCAGTTGATAAAAATTAAGTTTCAAGACACTCCAAGGGGGAGCCTGGGTAACTCAGTCTGTTGAGGGTCCCAACTCTTGATTTTCGCTCAGGTCATGATCGCAGGGTTGTAGGACTGAGCCTGCTTAAGATTCTCGAAAGAAAGAAAGAAAGAAAGGAAGGAAGGAAGGAAGGAAGGAAGGAAGGAAGGAAGGAAGGAAGGAAGAAAGAAAGAAAGAAAGAAAGAAAGAAAGAAAGAAAGAAAGAAAGAAAGAAAGAAAGAAAGAAAGAGAAAGAAAGAAAGAAAGAAAGAAAGAAAGACACTCCAGGGTGTGGGCACAATGGGAGAAGGGAGTCAAAAGGTACAAACTTCCAGTTACAAAGTAAATAAGCGCTAGGGATATAATGTATAGCACGGTGACTGTAGCTAATAATATTGTATCGTGTATTTGAAAGTTGCTAAGAAAGTATATCTTAAAAGTTCTCATCACAAGAAAAAAATTATAACCACGTGCAATGATGGATGTTAACTAGACTCATTCTGGTGATTTCTCAATATGTACAAATATTGAATAATTACATTGTATACCTGAAACTAATATAATGTTATGTGTCAATTATATCTCAGTTAAGACAAAAAGACACTCCAGGGTGCCTGAGTGGCTCAGTCAGTTAAATGTCCAACTTTCACTCAGGTCATGATCTCGTAGTCTGTGAGTTCGAGCCCTGCATAAGGCTCTGTGCTGACAGCTCAGAGCCGGGAGCCTGCTTTGGATTCTGTGTTTCTTTCTTTCTCTCTCTCTCTCTCTCTCTCTCTCTCTCTCTCTCTCTCTCTCCCTCCCTCCCTCCCTCCCTCCCTCCCCTGCTTACGCTCTGTCTTTCTCTATCTCAAAAATAAATAAACATCAACAAAAATTAAGGGTGCCTGGGTGGCTCGGTCAGTTAAACATCCGATTCTTGATTTCGGCTCAAGTCATGATCTCTCAGTTTATGGGTTCGAGCCCTGTGACAGGCTCTGTGCTGTCAGTGCAGAGCCTGCTTGGAAATCTCTCTAGCCCCTCTTCTGCTCTCTCTCTCTCTCTCTCTCTCTCTCAAAAATAAATAAACTAAAAAAATAAAAATAAGAAAACAATTAAAAAAAAGACACTCTAGGTTAAAGACCCAAAATTCTGATATTTATTTATCTAAAAAGGCCATAGTGGTCTCACCGCAATATACTCTGTCATCGTGATATTGTTGGTGCATTAAATACTGGGATCGATTTCATAATAAGTAATGATGGACTATTCCTGAAATTTTATAATAGCAAGACCATAGATAGGTTTCAGTACATCTATAGTTATTTAAAAACAGTTACAGTATATAGTATGTGACTGCAACAACCAGAGGAAATAGGAATCCAACCAGCCTTTCTTCTGGACCAGTAAACACTAAGATTTAATGGATATTTTCATTAAATTTATTCTAACTTTTGTTGCCACTTATGGGTCGTTTACTTGCCAAAAAGTTACTTTCTAATTGCTTTATGTTTCCTAAGTAGCCTTTATACTGCTTGGGTAAGGATCGCAAAAAATACTGGGCGTAGGTGTGAAATGGATAATTAAATTAAATGGGCTCAGGTACACCTGGCTGGCTCAGTTGGTACTGTATGTGACTCTTGATCTTGCGGTTGTGAGTTCAAGCCCCACACTATGCCTAGAGATTATTTAAAAAAATAAAATCTTAAAAAAAATTTTTTTAAAGGGGCACCTAGCTGGCTCAGTCAGTTGAGCATGTGACCTTGGCTCAGGTCATGATCTCATGGTTTGTGAGTTCAAGTCCTGCATTGGGCTCACTGCTGTCAGTGTGGAGCCTGCTTTGGATCCTCTGTCCCGCTCTCTCTCTCTCTGTCCCTCCCCAGTTTGTGCTCTCTTTCTATCTCAAAAATAAACATTAAAAAATTAAAAAAAAATTTAATGGGCTAAAAAAGGATTCCCTTATTAGTACCTATACATTGAAATACACATTATTGTGGTTTGGTTTCAATCTGGTATTTTAAAATCTAAAATAGTACCGATTTTATACAATAACAGTAAAATCCTTATTTGTTGAGAATATGCACAGATAAAAGTTTATAAGCTTAAAAAACAAATAGCAGTAATTGTCATACCTTCCCAATAATAAAACACATTTTAGTAAGGTTTCACCTTATAAATTTTTTTAAATATTTATTTTTGAGATAGAGAGTGCATGAGTTGGGGGAGGGGTAGAGAGAAGAGGGACACACAGAACCCAAAGTAGGCTCCAGGCTCTGAGCCATCAGCAGAGGTGATGTGGGGCTTGAAGTCACAAAGACTCATAAGACGATGACCTGAACCCAAGTCCAATGCTTAACTGAGTGAGCCATCCAGGCGCCCCTAAGGTTTTCATATTTTAAAAACTCAAAATAGCTTTATAAGTTCACAAAATAATACTATTTTTTTCCTCAAGATATTAACACATTCTTGTATTGCAGCTGGATAGGATTATTTTTTGGAGATTTAGCATTTGCCACTTTAAGGAGGATTTCTTTTAATAATTTTACTTCAATATTCAGAAAACAGCATAATTACATTAAATTTAATTTTTAAAACAATATGAATACTTTTGTTTGAAATATAACAACTTTGGTAATATCACGTATCTAATCTGATTTTGTAATAAATTGGGGTTTAACATAGTGATTTTCTATGATACAACCAATAATTCAACAACTAATGGTTCTACAGGAGGATAAAATGTATCAAATCTGTTGGTTCTGAAGGTGAAGCAAGGTTTCCTTCTGGTACAGTGTATCATTGAGATCCCAGGAGGAAACAGAATTAAACTCAGTTCAAATGGAGAGATTTTTAATGAAGGGACAACCTACAGAGGTGTTGGCAGGGTCAGGGGAATCAACATGAACACAAGATGCGAATAACCTAGAAACCGGCACTACCACCACCCCTCCCCCCCACCAGCCCAGCCTTCCCAAAGCAGGAGATACAAAGTGGGGAGAATGTTACTGACATGACAGCTGGAGCCCAAGAGAGCAGGAAAGGCTGCAGAGCAGGAGCTACAATCCTGAAAAGGGGAAGCTACTGCCAGAGGTTTTTGAGGGTCATTACTTCATACCACCTGCACTGAAGGGACAGAGCAGGAAGAAATACCCCAACTTCTCTCTCCTCTTCTCTCCGATCCTCTGCTTATACCTTCCACTGGCCCAAACAGAAGCCAATTGGAATGAATCAGCTTCTAGGGGCAAAAACAGAGAAGAGGAAGACAGGGTGTGGCTCAGTGGCAGGGGAGCAGAGCACCAGCGTTCTCAGTCACATAACTGTCACCGAGGCCTGAAGCAGAGGCGCAAGACTAAGCATGCTCCTCTGACCTAATTTCTAAGAAGTCAACCAGAAAATACCATTTTGGGAAAACAATTTTTTAAAAATATAAAAGCCCTTAACAAATTATCTGATTAAAAGTGGGCAGAGGACCTGAAAACACATTTTTCCAAAGAAGACATCCAGAGGGCCAACAGATACATGAATCACTAATCATCAGGGAGATGTAAATCAAAACCACAATGAGATAACACTTCACACCTGTCAGAATGGCTAAAAAACCCCCCAAACCTCCTTTTCCTTCTGAATTTTCCCTCCTTCAAATTCTATTTAAACTCTTCCTTTCATTTACCTCCTGGTAACACAGAAGTCTGTGGTTCAATAAGTCCTCCAGTTAAGCAGACCTCTCTCTAACACCCCATCCTCACAGCACTCTGAGCTGCGGGAAGTCTATACTACTGTCAATGAATGCAAACTCTAGGAAATTTTCCTAAGACCTATTACGATTAGTGATACTTTTCACAAAATTTAACCCAGCCACCCACCAATGATGACAAAATACACCATTTCTTTGATAAATGTCAAATGCATGTGAAGTACATACGTGAAATGTTTGTTTCAATGTTCTCTAATCTATTAATTTTATATGTATGTGTGCAATTTTTGCATGTCTTCGGATTACAGGGTAAATGCAAACTAATACAGAGACTAACCAAAGCTACCACATGAGAACTTAGGTAGCCCCACTACTAAGAAGCCTTCTGAGTACACCTGGAAGTCTTAAGTGGAGGTTCTCCAGGTATGCATCCCTGACTACCACTAAACAAGGTCCTGGAGGGCAGGAAGCATGGGTGATTCATCTTTGCCGTAGCCAGAGGTCCTAAAACAGTGTCTTGCACATTGCAGGCACTCAATAAATGCTGAATTGGCCAAACATTGGTCTGTCCCCATAACCAACCACCCCAAAAGCACACAGATAATTACTTCTTGGAAAAATTCCAACTACTGTTTGATGTTACCTATGTGACTTTTCCCTCAAGAGCAGCTTTGTAGGATTACATTATTTCCTTTTTTCCCCCCTTTGACCTTAATGGCCTGTGCTTGAACAACAGCTTCATATAAAATTACTACCAGCACATACCACAGCAGATTCAAGGTATAATTTTAAAAATGGTGCCAATATCTCTCAATTTAGAAGATACATAGTCTCTCCTTCTGAACAAGGCTAGAAAATGCATAATCTGGTATTAACATAAGAGCTCAAGATATTTTGAATATACTTTTTTTTTTTTTTTACGATCCAAGATTTTTTTTGGAAAATAATTAAAATGTTACCACAAATCTGGCCTTCATTAAAAAGCAATCTTGCATTTTCCTGCATTTAATAAAAGTGTCCAATTACAAAGTTTATTTTGTAATGTAACTTTTAAAACCTAAATAGCAAAAATATTGCATTTAGAATGAATCTGAGTAGGTGTAAAAAAAAAAAAAAGACATACCCAGGAAGACAGATTTTGGTGAAATTTAAAATATTTCATACTTCGTACAACTTAGGATCATTTTCATATTTTATAGTATTGATTCAAGCTTAATTTGAAATGACCTTGACCCTTGAAATACTAAATTTAAGACTTTAGAACAAACTAGCCATTCTCTTCTTCTTTATAGGCAAATTGACTAAATACTAAGGAATTGTATGTTGGGGCCTTTGAACCACGACCAAGAGAAGAAACACTGTTTGATGTATATAAACACTAGAGAATCCATTTTGACTTAATAAAAGGATGAGTTCATTGCACATCCTGTGACAAAATATTCCCCTTTTCCTGAACATGCTCTCTTATTCCAACAATAGATTATATTTTCCTCAGGATGTGGGGCGATGGGGGATCAAGACAGGTGTTAATATTCATTTCTCAAAATGCACTGTGGTGGGAAATTCAGAATACAGTGAAAGGTAATAAACCTTTTACTTCACCAAAACAGAAGGCTGAATTTAGAGCAGCAGGTAAAGGACATAACAGCACATTCATCATCTGCAATCTGTTAAGTTGCCTAAATCTCTATGATACATTAAATGCTTCAGATCGATGGTTTTATAATATTTTACCAATAGTTCAACACCTGAAAAACCTTAGCAGATTAAAGTCTTAAATTTCAAATATGACCTAACTCGATCTTTTTTATTTTTTAGACCTTCTCAAATTTCCATTTCTTTTTATTAATTGATAAATGATAAAGAATTTTAGGTGCTTACCCATAAAGAAATGAAATTTTCACCTTTTTAGGAACCTAAAAGATGAATAGAAAAAGCCAATTCCAATATAATGTTGTCAAAAGAATATTTTGGAATAGAATGTGACAATTACTTATTTATACTTATGTGGCTCTACCATTCAAAGTGCATCTGTGCTTCAAAGCTAAGCCTTCAGTAACGTCATGGTTGATAGCATCTAATTTCATGTTTAGCTGAGGTCTTAAAGATCCAAAAGGACCAAGACAAACATATCTATTGTTCTGGCTACTGTATCCATCTTCATCACCATTGTTTTGGGGTGAAATATATTGCAGCCAACCCTCTGAGAGAGACTAAAATAGACATACGTTGTTTTTGCCTACCATCATCCCTTCTGTAATTTTTCTTGGGAGAATGTCCCTAGCCTAGACAATGTGGGGCTAACAAACCCCTTTTCAGAGGAAGACACCTGAATCCAAGTTGTCAGGAGAGTGGTTCATTCTCCATGCCCAGACAGGGGCTAGCACCTCAGATTGTCCTGAGACTTTTGTTGTAAATATTAAACAAAAAGCACTCTTTCTTTCTTGCTAGGACTAAGTTGGCAGTAGCATCTAAGGGGCCATCATATGGAAAAGACTTGTCTGAAAATGAAGCCAAAGCCAGAAATAAAAGATCATAATAACTTTGGTAGATCCAGCCATATTTCCACTGGCAAGATGTACCCATTGGCTTTCTTGCATTAACCACATAAACTCCTTTATACTTAAGACAGTTTGAATGGGTTCTGTCACTTGCAGCTAAAAGAATTCTAAGTCTAAAATGTGACAATGCTAAAAATAAACATGACTGCTTTTGAGGTGCTTAATGGATCTCCCTCCCCTTATATATTATCTCCTTTGATCCTCACAACTCAGGAAATATTTATTAACATTAAATTAATCATTATTTTTTGAAAATATACTATGTGGAAGAGGGATGGAGAATGGCAGAGGAGTGAGGAGGTTAGATACCTCAAAGCATTCAACAGATATTCATCAAATGGAAGATTAAACATTATCTAGCAAAGCCAGGGTGCAATTGTTGCACTAATCCCTCAGTGATAAATTAGGAGGCTCTTGAAGTAGCCTGGGCCAGAAAGATGAATGCCAAATAGGCAGCCCTATGAGAATCATTCAAACAACAGGACATAGAGATGGAATCAAATTAGATGTGGGGGTCCCAGGTGGGTGTGGCTGTTGTCATTGAAATAGGTGAAGAAGGAAGGCACAGAATTTGGGAGGCAAGGAAGGAGACAAAGTGTGGGTCACTTAAACATGCCTGCAGGGTGTATAAGCAAAAAGGTCCAACAGGCATTCAGTATGAAAGGCCTGGGCTGCAGAGAGGCTGAGATGCGATATGCCAGATGGAGCATCACCAGCATAGGGATGGCAGTTCAGGCTTGGGCACTGCCCTACTATAGCCTCACCATGAAAAGAAGAGGAAAGGGCTGGTGACCAACCCCCTCCAGGTAATCTCAGTCCTGCTTGTGAGCGCCATAAAAGCTGGCTTTCCCCGACAGAGCCGGTACTTAGGAAATATCTGTGCAATGACTGACTGAAGAGTGTACCGTTGGTTCTACACGAGTGCTTCTCCAGGGACCCCCCCACCCCCCACCGCTTCCAGCTATACTGGATGGCCACTATATTGCATGGTGTCTCGTTATTCACCTCTCACCTCCTAAACTAGTTCATGCTCTCACATTAGGTGTAATCGCAGCTGGCAACGCTTTCTGGGGATGTCTCAAAAAGATCGGAGTTGAAAAAATATTTTTGTGTCATTTTAATTTAAAGTAAAATTGTTGCCTCTTTCCCCACCCTTTCCTTTTTCTTGGCGAGCCCAGTGACCCCGGTGGTCCTCCAAACAGAGGCGGGGGTCGGAGCTGGGGTTCCCCCAAGGTAATTCTTTAGACAGCTATCAAAGTCTCAAAAGAAACAAAGGCTGAGAATCTGAAAGGTGTGGCAATTGGCGATTCCAAGACAGGTTTCCCCGCGTGGGGGAACGAGTACCCCAGGGGCAGGAGACCCTGCGGGCAGCGAGCCCAGATATCCAAAGGAAGTGTAGGCAGTCCGCGCCTGCAGGTCCCAGCGCTTGCGCCTGGCTGCAGCCAGCCGAACGTCCATTCTGGCTTGGCTGAGCACTCAGGTTCAAGGTCGCACGGGGGTGACCCGAGCGCCAGGTACCCCGATGGCCAGCATCCCAACCCGCCTCTGCTTAGGGTACGGAGCTGGCACTTCTGCTCTGGACACAACCGAGAGGTCCGTTCGCCCTTCAGCTTCCGCCTGGTTAACTGCAGACTTTCATCCCTCAGGTCTCCGCCTGCCGGCACCTCGGGCTGGAACGCGCCCTTTTCTCTTTCTCCGCAGCTCCCCTCTGCCTGCCACTTAGCAAAACTGCATTTTTACTTCCCTGTTTGAGATTACGTGTGTGTGTAAAGTTCTAAGTCAATAAGTGAGGCAAAAATTCTTGTAGGGTCATAATTACTCTTGAAAAATCGCCCATACATCACAAGATTTGGTGTCTACACTCAACGCTGATGTGCAGGAACGTGTGGCTAAAACAAGTAGTAAAGGTGCACAATATATTGAAAAAATACGGATGCAATGTATAAATTGTAAGTGCAAAAGAGAAAATGGTATCAGATAAATGAGCCTGCGTGCGACGCCACTGTACTAGTTACTGCCTAGTGTGCTACACTCTAAGAGTCACCAAGGCGGGCCTCGTCTGTTTTGGCTCGCCACGGCATCCTCAGCGCCTGGCCCAGTGCCTGCGACTTCGTACACGTTCAAAGATCTATTCCGAAAAAATGAAGGAAGGAAGGAAGGAAGGGTGGGACCCCGTGGCCGGCAGACAGGGGGGTTGGAGAGGGGTGCAAGGGAGGCTGGGTGAGCTCCATCCCGGTGGCAGAGGGCTGCGGAGCCAGGTGCTGAGGCTGGCGTGGGATCCGGTGAGCCGGCCTGGGACCGCTGCACCTGCGCCTCCCCGGGAGGCCACGGCGCAGGCCCCGCCCCGCCCCCGCCCCGCCGCGCACGCACGCGCCCTGCAGCCGGGTCGCCCGGCTGGCTCGCTCGCCCAAGCTCACCCGCGCGCTGGCTGCCCCTCGCGCCTGCGCCCGCTGGGGGGCGCTCCCCTCCCGCCCCGCGCGCCGACACGCGGGCGCCCCCCGCACGGCTGATTCCATTCCCAACCTGGGCGCGCGCGCCACCTCCTACCTGCGGGCCGGCGATTGGAGGCGCGCGGAAGGGCTGAGAGGGCTGAACAAGACCGCGGCCTGAGGCGGAAAGCGAAAGAGCTAGCGGCCGCGGCGGAAGGTCCGGGCACGGGCGCGCGCGCGCCCACGCGCGCCCCCGGCCCTCGCTCCCTCAGTCGACTCCCGGCCAGAGCCCAACCCTGCTGCCGCGCGCCGCCCGCCTCGCCGCGCCTAATAACAACGGTGCCCGGGGTCAGGTGGCCGCGCGCGGACAGCGCCTCCATTGGCTCAGCGGGGAGCGCGGCGCATTAGGATTGGTTGGGAGGCGGAGCCTCGGCCAGTGGGAAGGCGGAGCTGTGGAGGGAGGCGGGCTGGGAGGCAGCGGGGGCGGGGCCAGGCCGTGGTCCGCGCCTTTGTGCCCGGCGCGCGCTCTCCGCCGGCTCCGGCTGCAGCGCCGGCTGCATCAATAATTCAGAGCGGCGGCGGCGGCGGCAGCGGCGGGTGCGAGCAGGAGGCGGCGGAAGCAGCCGGGACTGAGCGGCAGCGGCTATGTATCCAAGTGCGGCTGGGCAGCCGCGGCACCCCTGAGGCCCGGGAGGGGCTCCGGGAGCATCGCGTGGGGGGCACGCTTGCCACGGAGTGCAAAGAAGACCAGTAGTGTCCAGAGCGGCATCTGCGAAGCTGCGCACGGAGCTGAGGAGGGGGCTTCGGAGTGGGGTTGGGGCGGGGGGGCGGCTGGCGCAGGCAGCCCCCGGGGTGGGGGGCGGGGTGGGCGCCGGCGCCGCGATGCTGGGCGTCGTGGAGCTGCTGCTGCTGGGGGCGGCGTGGCTGGCGGGCCCGGCCCGCGGGCAGAATGAGACAGAGCCCATCGTGCTGGAAGGCAAGTGCCTGGTGGTGTGCGACTCCAACCCCACGTCCGATCCCACGGGCACAGCTCTCGGCATCTCTGTGCGCTCCGGCAGCGCCAAGGTGGCTTTCTCTGCCATCAGAAGCACCAACCACGAGCCGTCCGAGATGAGTAATCGCACTATGATCATCTACTTTGACCAGGTGAGCGCTCCATCAGATTGGCTTGCGAGGGGGAGAGGTGGAGGGTTGATGTTCGATCCACTCCAAGGCTCTGCGGAGCCTCGGGAGCAGGAGTTCGGGACTGACTCTTGTCTACTTCCCTTCGTTCCCGTCTCATTGTAGGTACTAGTGAACATCGGGAACAACTTTGATTCAGAACGCAGTACTTTCATCGCCCCGCGCAAAGGGATCTACAGTTTTAACTTCCACGTGGTAAAAGTCTACAACAGACAGACCATTCAGGTCAGCCGCTGCCTCAGGGTCAGGCCCCGGGCCGGCAGAGGGCTATTACCTGCTGGAGTGAGCGGGCCCTATGGGGGTGGGAGATAGAAGGGGCAGCTGCATGTGCCTGGGGTTGCTTGGATGGACGAGTAGCAGGGCCTCATAGTTCTGTGGCTTGGACTGTCTCTTGTTTTCTTCTCTCGCCGGCTCTTGGAACCTAGTCCTCTTCCCACACAGAGTTTCCTGCCTTCGCCTTCTGGGCCCCTCCAAAGAGGTTCTTCCCCTTTTCCTACGGGATACCAGGGATTTCCCGTAGCGGTTGCTGGTTAGCATCAAAGACAGTTCCTCTTTCCAGAAGCTTTCTGCGACCGTTGCCTTCAGCTCCACAGACCGTATCCTCATTCTCTGTCCCAGCTCGGAAGCCTGGACTCCTGTGCGCTTGCCTTTAGCACCACGCTCGGGCCGGGATGGGAAGAGTGCTCCTGGTATCCCTTTGGAGACTCTGGGTTTTTGAACTACCAGCGGGCGCCGAGCCCAAGCGTTTGAAGGGTGGAGAGAGCAGGGGGCGGATGTAGTGCTGCTCTCCCCCGGGCTCCAGCTGTGCCCGTGTCAGCACTCACCGTCCCTCCAGGTTCCCAAAGGTGTCCAGGTTTCCTTTGGGCAAAGACAAGAGCCAGGATGCACGGCTGGGGAGAGGGCGCTGGGCCTTTGGCTGCTGATGCCACCGCAAGGGCAAAACCAGGCGGTGATGGCACGGCCGGTTCTGGGGATGAAGCACAGAGTGCAGCCCTGGCAGAATTTCTCATCAGTCCGAAGCCTTGCCCAGCTTCCCTACCGTGTCTCCACTGTGTCAGGCAGCTAGGACCGGGAGGAAGCAGGGTTTGGTTTGGCTTGGTTCTCCCGGAAACTCCAGTTGCCCGAGTTTCTCTTTGAAGCGGGGTGGGGCAGGGGGTAGGGGTGGGGGTGGAAGCGAACGTCTTGGGACACCAGAGCTGCCTATGGGTTCGTTAAGCTGGATAAAAGAACGCAGTCAGGCTTTGCTTGGCGCGCTTTAGGAATGAAAGCAACTCCCATTTGGGGGGCAGACCCTTCCTGTCACCCAGATTGGCTGTTTTTCGCCCCACTGGTCCCTCAGCAGTAAACTGCAGAGCCCCCTTTTTAAACCACCCACCCCCTTCCACCACGCTCCCAGGCCTTTGTGGTTGTTAGCCAAGCGGGGAAGGTTCGCATCTCCACTGCTGCTTAGGTACCCGCCTCTGTCGCGCCTCTGAAGTAGGCCTTTCTCTTTCCCAGGTAAGCCTCATGTTAAACGGGTGGCCGGTGATTTCAGCCTTTGCTGGTGACCAGGACGTGACCCGGGAGGCCGCCAGCAATGGAGTTCTCATCCAGATGGAGAAAGGCGACCGAGCATACCTCAAGCTGGAGCGGGGGAACTTGATGGGGGGCTGGAAGTACTCGACCTTCTCCGGATTCCTGGTCTTTCCCCTCTGACTGGCTCATCACCGTAATGAAGGCAGGGAGAGGGCGAAGGCAGGAGGAAGGCAGGAGGGGGAATGAGAAGACAGCACGACTGGAAACTTCCTACATGGTCCCCAGCTGTATCCGGGTAAAAGGTGTGCACCGGCCGCCGGTCGGACAACTTTGTCCGTTTCCTCATTAGGAGAAGCAAATTCTGCTTAGCTCTGCGCACTCCCATTTCCAAAAATAAACTCGCCTCCCCCATTCCGGTTGAAGTAATCAAGAAAGAGAGACTGCCTTGTCATTGTTTCTTACCCCCATGTTCATGTTCCCTAAAATTTATACAAAAGAAACTTTGTATTTCACTGTATAACGTGAAATATCTTCCTCCTCAGCCCCCTCGGAATCTTTCCACCTGCTGAAATCTAATATACTCCTCCCCCTTTTTAGTTTGGAGAGGGGAATAAGGTTTTTGTTTTGTTTTTTGAATGGGGGAGGTAGTTTTAATTTGGCAAGTGTTGCTCTTAAAACACCGCTCAAGAGTTAATTAGCTGAAGATACTTTGTGTCCTCCGCTGCTTGTTAGCAGAGACAGGACTTACCTTAGTGGTGACTGGTTCAAAAATATATATAAATATATATCATTTGTATTCAAAGAACTCTTCCCAGTGGAAACTGGCTGTATTTCCGTATTTCTATGTCCTATTCGGAGTGATCGTGAAATCTAAGGCTGCTTGATGTTCTGATGCTTGTCAATGCCCTCGTGTTCTGTGACTCCACTAAATGCCAGGAGGTTCTTCCGGACGCTTCCTCGTCCTCTGTAACATACGTGTGAATAGCCAAGATTTAATTTTGCTTTAACCCAATAAAGTTGAAGTGGGACTTTTATTTTTCTGAAACAGCTTTCTAAACTCCGCATCTTCCTCAGCTGCGAGGTTTGGGGGCGGGTTGTGGAAGCGCAAGGCTGAGAGGGGCCGGGGACTTGGTGGGAAGGCCTGGGCGCGAGGGCTTCTAGCGAAGGCGGCCTGCGCTCCTTTTTTTTGCGCCAGGCCTACAGCCAGCCCGCATTCGCCTGTGCCCCCTGCTTTGGCCAAAATCTTGCCTGGCCAGGAGACACTACCGGCCTGGAAGCGAAGTGGGATTTTTTCGAAGTCCAAATACATCAGGAATAATCCCAATTGGAGGAGTCGGCACGCTTCCCACGCCTCCGCCCCTGGATGTCCCGAACCGTCAGCCCCACATTTCCCGGAGCAGCGTTATGTTTTATACCAGCGCCTCTGAATCCCGCGTCCGTCCGCCGCCATACTAGCCCGGCGCCCAGGACCTGTGATTGCGCTCCACGCAGGACTTTCATTCGAGAGGTTCGTCCAGGAGTTTTGATTGTATCGGAACATAATGTGAAAGCAAAACTGAAATAAACGACTTCGTTTTAAGTCTAGAAGTCTGACCCAGTCGCTTCAGCCTCGGGGAGGTCGGGAGCCGGAAAGCGGAAAGCGGGTGGAGGCCAAAGTCCTGGGGCAAGAGCCTGGGCCTGGATTGGCGCCTCTGGCTTTGGTCCTTTTAGAAGATTTTTCCTGGCCGGACATTCGGGGGTGAATTTTATTGGCTCCTAGGGGTTGGAGAGAAGTGGGTAATAATTGCACAATAAGCAACATTTCTTGTTATTACTGCGGCTCCTCTGATTGAAATTCACCGAGCACTCGGCCTTCCTTGAAATGAGTGCATGTTTCTCCTCCGCGCACAAGCCAGGGGCCGGCATCCCTTGCCGCACGCTTCGCATCCCCAGTGCTCAGGGTCCCGCCAGGGATAGCTAGAGACTTCGGGAATGAGTTGTGCTTTTCTCTTCCTGCCCAACAGTTCTCTCCCCCATAGTACCCAGGGAAGTAGGGACGAAGCGCAATCCTGAGCCTTAGAGGAATTTAAAAAGAAGCTATTCTTTTTAAAAAGGGACACTTTCAGGGGCGCCTGGGTGGCGCAGTCGGTTAAGCGTCCGACTTCAGCCAGGTCACGATCTCGCGGTCCGTGAGTTCGAGCCCCGCGTCAGGCTCTGGGCTGATGGCTCGGAGCCTGGAGCCTGTTTCCGATTCTGTGTCTCCCTCTCTCTCTGCCCCTCCCCCGTTCATGCTCTGTCTCTCTCTGTCCCAAAAATAAATTAAAAAAAAAAAAAAAAGGGACACTTTCAAAAATGCTTTTCTCGGCATTCTTCTAGTTGGGAGGGAGAGATCAGGGAGAACTGGAGCCTTCAGCAGCGAAACTAGCTCGACTCAACTGCTCTGTCGGCACACAGCCTGCCTGCGAGGTAGGCATAGGCGGTGCACCAGGTAGTATCCGCCTAGGACAAGGGCTTTTGGGCCACGCAGGTTGCATAGTCACAACCGAAAGAAGCAGCACCCCTAATGCGCTTGCAGCGTTCTCTCTGTGGGAGGGTGGTCACCCTCTTCCCCGGGGAGGGTACCACCAAGGTGTCTGTCCAGACTTTGGGACCACCAGGCGGTGCTCCAGCTGGGTGACTTGGGCCCGTCCCTCCTCTGGCCTCAGTTTGCCCAGCTGTATAAAAACAAAGAGGATTTAAACATCTCCAAGAGCCCCTCCTACTCTGAGATTTCATTCATCCTCTGTTACTTGAACATGGACCTGCAGTTCTTTTACCTGGGTTTAATGAGTCCTGGCTGTTACTTGCACTGATCTGGTTCCTGGAGGCAGTCTCCTGAATGCTAGGCCTGAGGCTGGGGTGGAGGCAAAGAGGAAGCTTGCCTATCCAGAAACAGGTTCACTCAGAGCCAGCCTCTTCTCTGGGGCCTGGGAGGTGAACCAGAAGGGAGCAAGTGGATCCCAAGTGGGACAGAGAGGGGAAGGTTATCCCTTGATCCTGGGCTCCAGTTAAGGGAGGGCTCCTTCCTCCCCAAAGCATTAGAGATCCTTGGCATTAGAGATCCTTCTCAAACTGGCTCCAGCCACTTCCTCCTCCACCTGCTGGTCCCTTCCCTCTGCCATTTGATGAGCCCATCTCCTACTACTGTCTTCATGCCTCTGCACCTGCTGTTTCTTTGCTTCAATTTGCAGTTCTCTCCTTCTCTACTTTTCAAAATTCTGTCCTATTGGGGGATCAAAGCACTTCATGTAAGAGGCTGCCTCCTCTGGGAAGCTCTTATGTAGATACAGCACAGGCACTGCTTTTCCAAGGTTCACTATCCCCTCCTCACTCTTCCCGCAGGCCTTGCTTGGCACTGGTTGGCAAGGGAGATATCTAGGGCTGGGCCTGTCTCCTGCTGTGCAGTGGGTTCCATAGAATAGTGGTACCCACTCCAGCGAGCTCTCAGAAATGTTAAGCAAGCACTCTGGTCCCAGAGGCTTCAGGAGAAATACGGGTTTCTCCACCCCCAAACTGCCCTTATCTTCGGGTCTGAGCCCCCATTAGCCTGGGTGGAGATGTGGACAGCTTTCCCCAGGGACCTGGAGTTGGAGCTAGAGACTTCACTGGGGCTGAGCACTTGGGAGTTGGGCCACCTCCCTCACCTCCGGAGTGGAGGTGGGGGTGACTGTTACCTGTTCGAGAGGCAGGTGAATCAACCCTCAATTGAAAATTGTACCCCAGCTGAGAGGGAGCCAGATACTCTCAAATGGTGTGTTGGGGACTGAGAGGGATAGAGAAAAAAAAAAAAAAAAAAAAAAAAAAGGCCAGCGGTTTACTAGAAACTACATCCCTGTCCCCAACCAGAAGCTCTAGGGAGGGGGCCAGTCCTAAAACCTACACCTCACAATGGTTTCCTTTAATGCTTAGAACCCTCTAGGCCCTTTCAGATCTGGGCCCTGCCTCCTGCTTTCATCTCAGATAAACCTGATCAGAATAGAGCCTGTAGGGGTTCCAAGACCACCCTCTCATTCAGCCTCCTTCTCAGTCTCAGAGACTCCTCCCCTGCCCAGGTCACCTTGGTTACTTCCTCCACTTGAGCCTCGGGGAAGCCCGCCTCACCCCAGACTGGGCGGAGTGATTACCCCTTCCTGGCCTCCTTTTTTGCTGTGTGGCCTCTTTTACCTCCCTCCCCCACAATCCCAACCCGTTTCCGGAGGGCTGCGATAGTGTTAGTGGTCTGTTGCGGGGATCTCAGGGAGGTTTCTAGGACCCAACGAGCCCAAACCTGACTTCCAGGCCTGGGTTTTCCAGGCGGCGCCCAGTGCCGGTGGGAGCCGCCGGTCAGCGCGGGATCGCTGGCGAGGAGCCGGGGTCACTCGTGTGTGCAGTCTCGAGTCGCGCCCGGCTTCGCCAAATCCCGCGCGGGCCCCCTAGCTAGCCCACTCGTCCGCCGCGGCTTCCACGGTCCGCACCACTAGGAGCGCGCCCCCCACCCCGAGCTGTGCTGGAGCGCTCATGCTCCAATCCCCGGCGCATCGGCTCCTAATGAGAACATAATTACCCAGATGGAGAGGGAGCCTCACTGGATAGGGGGTGTATGTGGGGCGGAGCGAAGGGGCTGGACGCTCCCGCTGGTTCCGGGCGGGGCCCTGAAGTCCCAGGCCAGGTCTTTGGGCCCCCGCTGACCTAGGGGAGGGAGAGACCCCGCTCAGCGGACGCGCGCCCGACTCTGCGCTTGGCTTGAAGTGCGATCTCAGACTGCTCTCCCCGCCCTACACCCCCCACCGCCTCCCTGTCTGAACAGTTTTCCTCAGCTCCCAAGTGCGGTGTCTAGGGTTTGTTCGGAGACATCTTTTGTGATAAACGCGTTCGTGAGTCTAAGCCTTCCCCCCTCGTCCCATGCAGCCATATAACTCCAGGCTTGCGCTTGGCCGAGTCCTTGTCATCCCCACTGGCTTTCAAACAAAACTGAAACTTACTACGGACTCTGCCTCTGCAGGAGGCCAGCGGTGCCCTGGAACTGGGAGGTCAAGCCTGGAGGGAAAGAGCAGATGCATCTCTCTTTGAGCCAATTTAATTCGGAAGAAAATCTTTCCCAGGGACGATTACAAAGGTCTCTCGATCTCTTCGCGCAGAGCTCCTCATTGAAGATACATCCATACCCTCTCTGAGCCTCAGTTTGCTCATATTTCAAATGGGGACAGTAATGCCTTCACAGCAGGGTGGTTGCGAACACTACCTGAAAAGGTGTAAAAATGCTCAGCGCTGCCGCACCCACAGTAGGTGCTGAATAACTGGTGGCAACAGGGAGGAGCAGTGGACAGCTGGGGCAACACGGTATCACAGAAGCAGGACATACGGCATATCTGCGCAGATCCCCACAACCAGTAAATGGTAAAACTGAAACCAGACAGAGAGAGGACGCAGAGCAAGGGAATGGTGGAGTTAGGGTCCCGTGTCCTTTCCTTTCCCTGCACACCTGGCTCCCCACCCCCTCTCGGCAACAGCAAGAACAAAGGCTTGTCTTGCATCTCCATCCCTGTGGCTCATATATTCGCATTGGCCTCTGTGGTTGAATATCCTCTGGTTGTGTGTCTCCATTAGGGGCATGAGCCCTGTTTACATGTCTGTGTCCCTTTAGAGGCTGTGCCCCTCTAAAGTGGGAAATGCATCAGGTTCATCTTCCTTGGCCCAGTGCCTCCCATGGTGCCTGGCACAGAAGGGGGCGTCTGTGATGGTGTTATGAGTGAAACCAAACTGTGCCTGGAGTGATTTCAGGACATGGACCCAACCAGTGAAACTCTCTTCAGGGGAACTTCCTGGCCCCTTCAGTCCTCCCACCCCCATCCTCCCCAACACACTGACACCGACAGGAATATTCACATGGAAGTGTTTTCAGACCCTATGCAGGCAGAAAAACCTTCGCAGCCACCTGTGCTTGCTCTCAGCCTCTCCCATTTCACTCTGAGCTCCGCCTGTCCCCAAGGAGTCCCAGCTTTGACCCTGAATAGCAGCAAGCAGGGACAGCAAGGAAGAGGCCAAGATTAGAGGTATGGTGGTGTTTGGACTTGTTGCCAGGTGTCCTCCCTGGGAAAATGCTTTTAATCAGGAAAATACTTCAGGCAGCAGTGAGGACACAGTGCAACTGAAATCAGGAGGGAGAATTTCATGATTATAAAGAATGGACTTGTGGTTGTGTAGTCACAGCCCAGAGCCTGGGGGTGGGGGTGTCTTTGTTCATCTTGCTAAACACTGAAGAGGTCAGGGAGGAGGTGCAGGGGAGGGACCAGCGATTGAAGGCATTGACCCCTGCCTGACCTGAGCAGGCTCCAATCTGACCTTCAAGGCTGCACTTGAGTACCAGCCACCTCATTTGCACAGTTGTTTCTGATCCCCTCGCATCAGGGCCTTGCTCTCTGCTGACCACCTGAACTCTCCTATTCAGATGACACCTTGACCACAACTCTGCTGGGCACTGAGCTCCGTGAGGATCAGCTCTCATCTGCTATTCCCCACAGTTCACCTAGTGCCTGGCATAGTGTCAGGGCTGGTAGATGCTCTATAAATATTCCTTGAATGAATGAGTGAACACACAAATAGGCGGGCAGACAAAGGGAGGGATTGCTGGTTTCATCATGAGTGTATCTGCTTGATCTACCAGACCGTGAACTCCACAAGGGCATTGACCTTGTTATTGGCTTTATTTGCAATCACATTCTCAGTGCCCAGCACAGTACCTGGAATAGAGTCAGCATGAAAAGTATTTCTTAAATGGATGGATGGAGGGATGGATGGATAAGGAATCACAGTACTCTGGCAATGAGACTCCTTGGACTGAGATTCTGAAGTGCAGGCTTGGCATTGTGCTCCTCTCTAAATCTCCACCATCACCCCAGACAGCCAGATGTATTCTATAATGGAATGGAATTGTACCTGTTGTCCAGAGTTGACCTTTTTAAATTTGTTTTTATTTTTATTTTTTACCATTTATTCGTTTTTGAGACACAGAGATGAGTGGGGGAGGGGCAGAGAGAGAGGGAGATACAGAATCTGAAGCAGGCTCCAGGCTCTGAACTGTCAGCATAGAGTCTGTCCTGGGGCTCGAACCCACAAACTGTGAGATCATGACCTGAGCTGACGTCAGGCACTTAACCAACAGAGCCACCCAGACACCCCCAGAGTTGACCTTATAACACAAGTTGTCCTTGATGCTTTTGCCCTACCCCACCCCCAACATGCTCCTTAGAGATCAGGGACCATATTTTATTTTCCTTAAAGGACAGGAATACCCTTCCTTTCCTCCAACACCTAATGATATGATTTGGTATTGGTTGATTGGTTGTTTAATCCGGGATGAAGCCACGAACTCTCTGGAAGCCCTTAATGATGGTGACGATGGTAGTGAAGCCCGTAAGGTTTTTCCATGGTGCCAGAATAATAGCATCATATGGTGTCAACAGGAGTCACACAATGCCTGGCTACTGAGGGAGCTGGTTCCCCCCCGCAGACCCTGACTTGTGGCTAGCCATGGGGTCTCTGGGTGTTTGTTGTAGATGAAGGGGGAATGGCCTCCGAAATCCCCTCACAGCTTTGGGTTGTGCTGCAGACCATGAGGGTGGAGTGGGCTCCATTGGTTTCCTCTCAAGAAAATCAAGGATTCCGCAAATCCCCTTCCTTCCTCAGACCCAGTGTCCAGCTGGGAGTTCAGCCCAGCAAAGAGTTCTCTAGAATGCTCTGCTAGCCAGCAGCAACCTGCTTACTCAGGTGAGGCTCCAAGAGCCTTTTCTTCCATCATCAGAAATTACTGCCTACTTTCAGGGAAACTTTCAAAGAGGGAAGAGGGAATTACTAACAAAGGAGAGACAACTGGGCATCTCATTCTCCTCATTTAAAAGGAAGCTGTGTGCTCTGCCCAGATCTGGTATTGGATAGACTCTCCTTTGTATTCTGAGAGACTCAAAAATAAACTCCCCAATGTGTACTTCTGCTGAGAAGTTCAGATGATTTTATAATGACTGAGTGGCTCCAAATATGCAGCTGATGTGGAGCCTGCTATTTTACTAACTCATCTTGATCAAAGTTGGTCAATTTAGGCCTCAGTAATGTTCCAAATGCTCCCTCTCCCTCTCCTTCTCTCTTTTTGAAGGAGTTCATTTCAGGTAGATGGATTATTTACTTATTCTGAAGATGCCAAGGGAGAGGGCATGTTAGCAATACCAATTGAGCCGTGGGTGCGGGCTTGCAGCTCATCCTTCACGTGGCATCTAGTGTCTGATGCTTTTTCTTCCTTCTCCTCTGGGCTCTCGGATGCTGGCCAAGTGGGAACTTGCTTGGCAGTTTCGCCAGCATGTGGGCCTAAATAATCTCCTGCATCAATCTGAGTGACAGTGGTGCTTTCTGAGGCTGTGAAGCTTGCAGCTCTTTTCTTTGATTGCCTAAATGTGTCCCTGTCTCTGTCATAAGAAGTTGGGGTCCAGGCTGAGGGCAGAAGCGAGTCTGTTCCTCCAGGAGTGAAACTAGAGGACCTCTAGGGTCCCATTCCAACTAGAAGCCAATGAAATGCAAGATTCTCTGGATGGTAGTTGTGTTTTTTTTTGAGTTTCCAGCTTAAAACTATCCCCAGAATCCTTCTTTCAACCTTAGCCCACAGGAAAAGCTATGTGGTGACTAGCTGTCAGAGCTGTGATGTGAATCTTCTTTTGGTCCCTCTTAATTCTCTCTCCTCTCAGTAGCCAGAGTGAGCTTCTCAAACATAAACCAAACCACACCACATGAATCCTCTGCTTAAAACCAGCCAGTGACTTTACAATGCACTGTGACTCCTTATAGTGGCTTGCTGGGCTTCCGTGATCTGGTTGCTGTTGACCCCTACAACCTCATCCTCTGTTGTTTTCCTCTAGTGCAGAGTAGCTCATTCCACTGTTATCTCCTACAAGATGCCAAGCTGTCTCCTGTCTCAGAACCTTTGTACATGTTGACCCTTTGGGGGCAAGGAATACTTTTCCATCCCCATGCTTTTCATGGCTATCTCCTCTTTTAAGCCTCAGCTGGCCATCCCTGGTATTTATCTCTAATACTGAGCCGCTTCCTCTTTTACCAGTTGAGTTTCATTACACCTCCCCACCCCCCAAATGCTCATCTACATGTATACTGTCTCTCCCTCCCTGGGAACAGGGACCTGGTCTGTCCTTGGTGTTATCTTATCCTTAGCGTTTGGAACAGAACCTGGAATGGTAGGGGCTTGATTCATATATGAATGACTGAATGGCAAACCAGACATCCAATCATGTTTCCCAGAGTTCAGGGCTTCTGGTGCATCATGGAAAAGCAATTTTCTCTTTGGTGAGAAGCTCAAGGGAGCCATTAAACATGTTATCCACCAGAAGCCATATCCATCCAGAGGGAAAGCAAACTGGAAGCCATGAGGTCAAGGATTGGGGCTGGAAAATTGGTCTCTTATCATCCACAGGCCCAATGAAGGGTCTTTTGGTTGTTATTATCTGCTGTTAAAATTGCTTAATTCAGCTAGCCTTGCAGTTGAGCTAGGGAAAACTGAAGTGAACTGTGAATTATTGAATTTTTCCCACTGAAGTTATTCTGCAACAGACAAGCACAAACAAGAGAATGAGGAGGAAAGGGACCTTGGTCTGGGGCAGGGGTGAAAAGCAGCTTGGATGCTGTTCCTGGAACTGTAACTCTGCTTGGAGCAAAGATGGGCAGTGAGTTTGGGACTGAGGGAGGAGAGTGAGGGCTGGAGAATCATATGTACAAGAGAGAAGACAAGATGGGAAAAGGCAGCATCAGGGGCAAAAATGGCAGCAATGTGAGTCTAAGCCTGTTGAAAAAAGACATATGTGCTCAGCCTGCATAATATCCACCTCAGAAATATCCAGGTAGCCTGAAGTTGCCAATCAAACATCTATGGAACAATACTTAGCTTACACTCACTGCATGCATGCACAGCCCCCTGTCTTCTGGATAGTTCCTACAGAGAAACCAAGGCAGGGGCCTGCCTTGCCCATGGCCCAGCTAAAGGGAGTATAGTGCAAAGAAGGATAAGAATTTAGGGTGAGGGACTTGGCTGTCTATCTTGCTTGTTTTAAACTTAAAAAAGTATTTATTTATTTTGAGAGAGAGAGAGAGAGAGAGAGAGAGAGCAAGCAGGGGAGGGGCAGAAAGAGGAAGACAAAGAGAATCCCATGCAGGCTCCGTGCTGTCAGTGCAAAGCCCGATGTGGGGCTGAATGCACAAACTGTAAGATCATGACCTGAGCTGAAATCAAGAGCCGGACGTTTAACCAACTGGAGCCACCCAGGCATCCCTGCCTTATTTGCTTTAATCCTCTCCCTCCCACACTGTTTGGACTCCTCATGGACCAAGTAAATTTTTGTGACCTTTGAGTTTCAGCCTCCTTTATAGAACAGAGTAAGGCGTGCTGGTTAAAGAAATAGCCTTTGAATAAAGCAGGGCTGGTTTTGAGGGCTGCTTTTGTCACTGTATTCATCAGTACTCTAGAAATCCAACTCAAACTACACTTAGTGCCACCTTCACCAAAGAATGTATTGGCTTCCAAACCGAAGAATTCCAAGGATGACTGAATTCAGGTGTCGCTGGTCCAGAGATTTGCCTCTTTTCACATCTGGATTCATTCCCAGGCCCCCAAATGGGGCAATTTGACTCCAGCAGCCCCAGGGGCTCACATCTGTCTATCTAGTTTCCTAATTAGAAAGAGAGCCCCTTTTCTCCAGAACTCCGGAAAAAAATCCATAGCTGAAGAATATCAGACTGAATTAAGTCAGGTGCACTCTCAGATCCTGTCTCTTTTTTTTTTTTTTTCAACGTTTTTTATTTATTTTTGGGACAGAGAGAGACAGAGCATGAACGGGGGAGGGGCAGAGAGAGAGGGAGACACAGAATCGGAAACAGGCTCCAGGCTCCGAGCCATCAGCCCAGAGCCTGACGCGGGGCTCGAACTCACGGACCGCGAGATCATGACCTGGCTGAAGTCGGACGCTTAACCGGCTGCGCCACCCAGGCGCCCCAGATCCTGTCTCTTTAACCAGAGAATAAAATGAACTAATTGGTCAGGTATGGACCAAGGTTGGGGGTCGAGTAGGGGAGAGGCAGGCCTGTCCAGGGGCAGCTGGTACCAATGAAAGTGGAATGCATGTGGGGTGAACGAAACCAGTAGATGTCTACCACCACAGCCACCTCCTGGCTGTGTGACTGAGTAAGGGGCTTAATATCTCTGAGCTTTGGTTTCCTCATCTGTTAAAATGAGATAATCTATGGTATCTAACTCTGTTGGGATTAAGGAGGTAATACCTATGAAAGATTTAACAAGGTAAGGGTAGTAAAGAGTAGTTATTGCTCCCAAGACAAATTTTGCCCATGCACCCTGGCAAAATTCTTTAATTATATCACAAAGATATCTCTTCTTCTCTGGAGAGAGCACAAGATCCTTGTGGCCTAACGATGCTTATTGCATTCAGATCATCTGGAGATCTTGTTAAAATGCAGATTCTACAGGTGTTGGCGAGGATATGGAGGGAAAGGAACACTTGTGCACTGTTGACGGGAATGCAGACTAGTGTAGCCACTGTGGAATACAGTATGGAGCTTCCTCAAAAAGTTACAAACAGAACTACCCTATAATCCAGTAGCTGCACTACTGAGTATTTACCTAAAGGATACAATAACACTAATTCAAAAGGATAGATGCACCCCTATGTTGATAGTAGCATTATTTACAATAGCCAAGATATGGAAGCAGCCCAAGTGTCCATCAATTGATGAATGAATAAAGAAGTGGTGTATATATATACAATGGAATATTATTCAGCCATAAAAAGAATGAAATCTTGCCATTTTCAACAATGTGGATGGAGCTATAAAGTATTGCGCTAAACAAAATAATTCAGAGAAAAATACATACCATGATTTCTCTCATGTGGAATTTAAGAAACAAAACAAATGAGAAAAGGGAAAAAAGAGAGAGACTAAGCAAGAAGCAGCCTCTTAACTACAAAGAATGAACTGATGGTGAAATAGGTGATGAGGATTAAAGAGGGCACTTGTGATGAGCACTGGGTTATGTATGAAATTATTGAATCACTATATGGTACACCTGAAGCTAATATAACACTATAGGCTAATGAATTAAAATAAAAAGTTAAAAAAATACAGTTTCTGATTCTTAGAATCTGGCTTGGAGCTTAAGATTTTTCAATTCTAATACACTTTTTAGAATTGACTTTTTAAAAAAAATGTTTATTTTTGAGAGAGAGACAGAGTGCAAGTGGGGGAGGGGCAGAGAGAGGAGAGACACAGACACTGAAGCAGGCTTCAGGCTCTGGCTGTCAGCACAGAGCCTGATATGGGGCTCAAACCCACAAACTGTGAGATCATGACCTGAGCAAAAGTTGGACACTCAATAGACTGAGCCACCCATGCACTCCTAGAATTGATTATTTTTGAAAAATTTTCCAATTTTAATAGTCTTTGCAAAATTCAGTGTGATGAGTTCACAGACCACACTTGAGTAGCAATGGCATAGGACCATGGATATCCCACAGTTATTTCCGAACACCAGTCCATAGATGTGTTGTATCAGAACCACCTGCGTTTTCTTTTTCTTTCTTTTTTTTTTTTTGAAAGAATTTACTGATGGCTCACATAATGTAACAGAGAGGTAAATACAAGAGGCAGAGATTGCTTCAGGCATAATTTGGTAACTAGCACCTGGTCTCTGTATCCCTTCCTTTAACTTGGCTCCTTTCATTCCTCACAGTGACCATTATACCTGCAGAAGCTCCAGTCCTTTCATTGTCTCTGTCCCAGAAGTCTTTGTAAAATTCTCAAGGTATCTCATTGGCTCTGAAGGGGTCCCATGCTAACCTCTAAATCAATTTCTGTGGAAAAGCAATGCAGGCTCCGATTGGTTGGGACTAAATCTTATCCCCCTTGGGAAGTCAATGAGGCTTCATTGAACCTCCAGGATGAAGAGTATGTGTTGTGTATGTGTGCAGGAGGATTTCCAACTAAAATTGAAAGCTAGCAGAGAAAGTCAAGTCCCATCTAGCCTCAATCCTAACCCCAGGACTCTTATATCCAACTCTCCACTCACATAGCTAATAAGCATCTCGGATATGACATGTTCAAAGGGAGCCTCTGATCTTCTCTCACCAAAGTCTGCGCCTACCAGTCTTTCTTATGCCAGTTAATGGCTACCCCAATCTTGTGGTAGCCCAGACCAGAAGTCCAGGCAGCACCCTTTACTCCCATTTCTCTCTTATACCCAACATTTAATCCATCAGCAAATCCTATAGCTCTACTCTCAAAATAATACAGCAGTCAGTTGATCCAGGCCACTAGCATCTTGTCCTTGGACAGCTGTAGTCACCTGGCTTGTTTTCCAGCTTATACTCTTGCTTCCTACGTCTATTCTCCCCACAACAGCCATAGTACGATCCTGTTAATATATGAGTCAGATCATGGCACTCTTCCAAATTGGTTCCCTGCTCATTTGGAATAGAATCTAAACTATTATCAGGGCCTATCATTATGTGCCCCCCACCCTACCCCACCCAACTACTTGTCTGACCTGAAGCCATTCACCTGGGAGCTTGTTAAAGTCCACCTGCTACTTCCTGCCCAAGAGATTCTGATCCAGTAGCTCTGGGCTGTGTCCAGGGGTTCTTTATTATCCCAAGTGCCATGTGCGATTCTAATGTGCCAGTCCAGCTTTGCAAGCAGTTGCTCCCAACACCGAGCCTGGGCTAAGGCATGAAAGGAGTGAACAAACATGTGCTGAATCAGCATCTCATCTTTCTTCTGTGTGTGGTCTTCAGGCTGAAGCAGAAGTGATTGCGGAGCAGGGTTACCTATAATTTCCATAATGAAATCCGATTATACATAGTTTGTTATTTCTCTGAGGAGATCGCTTGAGAAGTGTAATTAGCATCAGCTTGCTTTGCAGGAGAAAGTGTGTCCTGCCCGTGCTGGTGTTGGCTAACATGTTTGCCTCTCCATAGGATGTCTGGGAGGCTGTTTGGTGACCACATCCTTCACCTTCACTTAATGGTGACAGCCCATTGCAGCCCACAGTGTTTCTGCCTGGCATCTGCACTGATAATGAAGGCAGCTTCACCAGAGCCCTTGTACAATCTGTCCCTGCTGGAGAGCCTGACTGCCTGACTCGTGTCATTTTAATTTGGTCCTTCACACTGCCAAAGCCACCTTGCATGCTGTCCCTTCCTGCCTGTTGCCATTCTTGGGCCTGCCCATCTCCCGAGGTGTCAGCTCCCAGCTTCTTCCTTCTTCACCTCTACTTTCTGGGCTGTGCAGCCCTAGCCCTCTTGATCTGGTCTTGGGGCCCCCTGCCCACCTTCCCCCAGCAACTACAGGCTGTGATAGGCTCTGAGTTCCCTGCTGCCCCGTTTTTGTTAGGATGTCAACTTAATTTCCAAGTGTCAGAAAATCTGCATCAAAGGCCCAAGTCCATAATCTTCTCATTGGAGCCTCAACCTGGGGTTCTGGAAAGTGTCTATGGGGACACTTTGGTTGTAAGGAACAGAAATTGGCTATTTTAAGCAGAGGAGGAATTTATTAATATGCCTTATGGCAGCAAAGCCTGGAGAAATAGACTCAGGAAAAGCTGGGAAGAGGGACAGCCCTGAGGGGAGGGTTTTGGGAGTAGGATCTAATGGCAGAGGCTTCGGAAGCTCACCTCCAGGATGCAAGGGTGATAGTCATTTCCATTCCCGTGTCACTAGGCTCAACATTTAACATTCCCAGAGAGAGGATTACCCCACAAGCTCACCCCTCTATGCTGCACATCATGATTGTCCATCATACCAAGGATGTTAATAACGCAGCTGAGAAAGTTCCTTAGGATGAAGCATAGCTTAAGTGTGGGCTCCAGAGCCTGTGTTCATATCCCACCTCAGCCATGTTTCATGGTGTAGCTTTCAGCAACTTATTTATTAATTTTTGTCTGGGTCTCAGTTTTCTCATCCCCAAAATGGGCATAATAATAATACCTACTTCAAAAGATTCTGATGAGGCTTAATTAAATGAATATGTGTGAAACAGTAAAAATTGTGCCAGGCACACAGTAGATATTTAATCAACATTAGTTATCATTGGGAAGACCAAAATGAGGGGGTATGGCTGCATGGATGCTGGCAGTGCAGTGATTCAAATGCTCTCTCCATGGGATTTTTGCACATCTCTCTTCAGCCTCTGGTTCAGATTTCCATGTGATTTATTACCCTCTCCTCCAGTGTGGGTGGTGCCTGGTCAGGAGGAGAGAATCCTCAGGACTTGGCCCATAAGTCCCATGAACACAAAAGGATAGGTCAGGACAACATATTGATCAGCAGCATAGGCTTTCAAGTCAACTTGACCTTGTTCAAATTCTGGCTCTGCTACAAGCAGCTGTGTGACCCAGGCTGGTTGTAGAGTGTCTCTGTGCTGTATAGAAATAAGGGTAATAAAAGCTAACTTCTTTGGGAGAGTCCATCCACTCAGGGTAAAAACAGTTATTCAGCCCCAACTAGGAGCCAGACACTGTTCCAGGTGCTGAGATTACAGCATGATCTAAATAGACACATCTCTGCCCTTGAGAAAATAGGCATATCTTATTCCAACTATCATACAGAGTTGCATAATTACAAATGTTGGGTTGTGGAAGAAGTGCCTGCATAGGGAACTTTGAGCTATGAAAAGGTCTCATTTTGAGCTGAGATTTGAAGTGTGACTAGGAATGAGCTGGGCCAAGGTTGGGGGTGGGGCAGAGCTTAACATTCCAGGCAAAAGAAACAGCATGTGTGAAACCCCCAAGGTGGAAAACATCACAAGTCTGTGGGGGGATTGATAAAAGGCCAATGTTGTCCTAGGTCAGGGAGAGAAAGGGAGTCAGGCTTGCCTGGAAGAGGACACAAGTGGAGGCAGGCAATCCAGTGACAGACAGCCATCTGTGGCAGACATCTAGGCTTAGGGACAGAGATGGCTAGGACTATGGCAGTGACAGTGAGGTTGGAGAACAAGTTGATGGATCTGAGAGATATTTGGGAGTTAAATCTTTATGATTAGTGATGGATTAGGATATAGAGGTGAGGGAATGAGAGTGTCAAGGATGCTGTCTTTGATTTCTCCAATATTTCTGGATATGCTATATGATGGCAGCATTGCCACTCCCAGAGATGAGAGCTAGATCTGGGGGCAGGAGGGGTTGTGAGGTCAGTGTGGGACATGATACATTTGACATTCCTTTAAGACATCATATGTTTATGTCAAATAGACAGCTGAATATCAAGGTCTGGAGGCCAGAGGACAGGTCTAAGATGGAAGAATAAACTTGGCCCTCACAGGCATTAAAGTCAGTCAGGAGCCCTGAGGAGAGATGAATTGGCTGAGGGGAGACACAGAGACCATCTGGGGAAAGCTCTTAGAAACTGTTGCCATGAGGGGCACCTGGGTGGCTAGGTCGGCTAAGCGTCCGAATCTTGATTTCAGCTCAGGTCATGATCTCATTGTTCATGAGTTCCAGCCCACATCAAACTCTGTGCTGATAGTGTGGAGCCTGCTTGGGATTCTCTCTCCCTCCCTCTCTCTGCCCTTGCCCCGCTCTCTCTCTTTCTCTCTCACAATAAATAAATAAACCTAAAAAAAGAAAGTTGTGCCATGTTTCAGACTTTAATGATTGCTGTGTGCATGTACATGCATGTGCATGAGTGTGTATATGCATACATGTGTGTGCAGTGTGTGTGCTCCTGTAGCCAAATCTCTCCTCTTGAGGCTGCTGCTGTGATTGGCTTTTGGTAGAGTGGATCTCACTTCATATTTGTTCCTGTTGTTACGTAAGGAAGGCCAAGATCCAGAAGGGGCCATGCTATGGTGGGGAGAGGAAAAGGAGACAGTGAGGTATGAAGGTGGTCTTACTAAGCTCCTCTCACCTACATCCACCACACACACAACTCAGACCTGACACTTTGATTGAACTTAAATACTTTCTTTCTAAAGGCTTCTCTGTAAGAATTATGAGCCCAGCTTCCCCCGACAACACCAGGGGGATGACAATATTGGCAATGGCATAAAAGCAGAGGAGAGAGGGAAGAGCAAAAGAGGAGCGTTTATCCTGAGCAGGGTCCTGGAGCACCAGCCACCTTCTGAGCAAGACAGAGAGAAACCAAGGGTTTTAAAAATAGAACCGCTTCACTGCTTCAGGCAGGGAAAACAACCCAGACTAAAGCCGACCTTCCTGATTCTAAGCAACTGATCCCCACTGAGGAAAAGAAGGCTCCTAAGCCCCAGAGAGGAGACAGAGGGCAGCCGGGCAAGAGGAAAGGGGCTGTAATTGGACTCTAGGCCTGAAGCTTTGTCCTGAAGTGGCCAATATGTTCTCTGCCTCTGAAGAGAGAGCAGGTCCATGGGGCACATGGGGCCCTTAATACAGACAGCAGTGTCTCCGGAGACAGCAAGGCAACTGGCAATAGGGCAGGCTGTTTCTGCAAGCACAGGTTACTGTCTATAAAACCATTCTCAGAAGGTACAATTCCCCTTCAAATGATGGCAGGGTTACAAAGTTAAGGATGACAGCATTGGTGCTCTGGGGAGGCCGAGGGGCTGGGGAGGAGGTAGGCATGGAGAATGTGGCCAGTGCCTTGGTAGGGAGAGGAGATGCCAAATCCCATGGGAGCTTGAAGGAAACAGAAGGCTTCAGAGAGACTGTGACTGTGTTTTGTTTTCACTAGACTTTATTTTTTTTAGAATAGTTTTAGGCTGATAAAAAAATTAAGAAGACAGTACAGAGAATTCTCCCATACCTTTTTACCCAGGTTCCCCTATTACTAACATCTTAATGTGAATATGATACGTTTGTCACAATTAATGAACCAATATTAGTACATTATTATTGACTAAAGTCAATGCTTCGTTCAGATTTCTTTAGTTTCTACCTGATGTTTTTTTCTGTTCTGGGATTCCATCCAGAATGCTGCAGTATATTTAGTTGTCGTGTCTCCTAAGGCTCCTCTTAGCTGTCATAGTTTCTCAGAACTTCTCTTGTTTTTGATGACTTTGACGGTTTTGAGGAGTACTGGTTAACTATTTTGTAGAATGTCCTTTTATCAGAATCTTTAAAATATTTTTCTCAGGATTAGAGTGGAGTTGTGGGTTTTTAGGAGGAAGACCACAACAGGGAGTGCCTTAATTATATTATATCAAGTGTACCATCAACATGGTTTATCACTGTTGATACTGACCTTAGTCACCTGTCTGAGGTAGTGTTTGTTAGGCTTCTCCAAGGTAAAGTTAATCTCCTTCCCCTTTTCGGACTGCATTCTTCAGAAGGAACTCAGTATGTACAGCCCACGTTTAAAAAGTGGAGAGTTATTTTTCCTCTTCTTGAGAGCTGAGTATGTATCTATGTGAATTATTTTGAATTCTTCTGCAAGAGGGATTTGTCTCTTCTCCATCATTTACTTATTTATTCAATCATTTATATTGGTATGGGTTCATGGATATTTACTTTATAGTTGGGTTACAATCTAATACTGCTTCATTTTATTGCTTTTATCACTCCAGCTTTGGTCATTAGAAGCTCTTTCAGTCGGCTTCTGTCTCTTTGACATACCCACTTCGATATATATTTTTAACTTCCTCACTTTTTTTTGGCATTTGACACTCATCTTGGACATTTCCTACCCCAATTTCTTTAAGGAGCTCTGGTTCCCTTGTTGGAGAATGGTATTAGAAACCAAGATCTGGGCACCAGGTGTGCTCGTTGCTACTGGGGTGTCATTGATTCTGGGCCTTTCAGCTAACAGAGCTAGAAAATGTATGTATGCATACTAACCCATGCATATACCATATTTGTAACTATTTCTATGGGTAACCATTTGTATCTACCTTAAACAAAGAATGGGTTCATAGGGATCTGTTATTCAGGTGGATCATTCTGGCCTTCTCCCTTTGCTTATATGTAAATTTCCACACTAACAGTGAGAACCTTAGCTCCTAACACCCAACATATACTTAGGTGTTTGATTCCAGTATATGTTCATAGTGGTGTCTGAATTATTAACCTACAGTATCCGTATAGGAAATGGCTTTATCAAGTAGAGCACAGGTCTTATGTGAAGTTCTTCTTGCCTTTGGTCTTACAGACACCACTCATTTCCAAAGTTACTTAGGTCCCTGCTCTTCTCTGAGGTTGTTCCATACATTTGTAATACATGTAGACTCTCTTGTCACAATCTATATTCCTTCCTGTGATTCCCCCAACCTCCTAATTTTTAAAATTGTATGCATTAAAGTTTACTCTTTGTGCTGTTCCCTTTTATGAGTTTTAACAAATGCATAATGCCATGTATCCACTGTTAAAGTATCATACAGAATACTTCCACTGCTCTAAAAATTCCCTGTGTTTTATATATTCATCCCTTTCCTCTACCCTCCCCCAACCCCTGGGAAAACACTGACCTTTATACTGTCTCTATAGTTCTGTCTTTTATAGAATATTGTATAAGTGCAACAATATAGCATGTAGCTTTCTCAACTGGCTTCTTTCACTTAGCAGTATGTATTTAAGGTTCCATGTCTTTTCATGCTTGACAGCTCATTTATTTCTATTGATGAATAATATCCCACTGTATGAATGTAGCAGTTTGTTTATTCATTCACCTATTGAAGAGCATCTTGGTTGCTTGTAGCTTTTGGAAATTATGAATAAAGATTCCATAAACATTGGCATGTGGGTTTTTGTGTGGACATACATTTTCAAATACTTAGGTATACCAAGTAGGACAATTGCTGGATCATATGGTAAGATCATGTTTGGTTTTGTCAGAAATTGCCAAGCTATCCTTCCAAAGTGGCTGCACCGCTTTGCATTTCTACTAGCAATGGATGAGAGTTCCTGTTGCTCTGCATCATGATGAGCATTTGGTATCGTTAATTTTTGTGGAGTTTAACCATTCTAATAGTTGTGTAATGGTACCCAATTATTGTTTAATATATAATTCAGTAATGGCAAATGATGTTGATCAGTTTTTAATATGCTTATTGTCCATTTGTATGTTTTCTTTAGTGAGATATATGTTTGATCATTTGCCTTTTTTAAAATTGGGCTATTCACTGCATTATTTTTGGGTTTGTAAGTTCTTTGTATATTTTGTATATTTTGGATGTCCTTTATTAGGTATGTGTTTTGAAAATATTTTCTTCTGATCCATGGCTTGTCTTTTTATTCTGCTCACAGTGTCTTCAGAAGAGAATAAGCTCTAAATTTTAATAAAGTCTAACATCAATTTTTTCTCACATGGGTTGTTCTTTGGGAGCTGTATTTAAAAACTTACCACCAAACCCATAGTCACTTAGGATTTCTCCCCATCAATTTTTAAAAGAAGTTTTACAGTTTTGCACTTTATATTTAGGTCTGTGATCTATTTTTGGGTAGTTTTTGGAAAGGGTGCAAGGTCTCTATCTAGATCATATTTTCGCATCTGGGTGTCCAATTGTCCCAGGATTATTTGTTGAAAAGATGATTCTTTGTTGACTTGCCTTTGCTCCTTTGTCAAAGATTGATTTACTATATTTGTGTGGGTCTATTTTTGGGCTCTTTATTCTGTTCTACTAATCTATGTGTCCATTCTTTCACCAATACCACCTTGTCTTCATTATTTCAGCTTTATATTAAGTCTTAAAGTTGGATAGTGTCAGTTCTCCAACTTTGTTCTTCTTGTCAGTATTGTGTTGGCTGTTATGTGTCTTTTGCCTGTCCATATAGACTTTAGAAACATTTTGTCAATATCTACAAAATAGCTTGCTGAGATTGCCTTGAATCTACAGATCAAGTTGGGAAGAATTAACATCTTAACAATACTGAGTGTTACAATCTATTTACATGGAATATTCCTTCGTGTATTTAGATTTTCTTGCTGTAATTAGTTTTGTAGTTTAATGCATATAAATACTATTCATATTTTTAGATGTATAGCTAAGTATATTTTTGAGTATTTTAAGTGGAATTGTGTTTTTAGAAATTTTTTTATTTTTATTTTTTTCAGAATTTTTAATTTAATTTTTTTAAAATTTATATCCAAATTAGTTAGCATATAGTGCAACAATGATTTCAGGAGTAGATTCCTTAATGCCCCTTACCCATTTAGCCCATCCCCCCTCCCACAACCCCTCCAGTAACCCTCAGTTTGTTCTCCATATTTAAGAGTCTCTTATGTTTTGTCCCCCTCCTTGGTTTTATATTATTTTTGTTTCCCTTCCCTTATGTTCATCTGTTTTGTCTCTTAAAGTCCTCATATGAATGAAGTCAGATGATATTTGTCTTTCTCTGACTGATTAATTCAGGTAAAGGGTTAGTATCCAAAATCTATAAAGAACTTATCAAACTCAACACCCCAAAACCAAATAATCCAATGAAGAAATGGGCAAAAGACATGAATAAACACTTCTCCAAAGAAGACATCCAGATGGCCAACTGACACATGAAAAAATGCTCAACATCACTCATTATCAGGGAAATACAAATCAAAGCCACAATGAGATACCACCTTACACCTGTCAGAATGGCTAACATTAACAACTCAGGCAACAACAGATGTTGGCGAGGATGTGGAGAAAGAGGATCTCTTTTGCATTGCTAGTGGGAATGCAAGCTGGTGCAGCCACTCAGGAAAACAGTATAGAGGGTCCTCAAAAATTAAAAATAGAACTACCCTACAACCCAGCAATTGCACTACTAAGTATTTATCCAAGGGATACAGGTGTGCTGTTTCAAAGGGAAATATGCACCCTAATGTTTATAGCCGCACTGTCAACAATAGCCAAAGTATGGAAAGAGCCCAAATGTCCATTGATGGATCAATGGATGAATGGATAAAGAAGATGTGATTATATCTTCTAAGCAGAATTGTGTTTTTAATTTTAAATTCCAATTGTTCATTGCTAGCATATAGAAAAGCAATTGATTTTTGAATATTAGTCTTGTAACCCGAAACTTTGCTCATGAGTTCCAAGAGTTTTTCTATTGATTCTTTGAAATTTCCTACATAAAAAATGATGTCATCTGCAAACAAAGACTGTCTTATTTCCTTTTTTCCAATCTGCAAAAATTTGTTTCCTGTTCTTGTTTTATTTAATTAGCTAATACTTCCAACACAATGTTGAATAAGAGTGATGCAAAGATAATATAAAAACAGGAAGGGGGACAAAACATAAGAGACTCATAAATATGGAGAAAAAACAGAGGGTTTCTGGAGGAGGTGGGGAATGGGGGATGGGCTAAATGAGTAGGGGGCACTAAGGAATCTACTCCTGAAATCATTGCTGCACTATATGTTAACTAATTTGGATGTAAATTTGAATAAATAAATAAATAAATAAATAAAGAGAGAGAGAGAGAGTGGTGAGAAGAAATATCCTTGCCTTGTTCCCAATCTTAGGGGGAAAGCATCCAGTTCTTTTACCACTGTGTATAATTTCAGCTGTAGGAGTTTTGTAAATGTCCTTTATCAAATTGAGAAAGTTCTCCTCTATTCCTAGATGTTGAGAGTTTTTATCCTGAATGGGTAATGGATTTTTTCAAATGCCTTTTCTTGATCAATTGGCATGATCGTATGATTTTTTTTCTTCTTTAACCTATTGATGTGGCTCATAAAGAGGCTTGGGGATTCTAAAAATGAGAGGGATTATTTTGATTGATTTTTGAATGTTGATCAAAGCTTGCATACCTGGAATAAATGCCATTTGATTGTGATCCATAAGTTTTTAATACATTGTTGGATTCAGTTTGCTAATATTTTATTGAGAATATTTATATCTATGCTCATGAGAGATATTGGTCTGTGGTCTTTCTTGTAATGTCCTTGTAGGGTTTTCGTATTAGAATAATGCTGTTCTCATGGAGTGAGCTAAGAAGTGTTTTTCCTCTCCTTTTGTTTTCTGGAAGAGATTGTAGAGAATTGAAATTACTTTTTTTTCCCTCAAACATTTGGTAGAATTCACCAGTGGAACTATTTGGGCCTGGTGCTTTCTTTTGGAAAGGTTATTAATTATTTATCAAATTTCTTTGTTAGATGCAGATTATCTATTTAGATGATCTATTCATCCTTGGGTGAGTTTTGATAGCTTGTGTCTTTCAAGGAGTTGGTCCGTTTCATCTAAGTTATCAAATTTATGGGCATACCTACTCTTCATGATTCTCCGTGATGTCCATGGAATCAGTAGTGATGGTCCCTTTTTATTTCTATTAGTAATTTGTGTCTTCTCTCTTATTTCTTGGTAAGCCTGACTAGAGATTTATCAATTTGGTCAATCTTTTCAAAGAACCATATTTTGGTTTTGTTGATTTTTTTCTATTGTTTCTTTTTTATTTACTTCTAATCTAATTTTTGTTATTTTTATGCTGCTTTCTTTGGTCTTAAATTGCTTTCTTTCTATAGTTTACTAATGTGGAAGCTTAGATTATTGATTTTAGATATTTCTTCTTTTCTAATATATTCTACAATTTATTAAACTATAATGTTTTAAATTTCTCTCTAAATACTACTTTTGCTGCATTTCACACATTTTGATAAGTTGTATTTATACTTTAATTTAATTCAAAATGTATTTGAATTTCTCCTGAGACTAGTTTAGCCTATGTGTTATTTAGATGTATGTTACTTCATGTCCAAATATTTTGGGATTTTTAAATTATCTGTTATTGACTTATAGCTTAATTTTATTGTTGTCTGAGGACATATTTTGTTTGATTTCTTTTTTCTTTGAAGTATAGTTGGCACACAATGTTACGTTAGTTTCAGGTGTACAATAGAATGATTCAATAAGTCTATATGTTATGCTTTGCTCACCACAAGTGTAGCCACCGTCTGTCACGATACAACACTATTTCAATACCAATGACTATATTCTCAATGCTGTACCTTTCATCCCTGTAACTTATTCTTTCCATAACTGGAAACCTGTACCTCTTGCTCCCCTTTACTCATTTTGTCCAATCCCCCACCACCCTCCCCTCTGGCAACTACCAGCTTGTTTTCTGTATTTATGGGTCTGTGTCTGATTTTTGTTTGTTTTCTTCTTTAGATTCCAGTGTTAAGTGAAATCATATCGTATTTGTCTTTCTCTGGCTAATTAGCTCACTTAGCATAATATCTTTAGGCCCATCCATATTGTTGTAAGTGGCAAGATCTCATCTTTTTCATGTCTTAGGAATATTCCAGTGTGTGTGTGTGTTGTGTGTGTGTGTGTGTGTGTGTGTGTGTGTGTGACATCTTTACTCTTCTATCAATGGACACTGAGGTGGCTTCCATTTCTTGACTATTATAAGTAATGCTGCAATAAACATAGGGGTGCATATATCTTTCTGACTTAGTGTTTTCATTTTCTTTGTGTAGATACCCAGTAGTAGAATTACTGGATCATTATGGTAGCTTTATTTCTAATTTTTTTGAGGAACATTCTATTTTGCTTGATTTCTGTTTTTAAAGTTTGTTAAGGAGTGTTTTATGGCCCAGAATATGGTGTATTTGGTGAATATTCCATGTGAACTTGAGAAGAATGTATAGTCTGCTGTTGGATAAAGTTCTACAAATGTCAATTAGATCAAGTTCCTTGATAACACTGTCTGGTCAACTATATCCTTACTGAGTTTCTGCCAATGTGATCTATCAATTACTGAAGAGCAGTGTCAAAGTCTTCACCTATTAGAGTGAATATATCTATTTCCCTTTGGAGTTTTATCCATTTTAGCGTCATGTATTTTGATGCTCTGTTGTTAGGTGCATAACATTAAAGATCATATCATTTGGGAGAAATAACCCCCTTATAATTACATAATCCCCTTATTTATCTCTGGTAATTTTTCTTGTTCTGGATTGTGCATTATCTTTTCTTTTGATGAGTGTTAGTGTGGTATATCTCTTTTTAACCCTTTTACTACTAACCCATCTATGTCTTTATATTTAGAGTGAGTTTTGGGGGCATCTGGTGGCTCAGTGGGTTAACTGTCTAACTTCGGCTCAGGTTATGATCTCACAGTTTGTGAGTTCAAGCCCCATGTGGGGCTCTGTTCTGACAGCTCAGAGCCTGGATCCTGCTTCAGATTCTGTGTCTCCCTCTCTCTATGTCCTTCCCTTGCTCATGCTCTGTCTCTTTGTCTCTCATAAATAAACATTAAAAAAATTTTTAGAGTGAATTTTTTTTAGACAACATATAGTCAGATCTTGTTTTTTAATTCACTCTGACACTCCTGTTGTTTAATTGGTATACTTACACCATTCACACTTTAAGTATTTGATACCAATCTATCTTGTGTGTAACTGTTTTCTATTCATTGTACTTGTCTTCCCTCCCCTCTCTTTTCCTGACTTCTCTAGTTTTTTTTTTAAAGCTTATTTATTTACTTTGAGAGAGAGAGAGAGCTGGGAAGGGGCAGAGAGAGAGAGAGAGAGAGAGAGAGAGAATCTCAGGCAGGCTCCACACTGCCAGTGCAGAGATGCAGGGCTCGAACTCATGAACCATGAGATGGTGACCTGAGCCAAAATCTAGAGTGGGGCGCTTAACTGACTGAGCCATCCAGGTACACCTGCCTTCTCTAGTTTTGAGAATTTTTTATGATTTTATTTTCTCATCTTTTTTGCATATCAATTATACTTTTATTTTTTTTATTTTTTGCATATTTATTTATTTTTGAGAGATAAGAATGAGCAGAAAGACAGAGAGAAAGGGAGACACAGAATCTGAAGCAGGCTTGAGGCTCTCAGCTCTCAGCACAGAGCCTGATGAGGCAATCGAACCCACAAATCATGAGATCATGACCTGAGCTGAAGTTGGCCTATTAACCAACTGACACACCCAGCTACCCAGCCACCCCAGTTATCCTTCTTTTAAAAATTTTTAGTGGTTTCCTTAGAGTTTGCAATATACATTTACAATTGATCTACTTTTATTTTTTAAATTTTATTTATTTATTTATTTATTTATCTATCTATTTATTTATTCATTCATTTATTTATTTTAAATATGAAATTTATTGTCAAATTGGTTTCCATACAACACCCAGTGCTCATCCCAACAGGTGCCCTCCTCAATACCCATCACCAACCCTCCCCTCCCTCCCACCCCCTATCAACCCTCTTTGTTCTCAGTTTTTAAGAGTCTCTTATGTTTTGGCTCCCTCTCTCTCTAACCTCTTTTTCTTTTTCCTTCCCCTCCCCCATGGTCTTCTGTTAAATAACACCATTGTGACTTTTGACAACATGGGGCTTAAGGGTGTCAATCCCCCATGACTTGAAAATCTGTAACTTTTGATTCTCCCAAAACTCAACTACAACAGTCAAACGTTCTGTATGTTATATGGATTATATACCATATTCTTATAATAAACTAAGCTAGGAAAAGAAAATGTTATTAAGAAAATCATAAGGAAGATGAGAATGGATAAAGAAGATGTAAGATATATCTTGTCATTTGCAATGATGTGGATGGAGCTAGTCTGTCTTATGCTAAGTGAAATAAGCCAGTCAGAGAAAGACGTATACCATATAATTTCACTCATATATGGAATTTAAGAAACAAAACAGATGAACATAGGGGAAGGGAAAAAAAAAGAGGGAGTCAAACCATAAGAGACTTTTAATGATAGAGAATTTTGGGGTTTGATGGAGGGAGGTGGGTGGAGGATGAGCTAGATGGGTGATGAGTATTAAGGAGAACACTTGTGATGAACACTGGGTGTTACATGTAAGTGATGAATCACTAGATAAATCTACTCCTGAAACTAATATCACATTACATGTTAAGTAACTAGAATTTAAATAAAAAATTGAAAAAAAGAAAGAAAATCATAAGGAAGAGAAAATGCACTTACAGTACTGTACTGTATTTGTTGGAAAAAAAAACACATCTAAATAGACCCTTACAGTTGAAAACCATGTTGTTCAAGGGTCAACTGTACACCACTTCCCAGGTAGTGCAGTTACCTTTTGGCAGAATATTCCAACTTCTGCCCACTAATCACTTATAAAAGTGCCATTATTGATTTTATTTATCCAAATGCTATAAACATACACTACATTGTTGGTATTATTTCCAAAACATTTATTCATTAGGTCAATTAAGAATATGAAAAATAGGGGAGCCTGGGTGGTGCAGTTGGTTAAGCCTCCGACTTCAGCCAGGTCATGATCTCGCGGTCCGTGAGTTCGAGCCCCGCGTCAGGCTCTGGGCTGATGGCTCGGAGCCTGGAGCCTGTTTCCAATTCTGTGTCTCCCTCTCTCTCTGAGCCTCCCCCGTTCATGCTCTGTCTCTCTCTGTCCCAAAAATAAATTTAAAACGTTGAAAAAAAATTAAAAAAAAAAAAGAATATGAAAAATAAAAGATTTTATCTTTATTCATTCTCCAGTGCTTCTCCTGTTATCATGTGGATCTGAGTTTCTAATCTATATTATTTTCCTGCTTTCCTGAATAAATTTTTAAAATACTTTTTGCAGAGCAGATGTGCTGGTGATGAATTTTCTCAGTTTTTGTTTGTCTGAGAAAGTCTTCATTTCCACTACCTTTTAGGGGATGATTTCACTGGATACAGAATTCTAAGTTGGCGAGATTTTTTTTCCCCAACATAGTAAACATTTTACTCTACTCTTTTGTTGCCTGCATGGTTTCTGATGAGAAGTCCACTGTAATTCTTATTCTTGCTTCTCTGTAGGTAAGATGTTTATTTCTTTTTGGTTTCTTTCAGGATTCTGTGTTTGGTGTTCTGAAGGTTGAATATGATACTCAGAGGCATAGAGTTTTTGAGTATTTATCATGCTTAGTGTGCCCCTGAGCTTGCCAGGGGCAAGTGCCATCACACTTTGATGCCTATCATTAATTTTGGAAAGTTCTCAGCCATTTTTACTTTAAGCATTTTTCTGCTCTATTCTCTCTTTTTGCACCTTCTAGTATTCAAATTACATGTATGTTATATTTTTTGAAATTGTCCCACAGTTCTTAGATATTCTGTTAGATGGATTTTTATTTTTTTTCATTCTTTTTTTCCCTCTTTAAATTATAGTTTGGGAAGTTTCTATTGACATATCTTCAGGTTCACTCATTTTTTTCCTCATCTGTGGCCAATCTACTGATCAGCCCATCAAAGGCATTCTTCACTGATTTCTAGCATCCCCTCTTGATTCTTTCTTAGAGTTCCCATCTTACTATTTATATTACACACTTGTTCTTGCATGTTGTTTACTTTTTCCATTAGAGAGCTTAACATATTAATTATAGTCATTTTAAATTTCCAATCTAATGACTCCCAAATCTGTGTCACATCTGAGTCTGGTACGGATGCTAGCTTTGTCTCTTCAGACTGTATTTTTCCTTTCATGATGTCTTGTAATCTTTTGAAAGCCAGACATGATATGTTAGGTAATAGGAACTGAGGTATATGGGCTTTTACTGTGAAGTTCTATCTCAGTCTATCTAGGTGTTGGTTTTTGTTTAATGTTTGCATAAGTGTCATGGGCTTCAGATTCTTCTAGTGTCCTTGTTTCTGTCTTTCCTGTTGTCTATGGTTTTTCCAAAAATCTTCTTAAGTGGAATCTGGGACTTGCATCTATTTCAGCTAAAATTCACTATTACTACATCAGAAACCTGTTATTGTGGTGTAAGGTGTGGAGCAGGTGTAGGCATTCTATAATTTTATGATGCAATCCCAGTGTTTTAGTTTCCCTAGGCTGTGACCTTCACAAGAGTTTCTTACTTTTCTTTCTCTCTCCCTTTCTTTAGATGAGATAGGGAGTCTAGAGGGGGCTGCTGTTGGGTAAGTGACTTTCTGCCTATTTGAGATAAGGCTCTGGTAAAATTCTTTTAACTGGAGAATAAGCCTTTGTTATGGAGAATGCACTGGGCATATTTCAAAATGTTACTCCCCCCGCCACTCCTTAGTCAGAAATATGAGGGATTTGTCCTGGCTGTTCACCATGGGGATCTGGTGGGGTTTCTGGAGTTAAAACCCATGAAAGTGTGAGGATAAATGTAAGACTGTGGCCCCCATGATTTTCTCACTCTCAAGCTAGTCCACATCCATCCACATTCATCCTCCAGAAATTCACCAAAATTTGCATTTATTTGTCATATTGAATTAAGACTCCAGTAGCTTCTGCTCCAAGTAAGCTGATTTTGGCTGTGTTTTTCTGTAGTTAACTGTCTCTCCACATTTCAGGACATCAGTTTGCCCTATAATCCCAAATCTCTAATGGGTTAAAAAAATATATTGATTTTTCAGTTTGTTTAGCGTTTTTCTTGTTGTAAGGATGGGAAAGATGACATCTAAGCTCCTTATATGGCATAACTAAGACCAGAGATCCAACAGGTGACTTTTCATATGCACCCTGAAGGACTATTTCCCCAAAAGTCAAGGTGATTGGTTACATGCAACTGAGAGCACATGGACTCATCCAAATTTGTCTTCTTTGGGCAATGCCTCTACCTTTCCTCCTTTTATTAACACCAGAAATTTACCTACAAAAGGAAGTCATGTCAGAATGTACATTGATTGTGTTTTGACCACCCAACCATCCATTCACTCTGTCTTTTGTAACAGCCCTCATTTCTCAGTTAAAGGTGTATCTTTTCCCCTCCCCTTCCTCCAGCACTAATATGTGTGCTTTGGGAAAAGCCGATTCCTCTACTTCCTCCAGGCATGTGACTCTTAACTGGCTGATCAGAGTCATAAGTTTCCTGGGACATAGTGATTTGTTCCTGTGATCCCCCTGGAGCCGATGGGATATGAAAGGAAATATATTGTTGTAGCTATGAGCAGGCATTATGGGATCAAAAGGGAGGAGCTTCATGACAATCACACTAACATAGAGGAAGATATATGTGAGCAAACAGGAAAACCTTGTCCTAATGATATTGTTAAAGCTTTTTCTTCCAGCTGTGCCTGAGAATGCTTAGGTTTATAAACTTTTCACTTACAGGATCTTTTGGTTACATGATTTCCTTTTTTTTGCTTAAGCCCACTTTTTTTGCTTAAGTGGGTTGGGTTTACTTTTGTTGCCGACCAAAGTCTTAAGTGATATAGAAATCTACAGTCAATCAACTATATTAATACTAGAGAATAATGCCTTACCTAAAGAGATGACCTTTTCATCTTTCATGAGGATTTCAGACCTCATAAGGGGAGATACAATTCAAGTTCTGACAAATACATGCTCACACCCAGGGTGACTGTTCCCTATTTTGTGGTACTGGAGTGAGTAGTTGTTTGCTGAAGTATCATATGTTGGGATTCTTTTCATCTCTTTGTTAATTTGCTCTTTACGCAGAGTTTACTGGGCAGTTTCCCCAGGATTCTATTCATTCCTGCATGGGATTTTGAGACAGCTGAGGTATTTCCTTGAAGATGAGTCTGCCTTTCCCTATCATTTTATATCCTTAGCCTCTTCAGACACAGATCTCCATTTAATGTGAGGTTAAGCTTACTCCTACAGCTTTTCCTTTGAGGGAGTCAACCAGAACCATAACAAAACACCATACACTGGTGGCTTAACAACAGAGCTTTATTTGCTCCCAGTTCTGGAGGCTGGATATCCAAGATCAAGTGTTGGTGGGTTTGGTATCTCCTGTAGCCTCTCTCCTTGGCTTGCAGATGATCACCTTCTCACTCTACCCTCCTGTGGTCTTCCCTGTGTGCATACATCTCTAGCGTCTCTCCTCTTATAAGGACGTCACTCGTACTGGATTAGAGTCCTACATTTATGACCTCATTTAGCTTTAATTAGCTCTCTAAAGGCCCTGTCTCCAAACATAATCACTTTGGGGGTTAAGGCTTTGATATATGAATTTTGAGGGGACACAATTCCGTCCATGACACCACTTTTTAGCCATTCTCAGTGATTTCTCTTCATTCTGAATGGATTATAGTGGTCTTAGTCAAATAATGATCAAGAGAAGTTCTAATGTTGAAAATGCTATTAAGCAAATAGGTTAAGCATCATCTTTTTCTGCATTGAGCCAGCAGGACTTCATCTCATGGCCTACAGGGCAAATGGAAGTAGGAGATTGGCTTTTGATGGGACAGTTTGTCCTCATTGATCTTCTTCTTTTCTCTCAAGACCATCCACTCCTGTTTTCCTGTGACCATTTAATATCCCCCATCCAGGGTTCCTGCCCCCAGAAAATGCCCCCATGTTCTCAACTGATGCACACCTGTCACTTGAGCCTGCCCTTAACTATTTCTCCCTGGGAAAAGTGATCCTGTAAATTAGTCCACACAGAAAGGCTGGTGATGGATAACTGCTTAGGGAACTACCTCTCCCAGGGGCTCATATCAGGAGCCAAATGAACAAAACCCCAGTGGTGGAGTTGGAAGCATTGTAGAGAAGCTGGTCCAAGATCTTTTCATTGTCCTTATTATTATACCAAGAAAGGTCACGCTTACTCACAGATTCTGGAAGGGGTAGCCACAGGACAGGTAGAGACAGCTGAATAAAAGGTCACCAATAAAGGCATAGGTTTTAATTTGGACATTGGCCCTGATGTGCTCTAAAATTTTGGGAAACCCTTTTTCCCTTTCCCAGCCTCAACTTCTCCACCTTCACAATGGAAAAAAAAAATCCTGTCTGGCTCAACTCTCTCAGGACACCAAGAATGAATGCCATAACAGACAGAAAAGTGTTTTAGATGGAAAATGCCATGAAATAAATTCAAGGTGTTATTATTTTAAGGTGCAAAATCAGAACTTATAAAACGAGGCATAAAAATGTCTTGGTAGATATATTTTCATTCTGGAGAAAATTAATGGCTACATCTTGGGCTTGAATTTTCTATAGAACCAGTCCCAGAATATTGGACATGGAAACACTCTTAGCGATATTTAGTTTCTCTTCTTCAGATGAAGAGTCTAAAGCCTAGAGAGGGAAGGGACTTGCTCAGGGTCACATAGCAGGTTAGGGACACATTTGGGAGTGGGAACCTGTAGTTGTGACACCTTTCCTTGGTTTTATTCTTCATTTTCATGGGGAGGGCAGAGAGTGGCAGGGCTAAAACATATGAGCCATCTCTGGACAATACGTGAGAGTTTTAAGGCCTATTTCAGCATCTAAGTGTATTGTCTCTAATGGAGATCTCTGACTTCCAGGCCCAGTGGATTCTCAAGATGAAATTCCTGCCATAATTGCTGACTTCAGCTCCTCAGAGCTATAGACTGGCTTGACCCGGAAACTCTACTGTGGGTCACATCTTCTCCACTGGTCTGGCTCCTGTACAGTGTGGCTTGGTCTGGTTTGAGTGCAGAGGTAATTGCAATATATTGAGGTTTGGTATTGTAATAAAAATAGGGGCCATTACAGCTAGCATTTATGTCATTAGTATTTAGTGGTGGTGTGTTGCAGCTTTTTTAGTGCTCATAAAACTGTCGCTGCTTGCAGATATGTCACGGCGCTGATATAAATTTAAAGGGTTGGAAATCCATAAGTCATAAAAACTAGATAGTAAATAGCAACAGAACAGGGTGGACAAGAACTGTTGCATTAGGCATGCAAATGCTTATGGATTTGCATGTCTAGTGCTTGCATTAGCATAATGAGAAGCACATTTACATTACAGATGGACTTGATTAACTAGGCCCTTGTAAATAAAGTCCACTCAGACTAAATAGAGGATGTTTGGGCTCCAGAGAAGAGATGGTTATAGGAGCCAAAGGGCAAGCAGAGCCATTTCTTGCCCTCTTCTCTTCTGGCATTGACCATTGAAAAGTTTTCAGAATCACTGATAATGCCCAGATGGGAATGCTTTTGTACTTATTTGATGTAATAATAACAGCAAATATGCACTGAGTGCTTACTATGTATTGGCCACTATTTAAACATTTTATGCATAGTAGCTCACTTAATCCTCATAATAACCCTATGATTATAATAATACCCATTTTGCAGATGAAGAAGCTGAGATACAGAAAAGATAAGGGAATTTATCAGAGTCCAACTATTAGTAAGTGGCAGAACAAGGATACGAACCCAGGCAGTCTAGCTCAAAGCCTGTCTCTTAACCACTACACTAGCTGCCTCGTATCCACTGAATTCATACAGGTATGCAGCTAATGTTATTGAAACATCTGTTACATACCAGACTCCAGGATACTGCTAAAGATAACAGCAATAAGATAAATGCTTGCTATCTTCCTAAAAAGTTCATGTAGTCTGGAGAAATTTAGAAGAAAGCAAAAATTCTGACATTGTGCTCAAGGAGCTCATAGAAGGACACAGCCTCCCGGAAAGGTGGGTCAAAAAAGGCTACAGAGAGGATACCTCTTGGACTGAGACTTGAAGTATGTGTAGGAGTCCAAAAGGTGAGGAGTGGAGGATTAGAGCACTTGCTTAGGGAACGGCAAGCACGGAGCCACGGAAGTGGGCATATTCTCAGACCCTAAGTCATTTCACATGAGAATGTAGGGAACATATGAACACAAGCCAAAAAAAGAAAAAAAAAAGCAGGGACTGGTCATGAGGACTTATGGGACATGATAAAACTTGGAGGGTCAATCAATCATCTGGGCCTATAGTGCTCTCCAAGTAGAAACCTGGCTCCAGGTTAGGCACTAGGATTTACAATTCAAATACGAACTCCCTATTTGGCTCCCCAATTCATGAAGTAAACCTTATTCCAAAGTCCTGTGTCTTTTCCATCATGTCATGGATTCATAAACTCACAGAGTTCGTTAGGACAACATGGCCATTCAGACCAGACTTTTCATGGTACATGAATCCTGCCACAAGCTCTTCATTTGCTTGTGAACATTTGCTTCATTTGCTTCTACCTGAACAGTTCCATCTGCAGTTGGACAGGTGAGGAATTTGAACCGGCTTATTTTGGGTAGCCCAGTTAAGTGAGAAGTCCAAGGGAGTCCCTAATATTTTAGAGTGTTATCTATTAAAATTTAACTGTTCTATGAGCTCTCCTTATGGTAACAGCTCCTAAAAGTAAATATACTATTCATTCCAGGTACATTTGAATGGAAGCCTCCCATAAATGATTTTTATGATGGCAGCCAACTTGAGGAATTTTTGAGAGCTGAGAATGTTCTTTGAGTCATTCTGGGGAATCGTGATGGGATGCATTCTATTTTGTACCTCCAGGTAACGTGCAAAGTAGATTATTTTAGACTGAGTTTTCCAGTGGTCATTTTCTCCATGACCTGAAACCTTTTATTTGTCTTGATGGTGACACTAGGGCCTTCATGAGCAGGTGGGAATTGCCATCTTGAAGTAGGCCATAGGTGTCCTGTGAGGATGCTGGTCACGGGTCTGTAACCTGTAAGTGAGGGGCAGAAAGAAGGCATGTGGGAACAGGAAGCCATGAGTGTTTTAGAATCAACAAAACCTCATGGAGAAATGTGGCAGAAATGCTCTAGGCAGAACCTCCTCAAAGGAGCAGTAGAGGCTATGTTGGAGATTCCATAGCATCATGACTCTCCCCAGTCATCTTTCACCCCTGCCCCTGACTCTGGTGAACTCTGGTGAACTCTGGCTAATGCCCATCTAGGTTTCCTCTTCTTCCAGCGAATCAGATCAGGCTGAAGTTACTCTTAGATTGTTCTACTTTTGGTTGGCCAGGAGCTCCTCAGAAATTCCTTTTCATAGCTGGTGGGAAATCTGGGGTTGGGGCCCACAGGTCTAAGAAACAGAGTGCTCTTGCTTACTTTCTGACCAGGAGAGCCTGGTGTTCACTTCCATGGGTTCTCAGGGCTGGCAAATTTCTGAAAGCTGGACCTTCCTAGAGCCTGTGGGACAGTCTCCTCTGACCTGCCTCCGTCCTCCACTCTGAGTCCCTAGCACACCTACAAAGTTGGGTCTATGTAGTGTTGACTGAACTAGAACTGAGGGCTGAAGGCATGGTTTCCTAGGTTCTCTTTTCCTTAAAGTTGCTGGACATGTGGTCCAGTTCATGGATATACTCTTTGTGACAGTATAACCATGTGCTAAGTGACATTGTACCAGTATAGATACATATATCAATATTTTTCCTCTTGTGGGTGTATTTACATCAGTACATGTCTCTATGTGTACGTACATATATTATTCTGTGTGAGTGTATATATGTGCATGTTTATATGTATATTTCTCTCTGCAGATGTGTGTATAGGTGCTTATGTCTATGAACATGTATATGTGTACTTACACAAACCTGTGTGTACAGGTGCATCTGTGTATGTATACATCTGAAAATGCTAAAGAGTGTTAGACAGGTGCTTGGGGGCAAAGCTAAGAGATGACACTGTAATTTCTTCCCTGGAATTTTAGAGCCTCTAAGGACAAAATCCCCCTAGAGGAGGCAGCAGCCTGAGTTGCCAGCTGGGCTGTAAATCCCTTTTATGTTGCCCAAGGCCATTGTCTGAGGCACTATTCTTGGCCTGACACCCTAAGAGATGACAGGATCTCTAAGAAAGTATGGTAAGAACTAAGGGGGCTATTATCCACAGAACAGGGGAATAAAGTTTCCTCTCTCTGAACCTTCCATCCTCACTCACCATGAAATAGAAACACAGGGGCAGAGGGAAAATAATCGCAAACCTCACTGAGCCAAATTTTACATATATGGACTCATTTGACTCATGATGGCTCTATGAGGGCTATTGGTCCCAATTTCCAGATGAAGACATGAAAGCACAGTGAGTTTAAGAAACTCATCAGGATTGGATGTCAAGGCAATATGGCTCCAAATGTACAGGATGGCTTTTATACACCAAGTTCTGGGATGAACACAGAGCTGAGATTACTTGTTACCAGTGACCAGAGACCATTCTTGGCCAAAAGGACAACATAGTGAAGTTTTTATTTGTTTGAAATTCTTCCCTTCCTTCTTCATTCTTCTCTTTGCTTTGAAATGTCCACACCTTATGCTTCAATAGCCAGAGCTTCTCACTGAAGTGCCATGCTAGAACCTGTTCTCCTAGAGCCACCTCATTCCCCAATTGCTTGACTTCAGCAAGATTGCCTGTCTTGGCAGTCACACTCTCACTGACCTGCTCTCTGCTTTTCAAGGTGTTTCCATATTGAGCAAACTAATCAGTGCTAAGGTGATTATGGCTACTAATGAAATTAAATGTCTTACTTCCCCCAGACAGAATGCACTGAAATGTGCTGAAAGTGCATTTCAAGTTCGTGAAATCCAATGTCCTTTCTTAGGCTCAGAGAAGCGACCTACCTAAGGGAACAACAGCTAGTAAGATTATGTCCTGGCCTTGAATTCAATTATTCTAGTTTTAAACCCAACACTTCTTTCACTTTACCAAATTCAGGGTTTACAGTTAATCCCAAGGAAATGTGGTGATGGTGGTGCTGCAGGCACTGAGATTAGTCAGTGATGGAGATGGTCTGGTTATAATATAGGTCTCTATCTCCATTCACTATAGGTGAATAAGCTGGCTTTCTCAAGGTGTTGAAATGGGACACTTCCATGACAACTTGCTTACACCTCTCCTGGGTACTTCTCTAAGATCATGAAAATCTCAACCTGAAATGTGACCTTTTGCACAAATTCAAGGTGATAACCAGTGTCAGTCATCCAAGCATCAACATTCTTTCAAGAATAAGATACAGGAAAAGAGGATAAAGAATAACTTTTATTGTGATATTTGGTCTAAATATTGGTATAGGACTCCTGTCTGGAAAAGTCAAGCCAGAGGGCAAGTCTGATAGAGAGAACATAAACAGCAGATAAGATTTCTATTGTATACAGGATATAACTATTATATATGATTATTGTGGCAGTTCCCACCTGCCACTGTGAAGCTCTTTAGTAGCTATCCTTGTAATGTTTTATGTAAACATGGGTGTCCAAATCACCTGGTTATAGTATCCTTGATTCATTTTCTGGGTGGAGCATCTCAAAATTCATGGCAGAAGTGTCAAGAATCTACAAATCCCAATCTCTTGGGGAGAGGAAGCTGGGGGCATCTCCCAATGGTGGGTTCTCTGCTTCTCCTGAACTAAGGGCCCAGGGTCCCTACCAGGGTTTAAGGGACTCAAGGATACCAGATATCCCACTGTACAATTGGCTTTAATTGGAGAGGGTTTTCCCCTCTCCAAGAAACTCATGAGCTGCTTAAAATGACTTTCCAAATGTGTGTTGAGGCTGGATTTACGTCTGGGTTGCTGCATATTAAATGCTGATTATTAAAAACATTTGCATGGTGCTTTAACAACGATAGATTATGTATCTGTTACCTAAGTCTCAGTGAAAGCTTTATTAATTCATTATTATTTTATCAACATACAATAAACTGTTCTATTAAATCTAAACTAGACAGATATTTGGGGAGGGATCATCTAAAAGGACCTCAGCTGAGACTATCCCCAGGGAAGGACTTAATGAAGTTTCAAACAGTTAATAACCCTCAGTTCATAAATAAACCATGGGTATTTAAAGACCTGCAAAATACTGAAATAAGATGTTGAGACTCAACAAAGGAGATATGAGAGAGCACCCTTGGAATTCCCCTTCCTTAAAACTCACAGATATAGCCTCTACCTCTTGACAATATTTATTGGGCGCCTGGGAATATTTGGCACCCCTGAGGATGTTCAGATTAACTCTGCTCTTGGTCCCAAATTTACTAAGAAAATGGGCAGAGGCAGCTTTGAAACAATATTCTCCTCTCAAATAATCCACTTTTGGCTTTAAAAATATTTTGGTCTGAGAGGCGAGAGAGGAGAAAGAGATTCTGTCCTAATATGAGACATGATAATTCCTTGACAATCCTGTATGGTAAATCAAAAGTCAAATCTCATGCCTGCATGCTCTGGAGAAAGGACCAGCCACACCATTTTCAGGGCCCAGCGCAAAGTGAAATGAAGATCTCCTTGTTCAAAAGATAATTAAGAATTTTAAGATGACAAGAGCAGAACATTAACTCAAGCACAGGGGCCCTTCTAAACGTGGGGCCCAGTGTGATGACACAAGCTGAATGACATAAGCTGGTCCTATGTGGATGGCTTCTTGAACAGGGTAGATGGAGGTATAAGAAACAAAGTATCCAAGGTGGGGAAGTCTGGTGTTCCACTGGAACATAGGGAGTGCAGAGGTTTGAAACAACCATTGTAAGCAGAACAGTGAGCCTATAGCAATAAGTTGGAGGAATATTAAGAGGTTTAGGTGTTGGGTAAAAGGGGCAGGAAGCTATGAAAAGTTTTAGAGTGGAGCAAGATGACCTCAGAAGTTCAAGGTTACTGACGGTCAAAAGGCCAAGGACTGACTCAGTTGGGAAGGTTTCTTCACATTGCAGTGGTCTCTGCTTCCAAACTTTTCATTTTGGGGGCACTACTCAGAGCCAATACTTGGCTTTTTTTCTTTTCAGCTTGTAGTTCCTTGAGTGGTGAACACTAAAGTAGGACTTAGCCCTTCTTAAAGTTGGTTTCCCTGAAAGAAGAGCCTGAGGCACAGAGTTGTGTGTAAGTAGTTTAGTTGTGGGGTGATCCAAGTAAGTAGAGTGAGAAAGCAGGAAGAGAGAGAAGAAAAGCCGGTAGAAGATGTATTACTGAGTGACTTACCACAGTGGGTAATGGGGGTTCAATTTCACTTGGGGACTCTCTGAGGAATGGTGCAGAATGCACTGCAGAATTGTCACTCTGACAAATAGGAAGCTGAGACATTTGTCCAGACTCTCATGCCACATAGGTTGAGGATGTCCTTTGGAGTTATTATCTAGCATATACTTCGGGGCTACACGTGTCAGTCGCTGAGGGATCTTCATGGATTTAGATAATATTTGAGGATAGAAAGAAATAGAGATTTGCTGAGACACAGTTGAGATAGGATGCTGGCTGTGTGCTCAGAGATGCCCCCACAGCTGCATGGAACTCAGGTGGGCCTAAGGCATGCATTTGTCTGGGATACATAAAATATTTTTAATAAGCTCCTTAGCCGCTGAAAAGTTTCTGAATGTCTTCATGGCCCCATCTACTCAGAACTCAGTCTCTGGGGACCCATAAATGAGTTTTTGGGGAGCAGTCGGTTGTCCTTTCTTATGCCAATTACATAGGCAGAGTATGTGTCCTAGATGGTCACAACTTAAAACATAGGTAGACCAGAAAGCTTCCCTGGATGGTACATGGGCCTCTCCTTCCTTTCAATGTCTGGAATTCCACCTCTGACTTCCCTGTGAGAGGATTATCTTCTACCAAAACCTTCGGTGGGAATGGCAGCATATGAATGCTGGACTCCTGGCATAATGGGCTGGAAGGCAGACACATGAATTTCCCAATGACTAGCTCTGAGGCCAAAAATCATGACTTAAGAGTACAGGTTATGGAGAGGGGCAGATGTGGGTTTGAATCCTGGTCCTGTCACCTGTTAGCTGTGGAATTTTGGGCAAGCCAATCATTCATCTATGTAGCTCTTAATTAGTTAAGTAGTTACTGAACATTGACTCTATTCCAGGCATGGAACAAATCCACCTGGAGTTTCCAAGTTAGAGGAGGAGATAGACAATAAAAGATAGGAAAATAATGGATAAAAATGAATTGTTATAAGTCTATAAAGGTGAATCATGTGAAATGATAGAGTATGGTGGGGATGGAGAAGGTGAATAAACTATGAAGATAGTGTAATAAGGCTGGGTTTCTTTCTTTTTTTAAATTTTTAATGTTTTTATTTTACTTTTGAGAGAGAGAGAGAGAGAGGGAGGGAGGGAGGGAATGAGTGGGGGAGGGGCAGAGAGAGAGAGAGGGAGACACAGAATCTGAAGCAGGCTCCAGGCTCCTAGCTGTCAGCACAGACCCTGACTTGGGGCTCAAATTCATGGACTGTGAGATCATGACCTGAGCCAAAGTCAGACACTCAACTGACTGAGCCACCCAGGCACACCAAAGCTGGGTTTCTTAATGGAATAAAAGGAGACAACATGGGAAAAGCAGAGGTAAGAGCTTTCCAGGCAGATAGAACAACATGTGTTATGGCCAGGAGATAATAAAAAGCTTGCATATTTGCAGAGCCAAGAGGAATCCAGGTTGATGAGACCATAATAAATGAGGGGAGGACGGTCATTAGATAAAATTGCAGAGGGAGGGAGGGGATAGTTCATGTTGGGCATTGTAATCCAAGTAAAGGACTTTAGGTTTTATATTACAGATAAAGGGAAGTCACAGAAGTACTTAAATCAGAAGAATGATGTGATCCAATTTTTGGTTTAAAAAAGATCACTCTTAACATAATGAAGTAACTAATTTGGTGGAAGGCCAAGAGTAGCCATGGTGAGACCAATTAAGAGGATTTCATGGTATTTAAGAGCTGACAATAGTAGTGAGGATGGAGGGAAGTAAGTAGAGTTGAGGAATATTTGGGAAATAGAGTAAACCAGAGTTGCCAATGGGTTGGATGTCAGGGAAAGATAGAAGTTTCAGTGATGATTCCCTGGAGAAACAATGGAGTCATTTATTGAAGTGAGTAAAAATGAGATAAGAACATGTGTGAATATGTGTGTGGGAGATCAAACAGTTGGACATTTTGAGTCTGGGATGTCTATATGGTATGTAGGCTGAGATGGCAATTTGTTGTTGGCTCTTTGGGTCTAGACTTTGATGAAGACACTTTGATTGGAGACTAAACTTGAGAGTCATGGACATACAGATGCTTTCTGAAAGCCTGGGAAAGATGTAATCTATAAAGTGGGGAAAGAAGATCTATCTGCAGTGGGGTGCCTGGATGGCTCAGTCAGCTGAGTGTCTGACTCTTGATTTTGGTTCAGGTCATGATCCAGGCTCTGAGTTGGGCTTCATGCTGAGCATGGAGCCTGCTTGGGATTCTGTCTCTCTCTCTCTCTCTCTCTCTCTCTCTCTACCTCTGCCTTTGCCCTTCCCCTGCTCACACACTCTCTCTCTCTCTCTCTCTCTCTCTGAAATATATTTTTATAAAAATGAAGATCTATCTGTAAAGTCAGACACTGCTCAAGAAGCACAATTACTTCTCCCCTCTCCCATGCCTGTTTTCCTTCCATCATGGGAGCTAGTTGGGTGGCCCCCTGGAGGCTTTCACAAAGGCCGGAGTGAGGGACACAGCCTCAGAGTCATGGAATAGAACAGTCTTGGCATAGCTCTAGTTACAAGCTAGCCTCACATAAGCCTCTTATTCCTGAGCAACATGATGCACTGCGTTGTGCTAGAAGACTCATAAACAAGATAGACGTGAACCTTTGACACTGAACTCATTCTCAAGGTACAGGCCACATTGATCCATCTTTCTTTCAATGCTGTGAGCTGGAGAGGAGAGGTGGGCCTGGCGTCAGGAATCTGAGCCCTACACGCAAAGCAACTGCAAGCCCATTTGAAGTAGTTGTGACAAAAGGCCTTGGTTGCTAGGAAGAAGGCAGTGGAGAGGCTCACATAGGCTGTTTGCCAGGGTGGATTAAATACACATTGAAATATGAATCATTGGAGGCCTTTTAAAGACTGTCACCTGACATACAGAAATCGCATTTCTTTTCCAGTGGAAAATGGCAGCAAGCATCAATTGTTAGGGGATGCCACATGAATGGCAGGCCTTGTACAGTGCTTTGTTCTGTGTGGAACATTTCTATTGCATAATGACAGTTTATGCACAATGTCGGCAAATATACACAGGCAAAACCACACACGTGCACGTGTGCGCGCGCACACACACACACACACACACACACACTTTGGTTATTCAACTGTAGGTATTTTAGAGCTTCCTTTGAATTATTATTAAGAGAGAGGATTTACACGGCCTTAACTGCCTTTGCCTAGCTCTGCAAAGTGTTTCTAGGACTGAAGAGTTTTCGAGCAATCATATCAGCCTCAATCATAATATTCCTTTACATTGGGTTAAGATTCCCAGTTCTGGTTTCCAATAGACTTGGGTCCAAATTTTGGCCTTGCCACTGTGATCATGAATGAGTTACTCCCTCCTTCTAGGTGTCATACATTTCCTTATTTCTATAATAAAATTATAATATGCTGTCAGAATGTACAGGATTAGTGAGAGTGGTAAGATGTTTAATGCCCAGAGAGCACTTAGCAAAGAGCCTGAGATATGATAGGTACTCTGTGAGTGCTGTCACTTGTTTCCTAGACTCTGACTTGCAGATGAGATCATGGAGATCACTAAGGTTAAGTAAGTCACTGAAGGTCACACAGCTGTTCTGGTGTTAGAGACTGAATGTTTGTGTCCCCCACGCCCAAATTCATATGTTGAAGTCCTAACCCCCCAAGTGATGGCATTGGGAGACAGGGTCTTTGGGTGGTAAGATTAGGTTAGATCATGAGGGTGGGGTCCTCATGATGGGATTAGTGGTTTTTTAAAAATTTTTTTACATTTATTTTTGAGAGACAGAGCACAAGTGGGGAGGAGCAGAGAGAGAAGGAGACAGAACCCGAAGCAGGCTCCAGGCTCTGAGCTGTCAGCGCAGAGCCCAATGTGGGGCTCAAACTCACAAACGGTGAGATCATGACCTGCGCTGAAGTTGGACGTTCAACAAACTGAGCCACCCAGGTGCCTCGGGATTAGTGGTTTTACAAGAAGAGGAAGGAAGCAAGGGCTCTCTCTTTCTCTCTCTCTCCCAATCCGAGCACAGTATTGAAGAAAGGTCATGTGAGGACAGAGCAAGGAGTCAGCCATCTGCAAGCCAGGAAGAGAAACCTCACCACGAAATGAATCAGGCTGCACTTTGATCTTGGACTTTCCATCGTCCAGAACTGTGAAAAATAAATCTCTATTGTTTAAGCCACCCCATCTGTGGCATTTTGTTATGGTGGCCTGAGCAGATGAAGACGTGTGGTAAATCCCAGCTGGAATTCATATTCTGGCTCCAAATCTAGGTACAAATCTCAGACAAGTCCTGGAAATGGGCTCAAAGCACCTGCATGCAGAAACGCAATTGGGAAGCAGGACTATGTTTTGACTTATTCTGGGCTTTCTTCTTGCTTTCCATGGGGTTCTGCATGGTAAGATGTATGGTTTCCTGACCCAATGTCAAAATGCCCAGATTATCAGGCTTGGATATAGCATTTTTACTCACTCAGCATTTACTTGATTCACATTTATTTTTCCATTCATTTATTCTTTTAGTACATTTTTCATTCAACCTTAAATCACTCAGCATTTATTGAGCACCAACTCGGTGCAGGATCTTTGCAAAATAAGTGAAATGTAATCTCCTTGCAAACTCTGTGTGTCAGATGGCTTTGGATGTCCTATGTAACATGTTCAGGGCATGAGGCATTTCCTCCCCATCTGCTCCCCTTCCAAATCCTTGCACCATATACACACCAGATCATGCCATGAATGCAACTTGCTTCCTTTCTGGCATCTGGCTCATTTCTGCAGCCTCTGGACTATGACTATACATACCAGTGCCTGCCCTTCTTGCCCAGCTTTGCCCAGATCCCTGTATTTGTTTCCTATCGCTGCTGTAACAAATTATCACAAACTCAGTGACTTAAAACAACACAAATTTGTTGTTTTTCACTTCTAAAGATTAGCTGAAGTATGACAAAGATCTCACGGTGCTTAATTCAAGGTGTTGATAGGACTGTATTCCTTTTGGGAGGCTCCTGTGAATAATGCACTTCCTTGGCCTTTTCCAGCTCTTAGAGGCCACTCACATTCCTTAGCTCATGGCCCTGTCTCCCATCTCCAAAGACTTCAACATTGCTTCTCTCTGAGTCTTCTGTAGTCACATCATCAAGAAGGTTCTCTTCTTTTAAAGATTCATATAACTAGATTGGGCTGTTGGATAAGGAGATAATCTCCTTTTGTCAAGATGTTTAACCTTAGTCCCATCTGCAAAGTCCCTCTTTGCCATGTAAGGTAACATATTCACAGGTGTCAGAGTTAAGGCATAGGCATCTTTGGGGGCACATTATTCTGCTTACCACATGCCTCAGCAGATCTCTCTGTGCAGGGCAAGCACCACCTGATGGGTTCAGAGCATCTGCCAGGCTCTGGCAGGCCTGCAGGAGGGTTTTATGTCCAAGCTAAGAAGAGCAATAAGTGTTAAGTTCAGGTTCAGCACAATGGATGGAGGCTCTCCAGTCAATCAAATTATAGTTCAATCAGTTCATTTTAATCACTCCTCTGGAGAGAAGTAAAACTCTGCATTGAGGAATACACAGCAATTTTATTGATGACAAGTTTAATTGTTTCATTTTTCCTTACTGTCTCTAACACAGCCGACTTTTAATCAGTGGGAGCTGAGATTCTAATGAAGTAAAGTCCACTTTTCCGCAGTTCACAACTAGCTGGAAATAATTGGGCTGAGACTCCCATCCAGACACTGCAGAGCCGCTGGCATTTTCCTGAAAACCAGGCTTAATTGCTTTGCTGATGTTGTTAAGTAGTCCTGAGGGGGTGGAAGTAGTAATGCTGCCCACATATGCTGGGAAACAATACCCCAAAATGTCTTAAAAGGGTCCATAAAGTCTGTCCAACTGGTAGCGAGGAAGAAAAAATGAACTGGAGTGTGTTTTCTGCAGGCAGGGGCCTGGGGGAGTATGTGGGAGCTGTGATGTGGATGGCTGCAATTGACAAGATCAACAGCAACCGCCTTTTTCTTTCCTCTGAAAGCTAAGCAGGATTCTGAGTGCAGGGGTGTGTGTGTGTGTGTGTGTGTGTGTGTGTGTGTGCACGCGTGTGTGCACATCTGGATTTGTGCAGTGTGGTTTCAAGGAGAGATCGAGATTTTAGGCTGCCTTTGGCCTCTGAAGGGGGCAGGGGGGGCGGCACGTAATGGAGGATTCTAGTGGATATTGTCTCAGCCCTGAGAGGTGGCAGGGAGATTGGCTAGTCTGGAGAAATTCTAGGATCACAGATACAAGGCTTGGAAGAGGCAGAGAGATTCCTTCCTTATCCCCCACAAAGCCCCACTATTTTACTTGATGGATGGTGATGATGATAATAGCAATAGCTGCTAGGTTTTTTTCACTTACTATGTGGACAGAGATTTGGGTTATGCTTTTATTCCTCATAAAAACCAATAAATAAGGTGCTATTATTATCTCCTATATTCAAATAAAGAAATCAAAGCACAGAGAAGTCCCAAAGTTTGCCCAAAGCCATAGAGTTGTAGGATTTGAATCCAGATCTGCAAGACACTAGAATCAATTCTCTTAGCTCTTATATCACATTTTTTTCAGTCCTAACAACAACATTAAAAATAGATAATTTTTTATTGAACATTACATGTTCCTGGCCTAGTACTAAGCACTTTCTGTATCTTATCTCATATAATCCCAAAAGCAACCCTAGAAGGCATGTTCCCACTTAGAGAACAAGAATAAGGGAATTGAGGTGTGGAGTGAAGGACACTATCAAAGGCTACTCAACTGGGACTCAAACGTAGGTCTGTCTGCTTTGAGAGCTTGTGATTTTATAACACAGCACTTTGCTTGGGAAAGGGTCTAGGTACTGAATGAAGATTGATATTAGTGTTTTCTCAATCTATCCAAATAATTAATTCTACGGTTCTGGGTCTGGCTGAGATGGCTCAGGACTTGGGCATCTCTTTAGACATCTGAAGAAAGAGAGGGATGAAGCCCCAGAATCCTCACCTAATGACCACGGTTTTGGAAACCCAGGTTCAGTTACTGCTTCTGACACTAGACTTGGGAACATAATTTAACTTTGGTAAGCCTCCATTGTATTGTCTGTATTTTGTGAAGATTAAGTGAGATCATGTATTTATTCTTTTATTCCAGAAATTTTTATTGAGCTTCTTACTCCATGCCAGGAACTGTTATAGCCCTAGGAATGCAACAAGAAACAAGGCAGGTAAAGTCCTTGCTTTAGTGGAACATAGATTCTCATTGAGAAGTCAGATAATGAATAAGTAAGCAAGTCAACAAAGAAGAGAATTCTTGCTTGTGACCAATTCTACAAAAAGTACGATAGCAGAGGGAACCCCTAGGAGTGGAGGAGTGTAGGTGGTCAGGGAAGGCCTCTGAAGAGATGATATGGGACCTGAATTACTTGATGGAGTCAATCATGCAGACATCTTGGGGAATAGCCTTTCAGGCAAAGGTGATTAAATGTGCAAAGATCAGAGGCAGGAATAAGCTTGGTGAGCAAAAGAACAGAAAGAAGGCCAGAGTGGCGGGGGAGCAATAAATGAGAGAGAAAGAGGAGGACTATGAGGTTGAGAAAGAGGCAGTGAACAGATCGTGCAAGACCTAAAGGAATGGGCCATGGAATTTGAAGTTAGCTTTAATGTCAGTTGGAATTCACTCCAGGGCTTCTAGTAGCAGTAGAGACAAACTCTGGTTTAATTTCTAAAAGGCATTTCAGTTGGCCTAAAGAGGCAAGTTTGGAAATAAGGAGATAAGTTAGGAAGCTTCCACTGTAGGACATCCTGACATCTCAACAAATGAGAGATTGTTATAATAATTACCATCCCAGAAAGCAGTTAGCACTTGAAGAGATACATGGTTAAGTGTATAGGTAGCAGGAGAAAAAAAGGTCTGGCCAGTCGAACCAGGTCTGTAAGACGAACATTTTGTAAGACAGGTATTCATGAATCATTATGTTTTTTTAATGAATTGAAATATGGTGAGTATGGAAAACAGAATAAAAAGGAGCCCAGATGATAAGGACAAAACACAAGTGATTGATCAGCCAGTTTGTTTACACCAATTATGACTGTGTGATTGCAGAGTCATTTCAACAATAAGTAACCAAAAGGGGCCCTTGAATGGGTGGATCTGGGAGAAGGCAAATATCAAATTCCCACTCTCCAGGCAGAATCTCCGCATTTGCCCACACTCCCCAAAACACATTGCTGGTGTCTTGGAGTCAGAAAAAAGCAGATAAATAAACTTGTGAAGAAGGTTATGTGAGGTGTGTGTGTGTGTGTGTGTGTGTGTGTGTGTGTGTCTGGGGGGGGGAGAGAGGGAAAGAGAGACTTCTTTGCCTCATCTCAAGTCGTGGTATTTTTATTTGAATTTTATTTTTCTGATGCTGTTAGATAACAAAGGGTAAATTAAAATACAATAAAAATTATAGAGGGAACATGGGAAAAGAAGAACAACATTCTCCTGGCATTTGTTTCAAGGCTGCAAAATGTAGAGTGTCTTGACAGCATAGAAAGAGATTTTTCTCCTTCAAACCAGGTGTTGGAAAATGTGCTTCATTTAAGCAAATCAATATCTTTAATTTCAGCCCGTTGCTCTGGATTTAGTGCCCGATTTCCAGGGAAATGTAGAAAGATTCAAGCCTCATAACTTTCTGTAGTTCCTATGAAAAGAAAGCAGAAGACCAAGGGTGTCACAGTGGCTATTTTTAGAACTATTTTAACTTCTACTTCTTGGGCTTCCTGTGAAGTCATAATGTGTTAAAGGAAAATAAGGTAAAGAAAGGGATAAGAAGTTCTGAGTATGGCCGGTGTAATTATAAATATTATGGCTTGAAAAGGCCTCACTGATAAGGTGACATTTGAATAAAGACATGCAGGAGATGAGATGAGCCAGGTAGAAATCTAAGGGAAGAGAATTCAGGCAGAGAGGGGAAAGAACACAGTTATGTGATTGGAGCAGTCTTCAGGGTTTGGGGAGTTAGGAGCCATGTGTGGCTGGAGTGGAGAGAGCAGTGGTAGAGTTCAGAGATATGAGTGGCTGGATCATGTGGGGCTTTGTGGTTCATTTGAAGAAATTTAGCTTTCATGCTGAGTGAGATGGGGAGCTCTCAGAAGGTTTGGAGCAGAAGAGTGACATGATCTACCTTATGTATTGACAAGATTTCTCTGATGCTCTGTCAAAAATTTCTCAAAGTGGAGCAAGCTAGAATCAGGGAGAATGGAGGGATCATGGTGGGATGGACCAGAATTTGAACCAGTGAGGGCACCTGGGTGGCTCAGTCGGTTGAGCGCCCAACTTTGGCTCAGGTCATGATCTCACAGTTTGTGGGTTCGAGCCCCGCATCGGGCTCTGTGCTGACCGCTTGCTCAGAGCCTGGAGCCTGCTTCAGATTCTGTCTCCTTCTCTCTCTGCCCCTCCCCCACTCATGCTTTGTCTCACTGTTTCTCAAAAATAAAGAAATGTAAAAAAATAAAAAATAAAAAAAGGTTTTGAACCAGTGTGAGTGGCAAGAAGTGTAAGATCTTGTTGTTTTGTTGAAGTACAATGAACAAAATTTGCTGATGGGCTGGATGGGGATATGGGAACACCAAGCATGGGGAACAAGAGATTAGGAGTCTAGTCAGGACATACAGTTTGGAATATCTTTTATACATACAAGGGGAGATGTTGCAGAGGCAGTTTTATAGATAAGCCTAAAGTTCAGGATAGAGGTCCAGTCTGGAGATACAAATTTGGGGGTTGTCAACATTTAGGAAGTTATGAGACTGCATAAGCCCAGTAAAGCACTGAGGATATGTATTAAAGAGAACTTTAAAACTGGGTTTAGAGGTCTCTTTTGAATTTAATTGTCTTAATTATGGGAGAATTAAGGCAATTGAAGAAGATAAAGGAGTGATTGAAGGAAGAAACTGCTGATTCAAGCTCTCATGTTGGATTTACATTTCTGCAAGTGTTTCACTTTTTTTCATGCAGTAATGCCAGGGATCCACCCATCTGTCCATCCATCCATCCATCCATCCATCCATTCATCCATCCATTCTACCTTCCACCCGTCCATCTGTCCATGCATCCATACATCCACCCACCTGTCCATCCATCCATCCATCCACCCATCCATCCTACCTTCCTCCCGTCCATCTGTCCATGCATGCATGCATGCATGCATCCATCCATCCATCCTACATTTTTCTTTCATGATATATGTGAAAAAGCACACAGCATTTTACAAAAGAGATTCGCAAATGAACTTTGTCTCTATTCACCTAGCCACCCAACTTCCTTGGTCTCAGTCTCCCCTTTAATCAACTGAGAGAATGGTCTAAAATGTTAGTTTTGGACATTGTAGAGATGTTAAAAAGCATGCCTACTCTGATGTTCTATGGTTTCAGGGCCATCAGAAAATTTGAGGGTCCTTTTCTGAGTTATCTAACACAGATCCAACTGGATAAATATGGGAAGAATTGCTCTTAACTTCTTACTACTTTATTTCTGGTTGTTCATGAAAGGGCACACATACAAAATAATACAAATCCTCTGAGTCCACTGCTTCAAGGTTCCCAAGTCCATTCTCATCCAAATTCCTTGAGCTTCTCTCTGCTCTGAGGATGACTTTGCTGTATTGAGGTGCTGACACGCAGATGTTGAAAGGTTTGCTGAACAGGCAGTTTGGGGAGCAGAGTGTCACATTGTCCAGGGGCAGAGCACAGGCAGTTCTCATTGGGACCACTTGCTGATGGATGTTCGCCAGTTGGCTCATCTGTTCTTGTGATATTGTTATTTTAGAGACAAGAAAAGGCCAGCAGGTTTAAAAAATATGTATCTTAGAAGTCGTCTTTGTCATCGGTCAAGTTGCGACAGCCCTTATCCATATGCATGGTAGAATACTAACTTGTCTCTAAGTTCAATCTCCTAGTGTCTCTTTTGGGCAACAGAAGTTCTTCCACAGACATAGACCAAAGACCCTTATCACTGCCCTGCCCCAAATATTTGACCACATTTAAGGCTTAGAACTTGGATTTGGGGTTTTTTCTTGGGATCTTCTTATCCCAGGTTTACTCAGTGATAAGAATCATGTTATCTTTATGTGAACTTCTCTCTGCCCTTCAAGCCATCTGCTCATTGCTAGTACAAGTTATTAACATTGATGACCACACCCAACATCTGGATATATCAATCTTAGCTTGGGTCACCTTGATGGCTCCAGTTATTGGTAATGTGTTTGAAGCTTTGGCATGAACCAGGGAAGGCGTGCCTAAACATTGGCCATTGGCTTCCAGGCAGATACTGGGCCTCTGGCCATGAACATCTTTATTTATTATCTTCCTTTCAACTCTCTCAGGCAAAGCAGTTGTCATAATAGAGTAGGTGCAATTTATTTTGGTCTTGGCAAGGCACTGTCCCCCTTCCCCAGGCTTTCATCTTCTTCCTCCCTCTTTCTTTGACATTATTTGTCAAATGATCCAAAGGTAATTTTTAATACCTTTGCATCACATTGGAGCTAAGTTCTGCTGGATTATTAATGATTAAATATTTTCTAGTCATCCACCTTCACAGTCTGTAACAAATTATCCCAAAAAGGAGATTAATTCCATTACGATTTTGAATAAGAAAATGACAAGAGAATGCCCTGCAGTCTTTAGAACTGAACAGTTGCTCCAAAAATCTCTCATATATCTGGAAAGTTGTTGATTTTATAAAAGACTTGAATCTGTCCTTCAGAGGTCATTTAGCAGGTATTTATTGAGGTCCTGTTGGATATTAGCCTGGTGTGGGTTACTGCAAAACCTGGTTAATTCTCAGAACCACATGGGGAACTTTGTAGAAATGTTCACCTCAGATTTACTGAATCAGGGTTTTCATAAGTGGAGCCCAGAAATAGGCATTTTTGGAAGGCTCTCCAAGTAATTCTGATGCAGCCAGTCTATAAAACTGTTTTGGAGTCTCTGCCATGGAGGATGTAAGAAGAAGGGAGGCAGACTTCTTACCTAAAGAGGGTTTATAATCTCATAGGGTTCTGGGATTTACCCAGGATGCATTATCAAGTAATGAAAGCCATTTATAGTTTAGGATGAATGAGTTTGCTTCTCAATAAGATAATAAAAATGTTTTGTAAACTGTGAGTCACTATTAGAAACAGACAGTTCAGAAGAGAGAGAAGACTTGGGATGGTTTTATGAGGACATAGGTAAAAAATAAAACTGCCCATTGAACAGAAGTGGGGTGATAAGTAGATAAACTTTCGATTATCCAAGTGCATGAGGAATGGAGATTCTGATCAATTGATCTATATCTATCTATCTATCTATCTATCTATCTATCTATCTATCATATGTTGGTTTTTATGTCAATCTAATCTAATCTATCTGGATTTGGTTATTAAATTGGTTTTGATTTTGTTACTAATGGACTTTCTTGCACACATGAGGTGAACAAAGGTCAGGCATCCTGTTTCAGTCCTAGCTCTGTTTTGCCTGCTTTCTGACTTTCTGAATAAGTCTTCCCATCCCTCTAGGTCTCAGTTTTCCCATCTGTGAAAGAGAAGATTAGATTTGATGACCTCTAAGGTCAATTCCCACCCTAACATTCTACGAAAATATGAGTCCACTTTCCTGCCTTAACAACAGTCTAGTGGCTGTAGTGGAATCTTTCTTTCATACCGACGGATCCAGCAGGACCTTAAGTCGTCATCCTGAATGTTAGCTCCCATTTATCGAGAATCAAGGTGGGAAATTGAGCACTGAACAATCTATGTAAGTTTATTTGTTCTAAAAAGACTAAATGTTAGCTCTGAACTCATTTGTATCATCTGCTTCTCTCTCTCAAGTGGATAGAGGGAGCAAAAATACTAATATCTTGAGTAATTATAGTGAATGGATGTTATACTTAATTTGTAAGGCATTCTACTCATTATTATCCATAGTAATGGAGAGAGCAGTCTCATTTACAAATAAGAGCTTCTTGAGCACCTATTATTGGGCAAGTCTCATGCTAATTCATATTCATTTGTGTACACCAAATTGGAATGCTCTGGAAATTTTATTTGTTGCAATCTTGCTTTTGTCATTATGTCAAATAGACAAGTGGTAAGAACCAGCTGTGTTCCCTGAGCCACCCAGTATGATGGCTTTGGGTTTGTAGTGGTAAGGGAGCTTCAGGATGGGTATTGGGCCATTTTCTTTAATGTCTTCCATGTGGGCTATTCCCAGTAGCTCATTTATGCCTTTGGTCTAGCTACCCACACACTAGAAGGGATCCTTTTTGCCTGGCCAAACCCAGTTACTCCTTATCACTTAAAATCTGTACCCTTTAAGAGTCTCCCTGGCTCATTTCATCCCCCTTGTCTCAGATCTCACTGTACTTTCTGCTATTTACTGAGCACTCAGTGGGTGCCAAACACTCATCTATATAATATTACTTTACCTCTAATGGAAGCAACGGGATGTTATTCACATTTTTCAGAAAAGAAAATTTAGAGACACTAATCCATTTTTATGGGATCCCATAGCTGTTAGGAGGTGGGGACGAAAATGAAATGCAAATCATTGTGAGTTTTGGCCCCTTCACTCTCCTGCCACCTCTTAACTGGACCCTCATTTTCCCAATAACTTCAGGCATCTCGAGTTTATATTGAGCCTGATCCATAGGAGTTTGGCATACATGAGAGTCACCACTCATATTTGTCTGTCCTACAGCTCTGAGTCAGTGTTGGTCCAGTCCTTTTCTTAGCAGACACTTGTAGAGTTAAATGAAAGTAGTACATTTCACCCTCCCAGCTGGTGCCTTGCCTTAAGGGCTGGGACAGGAATGTGTGGAAGTCTTCTGAAGCCCATGCCCTGCCTCTCTCCTACCAGAATTATTGGGGAATTGGCCCCAGGCATCCATTGATGAGAAGCCTAGGAATGAAAGCACCAGCTCCTGAACACAGAGAAATTAAGGACCTGTCCCTTAATAGGAAGCAAATTATTGCTGTCTGTCTTTGTGTGCAATAAAGAGGGTAGGTGGGGAAGGGAGTGATCATTTCTTTGAGTAAGAAATAAGACATCAGAGCTTACCCAAAAAATTATCTCCTTTTTTTCTATAGAATTAATCTAATCATCTAAAGAAAATTTTACTTATTGGGGACAAATTATTCTAATGATTCAATAATGTCTCTTTTTCTATTTTTTTCCAGATAAAAGAAAGACAACCCTACTATGGAGAGGAAATTAGCTACAGATATTAAAAGGCCGAGTACAGCTTCTTTGAGCCATGAGCTTTCTAGCAGATATTTATGATTTGATCCTATGCAAATGTGAAACGTCTGTGGACAGGCTGCTTTAAAGATCACTACTAGCCCAGCAACTGCAAAAATGTTGAAAACAGCACTTTAAGTACTTTGTGTTTGATGTTAAGTTATTGCTAATTTTTTGGATCTGGGGAAGTTCCATTTCCAGAAATCAGATACAGTATTATAAGAACACAAGGGAATCATTTCCAGCACTATTTATATAAATGTAAGGATTCAACACAAATGCAAATTAAAAACTGCCTCCTTAGAGTTTGCTTGATTGTGTTCACAGAGAAGCAACCACCTCAAACCTGCTAGGGTTTTTGCTTGTTTTGTGTTTGCCATAGAAACGGACGCTAGACCAATTGTGCATCAGCTGCCTGAAAAATGCACTGGGGCTTTATTTTGCATTCAAGACAAACGATGTCTCTTTTGTTTTGCATTTAAAATAGGAATGTTGCATCAATAACCCCAGCCTAACCTCACCCAGTATCTGCAAGGAGAGAGGGGAAGGCCAGCATAATTGAGTATGTGGCTTCACCTCTAAACAAGGCACAAGGGCAAATGTAGTTTTACCCTTGTGAGGAGTTTCTGGAAGGAGATGGTATTTTTTTTCCTTACGCGTGACTGCATTCCTTGGTTGAATTCTGTGGCTTCATGATGCGGGCCAACAATTTAGAAAGTGGTCTTAAAGCCATGGTAACAGTGGAGAGGCTGTCAAGAGCCACAGAGAATCTTGACCTGGTATACAGTAAGACTGAGGGTGTTTCAACTGCATGGCATCTGGTTACAGATCATCTCTTTGCATCCTGTGACAGCACTGTCTGCTAAGAAAAATAGCTTGGTATCTCCTTCCAGCAAGTGAGAACCAGGGGCCCAGAGAGGTGAAGAGACTGGCTTGCAGTTCACACAGCACATGTTGAGGGTCGTGGGGAAGGGGCTCTCTGAATTAGCACTGAGGTCATGTTGCTGGAGCCTCCACACCTCCGCTCCACTTTGCCTGGTGTATAAAGTAGTAGCCTTCCCTTTACCGTTATTTGCTTGGGGGTGTGGTTTTCACTCTTAAACTCAATGACCTTGAATCTCTAGAGCGTCCTGGATAAAACCTGATAAAAAGTGGGATCAAAGGGTGGTGATTGGGAGATATGGTGGATAGATTTTGGCTTTATGATCAGGGAGATTTGGGTTGCCTCTTGTGCAACCTTTGGTAAGATATGTAACTTCTCTGATCTTGGCACTTTCATCATTTAAATGGAAACAATAAATGCGTATCTCAGAAGAAACAGAATTATATACATTAAATATACAGTAGTCAATCAATTCCATACTGTGATTTTCTTCAATGGCTTAATCCAAGGGACTTGGATGACGACAAAATTATAATCACCACAAAGGCAACTTTTGGGGTGTTATTGGATGCTCACATCCTATCTCATGGGTGACTGCTTCTTTCCACCTCAGCTGAGGCATAAAAAAAGAATTTCACAATGAGGGAGACTGTTGGTGATCCTTGTTTAACCCAGCTTCAGTTTGTGTATGGGCTCATTGAAGGTCAGAGATAGGAAGGGAAACACAGAATATAAGTGAGGGGAGAAAGAAGGAGGAGGCAGATGTATGGGACAAGGTCCAGTTCTGCAGGGCACAGTGCATAGGTTGGTTCTGCACAGGAGCACTGGGATGAGGGGTGGACAGCACCTACCTCTTCAATGGCTGTGAGTGCCTGGATGATGCGTGTCTTGTTAATTGGCACAAAGGTGCCACATGAGCTGGCACAGCCCTGCAGAGTACCCTTCCTAGAGTCAGAAAATTTGGGTTGGGGGGGGGTCTATGCTCTGCTGGAGTGATAATATCCCCTCTTTGGGACTCAGTTTTCTTTTTTTGTAAAGTAGAGTGTGGTTTCCTCACAGTTCACAGGGCTGTTAGAGAATCAAATGAGTTACTGGATAGAAAAGATGCATGGCACATGGTAAAATGCTCAGGATGTCTACAGCCAGCCTTGGAGCCTTCTCTTCCTTTGGACTTCATTCTATCTTCCTTGAAACCTAACCAGCTTAAGCTCTTGTCCTGACCTGTCTCAGTGATTCTGAAGTTGCCTTGCTTACATCTGATATCTTAGCATTCAAGTCTGTGCTTCCCACGTTTGGTGATTCCATTATTGAGGACTCTTTGTTTGCAAGTGACAGAAAACCAACTCAAGTTGACCTGAGTCAGGGGGAAATGGGAAAACACCCATTTATTCACAAACTGAGAATTTTGAGGTTCATGCTGGTTTAATCTCCATCCCTCAGCTTTACTTTCACCTTTTAAACTTCATTCTCAAGCAGGCTGTCACCGCTTTAGGTGGTGGCCAAGACATGTGCACGGTAGACTTGGGCTTGTGTTCTATCAGCTTGGCAACCTGTTTGGGAAGAAGAGAACCTCTTTTCCCAATAATTCAAGCAAAAGTGCCAGGATTGAATCTCATTGGGCCAGTATAGGTATGGCCTGTCTTTTGAAAGTTTGCATTACGCTACTTTACTTTTTATAAAACACCGAAAGAAATCCAAAGAAGAGTTTTGCTTTTATGAGAAAAAGCAAAAAGTGAAAATAGTGTTCAGCATTTGTTTTGCAGTAAGCTATTATAGAGACCGCACACATCCCAAGCAGCAAGAGCTGCACCACCAAGTTCCTTTCCAGGGAACTACACTCAGCCTCCAGTCACCATGGCTTTGAACTGTATCTATGAGCATCTGTGCTTTATCTCAGTTTATTTTGTGCATCTGTTAGCAAGACACGTCCTAAGGTTTCAGAGAAACCTATGGGACTTTTTTTGGGGGGGCATGGGAAGCTTCAAAAAGTTTTCCATATAAATTAATGGTAATTGGTTCTTGGCTTTACATCATTTCAGCTTTTGAAAGGTTTCATAGGAACATTCCACTTTTGGACAGTGGGGGAACCCGTACTGGTCACCTGTCTTTTCTGAACTAATCACTGTGGCCACGAAAATGGAATATGCTTTTTGACTAGAGATGAGTGATATTTACCCCTCTGGAGCAGATTTAGGGTCATCTGCCCCTATACCACACGTACTGAGTAGTGTGAGTGTGAGAGAGAGAGACAGAATGACAGAGGAAGACAGAAAAAAATTCTTCTAAGGCTAGAAATTTCCTTAAAATACAAATGTCTTAAGTTTTAACGACCTGTAAGTCTCCAAAGGAAAATAAACTTATTGACTAGGTAAACCAATCAGAAGATAAAGGACCATCAAGCGTCTAATGAGGTTTTCTTCTCACAGATCGGCTTCACTCCTGCCATACTTAGAGCTCACTCCAGCACTTGTCTTTCTTCTTCCTCCTTTTATTTTGTTTAGAATTTTTTTTTTAATTTAATGTTTATTTATTTTGAGAGAGAGAGGGCAGACAGAGAGGGAGACACAGAATCCAAAACAGGCTCCAGGCTCTGAGCTGTTGGCACATAGCCTGATGCAGGTTTTGAATCCAGGAACCGTGAGATCATGGCTTGAGCATAAGTCAGGTGCTTAACTGACTGAACCACCCAGGCACCCTCTTCTTCCTCCTTTTAAATTGCTCTCTTCCTGCTTCTTTGATCTCTCTCCGCCTCTCTCGATGTTCCTTCTCCTAAGGCTCCTGGGAGAAAGACTGCTACAGCAGGTACCCCAGCTCACTTGGTTCCCCACAGGGCTTCTCCCTCTCTCTGGGGGAGACGAAGACCCCCATGAAAATCTCTGATGTCAGTCTGAGGAACAGTTTCCTGGCTTTCACCCACCCTCTCTCTGAGACTCTGACACTCCCTTTCTAACCCAGGGTCTTCCTGACCTCAACCTTAGAAACCTTTTCTTTGTTCATCACTTTCTCCCCAGTTACTATCTGAATAGTCTGTTCCCCTTGCAGAAAAAGCTTTCAAAGCAGTTATTCATAACTGCCATCATTTCTTTCCTACCTCCTATTCTTTCTTCAACCCATGAGTGCTCAAAATTCCACCCCTACCGTTCTATGGAAACAATTCTTGTCATGTTTTCTAAGCCAGTGTTTCCCTCCTCATGACACCTAACCCAGCCTCTCTTTAAAATGCCATTGATGATTAGAGAGATACAGTTGACTTCTCTATCCTACTTAGAGCACTTGGCTCCCTGGTGTGCCTTTGACCTTGCTTGCTATTTCCCCTTAGTCCATCTGGCTGGTGTTTTGCATTGGAAGACTCCAGAGATCAGGTCCTGACTGTCTTCTCTATGTAAATACATCTCCCTAGATGCTCTTATTAACAACTATATGCTATGGCTCCCAAATCTCTGTCTTAAACCTAGAATTCTCCCAATGTAATTCACGTTTGTATTTCTGAACACTTTATTTATATCTCTACATGAATGTCTAACAGCCATTCCCTGACTTACTTCTTCTGAGTCATCTCACATTAGTAAAGGCCGTGGACATTCACCAACTCAATCCAGGCTCAAATCTGGATATCATTCAAAATTCTGCCCCCCCCCCCCGTTTTTGACAACCCCATGCACCAGCACACTGTAACAAATAACTTAAAAATGTGGAAGTGGCTTTGGAATTAAGTACTGGACAGAACCTGGAGAATTGTTAGGGTTTTCTTTTTCTGCATGTGGGTTTTTTCCCCCTAATTTTGCTGTTGTGGTAAAATATGCATCACATAAAATTTCCCATCTTAATATTTTGTAAGTGTACAATTCAGTGTTATTAAATACATTTATGTTGTGGAATCATCTCCAACATCCATTTTGTAAAATGGAAACTCTGTACCCATTAAACAATAACTCCCCATTCCTCTTCCTCAACCCCCAGCCCCTGGAAGCCACCATTCTACCTATGTCAGTGACCTTGATGATTCTAACTACCTCAGATAAATGGAATCATATAGTATTTGCATTTTTTTGTGACTGGCTTGTTTCTCTTAGCATAACATCCTCAAAGTTCATCCATGTTGTAGCATGTATCAGAATTTCCTTCCTTTTTAAGATTGAATAATATTTCATTGTGTGTATATATCACATTTTGTTTATCCATTCATTAGTCAATGGACACCTGGGTTGCTTCCATGTTTTAGCTATTGTGAATAATGCTGCTATAAACATGGGTATACAATATCTCTTTGAGACTTAGCTTTCAATTCTTTTGGGAATATACCTAGAAGTAGAATTGCTGGATCATACAGTAATTCTATTTTTATTTTTTTGAAGAACTGCCAAACTGTTTTCCACAGCAACTGCAATATTTTACATTTCTACCAACAGTGCACAAGGGTTCAGATTTGTCTACATCCTCACCAACATTTTTTTTTATAAAAACCACCCTATTGTGAGGTGGTATCTCACTGTAGTTTTGATCTGTATCTCACTGATTAGTGATGTTGAACATCTTTTGTGTGCTTATTGGCCATTTGTGTATGTTTTCTGGAGAAATGTCTCTTTAAATACTTTGCTCATTTTTTAGTTATTTTGTTGTTGTTGCTTTTAGGGATCTTTTATATGTTTTGGATATTACTCCTTAATCAGGTATATTATCTGCAAGTATTTTTTCTCATCCTGTGGGCTACCTTTTTACTCTGTTGATAATGTCTTTTGTGCACAAAATTTTAAATTTTTCATGAAGTCCAATTTGTCTATTTTCTCTTTTGTTTTCTGTGCCTTTGGTATCAATCCAAGAAGTAATCACCAAATCCAATGTCATGAAGCTTTTTTCCATGTTTTCTTTTAAGAGTTTTATTTTAGGTCTTACATCCATTTTGAGATAATTTTTGTATATAGTGTTAGATAAGGGCCCAACTTCATTATTTTGCATGTGGATATCCATTTTTCCCAGCACCATCTGTTGAAAAGAACTTTTTTTCCCCTTGATTTAATGATTTTGGCATTCTTGTGAAAAACACTTGGTCATATATGCAAGGATCTCTTTCTGAGTTCTCTATTCTATTCTATTGATTCTATTGGTCTGTATGTCCTTTTTAATGCTCGTACACTCTTTTGATTACTGTAGCAGTGTAGTTAAGTTCTGAAATCAGCAAGTGTGAGTCCTCCAGCTTTGTTCTTCCTTTTTCAAGATTGTTTTCACTCTCTGGAGTCCTTTGAGATTTCATATGAATTTTGGGGTGGGTTTTTGTATTTTTGCAAAAAAAAAAAAAGAGTCATTTGGATTTTAATAGGGATTATACTGAAGCTGTAGATCACTTTGAATACTATTGACAATTTAATAATATTAAATCTTCAATCCATGAACATGGGATGTGTTTCCATTTATTTATTTCTTCTTATTTTTTTAAACGAAGCATAATTGACATACAATGTTAGATTAATTTCAGGTGTACAGCAGAGTGATTCAAACTTTGTATATATTGCAAAAGGATCACCTCAATGAGCCTAGTTACCTCTAACACTATACATAGTTAATACAATATTATTTAAAAATTTTTTTTAAATGTTTATTTATTTTTGAGAGAGAGACAGAGTGTGAATGGGGGAGGGGCAGAGATAGAGGGAGACAGGGAATCTGAAGCAGGCTCCATGCACTGAGCTGTCAGCACAGAGCCCAAAGCAGGGCTTGAACCCACAAACTGTGAGATCATGACCTGAGCTGAAGTCAGATGCTCAACCAACTGAACCACTCAGGCACCCCCAATATTATTGACTATATTCCCTATGCTGTACATTATATCTCCATGACTTCTTTATGTTATAAGTGAACGTTTATATTTCTTGATCCCCTTCACCCATATCACCCCTTTCAACCTCCCTTCCCTCTGGTAACCACCAATCTGTTCTCTGTATCTATGAATCTTGATTTTGTTTTGCTTTTGTTTTTTTTTAGGTTCAAAATATAATTGATACATGGTATTTGTCTTTCTCGGCCTGAATTATTTCACTTAGCATAGTTCCCTCAAGATTCATTCATGTTGTTGCAAATAGCAAGATTTAATTCTCTTTTATGGTTCAGTGTTTAATTTTGTGTGTGTGTGTGTGTGTGTGTGTGTGTGTGTGTGTATCACATCTTTTTATCCATTCATCCATCAATGGACACTTAGGTTGTTTCCATTAGCTTGGCCATTGTAAATAATGATGCAATGAACATAGGAGTGCATATGTATTTTCAAATTAGTGTTTTCATATTTTTCACATAGAGACGCAGAAGCAGAATTGCTGGATCATATGGTAGTTCTATTTTTTATATTTTGAGGAACTTCCATACTGTTTTACATTGTAGTTATACCAATTTACCCTCCCTCTAACGCTGCAAAGGGTTCCCTTCTCTCCACATCCTTGCCAACACTTGTTATTTCATGTTTTGTTGATATATTATCACCTGCATTCTGACAGGTTTAAGATATCTCATTGTGGTTTTGATATGTATTTCCCTGATACTTAGTAATGTTGAACACATTTTCATGTGTCTGTTGGCCATCTACATGTCTTCTGTGCAAAAATGTTTATTGAGAATCTTTGCCCATTTTTGATTAGATTATTTCAGGGTTGTTTTTTTTTTTGTTGTTGTTGTTGTTTTGTTTTGTTTTGTTTTGAGTTGTATGAGTTCTTTATGTATTTTGGATATTAACCCCAAATTGGATACATCATTTGCAAATATCAAATATTTAGTAGGTTGCCTCTTCATTTGTTGATAGTTTACTTCACTGTGCAGAAGCCTCTTAGATTGATGTACCCATTTGTTTCTTTTCGCATTTGTTGCCCTTGCCTTTGAAATCAGACCCAAAATCAACATTGCTGAGACATATTGTGAAGCTTAATGCTTATGTTTTGTTTTATGAATTTTATGGTCTCAGGTGTTGCACTCAGGTCTTTAATCCATTTTGAATTCATTTTGTATGTTGTGTAAGTGGTCCGGTTTTATTCTTCTGCATGTAGCTATTTTCCCAACACCATTTGTTGAAGAGATTGTCTTTTCCCCATTTTATATTCTTGCCTCCTTTGTTAAATTAATTGACTATTTTTTGAGGGTTTATTCTGGGCTCTCTATCCTGTTCCTTGGATCTATGTGTCTGGGTCTATGTTAATACTGTTTTGATTAGTATAGTTTTGTAGTATAGTTTGAAATTGGGGAGCACAATGCTTCTGACTTTGTTCTTCTTTCTCAAGATTGCTATTGCTTTTCTGTGGTTCCATCCAAATTTCAGAAATATTCTAGTTCTGTGAAAAATGCCATTGGTATTTTGATAGGGATTGCGCTGAATCCATAGATTGCTTTGGGTAGTTTGGAGATTTTAATAATATTAATTTTTCCACTCCATGAGGACAGAATATTTTTCCATTTATTTGTGTCTTCTTCAATTTCTTTCATCAATGTCTTATAGTTTTTAGTGTACAAATCTTTCACCTTCTTGGTTAAATTTATTCCTAGGTATTTTATTCTTTTCAATACAATTATAAATGGCATTGGTTTCTTGATTTCTTTTTCTGACAATTGGTTGTTAGTGTACAGAAATGCAACAGATTTTTTATGTTGATTTTTTATCCGGCAACTTTACTTAATTCATTTATTAATTCTAACAGTTTGTTATTTGTGTGGATTCTTTAAAGTTTTCATTATAAGTATCATGTCATCTTCAGATAGGGAGAGTTTTACTCTTCCTTTCCAATTTGAATGCCTTTTCTTTTTTTTTTTAATTTTTTATTTTTTTAATATATGAAATTTACTGTCAAATTGGTTTCCATACAACACCCAGTGCTCATCCCAAAAGGTGCCCTCCTCAATACCCATCACCCACCCTGCCCTCCCTCCCACCCCCCATCAACCCTCAGTTTGTTCTCAGTTTTTAACAGTCTCTTATGCTTTGTGAATGCCTTTTCTTTCTCTTCTTTTTTTTTTTTTTTTTTTTTTTTTTTTTTTTAAATTTTTTTTTTTTTTTCCCAACGGTTTTTTTTTATTTATTTTTGGGACAGAGAGAGACAGACAGAACATGAACGGGGGAGGGGCAGAGAGAGGGAGACACAGAATCAGAAACAGGCTCCAGGCTCCGAGCCATCAGCCCAAAGCCTGACGCGGGGCTCAAACTCACGGACCGCGAGATCGTGACCTGGCTGAAGTCGGACGCTTAACCGACTGCGCCACCCAGGCGCCCCTCTTTCTCTTCTTCACCTAATTATTCTGGCTAGAACTTCCAACACTATGTTGAATAGAACTCATGGGGCGCCTGGGTGGCTCAGTTGGTTAAGTGTCCAACTTCGTCTCAAGTCATGATCTCGCGGTCCGTGAGTTCAAGCCCCGCATCGGGCTCTGTGCTGACAGCTCAGAGTCTGTGGCCTGTTTCAGATTCTCTGTCTCCCTCTCTCTGACCCTCTCCCGTTCATGCTCTGTCTCTCTCTGTCTCAAAAATAAATAAACGTTAAAAAAAATTAAAAAAAAAAAAGAACTCATGAAAGTGGGCATCCTTGTCTTGTTCCTGATTAAGATCAGCTTTTAGGAAAATCTTTTAGTCTTTCACCATTGCATATGATGTTCACTGTGGATTTCTCATATACGGCTTTTATTATGTTGAGGTGTTTTTCTCTATTTCTCATTTTTTAAGTGCTTTTATCGTGAACAGGTGTTGAATTTTGTCAAATGTTTTTTCTGCATTAATTGTGATGATCATATGTTCTTTTTGCTGCATTCTGTTAATGTGGTGTATTAAACTGATTTATTTTTGTATGTTGAACTATCTTTGCACTCCAGGAATAAATTTTACTTGATCATGGCGTATAATCCTTTTAATTTTTTGTTTAATTCAGTTTTCTGGTACCTGTATTTTGTTTAGGATTATTAAATGACTGTTTATAAGGCATATTGGTCTGTAGTTTTCTTTTCTTATAGTGTCTTTGTCTGGCTTTGGTTATCAGGGTAATGCTGGCCTCATAGACTGAGTTAGAGGTGTTCTCAAATTTTTCAAAAAATTTGAGAGGAATTGGTATACGTTCTTCTTTCAATGTTTGGTAGAATGTCTAGTGAAGCCATCAGATCCAGAGCTTTTCTTTGTCAGGAGATTTTTGATTACTGATTCTATCTCTTTCCTAGTTAGAAGTCATTTCCAATTTTCTATTGCTTCATGATTTAGTCTTGGTGGGTTCTGTGTTTCTAAGAATATGTCCATCTCATTAGGTTATCCAAATTGTTGGCATACAATTGTTCATAGTACTTTCATAATCCTTTCTATTTCTGTTGGTAGTAATGTTCCCACTTTTATTTCTGAGTTTATTGATTTGGGTCCTCTCTTTTGTTCTTAGTTCACCTACCTAAAAACTTGTCAATTTTATTGAACTTTTCAAAGAAAAAATTTTTAGTTTCATTGATTTTATGCACCATTTTCCTATTTCCTAGTTCATTTATCTCTTCTCCATTCTTAACAATTTCCTTCCTTCTCATTGCTTTGAGTTTATTCTTCTTTTTTCTAGTTCCTTAAGTTGTAAAGCTAGGTTGCTTATTTGAGATCTTTCTTGTTTTTTAATGTAAGCATTTTTGGCTACACATTTCCCCCTTAGCAGCACTTTTGCTGTGTCCCATAAGTTTTGGTATATGGTGTTTTCATTTTCATTGCCTCTAAGTATTTTCTAATTTCCCTTGTGACTTAGTCTTTGATTTATTGCAGTACTGTCTTCTTTTGTGTTTAGTTAATTTTTTTGTAGTGAAATGCTTAAATTCTTTTCTCATTTCCTTTGTGTATATTCTCTAGCTATTATTTTTGTGGTTATCATGGAGATTACATTTAACATACTACAGTTAAAACACTCTAATTTGAATTTATATCAGCTTAACTTCAATAGCATATATAAGCTCTGCTCCTTTACAGCTCCATTCCCACCTCTTGCAGTTGATAATGTCACAGAATTCCATCTTTATACATTGTGTGCCTAAAAAGTAAACTAATAATTCTTTTAAATGCATTAGTCAAGTGTCTTAAAATATGTAGGAACAAGATTTGGACGTGCAAACCAATGTTACAATAAACTAACTTTTAGATTAATAACTGTATTTTTTTTCTTTAACTGCATTAATCCCTTAAATCGTGTAGAAAGCAAAAACAGCAGTTGCATCCCTTGGGTAAATTCCTAGCAGTGCTATTGCTGGGTCATAGTGTAGATCTATTTTTAATTTTTTGAGGAAACTCCACACTGTTTTCCAGAGTGGCTGCACCAGTTTACATTTCCACCAACAATGCAAGAGGGTTCCCATTTCTCCACATCCTCGCCAGCATCTATAGTCTCCTGATTTGTTCATTTTAGCCACTCTGAATGGCATGAGGTGGTACCTCAGTGCGGTTTTGATTTGTATTTCTCTGATGAGGAGTGATGTTGAGAATCTTTTCATGTGCCTGTTGGCCATCTGGATGTCTTCTTTAGAAAAGTGTCTATTCATGTTTTCTGCCCATTTCTTCACTGGATTATTTGTTTTTCGGGTGTGGAGTTTGGGTACCCAAGGGATATAGGAGTGCTGATGCATAGGGGCACTTGTACCCCAATGTTTATAGCAGCACTTTCAACAATAGCCAAATCATGGAAAGAGTCTAAATATCCATCAACTGATGAATGGATAAAGAAATTGTGGTTTATATACACAATGGAATAATACTTGGCAAGGAGAAAGAATGAAATATGGCCTTTTGTAGCAACATGGATGGAACTGGATAGTGTTATGCTGAGTGAAATAAGTCATACAGAGAAAGACAGATATCATATGTTTTCACTCTTTTTTTTTTTTAATTTTTTTTTTATTTTTTTTTAATGTTTTTTATTTATTTTTGGGACAGAGAGAGACAGAGCATGAACGGGGGAGGGGCAGAGAGAGAGGGAGACACAGAATCGGAAACAGGCTCCAGGCTCCGAGCCATCAGCCCAGAGCCTGACGCGGGGCTCGAACTCACGGACCGCGAGATCATGACCTGGCTGAAGTCGGACGCTTAACCGACTGCGCCACCCAGGCGCCCCCATATGTTTTCACTCTTATATGGATCCTGAGAAACTTAACAGAAGACCATGGAGGAGGGGAAGGAAAAAAAAAGTTAGAGAGGGAGGGAGCCAAACCATAAGAGACTCTTAAAAACTGAGAACAAACTGAGGGTTGATGGGGGTGGGAGGGAGGGGAAGGTGGGTGATAGGCATTGAGGAGGGCACCTGTTGGGATGAGCACTGGGTGTTGTATGGAAACCAATTTGACAATAAATTTCATAATAAAAAAAAGAAAAATAAATTCTCCATCAGAGATATTACTTATCCCTGTTTTGCTTTAAAAAAAAGAGCAGTTACAAAGCATTCTTACAATAATACTAGTTTTTATAAGCCCATGTATTTAGTTTTACTGATATTTTTGTTTCTTCATCCAGCTTCAAGTTACTGTCTAGTGTTCTTTCATTTCACCTTGCAAAACTTCCTTGATCACTTCTTACAGGGAAGATCTAGTGGTGAGTCTCTCAGCTTTTGTTTATCTGAGAATGACTTAATTTACCCCTCACTTCTGAAGGACATTTTTGCTGGATAAAAGATTCTTGTTTGATAGTTTTTTCTTTTAGCACTTTAAATACATATGCCCACTGCCTTTGGGCCTCCAAAATTTCTGATGAGAAATCTGATGATATTCTTATTGAGGAATGCTTGTATGTGATGAACCTGTTCTTTCTTGCTGTTTTCAAGATGCTCAGTTGTCTTTGGCTTGGAAGTTTGATTATAATGTGTCTCAGTGTGGATTTGAGTTTATCTTACTCAGAGTTTATTGAGTTTCTTAGAAGTTTATGTTCATGGCTTTCCACAAGTTTGGCAAGTTTCCAGCCATTATTTCTTCAAATATTCTCTGTTCTTCTCTCTTTCACTCCTTCTGGGATTCCCACAATGCATATGATGGTTCATTTGATGCAGTACCATGGGTTGCTTAGGTTTTGTTCACTTTTCTCCATTCCTTTTACTTTCTATTTCTTAGACTTGATATTTTCATTATTCTGCATTTAAGTTTGCTGACTCTTCTTCCTGCTCAAATCTGCTTTTGAAATTTTGCTAGTGAATTTTTCACTTCAGTTATTGTATTTTCATTTCCAGAATTCTGTTTCCTTTTAGATTTCTATTTCCATTTTGTTAATCGATCACTTTCTTGACTTTCTGTATATCTTCCTTTAGTTCTTTGAGCATCTTTATGACTGCTGTTTTAAAATCTTTGTCTAGTATACCTGCCATACCAGGCCTTTTCCAGGGACAGTTTCTATTGCTTTCCCCCCTTTGAATGGACCATACTTTCCTGTTTCTTTGTATGCCTTGTGACTTTTTATTGAAAACTTGACATTTGATTCTAATAATATGGCTTCTCTGGAAATAAGAATCTCCCCTGTCCTCTGCATTTGCATTTATTTATTTATTTATTTATTTATTGATTTATTGTAAGAGAGAGAGCGTGCACACATGAGCAGGGGAGGGGGAGAGAGAGAGGGAGAGGGAGAGAGAGAGGGAGAGAGAGAGAATCTTAAGCAGGCTCCATACCCACTGAGGCTCCATCACACAATCATGAGATTATGACCTTAGCCAAAATCAAGAGTTGGACCCGTAATAAACTGAGCCACCCAGCTGTGTTTGTTTTGTTTTGTTGTAGCTGTCTATATGTGAAGGCTCATCCTGGGGTGTAAACTTAAGGTCTTCTCGGGTCTTTTCTGAGCTTTTCCCTAGGCATGTGCAATCACTTTCTAATTTTCTCCATAAATGCAGTTGGTTTTGAGTGTCCTGGTCTTTGATGTCTGGCCCCTAAAGGGAGGAAAAGAGAAAAATACAGGCAGTTAAAGGGCACCAGTCCTTTAAGTCACATGGAATTCAAGTCAACCAAATGGGGAGGGGTTTGATACAATGACAGGAGGTGCAATAACAATGGCCACCCTCTTCTTTGTCTGCACCTCTGTGATAAGCAGCAATAAGCCATCAGAGCATAGATCCCCAATATTGAGTAGATAGGGCTTTTTTTTCCTTTCATATCTACTCTGGCTTCCACAAGCCGCTGGCAAGTTGCTCCAGGGACATGAGCTACCTGTTATGGGCTAGAGGTGAGTGAAGGGTTGTGCTAAATGCTGAAATTGACTGAAATTAACTGCAATTGACTATTCAAGTCTTCCCTCTGGAAGCTGCAAGCCTTCAGTAGACTCCAGAATTGCAAAAGAGTGACATGAGACAGATTCTGCCATTTCAATTGTCATCTAGTTGGGGATTCAGATTCCTCATTCTTCTTATTTACCATCTTCCCAGAACCCTCTGAGGCTGGAAGAGTTTTGAGGTTCATGATAGAAACAGCCTAGACTGTCTTTAAGAGACTGTTGCTAGAAATATAAATGATCAAGTTGTTCCTGGTGAGGTCTCAGAGGGAAATGAGAAACATGTTATTGGAAACTGGAGGAAAAGTGATCTTTGTTATGAAGTGGCAGAGAGGTTGGCTGAATTGTGTTTTGCTGCTTTGAGAGAATTATAGCTTACAAGTGATGAACTCAAATATTAAGCTAAGGAGATTTTTAAGCAGTGTTGAAAGTGTGACCTGGTTTCTCCTTGCTGCTTATAGTAAACTGTGAGAGAAAAGAAATAAGTTGCAGAAGGAATTGTGAACCAATATTTGAAGATCTGGAAAATTCTCAGCCTTATCCATATGACAAAAACTGAGAATGTATGCTATGGAGAGAAAAAGAGTGTGACTGGACAACCACTGGCTAAATTATATGTGTGACTTGTAGATTCAATCAACCATCTCAGCAGAAATGCTGCCAGCTTGAACTGAAGAGGACAGAGATAGAATGAAATGTAGGAAGATAGTCCCACTTCCGCGATTCTATAGGTTATGCGTGGAAGTATTTTACTGACTTCACTTCATGATATATCCCCAATTTGTTTACCTCTCCACTTCCACTGCTATTACTCTAGCCCTACCTAAAGTCGTCTTTTGCTGGAATGACTTTAGCAGGCTCATAAATATACTTTATGCTTACACCTTGTCTCTCACCCATCTTGATCCATTCTTTTTTTTTTTTTTAACGTTTATTTATTTATTTTGAGAGAGAGAGAGAGAGAGAGAGAGCAAGCACAAGTGGGGAGGGGCAGAGAGCGAGAGGGAGAGAGAGAATCCCAAACAGGCTCCTCATTGTCAGTGCAGAGCTCTGAACATGGGGCTCAATCTCATGAACATGACCTGAGCTGAAACGAAGAGCTGGATGCTTAAAAAACTGAGCCACTCAGGTACCACTTGATCCATTCTTTATGCAGCAGCCAGGATACTCTTTTATGAATGTATATCATATCAATCATATCATATCATTTTCCTGCCTGAAACACCTTGATGTCTTCTCATCATGTGTTGTATAAACCATGGCCTCTAAGGTTATATACGTGGGTGCCTCTTTGGCAAAATCTCTTACCATCTTTCCCACCTTGCCTCTGCCTCAGCCACACCAGCTTTTATCCTTGTGGTTGTTATTCTTCAAATAAGCCAGGCTTCCTTCTGCCTCAGGGCCTTTGCATTTTCTGTTTCCTCTGCCTAGAAAGTGCTTTACCCAGAAGTTCATATCTAGATTTTTTTTCTTCAAAATTAGTTCTTAGCCCAAATATCACTTCCTCAGAGAGGGCTTCCTGGACCATTAGGTATTTTTCATCTTATTTTACAGTTGGGAAGAGAAAGATTCAGGAAGTTGAACAGTATGTCTGGGGCCATGTTGCTAGAGAGTGTTGTGGAACTCTGGATGAGAGGCAGGGTTGTGGCCCCCTGACTCCAGGCTCTCTCTGCTTAAATACATGGAGTAGAAATACAGGCACCAGTTTCACTCATCCTGAGGAAGCGGGGGGGGGGGGGGGTGGGGGGGGTGGGGGGGGTGGGGGTGGGAGTACTTAAGCCTCTTCTCTTGCCTCTCACTAGGGAAGGCTGCCTGACTCTGAGCCAAGCCAGTGGGATATTGTTTGCATTCCTTCTCTACCTATCTTGGTTTGATTATTATGTGACAAGCAGCTGGCTCTTGGAAGATTAGAACTCATCTTGGGCAAGTGATATGCAGAGTACAGTGGAGCATTCTGAGTGTGAGCCAGACATTAAAAAAAGAAGAAAGAAAAAAAAAACAGCCTCTGTAATGGAGGTGGCCCATGCCATTCTCACTTTGTCATGAAGGCAGACACAACCCCAAACTCCAAAGGTGGCTTAGACACCACACAACTTGCTGGTCCACCTGAAAATCATCTTTCTCCACAGGGCACTAGCTGGTTCCTTGTGCTTCTAACATCAAAGCAGAAAATGCTCACAACATGCATCCCCCCCCCCCATCCCATCACTCAGTCAAGCCTGGGCCAATCACCACACCAGTATAGGCCTGAGACCACTGCCTTGCTCCCCCTCCCCCCTGCTTCCACCTTCCGATCCCCACCTCTTCTGTAAAATACCATCCAAATACCACCTCCTCCAGAAAAATTCCCAGTGTGTTAGCCTTTAGCTTGGATTCTGATGTGATATGTTTTCTCACTCTGTTTCCCAGCCCCACGGGCTTCACCATGTGCTTGGGAGGTTCCCCACTCCCCAGTGCTAGAAACTGGCAGATTGTGACAGGTCTTAAAAACTCACAGGGGCCAGAAGATAAATGGGCAAAGCTGTTGGGATTTTGTCCACAAGGGTAAAAGTGCACAAGTAACAGAGCATTCCTCCACGGGAGGGAAAATCTCTGGCCCCACAAAAGGGGATGAAACTGTGGAGCTTGCCTGCTTTGATGTCCTAAATCCTACTTCAGCTCAGGACTTGTCAGAAGCAGGATAGCTGCTGGCGGATTTTATCCAGCACATTTCTCCATTCCCCCATCATGAGTCACTGGTCTAGAATCAGCAGCCAGGAATGATAGAGCTGTTCAATATCATGGATTCAGGGGCCCTGATCTCGGCAATCATCTTCCGGCACATCTTCGGCTCATTTCAGGCCTCATTGAACTGAAGAAAAAAGAAAGGCCCTTCTGAGCACTGGTGAGGCCAGTACTGCTCGACCTGACTACCCTGGGAAATCTCCAAGGGCATGGCCCCAGTGCCAAGACAGCCAACTACATCCAAGACATATGCTCCCATGAAGGAATTAACTCATACATCCACTCATTCATTCAATCATTCATTTCTTTTTCATTCTTTTTTTAAGGGCCTGATGAGGGCTTGGCACTGATACAGGGATAAGCAAAAATCAGATTGTCTTCATGCTTTTATGGGACTTATTGATCAGTGGAGGAGATAGACAGTGATGAAATAATCACACTAATTAGTGTTTTATCAGGAACTGGAAAATCTCTGTGAAGGACAGGATACAGTCCTCTAACAGTACATTAACAAAGGACACTTGCTGGGAGGAAAGAGGGAATTTGGAGGCTTTTGCTAGGCTCAAGATGACCACTGAAGTTAAGAGGGGCTGACTGGGATAAGAGGGGAGAGTATAAGTGAAGAAGAGTAAAGTAGGTGGAAAGAATTGGCACTTTCCAGGAACTAAAGGAGGACTGTTGTGGCTGAAACAGAGGAGAGGGGAGATGGAACAGTGGGGTGTGACTCTCTAAGGCCTATAAATGGTGATTTCCTGGGGTCTGGGGTTACATCCTGGGCAGCAGACCAGGGGCCTCCCATACAACCACAGTCTTCATCATGGCAAATTAATACCCAGCAGTGGTCATTCTTGACTTACAACATCAACCCCAGCGCTGGTACAGTGCAGGAATTAATGATTGATTATGAGATGGAAATACACCTCACCCACATGGGCGTGAGAGAATGAGCACAGAACACATCACTTCTGAGTGATGGGACACCTTGTTTCATGTATGCTGCTTCCTCGACACAATGCTACATTGAAGTCTGGAATTTTTGCATCCTTTACCAAAGGCCTAGAGGTGTGTTGGGCATATAGTAAGTACTCAGATGATACCCTTGTAGACTGACAGTCTCCCTCCCCTTGTTCTTGCCACTCCCTGTATAGACCTTGATGATAACTTCAGGGTGTGTGTGTGGCAGTCACCTGAATGCATCGGAGAATCCAGAAGACTCGGATCTAGAAGGTCATGAGGGCAGTTCCTCCACATCTATCCAGCACCTTCCAGCTGCCCTCATGGACTTATGCTGTCTCTGTCATTCATCTGCCCATGTTGTGTATTCTTTTGGGGGGTAGTGTTTCTCCCCAGCAGGCTCGGGCACCCTCAGCTATTCTGCACAGCATCTCGGCTGTTTTAGGGGTCCCAAAGTAAAGCATGAATCCTGCCCTCCATTAGTTTCACTCTGTTTTCTCTGTACTGTAATAGTTCTCATGTCAGTTACCTGAAAATCACCATAGACTCTTTTTCCTTACTCAACTCCATTTCCACTGCAGCAACAAGTTCTGCCAGTTCTGCCTCCTAAATACGTTGTGGATTTGTCCCTTTCTTTCCATCCTCAAAGCCAGAGCCTCCTCCTTGTGTTCCAGGCTGTAGCCCCTGCTCAAATCCATTCTCAGCACAGGGACAGAGAGATTGTTGAAGCATGGAAAGCAGGTAATATCACTCCCTGGCTTAAAACTTTGATAGCTCCCTATCGCATTTAGGGTAATCTCTAGATTACTGCTCCCATCCCTGACTTACCCTATCCCCCTCCAACCTCCATCCACCTCAACCATGCAGGCCATTGAAAAGCTTGCCTTGCCTTTTTCATTCCTTCCTCTCTCCCTCCCATTCTTCCTTCCTTTCCTCCCTCCCCTCCTTCCTTCCTTCCTTTTTCTTTCTTTCTCTTTCTTCCTCTTCCTCTCTTTCCCTCTCCCCCTCCCTTCCTTTCTCTCACTTTTCATTGAGGTAACACTTAACATGAGGTCTACCCTCTTAACAAACCTTTAAGCCCGCCATACCATATTGTTACCTCTAGGCACAAGGTTTTATGGCAGACTTCTAGAACTCACCCATCTTTCATAAACTGAAAGTTTATAACCATTCTTGTCTCATGATTTTCACCCATGAAATTTCCCTTTCTACAATAGTTTTCTCTTCACTCTTACCTGATGATCCTTACACATCCTTTAGGGCTTGGTTTATATGGCATTTCTTTTTTCTTGTTTCTTGAGAGACAGCGAGAGCAAGAGCGACAATGTGCAAGTGGGGGAGGGGCAGAGAGGGAGAGAGAATCCCATGCAGGCTCCAAACCATCAGCACAGAGTGCAATATGGGGCTTGAACTAATGAACCGTGAGATTATGACCTAAGCTGAAACCAAGAGGCTTAACTGACAAGCCAGTCAGGTGCCCCACTATTTGTTGAATTAATAATTCTTTCAATCAATAACTCATGAATCCCATGCCTGGATGTATTTGCACCCTCTGCCCCTGGTGGTTTTTTTCTTCACAGGCATATGCACAGCCACCCCTATTATTCCCACACTTACCTGTGTTCTTTTCCATGTCCCTGATGAGCCCTATCTCTCTAAAAACAAGATAATTTCTTCTTCCAATAAATGTTTCTCAAGAGGGTAGTGTGGAAAATAAAACCATGCTGAGGGAAAAGAGCACAGGCTGGGATGATGGAGACCCCCACTTACCAGCTTGACAACTCATTTTTTCTCTCAGAACCTTGTTTTTCCCACTTATCAATAAAAATGTTTTTATTTTTAATCAATCCATTCATTCTTTCATTCATCCTTGAAAAAGCTAATGCATGCACATGATTTAAAAAGGAACAAAAGTATATAGAGCATAAAAAGTAAATCCACCTCCCAGAATAAATAGTAGTCTCATATCAAGAGTGGTAAGCTGGCAAAAAATTAGGGTCTTTTGAATTTTCACAAGTAACATAAATTTATTATAGAAAATATAGACATGTAATAATGGATCAAAACCACCTAGGTGGCTCAGTCAGTTAAGCATCTGACTCTTGATTTCAACCTAGGTCATGATCACATGGTTTGTGGGATCTGGGATCAAGCCCCACATTGGGCTCCGTGCTGACAGCATGGAGCCTGCTTGGGATTCTCTCTCGGCAACTGCCCTACTTATGCGTGTGCGCTCTCTCTCTCTCTCAAAATAAATAAATAAACTTAAAAAAACACCTAGAGAACGTCACTATTAAAATTTTCATGTATATTTTTCAAGAATTTTTAGTGTATTTTTATTTTTCAGAAAAGTTTTCTAAAATATTTATTGAGCATATATAATATACCAAACCCTGCAGTAACTGGTTTCATACACATGATCTCAATCCTCATTAAATACTGTGAAGACAGCTTACTGCTGCCCAATCCTGTGTTATCAGTGGAGTGAACCCCAGCCCAGGGACATTCAGTCATCTAAGGATAGCAAGGGGCTGAGCCAGGATCCGCACAGCTGTGCTCCATTTCAGATCCACCAGCTTCCCAAGCTGTTCCTTAGATCTTCCTGGGATCCTTCTGGCCCCAGCTGGGTCCTAACTCTGCTCTTCCCTAAATTGTAAGTGGCCAAGAGAGTGGAGAGAATCACCTGGGATTGTGACTCTCCCTTCTGTTGTGGTCTGTGTGTGTGTTGGGTTGGGTTCAAGGAGAAATGTATAGAACCGGTGTCTCATTTGGGGGGGGACCACTTCCTATTCTGGTCAAGGGTACACAGTGCTTAATCATGTTCCTGCGGACTTGGGCATTTAGCACAGTAGCCAAGCTCACACCCCAGGCTGTACATTAAGATTTAATGGGCCTTCCTTATTTACACCTAAATGAGCTTTTTAACGGTTTAATTAGCAAAATATATCAGTTTGCTTCTTTAAACCTTGCCTCTCCAAGGTAGCACTTTTCAGCCACTGGTTAACAAAAGATGAAAACCTTCATTTCTCCCACCTAAGGAGGACTGCGACTGCCTCCACCTTACTTGGTCAGTCTTGGCGGTGCCTTGCAGGAGTCAAAATCATAAAGTCAATCAATGACGATGTTACCAACCTGGCCAGTGAGAGCGCTGTTATCTGGGACTTTTTGCTATCAGCTTCTCCATGCTCCTTTGAATCCAAATCAGATGGCTAAAATGTAAGCCTTACAGATGAAACCACAGTTCTTGAGGGGCTTTTCCTCTAATTTGGAAAATCCTGTAGAAATTCAGACAGAGGATAAGCACAGGGAGGATTAGCCTTGCCATTCAGAACTGCTTATGCACACCCTACTCAGGCGCTCTGAGCAACAGTGCTCTATGCAGTGTACCTGAAATATCTTTTTATTTTCTGAACATATCCAGAATTTTGGGGAAGTTTTACTTTTAATGACTTTAGGCACTGCCATATGTTATTCCTGTGTTATAATATTGCAAAAATTGCCACAGTTTAAGACAAAAAGTTCCCACAATTCTATTCCCTAATCAAATCAATGCTTTTCTTTCTTAGTTTATGACCTTTGTCCGCATGGTTACTTAACTTATAAACATTTGCAGTGATGTTTTAGATCATATTTTACATCTTGCATTTTTACTTATTATGCTAAATTCTTCCAGTTTGTAATGAACCTCTTTCTTTCTTTCTTTCTTTCTTCTTTTTTCTTTCTTTCTTTCTTTCTTTCTTTCTTCTTTCTTTCTTTCTTTCTCTTTCTTTTATACTTTCTCCTCTTGCCTCCTTTCCCCAAGCCTCCCCCTACTCCGTGAAGGAGGTAATCAATGCTAACTGCTCATAGTCTGTGCTCCCAGGTTTTTCTCCAAGCCTGGACAGATAACTACAGACACGTATACTCTTAAGTGAGGTTTTTCTTTTTTGCATTTTTCCCCCAAGTGGGACTTTACCATCCAGATTTCTCTGCAGTTTGCTTTTCCCTCCACTTAATACATTGTGGACAATAGCTATGGTTGTATTGTTAGTATTTGTTTGTCTTTCTACATTTAAGTTGTCAGTCTGCCTGGCGTTTCTTGTGGTAAATAATGTCAGACAGAAGTCTCACTTTGCTTTCTTCCAGGCATATAGTCAATCATGCCAGCTGCCTTTATTAATCAGAACACTCCAATCATTCTCTCAGCTGCCTAAACCTGCTTGGGTATTTCTAAACACAGTGCTTCAGTTAGACCCTGTGGAGCCAGGAGAGAGCTCCTCAGTTTGTGGTCTCATCAGCCTCTGGAGTCCCAAACCATCAGAGGGCATCTGGTCTGGTATGGGTATCTTGCAGATGACACACCGAAGCAGATAAGCCAACAGAGTGGAGAGGTCAGAGTGATGTCGTAGGAAAAACCCAGGGCTTGGGGTCAGCCAGATGTGACTATAAATTCCAGTTCTGATGCCTCTTAGCTCTGGGACTTTGGGTAAATTACTTAAGCTCCCGGACACCCAATTTTCTCACCTGAGAAATGAATATTCTAATACCTACCTCATATGAGGACTGGAGGAGACATCTATACAATGCCTGACACAGTCAGCTCTCAACAAATGACCATAATTTTTAGAGCAGCCCAAGGACATACACCAGCTATTTTTATTTTTAGTCTAGTTCTCTTTCCATTGGACTGATGTTCCCCAAAATGTCATACAAGTGATTCCAGGAGGACATGGATATTGGTATTTTTATTTTCATGCAGTTTATTTAATGTAGTTGTTTGACAGTGACCTTCTATTAGTGGTGAATGATACTGTCTTTTCATTTATAGGGGAGTTATAAATTTCATTTTCAAAAACAAATGCATTTAGGGTCAAAAGATTGTTGATTTACAAAAATTATTAAGTACATAGTGATAGAGATGGTAAAGGAATATGGCAAATACTGTGCAGATGGCTTGTAAAATAGCTGAGTTTTTTGCATACCATACTTCTTCATGCCATTTCTCCTGTGTGATTGGGTAGCACCTTCTCTGGAGTGGGGGGGGGGGGTCCAGTCTCAGCTGTAGGTAAGCACATCAGCACTTCCTGTCCGCTGCTTCTCCATGGGGTTCACACTATTCATCTTCACAAAATAACAGACCTCCAATGGCTTTTATTCTCACTGTTAAAAAGGAACACAAAAAGTTCTCAGCTCCACTAGCTCTTGGTGTGTGTGTGTGTGCGTGTGTGTGTGTGTGTGTGTGTGTTTCCTGAGTAAGCCAGAAGCTCCTGGAGGGCAGAGACCAGCCTCTTGCCCGTCTTTGTAGAGAGCTGGGCACACAGTTGATTCTCAGTCTATACTTACTGCATCAATTGAGGGATTCTTCCCTTCAAGTATTATTTGGCTGTTTGGGGGAAAACTTAGTGTTTTACAGACTTCTGTCAACATTTATAGAGTATTTATGATGGGAATGATAGAAATGTGGCATGCACGCTTTTGCCTTCCCTCTATCACTACCCCATAGCCATGGCAGACATCATAAGTTGATGACAGAAGCTTTTCTGACTGGGTCAGCCTCAGAACCCTTCCTAAAGCCTCTTTGAATTAGTGGAGCTGACATATGAGATGAAACCTTTTGGCCATCCCTGACCTACAGTGTGCTAGGGCAAGGATGTGGGGACCACAGCATAGTTTTTGACTTTGCCTAAATGTCTAGGACAGTGTCTCCTTGCATGGCCTCCCCCTTCTCACATAACACTGTGTTCGAGGGGTATATTCGGCCTGGGGCAGGGGGGCTTCTTGGAGAGGCAGCAGAGATGCAAACCTGCCTGCTAGGCTGTTGGCTTTCTCCCCATTTCATCACTCCGTGGGAGTCCAAAAGTGCCTCTGCCTGAGTGCGGTCACAGCAGGGGAAGAGGGGTGTCCATCTCACTTGCTAGGACATTGCCCCTACCCCACAGGGTGTAAGTTGTGAGTGCTGTGTCAGCAAAACCTGCCAGACTGTTAATATTCAGATAACAAATGGCAAATGGTGAGGTGTGAGCCCAAGAGCACTGGAAACCCTGTAGTGACAGTTGTGAGGCAGTGTGACAATTTACTTACTCTGGGGAGGCAATGGGGTGGGTGGGGGGCATCAGCATTCATGGGGAGAAACCCCAGTTCTATTCAATTTTGTTTAGTTCAAGAGACATTCATTCAGCATGGGTGGTGCCAAATGTTGTCCAGGGCACTGGGGGGACCGTTCATTCATTCTATTAAACTCTATACCAAGCACTTACTGTGTGGCAAATAGTGTGTTAATCACTTATGATACAGAAGGGACAGAGGAGCCAAGACCCAACACATATGGGACTTACATTCTGTTGGCAAAGAAACACAAATACATATTGCAGCAGGCCAGATAGCTGAGGTTATGTCTCAATAGCAAACCAAAGATCTCAGTGACTTAACATGACAGAAGTTTATTTCTTGCTCACTCAAGCTTACTGCAGGTCCAGGTGACTCTTGAGGACAGCTGTCCCCCATGTGTTGGTTGCTCTGATATTGTGGCATCTCCATGTCAACACATGCTCCCTGGTGGCCATGGCAGAGGAAGAGAGATCAGAGAGAACTGGGCTTGACCTCTTAACTGCTGTCACTCAGAAGTGACACATGTCACTTTTGCTTATGTTACCTTGGCAAAAGTAAGTCACATAAACACTCCTAACCACCAGGAGCTGGGAAATCTGATCCTCCCATGTTTCAAGATGATGGAGGACCAGAAATACTGGTGAGCAGCAGCGATTTCTACCACGTCAGATGTGTATTTACAGGGTGGGGTGAACCTATAAAGGAAAAGAACAGAATTCCATGACATAGTGTGTATTAGCCAGCTCAGGCTGCCATAACAGAATACCACAAGCTGGGTGGCTCAGATCACATACATTTTTCACACAGTTCTTGAGGCTGGAAGTCTAAGATCAAGATGTTGGAAGGCTTGATTTCTTCTAAGGTTTCTCTCCATGACTAGCTTCTCACTGTGTCTTCACATGATTTGTTTTTGGTTTTATTTGTTTTCTTTGCACATGCATCTCTGGTGTTTCTTGTCTTATAAGGACACCAGATTGGATTAGGGCCCATGCTAAAGGCCTCATTTTAACTTAACCACCTCTTTAAAGGCCCTGTCTTCAAATACAGCCATATTCTGAGGTAGTGGGGGTCAGGGCTTCCACATACAAAATTTGAGGAGACACAATTCAGCACATAACATAGTGTAACCAAAGAACTGAATCTTGATGAGAAGCTTGGCAAAGTGAGGTATGATGAAGGATGAGCAGGAGTTGGTAAAATGACAAGTGGGGAAAGTGTAATCAGGGAAAAGGAACAGTAAGTGCAAAGATCCTATGGCCTGGAGACTGTGCTAGGAGACCCCACAGTCTAAAGGGGAAGATGACCCTAGGATAAGACAATTTTACTCCCTGGGTGTGCGAGTATGGGGTGGAGAGGGTGGTGCTGAAGGTCAGGCAGCAGTTTGGGTTGGTAGAGAAGGTGCTTGAGCTGGATCTTGAAGAAAGAGTGAGCATCACCTGGTGAGGCAGCTGAGGTAGAACCTTCATGGGCAGAGGGATTGTCAACAAGGGGGAAATGGCCTGAAAAGTTTTAATCTCCACAACAGGTGGGGGTTCCCTGGAGGGAAAATTACAAAGTGAGAGGAGAGCAGAGGAGGCTGCAGGTGTGAGGAACCACTCCCTCCCTACCTCCCTCCCCACCCCCACCGAGGATTTGCTATGGATGGTGGGATGCTCACTGTAGGCTACCACACTCTCTGACTTCCCTCCAGGAGCTGTGGCACCTACTCAGCATGTGGGTGCAGTGGAATGAAAGCCTCAAGGGGGAGGGAGAACTGAGGAGAGGAGATTAATGGTAGTGGGCAGTGGGTAAAAGACAAGGGATTTGTTAGCTAGGAGTACAGGTAAACCAGCAGAGATGGGGGGGGGGGGGGCTCCCTGTGGGTACCCAGTGTGAGCAGGTGGGATTTTTGGAACGTGGCCTCCTTGAATGCAGCACCTGTTAGGCAGACCCCTGCCAGGGGATCACAGTAGTGGCCTGACAGCTGGGCTCAGCCAGAAGTGAAACCAAACTTGGGTCTGGGGTGCTGGGCCCAGAAAGGGAGTAAAAAGGAAAGATTATCAGACATTTCCTCCTTCTCAGTTCTGCTCTGAGACAGAGCTAGCATATAACTTGACTCTTGGATGTTTGTGAAATTTCCTTCTTCAAGGCTCTTTCCATCCAGTGTACATTTCTTCTGTTTTGGGGCTAGGATGAGGGCTAACATATATTGAGGATTTACTATCTTCCAGATATTCTTTTAAATGTGTTGTACAGATTAACTCATTTACTCCTGGCAGAAACCCCAAGAGGGTAGGGATTCTCATTCTCTTTATATATACTTTCCATGCAATGAACCTTAGGCACAGAGAGGTTAAGTAACTTGCCCACGAACACCCAGCTAGTGAGAGAGAGGGCTGAGGTCTGAGCCTATACAGCCTGGCTCTAGATTCTCCGGAGGTTTGCCAGAGCCGCAGTCTCTGGCTGGAGTTAAGGATGAGTTTGGCCTGGCAGTTGTTGAGGGTTCAAAGAAGCCCAGACAGTTCACTGTTCCATCTCCTGCTGCTTCAGAGTCAGCAAAGGACTAATTGTCTGCTGTGCTGTGACACATTGAGGTCCCTTCCTGCAAATGATGCATTGCTTCTTTGCTCAGGTGAAAGTAAGTTAAGATTCTGGTATCCATTTCAATGTGTGTGTGCGTGTACATGTGTGCATGTGTGTGTGTGTGTGTGTGTGTGTGTGTCCCTGAACCACTGAGAAATTCTCCAACACCAGCTAGGTGTCCTACCATTCAACTCAATTCTGATGCTACCTGCCCAGAGATGGCATCAGATTCCCTAGGTCAAGGGCTCAGTCCCACAAGACTTCCCTCCGCTTCAAATGTCAATGGCAAGTCCAGACTGTCACCTGTGCTTCTGACCAACCGGCTATAAATCAGCGGTGCCATGCCCCCCTCCTTGGATTGGATTAATTTGCAAGATAGGCTCAAAGAACTCTGAGGAACCCTCTACTTACTCGATCACCGTTTTGTTATAAAACGATATAATTCAGGGACAGCCAGATGGAAGAGACACATAGGGCAAGGTCTGCGGGAAGGGGCGTGGAGCTTCTATTCCCTCTCCAGGCACACCACTCCGCGAACACCCACGTGTTCACCAGCCTGGAAGCTCTCCAGACCCCGTGCATTTGGACTTTTTATGGAGGCTACATTATGGAGGCATGGTTGATTAAATCATTGACCGCCTGCGTGTGAACTCCGTCTCCAGCCCCTCTTCCCTCCCCCAGGTCAGCGTGGGTGGGACTGAAAGGGCCAACCTTCTAATCACGTGGTTGCCTAGGCGGTCCACCACCCCCAGCCTTAGGTGCTTTCAAAAGTCATTCATTAACATGACAAAAGACACCATTCCTGCTTTCAGTACTCAGAAAATTCCAAGGGTTTTAGGAGCTCTGTGCCAGAAACTGGGACAGAAATGTTTCTTACTATAAATCACAGGACACAACAGTGCTTCTGGGAAAGGGCTTTCACTGTCGCTTCGTTATCAGCAGTTAATATTTAAGGCCAAGCTCTGCCCCCGCCCCGCCCACCCAGGACTCCAGTTACAGCGAGCATAGCCCAGGCCAGCTGATCCACGGGTCTGCACGCTGGCCTCGCTGAGGGCGGAAGATGCGCAAGCGCAGGACAGCGGGAAGGGCTTCAATGGGAAGGTAACAGGGCATCTCCACAGCCTAGTGTTCACGGAGGAGCAGACCCCGGAGAACTCATGCAGAAAAGGAAAGTGCAAGTCAGTGTAAAACTTGGGTTCAGGGCACACAATAGGATAGCTTTTAGTGCAGGGCGTTGTGCACGCATTTGATACATACGTACTGGGCGTCTGCTGTACCAGGGGCACTGTTCTATGCCCCAGCGAGTTTCCAAGGACAGGGCTTGTGTTCCAGTGTGGAAGACGGGGTTAACAATTGAATAAAAAGGTGAAAACAGACCACGAGAAAGGGTTTGAAGGAAATGAAGCACATGGAAGTCATGACTGGGCTGTGCTGAGGGAGCTGCTTTGGACAGGGCAGTCAGAAGTGGCTTCCTTCGGGAGGGACATTGAAGAATCAGCCATGAGAAGACAGTTCTAGAATGTTCCAGGAGGGGCAAGGGCAGTGTCCTTGAAGCTGAACCAGGCCAGAGGTGTGGAGTCCAGGCCGCCTGGGAGGAGCAGTAGGGGATGGGGATGGGAGGTGGGTGGAGCCAGACCTCCTGAGGCCTGGGCTGGGGCCCGTGGGGGTGGGGGTGGGGGGAGTAGGGCTAGTGCTCTGGGATCCATTGCAGGACTGTCAGAGGAGCACAGTCAACTCTGCTTGGTGATTATAAAAGTTCCCAGAGCCTGCCGGATGGACTGTGGAGAGGAGAGAGTGGCAGAGGGTGGGGTCAGTGGTGGTAGTGTTACAATCACCCAGGGGGGGTTGCTGTTGGGAGCTGGACATTGATTTGCAGTCCCCCTGGTCACTGGTGCCTTGCTGTTCCCATGCCATGGCTGCCTCCTGGAAGTCATGAACCAGGGCACTAGTCAGCCAAGAGTGGTCAGTGCTATGGCAGGGGCTGGGGGCACAGGGAAGGCCTGGGCAGGGTGGGGGAGCCTCCTAGGGGAGCTACCAGGACTAGATGTTTCTAAGAAGTCAGGAAGGGGGCAACTAGTACCTCTGTGGCTGTACGTGACATGCTGGGTTGGGATGAAGGAAAGGCTTCTCTTCAGATAGGTTGGGGCCCCCCACAGATGCTGCCATGGACACAGATTCCTGGGACCCTCTGCTGCACGGCATCAGGGATGCTGGCGTCAGCACGCTCAGCCAGCTGGCAAAGCGCTGCCTGCACGTTCCTTACATTGGCCATTTCCCAGCTGCGAGAAATGGAGAAACAGTTGGGTTGAGCAGCAGGAGACAGAAGATGCCTGTTATCCACTTTCCTGTAATGTGGCTTTCAACCTTTACTTAGTAAAGTGAAGAGGGGGTGAACAGGGTGGAAATATTCTCAGTGTCATTATTTTATTATTACTACATTTCATATTTTGAGCACTTACTGTTAGCAACCATGGTAAACATTTTACATAAATTATCTCGGTTTTACAACAATCTGTAGTATGTACTATCATTACCCCACCCCCATTTTACACATGTGGAAATAGAGTCCAGGGTCATAGCACTAGTCAGTGTGTGAACCAGTCTCAGACCCCAGGTAGTTTGGCTGTAGGGCTCACAGGCTTAGCCACACCCTTCCACAGGTTTTAGCCTGGGGTGGGATGGGACACTTAGGGCATGCTATTTGGAGACATTGCCCCAGCTGAACTGGCATCAGATTAATGGGGGATGACAGAGGTTGAGATGACTCAAGAATATGGAGAGCCAGGGAGGGTTCCGTCAGAGAACAGCACAAAACAGCCAGGAGCCCTGCACTGTCTGGACACAGCAGGTGCAGTCAGATGCTGTGGGGGACATCAGGTGTCTTTGTCTGCCTAGCACTAATCCTCCTTCTTCATTTTTCATTTAGGGACCTGACTCCTCACTTTTATCCATTAGGTATGATATGACTCCATCCCCAACTCAAGGGTGGGCACATGGTCCAGGTGTGGTCCATGTTGGTGATAGGACTTTTGTGGAACCTTCAAGAAAGAAATGTTCTTTTTCTTCCAGGGGTCTAGGCTGGTAGGGTGTGAGCCTGAAGATGTTGTTGGCCAGAGAATCAAGCCTAATTCTCTTTTTCCAAAACAGGGAAAGACACAAAAATAAAAGCAGAGCCAAGATACAAGGAGAAACAGATTCCTGATAAGGAATCAACACTCCTGTATGTTTAGGTTATGGTAAAATGGTAGAATTATTCCCTGTACTGCTTGAACCTGTTAGAATTGGATTACTGATTTGTAGATACAAGGCACAGGTGCATCTCTCCAAAACTAGTCTGTCCCATTCCAATGGGAACCTAGAATGTGACTTCTCCATCCTGCCTACCCCTCCTCATGGACTCTCTAGTCAAGAGCTGTGTGTGTGTGTCTGTGTCCATGTGGGTATTTCTGTGTGTGTGTGTTCATGTATGTCTCTATGTATATGTGTCTATGTATATGTCCCTGTGTTTGTGTCTATGTGTCTGTGTCCATGTGTGTGTCTCTATGTGTGTGTGTGTGTGTGTGTGTGTGTGCATGCAGATGATGGTTGTGCTTAGATGGGCCTGCCCTGCACTGGGTGGGGGGGGGGTGGCTCTGGACTCTGGGCTCTAGAGCTGTGGCAAGGCCTGACTTATGGTAGAGGTGACAGTGTTGGTTCTTGACTCTTTTTTTTCCCCATTTTCCCAGTGGCTGAGTCCAAGGCTCAGGGCCAGATCTGCCCTGTGGTGTAGGTGAGCAATGAAGGGATTTCCTACTCAGAATCATGAGACTAGTATAAACAGCCGTGGGCCAACATTTCCACACACCATCAGGACTTAACTGCTTTTATGTCATTTTAATAAATTTTTTAATGTTTATTTATTTTTGAGAGAGAGAGAGAGAGAGAGAGAGAGACAGTGTGAGCGGGAGAGGGGCAGAGAGAGAGGGAAACACAGAGTCTAAGGCAGGCTCCAGGCTCAGGAGCACAAAGCCCGATGATGGGGCTTGAAATCAAGAACTTCAAGATCATGACCTGAGCTGAAGTCGGATGCTGAAACAACTGAGCCACCCAGGCAGCCCCCTGCCTTTATGTCTTTTTTAAGAAAAATACTTCTCAGCCTCCTTTAATGATCTAGACCAGTGGCTTCTAAGTCAGGGTCCACTGGTCACTTTTTTTTTAATGTTTGTTTATTTTTGAGAGAGAGAGAATGCAAGTGGGGGGGGCAGAGAAAGAGGGGGACAGAGGATCCAAAGCAGGCTGTGTACTGACAGCAGAGAGCCCAATTCGGGGCTTGAGATTATGACCTGAGCAGAAGTCAGACTCTTAACTGACTGAGCCACCTGGGCACCCCAAGAGTTCACTAGTCAAATTGAGCCCAAATTGTTTGGCTTGAAGTATTGTTAAAAATTGTTTAAAAATAAGTTTCCAACTTTGAAGAATCAGGGAATTTCGTCTACAAAAAACAGTCCTATTTCTGCATTCTCTTGGAAAAAAAAAAAGAGATCTAAGAAGACCAGGCATGTATCACCAAGTACCAATGGCCAGCTAGAGCTGAGGAGTGGCGTGTGTGTTCTTTTGGCTTTATCATGGACCCCTTCATCATTCACTGGCTTTGTACACTCACATCTAGAGCTGGCCAGCTTCTCTCATTGATCTCTCTGCCTGGTGCCTGGAGGCCTTTGATTTATAGACCTTGGCTCTAGATACAGAGAATCCCAAATATCAGAGCTGAAAAGGACCCAAGCAATAACCATATTCACACAGAGAATTGAAGATAATGGTGAGGGGATCCTGGATTCCTGAGCACCTTCCCAGAAAACGATCAAAATCACTATCATCAGTCAAGTGATTATCATGGACTCAGCATACAAAGTATGACATGTCGGTGAATGATCACATCTCACTATGTGTAGGTGGTAGGTGTCACAGAGAAAACAGAGGTCAGAGAAGTTATATAACCTAAATAAGGTCATAGAGAAGGCAGCAGAAATTGGATTTGGGTCTTGGTCAGAAAGATTCCATCAGATGGCAGGTTAGACCAGCTATATTTGGGAGGCTTCTGCCTCTACACTCCTGTGGGTCTTGATCTTTCTTAACCATTTCTCCACTTTCCCTCCTCTCCCTTGGACTGGGGCAGGACCACACTCCTTTGCTGTGGAAATGTCCCTGAGATGAGCCTGAACACTTTTGCCACTCTTGGCAATTTTCAGAATCGTCCAGTCCAACTCCAAATTGAGAGTGGTCAGAGGAAATTAGCTATAGAAACCACTGCCAGCAAGGACAGGTGCAATTTAACCTCAATTAATGGTCTCTCTATGCACAATTATAATTTAGTGTAAGAAGTCAAAGTAGCAAAGAAGCTGTATTAAGATTCCTAGTGGGTTGACGGTAATTACCAAATAATCGTTATGGGAATGAATGGGCCTGGTCATTAGGGAAGGGTTTTATTAATTTTTCAAAAATCTTTGGGAATGAAGATCATGGTCTTTTATCCATCGATAAAATCCCTGAAAGCCACGGATCCACAAGGCATTGGAGCAGGGACTCTGGAGATTAGCTGAGTCTAACCTATGCCCACAGGGGAGAGCAATGAGCTACCCCAAGCACAAATGAAAGGTCTGAGAGGCTCAGACCTTGAGTTGTAGACTAATCCATCATTTCTAGATGGCTCTTTGGTGTTAAGAGCATGGGCTGTGGACTCAGACTCTCTGGATTCCAATCCTGACTCTACCACTAGCCTGAGCTTTTTCTCAAATCTCTCAGTGCTTTGGTTTTCCCATCTATCAAATAGGAGTAATTGTGGTACTTACACATCAGTTCGTTGTAAACATTGTCTATATACGCAAAGTGCCAAGCCAGCAGAAGCACCCAGCGAATGTTAAATGTGATTGTTGTTATTTTTATTATTACCCTTAAGGTGAGCTCTGTCTCACTCTATGATGCTTGGAATCACAGAGACTTTTCTGTGAAAGTCAGCAGTGACTCCTGGGGTCCTCGCCTTTACCCCATCTTCTACCAGAGCAGCCTCAGTTTTATCTGTGTCATACTTTTGGCTTCTACAGATTCTTTAATTTTGAAGGAAACTTCTGTAGCTAAATCTCTTTGGCAGAATTGATCCATTTTGCAGATGAGGACTCTGAAGAGCAGAGAGGGAAAGGCACTTACATTCCAAGATGGATTTAGCCATAAACATACAGGATGCCCAGTTACAATGTTGAATGTTGAATGTCAGATATGCAAATAATTTTTTGTGTAAGTACATCTCAAATATTGCATATGGGATATACTTACTTGCCTGTAATTCCAATTCTCTGTGTGTGTGTGTGTGTGTGTGTGTGTTTTAAATGGTTATTTATTTATTTTTGAGACAGAGAGACAGAGTGAGCAGGAGAGGAGCAGAGAGAGAGGAAGAGAAAGAGAATCCCAAGGAGGCTCCGTTCTGTCAGTGCAGAGCCCGATGCAGGGCTTGAACTCATGAATCATGAGATCATGACCTGAGCCGAAACCAAGAGTCGGACGCTTAACTGACTGAGCCACCCAGGTGTGCCCCCTATTTCTGGTTTTATCTAGCAACCCTATCTCCAGGTCACATGACAAAGAAATTCCAGAGATCGGGACCCATCTCACTTTGCTCTTTTCATTGGACCAGGGGTTTCAAACACGTGGTCAGTGTGCTTCCAGTTCTTTCTTCCTGTGCCCAGGGCAGACTGTGTTCAGGAATGGTGGAGTGCTTTCCTCCTGGGCCCCACCTCGGCCTTAGGACTGTTTGCAGGCAGCCACAACTGCTTATTCAGGGCTGGCCTTTGATGTGAGGTCCAGGTGCCATCCTGGAACCTGACAATGCTGTTGAGTCCTCAGGAACCCCATGGAATCAGTCAGTCCCCACCTCCCCAGTCTTGTCCAGTGGTCATACATGTGTATGACCCTTTCTCCAGTGAGCCCTACACCTGAGTTACCTGAGTCTTAGGATGGATATCCTTAAAGCTTTGCCAAATGAGCAACCCCAGGCCCTGGTTGGACATCTGGACAAGAAAGCATTTCTGAGGCTTTTTTCCCAAATGAGAGCCAAGCATATGAAACCAGGAAGAACCAAGTTCAGACCTGGGCTGAGCAGGGTGAGGTGTTTCCATGTTTGAGGTCAATTTGGGGCTACTTATTCCATGTGGGCACAAGCTCATGTAACTGTAGGTCCAGGCAGGTGTACAGGTGCAGTGGGCCAGGTGGGGGTGAGGACAAATAGCCAGTGTATGCCCCCAGCACCAGCCCCTGGGCATGTGAGCCCGGGGTGAGATTGCTAGATCTTCCTATTTGTCTAAAGAAGCCCAAATCCAGATTTTATTAAATTTCTTAAAAATATTTTTTAATGTTTATTTATTTTTGAGAGAGGGAGAGAGAGAGAGCAAGTGAGGGAGGGACCGAGAGAGAAAGAGAGGGAGACACAATCTGAAGCAGGCTCCAGGCTCTGAGCTGTCAGCACAGAGCCTGGCATGGGGCTCGAACTCATGAACTGTGAGATCATGACCTGAGCTAAAGTCAAATGCTTAACCAACTGAGTCACCCAGGCGCCCCTGGATTTTTTTTTTAAAGAAATCTCCTGTTTTGTAAATAACAATTTCACATTTTCCCAAGGAGCTCATCTAGGCCAACAAAACACTGCAGTGTTCAGCCATGGTAGCAGGGGGAAGGGGGTGGGGTAGGGCGTAGGGGCATGGGGAAGGCAGGCCACCATACGTCTTTAGCATTACCATGGAGAATTCAGGGGCCATCCAGCTCTAAGTCATCCCAGGCTGGCCCACCCGGAAGCCTTACTTATAGATATCTGTGCAGAGACACCAGGATAAGGTGGCCCCCACCTCACTCAGAGAGACAAAACGGAGAGATTAATAAAGATTCCAGCCCTGCTGATCTATCATCTTCTGGCACCAAATTACACACGTATCCCATTATCATTACAGAGCTTTTGGGTTAATTGCAAATCAGGGAGTTAAGATTATTAATGTGAGTGGAAGCTTATGGGGGGTGAGGGGAGAGCTCAGATCCAGCTGGCTTCTGTCCTGCCCTGGCTTCAGGGCCCTCTCGCCACCTGCTGACCTCCTACTCTCCCACATCGACGATGTTCCCGAGCTCCCCCCTGTCGGCTTGTACACGTGCCTTCAAACCATTTCCCGAGAACTCTTTGTAGCAGGAGCATTAAAAGCAAATGTGCTCATTACACCTGATGGCGTACAATCCATGCAGAGGAAATTAGTAATGATTAGGGCGTCATTAGAGGGAGATGTCTCTCTTCACCCAAAATATTGACGGCAAAAAAACCCAGCCGTGCAGATAACAAATGGATGAGGCTCAGACACACAAAGCACTGTTGTGATGATCAATGTTGTCCCGAATATACCCCAGACGTCTCCAAAACAGAACAGTTAGCAGCTGTTCCAGGTCTTTTCAGCTGTTCCAAAAAGGTATTTGGATGTCCTGATACATTCTTTCCATCCAGTGTTTAACCAAACATGTCCTTAGGACATGACATGGATCGTAATATGTGAATGATACGGGTTTTTATTTTACAGAGGTCACAAACTGCTTGCCTCAGCTACCTTCAGATATTATTCATTTAGGTTGCATAATGCTTCTGGAAAAAAAATCAGAAGAGACTGCCTATGTGTCTATAAACATGCAGATCCCTAGCTTCTCTAGCAAAACTGGACTGTGGAGTAACACTGGCCCCATATCTCTGCATGACAATAGCCAGCTGGAGTTGAGTATTGACAGCCCCATTGAATGTACCACCAGTTTACCACTCTCCACCACTCCCTACTGCCCCAACGGTATGATGGAGTTTCCATCTGTCATGGCACTTACAATATCACCTGGCCCTCTTCCCTTACTGAATGACTAACTCTAGGCATTTGAGTTTATAATTCATATTTGGGTTTATCCTTTACCTTAAGACAATCAGATTGATATTTCTTGAAAACAAATTGGATTGTATTGCCCATTTCCGTCCCCCCATCACGCACCACCATCACCAAGTGCCTATAGGAGAAAGGCCACACACCCATTCAAAGCCTTTTGTGACCTTCCCACCTCTTACAGAGTTCCATGCACTTGTTGGCTCTCCAGCCAGTCTTAGGACTTTGCTGCGATGATCTCTCCAGTCTGGAAAGCTTTCATCCCTCATCACTTCCCAGGGAACTTGTACTCCACCCTACTGGACCATCTCCCACTTTCCTTTCTGGACCTCAAATCAGAATGGCTATCCAGAGCAACCTATGCACCTCTCCCCACTGTTTCTCAGTTATCCACAGGCCTTCTACAGGCCTCCCTCTCCCACTGTATCATGAGCACCTGGAGGGCAGTTTCTTTCCTTCCCATTGCCACTACCCCCGCAGATCCAGCTGGCTTTATTCTTAGCAAGTACTCGATAGAGCTCTATTGAATGGATTCACTGGGCACTAGATGAATTTCTTTTTCCTCATGCAGTGTGTGATCTCTAATTGAGTTCCCAGACTTTGCTAGTGTTCTGGAAGAGCATTAATATCTGCCAAGTGCTTTAATTAGACCTGGTGATCCTGTCCAGGGCCTGCTAGCCATCAGAGGTAGAGGTCTCTTACTTCTTGCTCTAATCTAGCTGTCTGCTTTCAGATGGCTTCTTCCCGAAGCCCCCATCGTGCTGAGGTGTCTTCTATCTTCTCAGATTAATCAGTTTAATACAAGATGTGTTTATCAGCAATAATTTGTGAGAAGAGAACAGATTTCGCCTAAATTGATCACTCAGAATGTATTGAGCAACTGCTAAGGTGGGTGTTGCAAGGTTTCAGAAAAGGACTCAGACATTGGTCTTCCATACAGAAAAGTGCACATACCCTGAGGGTACAGTGCAGTAAAATTTCAAACTACACACACCTGTGTAACAGTACCCAGATCAAGAATCAGAACACAACAGCACCCTGGAATCCCCACAGGCTCCCTCCCCTAAAAGTAATGGCAATATTGACTTCTAATGGGATAGAATAGTCTTCCCTGTTTTTATAACTTTATATGAATGGAATCATAGTGTATGCGGTGTTTTGTTTCTTTCACTCAATACTATGCTCATAAGTCTCATGCATGTTATATTTAAGTATTCTTTTTCTTAAGGTTTATTTATTTTTGAGAGAGAGAGAGAAAGACAGACAGAGTGTGAGTAGGGGGTGGGGGCAGAGAGAGAGGGAGACACAGAATCCAAAGCAGGCTTCAGGCTCTGAGCTGTCAGTATAGAGCTTGATGTGGGGCTCAAACCCACAAATTATGAGATCATGACCTGAGCCAAAATTGGACGCTTAACCAACTGAGCCACCCAGGCACCCCTCATCCATGTTTTTGTATGTAATCTTATCATCCATTCTCATTGCATCAGACTAGTATTCAATTGTGTGAGTATACCATTTATTTATCCAGTCTGCTATTTAATTTTTTTAAACATTTATTTATTATTGAGAGACAGAGAGACACAGAGCATGAGCAGGGGAGGGGCAGAGAGAGGGGGAGACACAGAATCCGAAATAGGCTCCAGGCTTGAGCTGTCAGCACAGAGCCCAATGCGGGGCTTGAACTCACAAACTGCGAGGTCATGACCTGAGCCAAAGTCGGACATCTAACCATCTGAGCCACCCAGGTGCCCCTATCCAGGCTGCTATTAATAGACATTTGTTTCATCCCTCCAGTTTTTGGCTGTTATGAACATTCTAGTCCATGTCTTATAGCAAACACACATATGCATTTCTGCTGGATATATTCCTAGGAGTGGAATTGCTGGGTCATGAATTAGTGCATATTCAGTTTCAGTACATAGTGCCAAAAAGTTTTCCAAAGTGGTTGTTACTCATTAATTTTTAAGATTTATTCCTTCTTTAATTAATTCATTCAATAATGACTTAACACCTGCTTTGTGCAAGCCATTGTGCTAATTGCTGGAGAAAATATAAAGATGGATAAGAACTAGTCATGACATTCACCTATTTTAAAACTGTCAGTGGATATTCATTGCCTGTTGGATAAAATCTAAATGCTTGGCACAAAAAACACTCACCAATCCAGAGTCAAGTTATTTCCAGGCCAGAGGTCTGAAACTCAAATGCCTTCCGGGGCCAGTCAGGTCATCTGAATGAATACAGAGAGCTGGGTGGGAACTGTGGAGGAATAAAGTTCACTTATCCCATCTACATAGGGCAGTAATTGTGAATTTCACTCGATTACTGGCAAGAAAGAATTTGGACCTACAATGCCACATCTAATGTTTTAGGAGAAGCTGAATATCTGGGTTTGATGTAAAATTGTTACTTTTTAAAAGTTGAAAACTATTGGGGCACCTGGGTTGCTCAGTTGGTTAAGCATCTGAAGTCAGCTCAGGTCATGATCTTGCGATTCCTGAGTACAGGCCCTGCTTAGGGCTCTGTGGTAACAGTTTGGAGCCTGGAGCCTGCTTCAGATTCTGTCTCCCTCTCTCTCTCTGCCCCTCCCCCCCCATCCCTTTCTCTTTTTCTCAAAAATAAATAAACATTGAAAACAATTTTAACTTGAAAACTATTTAAAAATATTAAAATACAATGCTGGTCAAACAAAACATAGGTATAAGCAGGATTTGGGTACAGATTACCAGTTTGCAAACTATGCACCAAACTTTGTTCTAGAACTTTTCCTCTAGTCTTAATGTCCCCATGCTCATGGCCCTTCCAATCCCAGCACAAAGACTAGGCCTTCTTTTCCACATCTCTGGGACTTGTATGTCCCATCCCATGGTCCTAAGAGGTCCTTTCTCTGCTTCAGCTGGCAATTGCTTCCTCTTCCTTGTGGACCTGTTCAAGCGCCATTGTCTAGCCGAAGCCCTCCTCTCTCATGTAGGTTTCCAAACTACCTTGTCACGTTTCTCTAGTCTAGCCATTTGTCTCACTGTAATTCAGTGCTTGATCACCTGTCTGTTTCTCTCACTTGCTCCTCAGGGCTGAGACCTGAGAGCTTACTTATCTTTGTATCTCCAGCATCTGGTTCACAGGAGGGCCCCACAAATGTTTAGTGAATGAACCAAACATGCATACTGTGCATCCATTCCCTTTTCCTCCAGCTCAGTCTCTGGGTTTGATTTGGGGATGCACCCTTCCCCCATATTGTGGAGGTAGAAGCCAGGTCAGAGATAACCAGGGCCTCAGAGGTGGCTCAAAGGAGAGCAGGAGATTTGGTCCCATCCAATTGGAGTGGGATTCAGGAAAGCTTCCGGCATAGAGGATATATGACTGGAGCATCTGGCTACCATCTTGCTACCAGGTAAAGCCTGATATTGGAACCAACTCACAGAACAGTAGAACTGAAAATGGGAGAGATTGGGTCCTTATAATATCACTGGGGCACCTCAATCCATCCAGGTTCTCCCCTGGCCTTTTCAGTTCCATGAATCAGTAAATTCTCCTTTTTGCTTAAAACTTGAGATGAGTTTCAGCCAGTAACAAATAAGGTAAAATGAAGTCACTGAAATACAAAGCACAGCATATTATTTATCTTCAAATATTTATATGACTTTAATTGTTTATATGCTGAAGAGTTAGAAATCCTATTTATAAGGAAAGTGACAGTCATGTTGCATAGATGGAAAGTAGCCAGAAAAGGAGTAGAAATGGCAAAGTGTATGTACAGTTGTGAGAGCTGATGTTGTGTACAGTGAGGACAAATGAAAGAGAGGGAAAGATGGGTGCAGGTGGGGTAGGCTGGGAAGACTTCATGGGCAGAGTGGGATTTTATTCATTTATTCATACACACTTGTATGTATATGCATGTGTGAGTGTGTGGTACATACATATGGAGCATAACATGTACCAGGCAATGTGCTGGCATTGCACAATACAAAGTTTTGCCTTCAGGGAACTTATATTTTAGTGAGAGAGGACAGATCAAAAACAAATAATCAGACAAATAAAAGAACTGCCAAGTTGTAGTAAGTGCTAGGAGAGATATAAACAAACAATCATGGAAGACTCTCTTTTGTATAAAGAGCTCAGAAAGACCTCTTGGAGAAGTGGCATTTAAACTGATATGCACCTGTTGGGATGAGCACTGGCTGTTGTATGGAAGCCAATTTGACAATAAATTTCATATAAAAAAATAAACTGATATGCAAATTATGACAAAGGTCCAGCCATGTGAAGAACCAGCCTAAGGGGCAACCATCTAGGTAGGGGAAACAGGATGTGTTAAGACCCTGGAGTGGGATGAACTTGGTGTGTTAAGGGAAACCAATGGCCAGGGGGACTGATGCATGGTTAGTGAAGGGAGACAGTCCTATGTGCTGTGGTTGGAGACTTAGGCAGGGGTTAGATCATGCATAGCCTTGTTGGCTATGATAAATAGTTTGGATTTTATTCCATGAGAAATAGGAAGAAACTGAAAGGTCTTGAGCAGAGAAATGACATGATCTTATTTATGTTCTTAGATAATAGTCTGTATGGAGCAAGAGTGGATGCTCAGACAAGAGTAGGAGTTCAAACAAGAAGCTTCTGGGTGCAGTGTGGTAGCCCAGAATCAGATGCTAGGAATGGAGAGAAATGCATGTATTTGGAATCTCTTTGGAAATAGAATAAATATGACTTACTTATGGATTAGGGATTGAAGAAAAGAGCAGAAGTAAGGATGTCTCCCAGGTTATGGCTCCAGCATCTTGGTAGATGGTGGTTCTACTTACTGAGATGGGGAAGACATGGCGAGAAAGTGAGGCAAGTGTGCTTGGCACCAGAGCAACCATGAATTCAGCTTGAAGATTTGGCAGGGTCCTTAGCAAGAATAAAGGATTGAGACAAGGAGAAAAATGGTCTAAGTTCAGGAGGGAAGATAAGGGAGTGATTGAAATATAGTGCATAATTTGGAGATGTTTGGGCCAGACGATTGGAGAAACATGGAGCTTCAAATGGTTTTGATTATCCATGGGACTTAGCCATGGGACTTTTGCTCCAACAAATAGGGCTTGATTTGTGCTAGGGGAAAAGTATTTGGGGTGATTTGATCAGTAATTCTTTCCATGCAGTTAAACACAGCAGCTCAAGAGTGAGTGATGGCATAATTTAATAATGCACAACATGCCACTGAGATGCAGTCTGGCTAACAGGAGTGATTAATAGCCACGTACTGCATCTGTGACTTGCTTTCAGTGATGGTATGGGGAAGGAGGAGGCAGAAATTCCCATTATACTATGACAACAAGGTCTAGACTTTTGTACTTGATGCTATATCAGGCTAGATCTATGGTGCATACAGCAAGATCCCAAAATCACTACCCTCTCCCCCCATCCCCACACACCTTGCAAGGTCAGAAAACCTAAGTAAGCCAACTCTTACTTACTTACCAACTTAATTACTTACTTACTAACCAACTCCTACTTTCCAACTCTTAGTTATGGTAGATAACCAAGTGTAGACCCATGGAGTCAGAGGACCTAAATTATAGTCCTATCTCAACCAGTAAGTCCCCTTCATGTGACCTTTGACAAGTTAATAAACCCTCCAAACTTCACTCATCTGTCCTTTCTTTCAGAAAGTATTTATTGAAAAAAAAAAAAAAAGAAAGTATTTATTGAGTGCCAACTACATCCTAGGAAACATGAAGGTAAAAGGATATTGTGGTGATCATAACACTCTTGGTTTCTGCTCTCATGGAGCTTACGAGTCTAGTTGACTAGTCTAGTGCCAATATCCCTGTCTGTTTAATGAGCTCAATGGACTAGATGATCTTCCAAATTACTCTTTATTTGTAAACCTTATGAAGTTAAAAGCAGGCATTAAAAATTAATAATTATTTCGACAGGTATTTAATTAACTTTCTTGGAAGTATCTATCTGGAAAGTTTTTTCTGATTATAAAAGTAATGTTTTCTTTTTGTAAAACTTCAGACATGACCAGAAATGTATCAGGTAGTACCTGAAATTCCCCATTGCAAATCCCTGTGGTGACATAGAGAAAAAATGAAGTTGTTACTATGTTCAAACAGTTCTAAGATCTACATTTTATTTACAGTTTAACATTCTCCAAATCATAATGTATCTGCTTCTGCTTTTAGCAGACAGCAGACATTATGTGGCTGTAAGTGTTGATGTGTGCCATCAAAGCTTGAAGCAGAGGTGATAGCAGCCTGGAATAAAATCCTCAAGATAATAAGGGAGTGTTATTTTAATAAATTCCATATCAATAATCTTCCTGATGTCAAAGAAGACAACACTATGTGTAAAAACAGAGGCATTGAATGGTTCAGAGATGAAAAGTAATGCAAGAAGCTTTGGACTCTAAATGTAAACAAATTTTAGTAATAATACCTAATCTATTTGTGTACCTTATATTTTCATTGTTATGTATGTCCAAGAGTGATATTTGATTTTCATAGCCAAATATGTATGAAATGATGCTTTTATTAATTATAAAAGAATATTCTAGGTTACAAGAAAATTTTGTGGGGTTATCCCAGGAATGCAAGGCTGGTTTGACAGAATAAAAGAGGGGGGGATATATCATCATTTCAATAGATGCAGAATAAGCATTTGAAAATTCAAAATCCATATCTTACAAAAGTTCTCAGTCAACTACAAATAGAAAAGAATTTTTTGAACCCGATAAAGGACAGCTAAAAAAAAATCTTACAGCTAATGTCATACTCCATTATGAAATATTCAATGCACTTCTCCTCAGACTGGTAATAAGGTAAGATCTGCCTATTTTAACTGTTGCTATTTGTATAGTCCTGGAGATCTTAGCTCTAACAAGGCAAAAATAAATAAATAAATAAAAGGTGTAAAGATCAAAAAAGAAGAAGTAAAATTGTAGTAATATGTAGATGACATAATTGTTTATATGGATAATCTCAAGGGATCCATAAAAACACACCAAGCTACTAAATGAATTTAAGAAGTTTTCAGGATACAAAGTTAACACATAAAAAGCAAATACATTTTCATATATTAGCAACAAAGAATTAGACATGAAATTTTAAAAACAAATTCCATTTAAAATAACATCAAAAGCACTAACCTACCTAGGAATAAATTTCACAAAGATATGCAAGACCACCTCACTGAAATCTAGAAAACATTGCTGAGAAATTAAAGGAGAACCAAAGAAATGGTGAACTATACCATATTCAGGGATGAGGAGACTCAATACTGTTAAGATATCAATTGTCCTCAAATTGTCCTAAAGATGCAGAGCAATTACAGACAAGATCCCAGCAGGCTTTTTCATTTTATTAGAAACCAACATGGGGTGCCTGGGTGGCTCAGTAGGTTAAGCATGCAACTTTGGCTCAGGTCATGATCTTGCAGTTCATGAGGTCAAGCATGGTGTCAGGCTCTGTCCTGACAGCTCGGAGTCTGGAGCCTGCTTCAGATTCTGTGTCTCCCTCTCTCTCTGTTCCCCCTTCCCCCCCCCCCCCCCACCGAGCTCATGCTCTGTCTCTCTCTGTCACTCTCTCACTCTCAAAAATAAAAACTAAAAATTTTTTTAAAATAAAAAAAAGAAAGAAACTTACAAGCCGGTTTTGAAATTTGTATAGAAATGCAAAGACCTGAAGTATCCATAATAATCTTGACAAAGAAGAACAAAACTGAAGGACCTCTACAACCTGATTGTAAGACTTCCTATGGAGCTGCAGAAGCAGAAACAGCATGGTATTGGCATAGTGGTTGACACATAGATCAATGAAATGGGATAGAGGACCCACATTGATGCAACCATTGTATTTTCTTTTTTGAGTTTATTTATATTTTTTAAAGAGAGAGGGCACGTGCATGTGGGAGAGGGGCAGAGAGAAAGGGAGAGAAAGAGAAACTTACGCAGTCTCCACACTTAGCACAGACCCTGACCGATCTTACAAGCCATGAGATCATGACCCGAGTCAAAACCAAGAGTCGGTCGCTTAACTGACTGAGCCACTGAGGCGCCCTGCAACCATTTCATTTTCAAAAAAGGCAACAAAGCAATTGAATGGAGGGATGAAAATCTTTTTGATTAGTTGTACTGGAAGAACCCTATATGCATATTAAAACTGTGATTCCTACCTCATATCATACACAATAATTAATCCAAGATGGGTCTTAGATATAAACACAAGAGCTAAAACCATAAAGTGTTTGGAGAAGTAGGCACAGATTTTATAAACAGATAACAAAAGCAATTTTAATAAGAAATAAAAGATCTTTAGAGTTTATCAAAATCAAAACTTGTGCTCATCAAAAGGTAAGCCGAAGCATATGAACAGGAAAGCCACAGAGAAGAAGATGTGGTCACAACATATATCTGAGAAAGCATGAATATTCAGGTTATATAAATAACTCCTTATTACTCAATAATAAAAAGACAAACAACCTAATTAAAAATGAACAAAAGATTTGAACAGACACTTCACAAAAGAAGATATATGAATGGCCAATAAACACATGAAAAATGGACAACATCATTAGTCATCAGGGAAATGCAAATCAAAACCATAATGAGATAGCACTTCACATCAATCAGAATAGCTAAAATTAAAAAGACCAACAATGTCAAATATTGGTAAGGTTGTGGGGCAACTTGACCCATAGTATATTGTTGGTGGGAATATAAAAGGATATAATTATTTTTTGAAAAGTGTTGGCAGTTTCCTATATAACTAAACATATTCCCCTGTGACCCAGTGATCTCACTTCTAAGTATTGTCCCATGATAAATGAAAGTAGAGGCCCACAGAAAGCTTTGTACAGAGTGTTCATGGCAGCTTTATTTATAATAGTCATAACTGGAAACAGCCCATGTGTCCATCAACAGGAGAATATATAAGCACCCTGGAATGTTCATTCAGTGCCATATTATTCAACAAGTAAAAGGAACACATTACCAACACATGCAATGACATGGAGAAATCTCAAATACATTATTCCGAGTGCAATAAGCCTTACATAAAAGTGTGTGCACTTCTAATTATTCATATGAAATTCTAGAGCAGACAAACCCAATCCACAGTGGGGGCAAAATCAGAACAGTGGTTGCCTCTTGGGGAATAGAAGTAAGAATTTACTGGGAAGAGGCAAAGGGGGTGCTTTCTGGTGGTGATGGCAATATCTTGGTAAGGTTTTGGGGACACAGATGCACACATTTGTTAAAACTCATGGAAGGCGCTTAAGGTCTGTACATTTCTACTAAATTTTATAATCAAAACAGAAACTGCAAACAAATATTGAACTCCAATCAATGAAATCCATGCTGGACTGTTTAGAGAGAAATATATCATGTCTTCAACTTTGACATATGCCCCAGATAAGATAGATTAATGGATGGATGAATGGATGGATGGATGGATGGATAGGTATGTGATAAACCAATCATAGTAAAATGTTAATGGTAGACTCTAGATACCTTGGTTCACTGTAAAATTCCTTTAACTTTACTATATGTTTGAATATTTTCCTAATAAAATGTGGGCAATAAAAGAACATTTTTGAGAAAGAAAAAATGCCAGAGCAGTGATTCACTTTCAGGAGACCTTGTTGTCTCTGAGTGTCCCAGGAGTGTGGCAACATAACCTGTATGTGAATGAGTGCTTTGCAGACCCTCCAGGTTTACCCTTGTCGGGCACTGAACTCTGCAAAACAGGCTGCAAGCATCCTTTATCAATGCCTACCCCACCCCCACCCTGCATCTCATTCCTCCCCCTCATCCCTAGAACAGCTTTGATGACCACATAAAATAACCAAACAGCAGACACAGACGGCACTTTACAGAACTGGCTTAAAAACTCCCCTATTACATATTTACTCCAAACCCGTCAGAAAGTAGATGGCTATGGGTCTGTAATGAGGGCTGTTTGAAAGTCAAGTGTTCAGCAAATTTGGCCGGCGGGCACTCAGGGAGTTCCAACCTCAGAATTACCAAGTACAGTAATGCATGCACTTCTGCCTGCGGTACCCGACCCCAGCAATTCGCCCTGGGTGCACCCACAGGCCAGGTAGCTGTAGTCCTCCTCTGGAGCCCATGTGTCCTGGAGCCCACAAGGCTTGTTGGGTTGACCCCAGCAAAGAAGAGTGGGTACAGGGATAAACAAAGGCAAGGAAAAGATGAGCAGTTCTGATGCACTACTCCAGTGCACTTTCATTGACGGGAAATGGAGCTATCTCCAAGCTGATGAGAGGTACATTCTGCTTCTGGCTGGAATCAGGGGTGGTGGGATGGCTCTGAGAGGAGGGTGGGAGCTGTAAGTTATACCCTTTTCCCTTTTGGGGCAAGTTCCTTCCCCTCTCTGGACCCCAGACTTCCTTTCTGCAAAGTGAGGGTGTTTAGATTCATTTGACGGCATCCTGACTTGGGTCATCTAAGGCTCTGGGGTCTAGTTACAGTATCCCTTTGAACCTAAGAGACATCATGCGTTCAGGCAGCATATGCAGCTTGAACCTGCACTCGTGTCTATTCAGTGTGGTACCAATGGTCGTCACCTGCATATCCAAAGTTCTAATTGGCACTTACAGATAACTTTCTCTTTTTAAAAGAATTACAAAATGTATCTCTTTCATTAAAAAAATACTATTAATGCCTTACAAAAATAGGACACAGTAGTGAACACCTGCATTCTGCCAGACTCTTTACTAAGCACTTTGAATATATTTTTTCATTTCATTAAACAGCCTTCGTTCACAGACATTACTCCCATTTTGTAGATGTGCAAATCAATGTTCGGAGAGGTGAACGCCTTGCCCAAGGCCCTCCAGCTGGTCAGGAACTGAGCTGTACTTCCAGTCCAGGTCTGTATTCTTTCTAAACTGCTCCATGACCTCCTGTTCTGCAAAATCAACCCACCACCCTAACATAACTATTGTTGGCATCTTGATATGTATCACACATTTTTAGTTAAAGACATATGTCCCATGTACATCTTTCATAGATTAAAATATGAAAGTGAGTTGTTAGTAGATATTAGTACAGATGTCAGGTTAATGGGAAAAGAATAACAAAAAGTGTGCTATGTTCTCCCAGTCAGAGAAACGGCTGGCTGAATCAGCTGAACCCCACAGCCTTTGTTGGCCCAGACTGCCTCCTGTTCAGATCTGTGAGTGCAGGCTGGTGAGGTCTGTTTTTAAACAATAGTTGACCTTAATACTTCTCCAAGGACCACTGTTTTATTTCCAGATTATGTTCAGTGGCTCTTTAAATTGCCACACTGCTTCTCTCCACGTTGCACCAAGTCGAAGTAAAAGAAGAAAAACAAAACACCATTTCTCTCTGTGTGTCCTTAAATGCCGTTAAGCTCTATGCAGGTTTTTATGGCCGTTGTAAAGCCTCCACCTCAGGCTGGTAACAGTGGCAGAGCTTCTGTGCGGTTCTACAAACACGGCCGCCATAATAAAGCACGTCTTATTTGATATTATATTGTATCAGAAGCATTAAATACACATTAAAAGGGTGCTTTAAGGCCCTTTGCAGTAAGTGGCAGATGTTATGAATAATAACCCGCAAAATCCTTCTGAATTCTAAAAAGGTGTGTTCCATAAAGCTTTCATATAAATCTTTAATAGAGCTGAAGCACATTGCAGTGATTAGGGGAAATCTCTAATCGTATTAAGCTATTAGAGATAACTGGAGCAGGATGGGCAGCCTCAAAAATAAAATAAAGCAAGAAAATGCACACATCATGGATATGAAGGATTTCCTAGTTATACCTTTTGACGGTTCTTTGCTGGAGTGAGCGAGCCAGGCAAGTGTGTGTAACACACACAAACACACACACAGCGTAAAACCAAAACTGCCATCATTCACTGAAATTTATGTAAATGAATATGCATTCCTTTATATGAAAAATCGGCAACATCTGCGCTCCATTTAAACAACCTGATTTAATGGAGTCACCAAGAGATAAAGAGCAAGGTGGGGGTGGGGGACTGGGGAATGACCTCATCCACCCTCCCCTTAGAGTATCTTGAAAAACAAATAAAATAAAATATAGGTTACAGGCAAACTAAACAGCATTGAAAATATTGTCCCAGAGGACTCTGGCTTCCCAGGAAGCCGAGGTGTTTAAGGAGAGAGACAAGAACCAGCTGCAATAAACTCTGGCTCAATAAAACTTAATTAACCCCTTGGGGCCTTTGCAAGGCAGCTTGTCAGCAGAGAGAGAGAGAGCGGGATCCCGCTGCCTGCCAGTAAAGGGTTAACCTGGCCTTGCCAGATGAGGGAATGCCAGACCTAAAGGGACAAGGGACCCTATGGAGATGCACAGACATGCATGCACACATATACACAGGTACCAAACTTGGTGGGGCAAGCCTCTCACCTAACATCGGAGAGGTTAATTAACCGTGAGCCCAGAGGCTCCGAGTCATGGCATTTGAGGGCCAGAAGGTGCTTCTGAAAAATCTCATCCAGACCCCTTTCCACTGCAAGAGGTCTTCCAGCCTCCACTTGAACACTTTCAGTGCCAGGGAGCTTATTGTCTCTCATGGTAACTGATCCCATCCCAAATCAATCCCAACTGATACAAGCAATTCTTCCTTACACTTGTCTCCTGTGACCACCCGCCAATAGATCTATTTCTGCTGCACATTCTTGTGCTTTCTTTTTCTGGGGGGATTGAGGGTGAACCAAACCAAATTCAAGAAAAATGCCAGATGCTTGTTTTTTGACTACTGGATGTAGGGCTGGTTGTTTAGATATAAACTCCTGCTTCTAAGTAGGTATTAGGGGTGGACTAGAAGTCAAGAAGTTTTCAGTTTCATGAGAAAGAGAATATACATGTGTATAAACACATGTAATATTAGGTAGAAAGTGCTGGTGGATTCAGGAGTTAAGGGCTGGGGGGTGGAGGAGGAAGCCAAAAGAAGATAATGAAGGGCAATTGGGGGAGGCTTCATGACAGGTGACATTTGATTTTAGTTCATTGTCTCCCAAGAGGTGGTTTCTGTAACTCAGGTAAGATGATTGCTGATTTTAGGTGGTGCATGGTGCTTCATGGTCTCTGCAATTCTTTTTCAATTCGTCTTCTTATACCAAGGAAAAAGTGCTAGCATGTTTTACCATACTAGATTTCAGAATCAAAGCCCTTGGTAGGAAACTTCTGGCTAAAATGTAACAAGGACTTTTGTTTTCCTTATATTGATTTTTAAAGCAAGTGGTACTAGTTTTCTACTTATGGAAGTGTTCTGAAACTTCTTTCAAAACAAATTTTGAAGTTTTAAAATGGTGTATTAATTTGAAGAAAAATAAAAGGTAAATAATACAGGTATTACATGGCAAATCATGAGCGTGGCATGCACATAACTGGGGTTTGGGAAGCACACGCAGGTGGGTATTGGAGAAGGTGATGGTGAACCCCTGCCTCCCTCCTCTCCTAATGTGACTGCTTCAAAGCAGTGCTGCCTTTGGAGGTGTAGAGAGCCAAATTTCTGTCTCCTGGCCTCTCCTTTAGCATGCAGCCTGCCCCATGGAGCAAGTGGGAATCTGCAGCTCCCAGAGCCCAGCAGATCAAAGGTTTATAGCCAAGTTGCCAGAGGGCGTCCAGCCCCAGGCAATAAAAGTGAGCTATTATTATCCTGCAGCATGCAGGTTCTCCTGAGTACAGCAGATCTGCAGGCCACAGCTCACCTGGGCAGCTCGGGTGGGGGGAGGGTGGGGCTCAGTGCACCAGGGAACTGACAGCTGCTTGGACAGGGCTTGCTTCTTGGCAACAAAAGGAAGGGCCACTGGTTACTCAGCCTTATTTCTGTCCCTGCCACTGACTCACTCGGTAGTTTGGGGCCAGCCACTTGCCTTCTCTGTGCTCAATTTGCCATCTGTGGGAGGCAGGTTATTAAGGCAGTAATTAGCTTGGACCCAGTGATCAATTCATTGGAGGAAGAGCCCATTCAGCTTCTTGTGCAGCTCAGAAATGGGGAGACTCCCAGGATGGCCAGAGAGAAGGATTTTCAGACTGTGATTCTATAGCAAAATCTCCGGTCAAGTCTCTTCATTCTCTGTGGCTGCCTGACCTCTTCAGCATATTGAGAGACAGCTTGACTGTTTTGAGAACCTGGGGGAACTTAACTTCCTTTTATTCTGTTTCTTAGCTTTGCAGCACAGAGGTTTAAGTCTGTCTTTCTTCTGCCTTATGCTTGGCCTACTAAGTCTCTTTAAATTTTCCCCCATTTTCCAGAAACTGTCAGGATCCTCCTGAGCCCAAGGAACACCACTCTCAAGGCTCCAGCTCTCAGCAAGAGAACAAGATGTGGTGGGTGGAGGGGAAGGGGGCGGGGTCCACAAGTGGAACCAGGTGCAAACTTTTACCACAGACCCTTATCTGGTGCAACAAGTAAATGTGCTCTTACACGTCTGTTCCATCTTGGAGACTTCTTATAGCCAGTGGATCTCGTTGGGAATTCTGCAGTTCTCATCTTCATGAAAAAGATAAGGAGTTTTGTAAGTGACTCAGTTTTGATCAAACTCAAAGAAGGGTGACACTATCCTACTAGCATTTCTTGTAATAAGAGGGAGAATGTAAGTTATTTGAGAGCATTCCAATCTATCTACCTTCTCCATCCCCCTAATCCACCCACCTTTACAGGGCATCCCCTGTGTAAGGAGTTGCTTACTTTTTATGCATACAGATGTTCCCTTTCCAGATAACCATCATCTCTAACTAGATAGGTGATCTTGGACAAGTCGCTTGTCCCATCGGAACCTTAGTTTCCTCATCTGTAAATGAGGTGCTTAAATTAGCACAGCCTATAAGGATGCATGTTAAAATGACCTTCGAGATTTTGCATTCTCCTTCAGTTTGTTGTTGACTTTCCCCATGGCTCTGAAAGAGTCATCATCACACGTTCCCAGGGAAGTAAACAAGTGCTTGTTTCCAGGGGCTCTTTATGATGAGGGGCTGACTTTCTCTGGAGGGGTTAGGTACCTCTCTACCCAATTCATCCAGACCAAAAGGAGCATCTAGGTCAGGCAAGGGAAACTGGCAAATAACTTCCATGAAGTCATTCTCAAGAGTCAAAGCATCCCCAGAACTTGCTTTAATTGCCCAGTCATGGATGGAGCTGTCATCTTTGAGTTTCTCCAAAGTGCAATTCCACAGAGACAAGAGAGCTAATGGAGCGATCGCACCTTACCTGGAGTGTGACTCTTCTCTGACCCTCTTGAGGCATCCTAGATGGCCTACACCTGTCCAGCTGAACCACCATGACTGTTGTGTACCCTGTAGTGCCCAGAAAAGGACAATGAGCTCAATGGATGATGTGCGGTAAGTCGTGTTTAAGGAAGAGCAAAGAGCATTGGCTGGCGAGTAGGAAATCTTGGCTCTAATATCTTCATGTTATTTGGCCTGGGCCAGTTGTTAATGTCTCTGGCTTTCACACTCTTGATATGTAAAATGGTAGAATTAATAATGTCTGACTCAGTGGTTTCTCTTGGGGATCTGTTGAGATGATATGCAAGTGCTTAGTAAATTGTTAGGTGGTATGCACATGTAAGGGATTTTGTTCTTTGTAAGAGTGGGAGGGACTGTGCCAGCTGGGGTTCCTCCAGCCCCAGTGTCTCCTGAATGGATCAGTCTCAGTCAGTAACATTCCAACACATGGAAAACAATGTGAGCTCGAGAGCTAATAACCAGATCAAAAACGACAGGCTTGAGGAGGGAGGCCGGCCTGGGAAATGTGTTATGAGCTGATCAGAAAGGAGAAAAGAAATAAAGTCATTAGCTTAATTAAGGGGCAGGAGGGAATGATGAAACACATCTCCAGCAAAACCAAATTAAGCATTTAGAAGATATTAAAAATGCATTTGAACTCCACTGGTGCTGTGGTACTAATAACATTTTCTAGGGCTGTAGTCAGCTATCACGTCAGTCTGAGATCAAGAAAAGGTACCATTTCTCACTGTCTCAGGTGCCTGCCATCCTTAAACCTCCTAGCTAAATCTTCTGACTTCTTGTCCCTCCTCTAGTCTTCCAGCCACTCCTTCCCCAAAGATCCCATTGGGTCAGCATATTATAGGCATAAACTTTGAACTCTTAGCAAATCTTGCTGGTATTTCTGTATTTGATTTCTTTTATTTTGTCTTTCTGTTTTGAAAAGGGTCTAAAAGATTTAAAATGGTCTTATTCTGGATCATTGGGATAATCTTTTTATATGATTCTTGTCATATAACTCAGTGCCCACATTTGAATTTGTGATCATATTAGCATGAAGAAATATTGGTAGTGGTACCATTAGTAGTAACATGAACAGTAGTAACAGATATCTAGTATTTATTCAACATTTACTTTGTGCTAGGCACTGTTCTAAACATATAATGTAACTTAACTTATTTAATATTCACTTTTAGTGAATTCTTGTAGTACTTTCATCATTACAGATGAGAATGTTGAATCACTGGTATTTCCATTTTTGTCCCGTTATTATCATGTAAAATAACAGTATGTGAAATTGTCATAGGCTAATGAGAACAAAATTGAGGTATTCTTGATATATATAATGCATCTGATTATGCAGTAATTTAAATAGAGGAAAATGGTAGTAGCAGATGGTAAAATGGACCCGGCAAGCTCTAAAAACACTGGTGCCACAAAAAGTCCCGTATTTGTATAATCCATCATTAAAACAATCAGTGAGTCCTATTAGCTGTATTCCCCCAAAGGTATTATGAATGCATTCACCTCTGTTCATCTCCATTTGACCAACCCAGTCTTGAGGTGGTAATTTAGAAGGAGACAGATCCTTGTGGGATCCCTGGAATGCTGCATGGAACTTGCCCTGGGCCTGGAAGTCTGCACTGGATTCAGAAGTATTCTTAGGGGGAATTCAAGGCACAGAAGTCACATGAGCAAGGATTTGGAAATGAGAATAACAGGCTTAGGGAAAAGGACAGGTGTGAGGCCTCAAAACCCTCTCAAACTGGAGGAAGAACCCAAACGTTCCTTAAGAAGCAGAGGGTTAGGCTTCAAGCACAAACGGATCCTGAAACTCAGGTGACATCTTGCTTTTCCTCTGTCCCAAAGCTCTGCCTTCCTGTTTCCACTTCTCTCTGTCAGGCCCTTTTCACAAGGGGGGGGGGGTCTGGCAACACCAGGTTGATGTTCTTATAGCTAAGTAACCAGAGTACAGACTGTTTCTCTTTGCCAGTAGTTCCCACAGAACCTTCAATCTTACCTCAGTTAGCTGACTCAAGTCCCATCTCCATTCTGGAGCTGATCCCAGGATCCAGGGGGATGACATATTCTTGATGGTCAGGACTGAGTAATGAGTCCCTTTTGAAACTAGAAGATGACACCTACATGAACCAATGGACCAAGCATGAGGAAGAGCTTGTTCCTCCAAAAGAAAATTGAGATGGCGTCACCAGGAAAGGGAAGATCAATCCTGGAAAGGCAAAAGCAGTGTATTTCTATCATGGGAACAAATCAAGATGCACTAAATGGTTTTATGTGTTTTAAACTCTTGGCTGGCACAGAGAGTATGTGGGGTTATGTTCTGAAGACCAAGGGAAATGCTGAACATAACCCCAGGGTGGAGGAGAATTTATGATAAAAACACCCTCCTGGCAGAGAAGGCTGTCTGCCCTGGACTCAGCAAATGAAACCCAACTTAATTGCTTGCAGTCTTGGATGAACTTCTAACTCTTTAGCCCTAGGAGAGGAAAAATTGCATAGACAACCTGCTTTCTCTCCTTGGCATGCTGAGCCTCTAAGAACGTTATTTAACCTCAATCAGCAGTGATTCCCAGCTGTAAATGGGATGACAATCCTTGCCCATTCAGGGCTACAGGCTGAGCTGGAAAAAGCAGAGTCTATAACAAAGGTTTCCAGGTTGTGGGCTGGATGGCAGTTTAGAAATATGGTGCCAGGATGTTGGCATCTAAAAGGTTTCTCTAAACCCTTCCCTCAGCTCTCAAAATACTTGGTGATGTTTTCTCCTACCTCGGGTGCCAATGAAAAAATGAAATTTCCTGAAAATATGGCATTTATGCTTCCTGTGAGTCTACCCAAACCATGATGGCAGTGGCAAGATCTGACAGCTACCTGAACTTGGCAGCAATGTCCTAGAGCAGAGGGGTTGAGTGTACTGGTTTTGAATAGAGGTTTTCCTATGCTAGTCTTGGGTGATGGAGAAATGAATATATGACTGTTCTTGAGGGGCTCAGAATCTAGTAGGAAAGGATGAGGGAGAGCGGGAGAGAGAGAATGAATAAGAATGAATAATTATAAACAATTACTCTCTAGAATAGAAGTTGGCAAACTAAGGCCCACGGACCAAATCTGGCCTACCACCTGCCTCTTTTATATGCCTTATGAACTAAGAATGATTTTTTTTTACACTTTTAAATGGTTAAAAGAAAGTCAAAAGAAGAATAATGTTTTGTGACAGGCAAAAATTATATGAAATTCAAATCCCAGGGTTCATAAATAAAGTTTTATTGGCATACAGCCATACTCATTCATCTGCATATGGTCTACTGCTGCTTTTGTGCAGTACTGGGTAGCTAGGACAGAGACCGCATGGCTCAAAAAACCTAAAACATTTTTACCAAAAGAGTTTGTTGACCTCTGCTCTAGAGAGACATATTTTGGCCCAAAGAGAGAACACTTCAATGCAACCTGGCACTTGATGTGTGTCTTAAAGATGGGTAGGAGGATTCTAATAGGAAGAGATAAAGTGGGGGACTATAGCCTTAGAGCCTTGTATCCCCACTTTACAGATGAGGACCAAGAGGCAGAAGGGTGGAGCTGGAATTGTAAGCCAAGTCTGACTTACTTCATAGCTCAGCTCTTTCTGACTTCCCCTTTCCAACCATTAGAAAGCTTGAAATGACTGAGTACAAACTGTAAAGAGGCCTGAGTACCTTCTTAAGGGGTGTAACCTAATTCTATACCTAGTGGGCAGCTATCTAAAGCTTGTGAGTTGGGAAATCACATGACTCAAGTATGGTTATAAAATGATTGTCAGCAGCTGCATAAAGGGTAGATTGGAGAGGAGGGAAATGATGGTGAGAACAGGTAGGAGAACAAGCCTGGAGTCTGTGTCAAAGGGAACGAGGACTTGCTTGAAGGGTAGAGGCTGTAGGGAAGGTGGGAGACCTTAAGGAGAGATAGAAGTAACAAGTCTAAGTGGGATTGCCTTGATGCAGGGGGTGAAAGAGAGATGGCTTCTTGGTTTTGAGTCTGGAATGATAGAGGCACTGGAGAAAGACAAAGCTGGTTGTGGGAAATGATGAACTCCACTCAGCCCATGGTGTTTGGAATGACTATAGAAGATCCAAGAGAGAAATCTAGCTGATGAAGCCCAGCCCAAAACCAGGCTGCTTTGACCCTGGACAGCAGTGGGGCAGAGAGGCAGGAGGAGATCGGAGAAAGGAGAAAGGGAGGAAAGTATGCATGTGTGGAGAGAAGAGGGACAGGAGCTAGGACAGAAAACAACTCTATGTAATATTCAGAGCAACTTACATCACACATTAAAAAACATTGCACTTGTTAATGGACAAGTGGGCCAGATGGGGCAGTGGTGAAGCTAAGAGCTCATGTCTCGTCTAAAAGAGACAGCAATTTCTTAGTTTGAGGCGATATGTATGCAGCCTTGGCAGATATGACTTTTCAAGAGAAAGTGGAATACTGGATTTTTTTTTGATAGTATTTTGCTTTTTAAATGTTGGCAAGAAATCAGTTAAAAGAAAAGCACTGGAGAAGTTAACCAAATATGTCTAAGGGCTAGATCCAGTCCTAGTTTGCAGCCTAAACAATTTGAAAACTTCTTGGTGTCCTGTCTCTACTCCCTGAATCACTTCCTTAAAGCCCTTCCAGTGTGGGGTCTGAACCCCACCTCTGAGGACTTTCTATCCTGTCTCCAATACTGCAGTGTTTGCACCAGTGACTGCCTATGACTGAGATCACAGGCTTCTTGGGTGTTCCATATTCAAGTCAAAATAAACAGAGGTGAGACAAAACAGAAATTCAACAACCACAAAGACCAATCTGCAAAAGACATCTAAAGAATGACTTTGTGACATGATAGAATAAAGGGGAAAATCCTTTGGAGACTCTAGTTATTGTCCTGGCCCTTAGGAAAAACTCAGACCATACGTGAGGCAGGGATATCTGACTGTGCTGAGAATGAAGATTGCAGGGAGCAATCCTGAGAGGTTCTTGAGGACCAGCCCCAGGGTCCCCATGTAGCTACTGCTGAACAGTAAGCCAGGTTTGGGGATGAGTGAATGTGGACTTTCTCCTGGAAGTCTGCATTACTTCTGTCCCCAGGGTCCTGCATCTGGAAAGAAGAGCTGTGCTCAAGGAATGCGTTTGGCAGATGATCCTTCTATCTTCAGCCTCTCTAGGTGATCAACTTGATCTTGGAAAAGTTAAGAACTCATCAAATACTTTATTCTGCTCAGAAGAATATAGCTATATGTAATTTAGGAAGACTTCAAGGAGTGCCTACCACATACTTAACCCTGTGCTAAAGACTGCTGGACACGTGAAGTAAGGAGCAGCTATAGCATGTTTTTTTTCTCCTCAAAGGGCAGAAGAGACAGGTGAGCAGAGACACCGCTATTCCGGCCATGCCCAGAGGCTTAAGGAAGGTGACACAAGTCTGGATTGAGGAGAAAAGTTTTCTATTGGAGGTTATTTAAAAAATTGAGGTGGAGGGATGGTTTCATGCCTTCTAAAAATTATATTGCTATTTGTCTTGTTTGATTTTGCACTTGATTGGGACTTATTGCCCTTTTCTTCTCTCCTACTTCTCCCGTTTGGAATGGGAGTGTCCATCCTATGCCTGTCCCACCATTGTATTTTGGAAGCATACCACCTGTTTGACTTCACAGGTTCACATATGGAGGGGAATTTGTCTCAAAATGAATCATACCTTGAGCCTCACCCACACCTGATTTAGGTGATATTTAGGTGAGACTTTGGTCCACGGCCATAGCACCCTAAACATGCCTGATCTCCTTTGGACTTCAGACTTTTAAATTGCAGCGGAACGAGTTAGGACATGTGACCCTGTTGGGATGCAATGAATGTATTTTGCATGAATACATGCAAGGGAAGGGCATGAATTTGGGGGAAGTCAGGGGCAAATGCCGTGGCTTAAATATTTTTTTGTGTCCCTCCAAAATTTATGTATTAAAATCCTCAAAGGTGATGGTATTAGGAGGTGGGGCTTTGGGGAAGTAATTAGGTCATAAGGATAGAGCCCTCTTGAATGGGATTAATGCTCTTATAAAGGAGATCCCACAGAGATCCCTAGCCACTTCTACCATGTGAGAATACAGCAATATATCTGTGGCTTGGAAGAGGGCCCTCACCCAACATGCTTTAACTTGATCTTGAACTTCCAGCCTCCAGAACTGTCAGAAATAAATTTCTTTTGTTTGTGAGATACTCAGTCTGTGGTATTTTGTTATAGCAGCCAGAACAGACTAAGACAGACCTTACAGAAGATATTTGTAAGACTCCTTCCCAAGGCTCCTAAAACATGCACTGGCAGACAGGGCTGAGCCATGCCTTCTCCTGGTATTTTTAAATTGTCCTTTAAATGAATAAATAAAGGACCAAATCATTGGCTGCTAGAGCAGCAGGGTATAGAACTACAAGACCTAAAAGACCAAGGGGAATAATGTAATTGAGAGTCAAGTAGATAGTTGAGCATCCATGCAAGGAAGTGTTGAAAGAGGTAAGAGGTAATAGGATGGAAATGAGCAAGATAAGAGATTAGAAGAGAGAAATCAAGTTCAGAGAGAGAGTGGGAAAACTGAGAGTAATAAGTGCTCTCTATAGGTCCATGTGATCTCACCCAAAGATAGGGTTGAAGCCCTAGAGGCGATGAATTAGCTTAGACAGGTATTTTTATGAAGTTAATCTGCATATATACCCATCACTGTAATGTTGAAGATGTGGGTGGGTTGAGAGAAGTTAATCCTCAAAATAAGACTGTGTCTTCACCACAATACAAATAGATTCTATTTTTTGAATGCCTCTCTCAGTCAAAGATTTAGCATCCTTCAAAATAATACCACAGTATTTCAACCCAGTTGGCAGGTAAATCTGAACCTGGAGTTAATCTCACTGAGTAGTGTGTTTGCCTTGACTTGTGAGAGACGATTGTGTACAAATTTTTTCAACTTTGTGTTCAGCCATGTCACACTGGTAGCTTAATTGGCCATGGTGGAAATATTTATCCACAGAAATAGGTGAATGCTACAAATAAGCACCGCCCCTCCCCCAAAATCCTGCTGTTGAACATTTCCCTAACATACCACACAAATGGGTGTCAGAGGCCACCAAGGCCTTTCTAGCTGGGCAATCGCTCTGACAGTGACCAAGATGTCATTTGTACCAAATCCTCTCAGTATTTAAAAAGTTGTTCTGATGGTTAGAACTTACCCAATTAAATGGGAGATGGGGTTGTAGGAAGACTATAAGATCCACTTGAAGGAATTTAAGTCAGATAGTAAGGAGTTATTTTTAGTAAAAATAACTCTTCTAGGGCATGTGATCCAGTCCAACTTTCCATTTATTTTTTTTATTTTCTCCACTCTGATCTGAGCAACTGATCATGCAACCAAACTCCACTTACATCTGGTACTAAGATTTGGCAGGAACGGTTTGGAGATAGAGAATGCCAAATAACTCACATTAAGATTTAAAAACAATTGGACATCTCACAATATCTTAGGCTAGATGGAATATGTAATGGGTACTGGATGCTCATCCACATCCCCTCTTTAAGGCCAACACATCCAACGCTCAGTTGCTGGGGATGCCAGATGCATTGGCTCACAGCTGTAACCCTCACTGGAACTTGCTCTTGAGAATAGGGAACTGCCTTATCCTCCTAGGGGGGTGGCCCTAACAGTCAATTACTGGCTGATGCATAATGCCAACATTTTGTCTCAATTTGGAACAACTCTGAAGAGCTATCCCAGTTCCATAATTCCTATGAGGACTCACCAAGTCCTTAGGTGAAGCCTCATTTCACTCTGTTCAATGCAGTGTTCCTCACTGTCTTATATCTGATTCTCCCAAGAACACTCTCCAATCAACCTCCACCCACAACTCTCCATTTCTCCTTCTTTTCCCAGAAGACCATACCATAACTTCATCAGGCTCAAGTACTCCCCTGATTCATAGGTCTCCTCCATTGTCCTTAACCAGAGAGGTCTAACTTGTGTCTTCATCCAGTGAGAGGGACTTACCACCTCTCATTGTAGTACTGTACTCTGTTCACTTGCTGAGAAGCTCTGGTGTTACAGAGCCTGTCCTTAGTTTGAGTTGAAATCGACCTCTCTGTTTAGAAAGAGGTTTATTTTCCAGGTACACAATGTGTTTTCTGCTTTGTTCTAGTTGGCATTGCATTGGTCTTATAAGAGGAGTGTGATATACAGTTCCCATCCCTGAGACCCTTCCTGGGAGAGAGAAGGTATGCTGCCAAATGGGTGCCATTGGAATTCAGAGAAAGGCAGGAGTCCTGAAGGTGGTGATAGAGTGGCTTCTTGGGAGAGGTACCTCTTGAGCACGGCTCACAAAGATGTGCAGAATCTGTACAGGGACTTGGAAAACTCCTTTTCAGTGGAGATGCTGGACATGCTCATCAACTAAAATGTACTTTGCTGTTTTTCTATTTTCATTTTGACATATTTTCCTTTTCTCTTCTGCTAACACCTTACACTCTCCTTGGAGTCTCCCTTCTGAGTCCATATGATTCAGGTGAGGTGGGAACACTCTCTTGGCTTCAAGGATCAGCTTTTGACTCAGGTCTGGCTGGTCAGCTTTTTTCCCCTCTTGACCACAGGGATGGACATGTGACATGGTTGGTCTCATGGTACTCATTCCTAGGACTTTTATTATAATTGCAAAAGCTCTAATTATGTTCAGTTGCTAGGCTATATAAGAATAACCCATGAGCTTCTATGGGCCAGAGAGGAAGGCAGAGTGTATTAGGGTTTTCCAGAGAAATGGAACCAAATATAGATATAGATATAGATATAGATATAGATATAGATATAGATATGTAAGAGGAGATTTATTATGGAAATTGGTTCACATGGTTATGGAGGCTGTGAAGTCCCACAATCTGTTGTTGGCAAGTTGGAGAACCAGAAAACCCAGGGGTGTAATTCAATCCAAGTTCAAAGGTTTGAGAATCAAAAGGCTGATTGTGTAAGTCCTGGTCTGAATATGAAAGCCTGAGAGCACTGAAGTCTGAGGCAGAGGAAATGGATGTCTCAGCTCAAGCAGAGAGTCAATTTGCCCTTTCTCTGCCTTTTTTGTTCTATTTGGGCTCTCAAGGAGTGGACAATTCCCACTCAAGTTGGGAAGGGCCATCTGCTTTACTCAGTTTTACCAATTCAAATGCTAATCTCTTCTGGGAACACCCTCAGAGACCTACTCAGAAATGATGTTTACCACTTATCTGGGCATCCCTTAGCCCAGTCAATTGGACACATAAAACTAACCATCATACAGATTTGAGCTTAGGGTGAGAGTTACAGAGAGGGAAGGAGGGAGGAAGGAGGAGGAGGAAGAGAGAGAATTATTTTAATTGATAAAATTATCTGAGCCCTGTCTAGTCTTTACAATTGCATGAACTTCAACCAAAAATTATCTTTCGGTTTAAGCCAATTTGTATTGTATTATTTATCACTTTCCACAAAATGACTCCTAACTTGTATAGTCATGAAACCAGTACTTTTACTCTACTCTGATGTCAAAGCCCTGAGTTTACTATTCAGCAGCACAATTCAGAGAGTGGTCTTGTGCCAGCAAACTTAATAGCTGCAGAAGATTCCCTGGAGAAACTGAGCCTACAATTTGGCCAGGAGGAGTCTAGACAGACAGCTCCCTAGTTCTTCCCATTTGTAAAAGTTTAGACATATTTGTTCACTTATTACCTCAAGTTTTAGGATCCTGTCAGTTTTTCTTCCATGATTGGCCCTCTCCATTAGCTCTTCTGCAGAACTGATAGATGAACTACTTTTAGAACTAGCTCCTCTTCAGACTTGCCTTCAGTGAATTCAGATGTCCAAGGAGCTCAAACAGCTTCATTCCTGAGATGAATTTGAAAATGGCCTGTTAAAAAGTGATTGTCAATTTGCAATCTTAAAATCCAGAGAAATACCACACTGGATTGACCCCACAATTCTGTCTATGATGTGGGCATTAAGGGACATTGGGGGCAGGGTAAATCTCTGCCCCATCCATTCCCCCCAGGATTTCAAGGACTTTGATCATTTCTTTCTCAGTCTTTACATTTCCAGAACAAAGGGGCCCATTTTGATCTATCCTTGGATGGCACTTCTGCCCCTACCTCCTTGATCATTTTCGATGTCCTCCTCCTCACTTCCTCCAGTTTGTTCATGGCTTTTAAAGGTGTGCCCAGAACTCCATACAATATTTCCAGAGATCAGAGAATCAGGCTTTTATCTTTGCCTATTGATGTTAAAAAAATTTGATCACGATAAAATGAACCATTCTAAGGAATTTGTATTGGAATCTAAGCCCAAAGTCATTCATTCCTTCCTTCCCTTACTCACTGAGTTACAAAGTAAGAAGCTAGGACGATGCTACTGTCTGCCCAGGTTTGTGGTAGGCCTTTTGGGATACCAGACAGGGTGAGAAACCATGCTTTTGCCTCCAGGAGTGCATAATAGAGCTGGTAATGCAAGACCAACTTGTAAGAAGCCACCCACACTAATGTCTTCGGCTAGAATTTTACATGAAACAGTGAAGTGCTTTTCCACCTATTATCTCATTTGATTTTCATACTAATTGCATTTTCATACTGAGGGGCTGAGAGTCAGGGAAGTGGAGATACTCAGAATTCACATGTAAATCATCTGACTCTAAGTTCATAAGCCTTTCCCCTGGACGGTGACTCCCCTTACCAATCACTCTGGAAAAATTTTAATTCTGAGGTTCTGAGATATAACAGTAAAGAACCAAACTCTGAAGTGAGTTATAGCCTGAGATAAATGTGGGAGTAAAAAGCTTCCATAGTATGAGTACCTGTGGAGAATAGATTTTTGAAACAAAACTCTCCCAGTTTAGGGTTTTTCTGGAATCTTATTAATGGATCTAGAATGGGCTGAGCTTACTTTCCATAACAACTCCATTCAAGGATATCTCTTTTTCCATTGCATTGCCTGCCATCAGTCACTTCTTCATCCAAATACAAAATCTTTATTTCAGTTGACAAATCTCCCCTCTCCCACTCTCAGTTCAAGTTTGAATGACTCTAGGCTCTGATTCCAGGAGTAGACATATGGCCTGGCCCTGACCTCTCAACCCACTATTATCTCATGCTTCTGGAATTGGTCCCTCTGGATGACACTCCTGCCCCTATCTCCTTGAGGTACATCATTTATGGGGCAATCTGTGACACTAGGATCAGCCCTGTGATTTCTAGAAAAGTTGGGAAAAGCAAGTTCTTCCGCGTCGGGCTCTGGGCTGATGGCCCAGAGCCTGGAGCCTGCTTCCGATTCTGTGTCTCCCTCTCTCTCTGCTCCTCCCCCGTTCATGCTCTGTCTCTCTCTCTGTCTCAAAAATAAATAAACGTTAAAAAAAAAAAATTAAAAAAAAAAAAAAAAAAAAAAGAAAGGGGCGCCTGGGTGGCGCAGTCGGTTAAGCGTCCGACTTCAGCCAGGTCACGATCTCGCGGTCCGTGAGTTCGAGCCCCGTGTCGGGCTCTGGGCTGATGGCCCAGAGCCTGGAGCCTGCTTCCGATTCTGTGTCTCCCTCTCTCTCTGCTCCTCCCCCGTTCATGCTCTGTCTCTCTCTCTGTCTCAAAAATAAATAAACGTTAAAAAAAAAAAATTAAAAAAAAAAAAAAAAAAAAAAGAAAAGTTGGGAAAAGCAAGTTCTCTTGTTGGTGGGAGGAAAGCATGTGTCTGCTAGTGGCCATCTAGCCCACCATGTGAGAAGAGGCCATCTGAGAATAGTCACACAGAGGAAAGCAGAATGGAGAGGCGAGTGAGGTTACTGGTGAAATCCACTGAGCCCTACTGTTCAGCTCTGGACTTTCAGTCATGGGAATCAGTGATATCCTTCCTCTGCATAACCTAACTTGAATTGTGTATCTGTAATTTGCAACCCAAAAGAGTCATGACTAATACTCCGTCCACATAAAAATTACCTCCTGGTGACATGAGTTTCTTTCTCCCTTTTCTTCCCTAGCCTTGTTCAACCATGACCCACATGCTATAGCATATCTCTTTCTCAAATTCATTAGACTTGGAGCTTCATGAAGATTCGTACCTCATCTACTTTATCCACCCCTTACTACCAGCAGAGTTGAGTGGTAGAATAAACACCATATTCACAGTGTGGATAATGCCACATTTCTTCTGTGCTGGCTGAAAAGACTGTACAACTTTATTCTAAGGTTTCAACAATCTAAAATGGTATTGCAAGTAATTTATTACTAAACACAGTCAAATTAACCAAAGTAGTAAGGTTTTGTAAATATCTTATGTTTTTACAACCTGTGCTAGATTCAATGTTATCCTGATAAGCATCAGTGCCACTAAACTTCCAAGATGCCTTCTTGAATGGGAATAAAAAGGTGTGTGGGACATTATGAATAACTGAATAACCCAGAGCTTTTCAAACTATGTAACTGCCAGCAGTGAGTGCCAGACTGAGCTGTATTTTATGTTTGTTGAAATCACAAATTATTTTAGTGATTTGGAGGGGGATTTCATCAATATAGTCATGCAAACTAGAGAATGTTGTGCATTGTTATCTATCTTTTGGATCATGGAGCAAAAATTTTGGCAATCAGGGCCTAATGTAGTACCCTCTGTTTCTGTCCTTTAATCTGGCTTCTGAATTACTTCAAAATTCTAACCCACAACTTTTTTTCCTGGCTACCATTTCCTATAATAGCCAAGGTATATTTATTCCCTGTCTAGAAAATAGATCATGCCTGGTCTCACCACTTTTCATGCTAATCACTAGACCAAAACCTCTTTATTCCCATATATTCCAATCTTGCTCATCTTTCTTTAGTATCTACCCAAATCTCACCTCTGACATGAAGCCAAGCACTATTCCTCCAACCTAGGTGATATTACCCTCTGCTTTAATAAATTACTTAAGTTTTTAAAAAGTTAGAAACCATAAAATTAATTATTTTTTGGTGACTAGTTCTAGGAGTTTTAATACATATTCAGGTTTAAGTAACTACAACTGCAATCATGACACAGAGCCATTATCAATAAGCCAAAAAAAAAAAATCACCTTATGCTTCCTGCTTTGTAGTCAAAGCCTCTCTCCCCCTCAAATCGCTGGAAACCACTGACCTATTCTCTGTCCCTGTAATTTTCCTTTTATAGAATGTTGTATAAGTGAAGTCACATAGCATGTAAGCTTTGAGATTGCCTTTTTTTCCCACTCAGCATAATGTCTTTCATATTCATCCATATTATTAGTTCATTCATTTTGATTGCTGAATAATGATCACTGTATGAAGGTGCGATTGTTTATTTATCTATTCACCTGTTAATGGACATTTGGGTTGCTTCTATATTTTAGCTTTTATAAATGAATCTGCTAGTAACATTTGTGTGAATGTCTTTTTTGTAGACACGTGTTTTCATTTTTCTTAGGTAAATATATAGGAGTGGAATGTCTGGATCAGAGTAAGCATATGCTTACAAGAAATTGTCTGTTTTCCAGACTGGCTGTACCTGTACCCATTGCATATTCCCACCAGCAGTGTATGGAAGTTCCAGTTGCTCTGCATTGTAATTAGCACTTGATATCATGAGCTTACTTCACAAGTTTCTTTTCATGTTTTTTTTAATCTTCCATATATCTCCTTAGATGAAGAATTTCTTCAAATCTCTTGCCAATTTTTATTGAATTATTTCCCTTATTATTGAATTTTAAGAGTTCTTTATATATGCTGGATGTAAGTCCTTTGTTATATATGTGACTTGCAAATATTTTCTCCCAATCTGTAGCTTGAGTTTCTATTTTCTTAACAGTATCTTTTGCAAAACAATAGTTTTTGATTTTGATGAAGTCCAATTTATCAATTTTTTCCTCTAAGAATCATACATTTGATGCCATACAGAAGAATATTTTACCTAACCTAAGTTCATAGAGATTTCCCTATTTTTCTGGAAGTTTTATAGTTTTACACTTAGATATATGAGTTGATTTTGTATAAGGTGTGAGATATGAGCCAAGCTTCTCCTTCTTTTTTTTTTCCATAGAGATGTACAATTATTCTATCACTATTTGTTGAAAAACCTCTAACCAGACTGAAACAGCAAATAAAGAGAAGACACAAATTTTCATTAGCAAGAATGAAAAAGGAGGTGTCACCATAAGCCTCACAGACATTAAATGGATATTTATGCACATAAATTTGATATTTTAGATAAAATGGACAAATTCCTCTAAAGTCACAAACCAGCAAAATAGACTAAAGAAGAAACAGATAACTCTATACTGTCATATGCATTCTTAACAATTTAAAATGAGAAAAATAGCCTGCTAAATTTACCCAGATATTTAGCATTTCAGTTGGTCTTCCTTTACTCACAAAGTTCCAAATTTTCTTCTGTTAACATTTCCTTTCTACTTTAAGAACTTTCTTTTACACTTATTTCCTTGCAGTTTTGCTGGTCATGAATTCTCTTTGTTTTCCTTTACCTGAGAATATATATTTTTAAAAAATTTTTTTTTACTTTTATTTTTGAGACAGAGAGAGACAGAGCATGAACGGGGAAGGGTCAGAGAGAGGGAGACACAGAATCTGAAACAGGCTCCAGGCTCTGAGCTGTCAGCACAGAGCCCGACGCGGAGCTCGAACTCATGGACCGCAAGATCATGACCTGAGCCAAAGTCGGCCGCTTAACCGACTGAGCCACCCAGGCACCCCTACCTGAGAATATTTTTATTTCAACTTCATTCCTGAAAGATATGTACTGTATACAGAAATTTGGGTCGGCAGACAGGGTGTTTTCTGTTTGTCTGTCAGCACTTTAAAAATGTCCTACTACCTTAAAGCTTCCATGGTTGGTGATGAGAAATCTGCAGTAATGTGAACTGCTGTTTCCTTTTGTATGTATTGCTTCCTTTTCTTCTGGGGTCCATCAAGAGTTTTTTCATTGTTTTTGGTCTTCATCAGTTTGAATATGTATGTCTTTGTGTGAATTACTTTGAGTTTTCTACTGGTGGTTCACTGATATTTGTTTGAAGTGGTTTCACTGATATGTCTTCCAAAAAGCTCATATGTTAGATATATATAAGATATAAGATATATATAAGATATAAAAGCTTATATCTTTTATCATACTGGGAAATTTTTAGACAGTGTTTCTTTAGTTTTTTTTTTTTTTTTTTTTTTTTTTTTTTCTGCTCCACACTCATTCTCCTCTTTAAATGTTAAACATTTTGGTATTTTCCACCAGTTTCCTGAGGCTCTGTTCCTTTTTCTTCCCTTATTATTTGGATTGGATATTTTATCTTCAAGTTTACTGACTCTTTCTTCTACAATCTACATTTTGCTGTTGAGTCCATCAACTGAAAAAAAAATTTTGTACTGTATTGATTTTCAATTAATTATTTATTTTTATTTTTTAAACCCTTTTTTTTTTGAGAGGAATATGGGGAGGGACAGAGGGAGAGGGAGAGAGAGAATCTTAAGCAGGCTCCATGCCTGGCAGAGAACCCCACACAGGGCTGGATCTCACAATCATGAGATCTTGACCTGAACTGAAATCAAGAGTCAGATGCTTAACTGATTAAGCCACCCAGGTGCCCACCATTTGATTGTTGTTTTTTTTATAGCTTCTATTTCTCTGCTGATGTTTTCTATATTTCCCTTATTTCAAGAGTGTTTGCCCTTATTTCTTAGAGCATGATTATAAACAGCTGCTTTGAAGTCTTTATCTGATAATTTCAACATTTTGTTATCTTGGTTGGTGTCTGTTGATTGCCTTTTCCTTTGCAAATTGTTGAGATGTTCTTCAAATAATTTTGGATTGTATCCTAAACATATGACTATTATGTGATATGACTGAATCTTTATTTTAATACTATAAAAGTTTTTGTTTATTTGCTTTAACAAAGTAATCAACTCAGTTACATTCAGGCCACACCAACTTTTAATGGGCTGTTGTTTGTATGTCAGTTCAGTTTCAAGGCTTTTGCAGGGCTGTTCAGATTTGGTCCACATTATGACACTCTGAGCAAATGATCAACCCTGTGATTTAGTTATGGAAGCCTCAAGTATCAGGTCCATGCATGCACAGCTTGCGGGTGAGCCCTGAAGTTCATACATAATGTTGTGACATATCTTTCTCAAACTACCTCCTCTCTTCAATCTCTTGACACTCTGGCTCCTGGAATCTCCCCCTTCCTAGTCCTCTGGCTAGAAGACTGGAGTTTTATAGTCTCTCTGATGTGCTATATAATCCTCATAGCTAGATCTGAATTTCTCTGGTTAGATGGCAAGAAGATAGAGAAGGATAAAAAGCAACAGAGACCTCCCCTACCTTGTTCAGATGTCAATTTCTCTGGTCAGAAGGCTTCCCCTTTCTCAGAATTTCAGGTGCTGGCCAGCAGCCTTTACCATTTCGGCTTGCCCCTGGCCCAGCTGCCACCCAGCCACTGTGGGATTAAATTTTGAGATTGGGGATTGCTTGGGGACTAGAATAAAAGAAAAACACAAAACAAAACATAGCAGGATTTTCTGTACCCTCCTTCTCATTCCTTGGACCAGAAATAAATGATTTCCTTTGAAGCTCTTTCTGTCCATAACTAGTATGAAGTTGCAAGATTTGGGCTAAATTTGAGTCCAGTTCTGCAGAATCAGAAGGAAAAAAGTGAGATTGGTCTGCCACCTTTAACTTTTCAGAGTCCTTAGGTAGCTGCTCCATTCATTCTACCCATGTTTTTGGTTACGTTCAATGTTCCTTTTCCACAAAATCAGAACCTCTCTGCTTCTGTTTCCTGTCTATCCAAATTATACATTAATATCTGGAAATAAGTGGCCTTGTGTCAAACTTTTTTGTAACTTCCTCAGTTCCTAAACTATATGCTGCAAACCAATAAATGAACTTTCCATGAATTATATAATTGCATCTTTATAGCCACATGAAGATGTGGGTATTCTTACTTCCATTTACTAGATCAAGAAACAAGGTCCAAAAAAGAATTAAATAACTCATTTGAGTCACAAAGATGGGCCAGGATTCTAATTCAGATCTGTAGACACTTAATGTGTCACGGATCTTAACCTTATAATAATGTTCAACATTTCAATTATTATTACTTCCTTCTTATAAAGGAAGAAACAAGCCCAGAAAAGCAATGTGACAAGTAGGGATTCAAACTACAGAACTGAAAGCGAAGTTCCCTGTTAACTACTTTGTGGGAAATTTATGTGGCTAGGTGTGTAAAAACGATGCAACAAATATTGCAAAAACAGTGATTTTCTAAAGGAAACACATATTTCAACACAATAATTATTTTCATCATAATGGGAAAACTGGATTAATGTCTTAGATCTCTACAGCATTGTTTATTAACTCACAGAGTATTTTCTTCCATCTCTTTACAGATACATCTCCCCCTTCTTGCTTCATTGATTACAACACATCAGTTTTTTTTTTTAAATGTTTTCAGCCCAAGCAGCTGAACTTCAATCTGGCTGTTGTCCTATATTCTCCATATTTCCTATGCAGGGGCAAATTAAAAAGTCATGGAGGTTTCTTCTGTGTACAGTAGTCTCCTGCTTCCCCATGCAGATAGCATGTCTGTAAACCTGGAGCCATGTGGTCCCTCTCATCAGAATGGAAAAGATGATCACATCTGGAATTTACACAAGACTCCATTCAATGAGGCTGACTCTCCCCCCAGAAGGAAGCCCATTCACCATGGCCTTTCAGTGCTTCAGGTGGAATAAAGTTGCTACTATAATGATAGTCTATGAAATGAGAGTAAATATAGTGGCCTTGCATCAGAGAGCTTTCTATAGCAGAGAAGATTATAATAAAGACAGAAAGTGCATTGTGACCCCCATCTTGCCACATTTCCATAACAACGCAGCTTTGTGGCTCCCGTGGGGCAAAGAATCAGGTGAGAGATTTACAGATGTTTTATTTATGTGCAGATTTTTTCAGTGTCAGTGAAGGGGGAAGGGCTTCTAGATAACTGATGGAAGTATGAATTCACCAAACTGATCAGCCTTTGGAAATCTTTTTACTAGTTGATTCTCAAACTCTTTTACTAGGGATTTTTAAAAAATATATATGTGTGTGTGTACACACACACACACACATATATATTTTATATAAACATATATATATTAGAGAGAGAGAGAGAGAGAGAGAGAGAGAGAGAGAAGGGGCAGAGAGAGAGAGAGGGAGACACAGAATCCAAAGCAGGCTCCAGAGCCCGATGTGGGGCTCAAACCCATGAACTGCGAGGTCATGACCTAAGCCAAAGTCAGACATTCAAATGACTGAGCCACCCAGGTGCCCCTAAAGATATATATTTAAAAGGGAGAGAGTGAGTGAGCGAGAGAATGTACCATCAAAACAGAACACACTGAAATTGAACTCTTGGGGCGCCTGGGTGGCGCAGTCGGTTAAGCGTCCGACTTCAGCCAGGTCACGATCTCGCGGTCCGTGAGTTCGAGCCCCGCATCAGGCTCTGGGCTGATGGCTCGGAGCCTGGAGCCTGTTTCCGATTCTGTGTCTCCCTCTCTCTCTGCCCCTCCCCCGTTCATGCTCTGTCTCTCTCTGTCCCAAAAATAAATAAAAAATGTTGAAAAAAAAATTAAAAAAAAAAAAAAAAGAAAAAGAACACACTGAAATTGAACTCTTTGAAAGGGTTCAATGGTGTCTCAGAAATATTCTGCCCTCTCCTGTGAACTGTTTCTTTTATCTCTTTCCTTTGGAGGTCTTAATTTAGTGAATATAAAAGATATTTAGATGTGCATAGCTAATTTAAGGCCTGCCCTGAAGAGACCCCTTGTGCACATATGTCACTACTGCCCCCAACTGCAAGAAAAAAAGTATAGAATTTTATAAAGCAGGTTTGAAAATAATCAGCCCCAAAGGCTGGAAGTGAGCTGGAATTTCATCGTTTGGACAGATGGTATGGTCAGAAAGACTTTTCCCTAATAGCTTGAGATTGTAGATTCCAGAGTGTCCCAGAATAAGAAGTGGGATCTATACCCAGGGTCCACCAAGAATCAACCCCACATTTTCCCAAGACCTTGAATTGGCAGCACTAGGGCCACCTGGAGGTTTTGAAGTTGATGTCCTGGAGATTGTTTACCTAGCACCTGGCTGGGGATTCTTTAAAGTTATAAAGGAAAATTTTAAAAAGAGAAAAAAAATGCTCAGGCAACAATTACAAAAACAAGAACTTCACCCCACTGAGTTTTATAGATTCTAGTTGCAGGCGGTGAGCTCACAGATGGCAGAAAGTGAAGTCACCAACTGAGGGGAAGAGCCTGCCTGGTGCCAGAGAACCACATGGTCATGAAAAAAAAGCAACAGCCCACATGGAGCCAGGTGTCTCAGGCTCTAAGAACTGAAGTCAAGGTAGGAATAGGTTCAATCATTAACTTCCTTGCAGGGCAAGGCTTCAGAGAGGGGGCAGACTATCAGCGGCCCTAAATAGTTTGATGAGGATTTCCTCAATTGGTCATAAGGTTCACTTCTATTTTGTCATTTTTCCTACAGCACCAATTTGCTTAACACATATTTTTACTAGAGATCTAGAGCGGGTCATATGGCTAAACATAAAACAAAACATTTTTGAAAGAAGATCAAAAGTGAATGAATTGGAAAGTGTTGTTCTCCTTTTGCTCCCTGGTTGGTTGGTGTGTTTGCTTTTTATGACATTACTGTTGGATTACTTTGCATGGGATTAAATTGTTATGGGAAAAATTATTTGATTATGTAAATTGTAAAATTAACCAACATTGTTATTTTTTCAAATAATATATTTTTGCCTCATAATATTTAATTATTTATTGAGCGTTTGTTGTCCCAGCTCCTCTGAGTAAAGCACTCTCCTAGGCATTTGTGTGTGTAATATGAAGATGAAAAAAAATAAAATTTTTGTCCTCAAAGCATTTAGCATGTTTTAGGATGAAAGAAAAATGAGCATGAATAAGCAGAACAAAAGACAGAATTATAATAAATGCCATAAGGTGTTTCACTAAGTGACATGTTTGTTTAACCAACCCAGTTTTCAAGTACGATATCTGGTAGGGAGTAGAGCCTCCTTTGGGTAGTGAATGAATTAAGTAAATGAAGTAGGGAGTCATTTGAATGAAATTCTATGGAAGTTAGGAGGGAGTAGATATTCTCTGGAGTAGAAGTCAAGGAGAACAACTTGGAGGAATTGCCTTTTGAGCCTTGATATGTGGAGATTTGAGAATTTGGAGATAAAAGGAAGGGCTTTTCAGGACAGAGAACAACATGAGCACATGCTCAGCTGTGGGATAATGAGAGATATGCTTGGCAGTGTGCAAGCCATCCAGTTCTGCTGAGCAACCAGCACAATATACACCGAAATACATTGGAACAAAAATAAAACTAAATAAGCCAGGCACTTGCTGCCCTGGCTGGATTAGCAAAATGTGGGACGCAGCCCCACTGGGAAGTGGTTTGTCATTTGAAGCAAGCCAAGTCCTGGAAATCTCAAAGTCAGCCAAAATGACATTAAAAGGTGGACAAGTGATCTAAATTCTCTGGACCTTGGTTTCTTCATCCATGTAACAGTGTGACTAGTATCTATATTGCAAGGTTGTTTTGAGTATTAGGTGAAGTTAGGTGTATAAATTAGGTGGCGTATAACAGACATGAAACATGTGTATTATTTTTTGTTAATAATAACAATAATAGCAGACATTATTTAGCCAGGTGTGGCTAAACATTGCAGTGTGGGTACCATTCATTTGAATTCTACTGAGTTTATGTAATTATAGTTAATAAGACATCTAAATAACTTGCCCATTAAATTCATTCTATTTTGTGATTTACCTCATGCATGGATCTGCTCAGCTGCATCTGGTTGGAAATGTTGAGGATTGTCATCACCAGAGATTTAGTGCATCTTATGTAGATGAACATAAAACTGAATGTTTTCAAAGGACGCAAACTAAAGAAGAAATAGAAAAGCAGCACAATGTGTTGGTGAATGGGGCAATGCTTTGGAGCCAAATCTTAATTAAAATCCTTGTTCAGTCACTTACTATCTCTGTGACCTTGGGTAAATTACCTAACCTCTCTAAGCTTTGATTTCTTTGTTGTAAAAGGGGATGATGATGATGATGATGACAAGGACAACAGCAATAATGCAACTAACAACAAAACAGCAACAGGAATAATAACGTCTACTTGATACAGTCACTGTTGAAATCACACTGCCTGGGACATAGCATTATTATTTAGTGTTATCTTATTTCCCTTTATGTTTCTTAACAGTTCCAATGGCAGGTGACCAGGATTTGTGACAAGGATGAATTTCCATGTGTGGTGATGGAGGAGAGCATATTCATTTGCTATTGGAAAATGTGAACCCTGACCCTAGATTTGCCACCAGTTCACTGGATGACCTTTATTACTCAACCTCCATTTCTTTATTTCTTAAATGCAGAAGTTTGACTGGGTAAGTTTCATCTTCAAGGTCTGTTATTTTAGGATTCTGTGCACCTACCATCTAAATTTCCCAGCACTCTGAGTCCGTGTGTACATTGCAAGAGACGATTTGAAAGATCAACCAAAACCAACACACCATCTTACATATTTATTTTGTTCATTTAAACAATCAAAAAGCCACACAAAATAGTAAAAAATAATTAAAATTTAAAAAAAGCCAGACATCTGCCTTAGGGCCTTAGTGTAGGCTGTCATAAAGGAAACCATACTTTTCCCTTTAACTCCAGTTCGGGTTTTTTTTTGTTTTTGTTTTTGGATAAAGGTCGTATTGTGTAGGACAGACTTCATGAATAGAGGCCACTTAGATTGTTTACTGAGGTTTTGACTTAGTAATGAAATTAGGTACATTGGATAGACTCAGACCAACTCTTTAAATAGCTGCTAGCTCTCAGGATTGAAAAATATCCCAAACCACTAAAAAATTCCTGTATATTATTGATAGAGACAATTTAGAGAACACTTTTTTTTTATAATGGCCCCATGGAGTTGGGGTATTTCCAAGCTTCCCCAGACACCTGAGAATACAGAGCATCTGTTTTTTTAGAAGCCAAATGGCAGAGGTATATTCTCTTTGGTCTTCTTGGTGCATTTTGGAGTGCAGCCTGGACCCTGCAGTGTGCCACATACCTTAGCCACTTTGATCTTCAAACAAAATTCTGTGGAAAACTGGGGCTTCACACAGGCAAAGAAAACCAGAGATAGTTTCCAAACAGAACCCTGGGCAGCCCACAAAAGCCTGTATCTTCTGTTCAGCTCACACAAACTGCCCTCCAAGTAATCCATGGCTCCTAGTGGCTGTCCAGGGCCCAGTTTGGGGCAAACCAGACAGCTGGGTATACTCCAAGAGTGAGTGCCTCCTTAAATTTTATGCCTTCAGTGCCTTCCTTGCTTGCCTCAACCTACTTTTACCCCTGAGGCTTTCTACAGTTCATTTGTTCATTCAGTGAACCTTCACAGAGTTCCTAGTAAGTGCCTGTCACTGTGCTACCTGCTGGCAAAACTAATAAAACAGTCCCTCTCCTCATGGGGTTTTGTTCCTTCAGGGAACTGCAAGTCAATATGACTGGAATCGTTTGCAGAGGTGGAAGCATTTCAAGAAATAATTTGGGGAAGTGACAGAAAATAGAACATGTATGTGTTTGTGGACCACACTTGGGAGGATAAAGTGTCTTTGAAGTTCCATGACTATGGAGACATGTTGTGTTGTTAGCACTGTAAACAGCACCTAGCAAGAGAATAGGTAGGGGCTCAATGTTTGTGTGCTATATGTGACAGTGAGGCTTTGTCTGTTAAGAAGAGTAGCAGCTTTTACCATTTTGCATTTTATAAATATCATGCTGACAGCATTATGGAGGATGAATTAGGGGGAAGAGAGTCTAAATGCAAAAAACCAGTTATAGGGTGATTGTGGTGGTCAAAGTGAATGATGATAAGAGCCAATGTCAAACCCAAAATAAATATGAGCAACAAGGTATGAGAAAGGGAAGTATTGGTAGGAGATGTAGATTTTGTGGAAGGGATGATTCAATTTTGGATAGCTTTGAGTTTGAAGTGACTGTGAAACATCAAAGTGAAGTTAACTAGGGAGCAATGGTTCTGGAAGTGAGCCAGAATTCCGGGCTGGTGAATATAGATTTGTTTCCAGAAATAGTTATGGGCTTCATGGAATCATTTACTCCCTCTCATGAGAAAATTAGCAGGGGCTTGAGGTGTAGAAAGGAGAGGAAAATGGGAAGAACAGCAAAACTAGAACATCAGAATTCTAATGCCCCATGTCAATTACATTTTGATGGACCTGTCTTCTTACTCATACAATGAAAGTATTGGTTCAGTATTGAAAAGTATGGTTCAGTATTGGAAAGTATTGAAGAAAGTATTGGTTATCTCTCTGTTACATCTGAATTTTATGTTCACTGGCTCTTCTAATTTAGGGTTTAAAAGTCTAATGTCTACAGAGGCAAGGTAACTTTTTCTAAATTAGTGAAGCTGAGCAGGTGGAGACCATGATGATTTGGGGAGTATATGTTCAACCTTATCTCCATATAGAGTCCAGCAAAGAGATAGAGTATTTATTCACTCCTTATCTCCAGACAACTGTTGCCTTTGAAAATTTTGACATTAGAATATGTCTTTATTTCAGCTATAGGCACAGATCCATGTTAACTCCTAGTCATCTTAGGGTGACAACATGCCATCTTTGTGTCTCAAGATCTTTCCTAAATTTGTGGGATGCACTGGTCTGCATATAAGTGTAGTCTAAAAATGTGAGCAAGTTAACACTTCAGGGACCATACCTCAACCAAGGGGGGATGGGAGCTGGTGGATAAATTTTTCAGCCTCTCATCTTTCTGGTAGATAATTCTAGGAAGCATTTTGTGTGCTTTCCAGAGATTAGTGTTGAATTAAACCCTCATTGCCATTAGCAGAAATCTTGATAATGCACCCTCTTATTGTAAATTATAGAACTTCCATGGAAGTTTTAAAGTGGCTCTCATCTCCTATGGCTGTAGACAGAATGTGAGCTTCAACAGATCTCCTATACTAAAGTCAGAACCATGTTAGGAAAGGAGTGGGGCCCTGGGTCATGGACTTGGGACACTTGGGTAGATGTGTCTACAAAACTCGAACTCTTAGATTTCCCTGAACTCTCTTGGGCAACAAATGCAGTCCCTTTTCTCTTGTAAGAGGAGAATAGTCTTCTCTCTCCAGGAGAACTTTATTGGATAGATGTTCCTAAAAATCCACTCTTGTTTCCCCTCCCTGTTTCCATACAAATAACTAGACCAATGACAGGTCTCAATATAGACAAAGTGAAATAAAGTCCCTTTCCAGAAAATAAAAAACTTCCTCACTAAAGGAGTTTAGGACCTGGCTGATATGTACCAGCAGGAGCCTGGGAAATGTGTGTGAGAGAAGATCTGGTTGGAATTGGATCACGTGGAACAGAATGCAGAGCTGTATCAGGGTGAATTTATTGATATAGGTATCCTCTCCTGTGACTTAGGGCTTAGCATTCTGGTAAGGACACATAGAGCTCACCCTATGAAGCTTCGGGAATGGATCCTTGAAGTTTGAGCATGATAATGCATTACAATAAATCAGCTGGGTATGGCAAAGTATTGTGAAATGAATGATAAGGCCAAGGAAAGTAAGTGTTGTAATGGAGTACCACTGAGTACCATGTATCTGACTGTTTCCCTGGGAGGGATCAGAAGCCATGCATTTCACTGGGAAGTTACAAAAACTACACTACTGGGGGGCACCAGCATGACTGAAAAGCTCAATGGTGACTGCTGTAGGATAAGATTGACTGTAGGAGACATGGCCATGGAACTGGGCTCCATAATTGCAGAAACCAGCTGGCAGCACTTTACACCAGAGGAAAGGTGTTCATAGTGGCCACAGTTGGCAGCAAAGCTAGGATGACAACCAGAGTTCTTTGACTCACAAAGATGTATCAGAACGGTCAATAGATGATGACATTCACAGAAGCAAGATAGTTGGGAAGCTGATGATGGTTATTACTGGACTTGTATAATGGGAAATAATTGAGAACTGATGAGCAAGGGGTGACATCAGTGACAGCAATGGAAGATTACAATTCCTCACTCAGGGTCTACACATGATTGAATTTTCAGATTCAGGGCCTATTGGTTGAAAGGAGGCTGGTTCTTCTTGAAGAAAAATTCTGAAATGCCACAACAGTGACATTTTATTTGTTTACTCAATAAACATTCTCTTAATCCCTCCCTAAATTATTGGCAACAATATATGAGAATAACTGTAACAAAGAAAAGAGGAGTATCCCAAATTTACTAGGGCTATCGCATACATAGATCACAGTCATGCTAGAGGAACCAAAATATCACAGTGGCCTCTTGATTAGAGTAAGGGCTTGGGAGGTAAGATAATAAATGAAATCCTGACTCAAGTCCATCTTACAATGGATTGCATGGAGCCATGGTAGACCTGAAGTATATCAGTAGGATGGATATACTTAAGTGTTGGTATAACACTCACATAGATCCCTGACCTGTGAATGAGAACCATTAAAGTAGAAAAGGCCAAGTGGAAATCTGTAAACTACTCCATATTCCAGCTAATATATCTATCAGAAGAAATACCACATACTTGGAGGAACTATGGTTATAGCTAGTGCGTCTGATATGTCCAAGGGGAGGACTGTAGCAGGTGCTTTTTGGTACTTTGTCACACCTGCATGTTTCACTTCTGATTTCAGCTGCAACTATGGTGGGCAATTCCAACTCACTTACCAAGGATAGTGTCTCACCTCAAACTCCTGCTACATGTCTCTCTTCTTAACCAGAGTCTTCTCCAGTCATAGGAGTCAAATCAGTTGATAAGCAAACCTGGCTTGCTTGAACTAGTGTGCACAAGAGGGAGGAAGTTAATGTTTCCAGTGGAGATGAGCACTGGTGCATAAATGTCACAGCCTCTCATCTTTTAGGCCATTGATTCTGGAAAACATTCTGCTTGCATCCCAGAAGTTCCAGTGCAGTCAAGCCTCTGTTGCTTCCAGCAGTAATTACCCTTTTGTCAGCTTTTCCTCTGTGTCTGTTTCAGCTTTCTACTCCCTTACTATTGATTTCTGGGATCAACTTCCACATAAACTACCTATCCCCCAACTTATCTCAGTGCCTGCTTTCCAGGGAAACTAAGCTAGAGAACCTGGAAATCTGGATTTCTATGAGAAGCTCCTGACTTTTAAATGGCAACAACTAATTAAATTAGAAAAAATACTGTTTTGGCCAATCACAACACATCTGTACTCACTCTCGCTCCTATGAACCACCGTGTAAACTTTTGTTTATCTTCATCTCATGAAGAATGTTTAGACCAGCATATAAGGGATGGGTTGGTGTCCATGCATAGAAGAATGTACCATTAAATTTTTGTCTGTTCTCAATAATATATATATACAACAAAATGCAAATTAGCATACAATTACATCTTGCACAGACTGGAGTGTCAGTGTTCCCTGAGCTTGGAGGTAAACATATGGTATTGGGGCTGGGGAACTTGTCCCCTGAGAGTTTGGGTCTAGCCCCAGAGATCAAACCATTGAACTGGTTGTCAGTATCAGGCAATGGCTACTTGACAGAGTGAAAAACATGCAGCCGGTGCCTGAGTCTTCAATGCTTATGTCCCCTGGGAGAATCCTGCTTGGTCATGTGTATCTAAGCACACAACCTTGGTTACCCAGGAAACCAAGGCCAAGTGGGTCTGGATGCTTTTTCTATGGCCCTTATGTTTAGTGGATGAGATGTTGCCAGAGCAGCTCAGCTGTGAGCATCTTGGAGATGAGAGATTCATGTAGATTCCTTTACAAATGCATGTGACGACCACGATCAGGGACAATTTGTGGTGACAAACACTACTGAACGCTGGAGCAAATTGCTATTATTCTGAAGGTCTTGTGCCTCAGTACACAGAATGAAGATAGACATTCATTCATTTGAAGATTAATGAAGTGCCTACTATGTGACAGGCAGTGTGTTAGGATCTGAGGATAAAATGGTAGATGAAATACACGAAGTCCCTGATCTCATGACTTTACATTCCATTGAGAGAGACAGACATCAATTTACCTAACAAATAAACAAACAAGACAAGTTCAGTTGCTAATAAGGACTATGAAGAAAATAAAACAGAGATGTGGGAGAAGATGCCTGGCATGTGTTTGTAAGATGGGAGAGAAGCAGCAAAGACCTCTCTGAGATGGCATTAGATCAGGAAGATGTCAGTGCCATCGGGGTGCCTACACATGAGCACCTGTAGCAAGAGCATTCCAGGCAGAGGGAATATGTGAGGACTCAAGGCAGCAATGAGGGTTTTCCAGAGAGTCAGCAGGACTCTGCTGATTTTAACAGATCCACCTTCTACCCGAGTCCAGGAAAGACTTTGGAAATTAAGAGGAAATTAGAGCATCAGACGTATGGTGGAAAGAGCCCTGGGGAAGAGACTCTGCTGTCTCTGTTCTCTGTTAGCTGGGTGGCCTTGGCCATGTCACTCTCCAGTTTGAATCTAACTTTCTCCATTTAGATGAGTTGGTCAGACTACCTCAGTGCTTCCCTTTGCCTTTTTTGTAAGCTTTTGAATATTTTGCTGGAAGGAAATACATAAAACAATTAGGATATGGAGCACAGTTATCAAACCCTGGATGAAATGATGCTTTGAAGAACACTCCACCACCAGCCCTGAAACCTTGGGTCCCAAGGGTCCAGGACCCCTTGATGAACTCTCAGACCCAAGAGTGGCCTTGTTTCTTCAATGCCTTGATGTCAAACTGCCACCCCTGAGCCTTGCCCCTGCATCAGGTCCCAGGGCCAAATCTACCAAGGGTTTTCCATCTTGCATTATGCTTGTAGGATAGTTCGGGATTGTAAGGTCTGCAAAGTTGAGGTGAAAGTAGCAATGCTACTTAAAGGTGTGATACTTAAAGGTCTGAAGCACCACAGAGCTCAGGCCCCCCAAAAAACTCAGGGGGGGTTATGCCTCTTCTAAGGATAGAGTGGTGCAGGTTATAGAACCCAGCGCCACAGATGGGCAGGATTTCCTTCCTCTCCTTGATGAAACCATGGAACATGAATGATGTGGCAGCAGCTCTTCCTGAGCCACACAGAGGGCACATAGTGACTGGTGAAGGCTCTGTATCCAATTTATGTGAGACTCCGGGATGGCAGAGATGATGCTCAGACCTCTTCAGGGTGTGGGCCTGCCACCCACCCACCCTCCCTCTTCACTTGCCATTCTCTGATTTTGCTGGTATCAGCCCAAGGAAAACACTGCCACAGGCTGCCTGTAAGTGGGGTCTGTACTTCTGCTGCATTGGCAACTTCCCTTTGCATAGCACCCAGGAGAAACATCCTCATCACCACCCTAGGACCCCCACACACCCAGAGGAGTGATGAAGAGCTCATTAAATGTTTAAACGTGAAATGTAGTATAACTATTTTGAATTAGTTTCTCTGAGCATTTGGGGATAGTAGGGGAATCTGATTATGTAAATAACGCACAAATCCCTAATGTAAAAGGTAAACTTTCATCAGTCTCAGTAACTCAGGTTGAGCTTGGGGTTTGGGGTGTAAAGAAAAAACTGATTTCTTTAACTTGGCAGGTTCATTAATGTTTTAAAAATGTAATTGAGGGAGGCAGAGTGATGTGGTGCAGGATGAGAAGAGGACTGAACAGTGGGTCCAGACACCTGGGTCCTGCTCTTGGCCTAGACTTCTGTGATCTTGGATAAGCCTTTTACTTTTCCTGGCCTCAGTTTCCTTATCTGATTCAAATGGGCCACTAGTTCTTGGTTTTCCTACCTCATTGGGATATCATGAAGATAAAATGAAACAGTGGACAGAGAGCAATGCTACTTAAAGGTGTGATCTCGCTGTGCCAACTGTTTGTTACCAATCTGCTGTGAGATAATTGCAGAAAGTAAGAGTAAATATTAAAAAAAATTTTTATAGCAATTTGGCATTGCAATGACAGACAAATGTGTAAGATCACAGGTCTTGCTTCATCTAATAGATAATAAAGCAGTTTGAGTACTGTCAAGATCATGTGATAAGTCGTGCTTGGCATGAGCTTCATACTAGTATTAATCCATGATGAGTTAGAAATGAAACCAACAAAATAACAACAAAAGCTGGTCCTTAATCACAAACACTTTGAGAAACACTTATGCAGGTTTTTGCTTTTAGAAGTCCCAAAACCTTAGGACAGTTTGTAATTGAATGAGGTTTGGTTGGTTGTAATTGAATCCAAACATTCTGGATTATGGACCTCCTTGGAAATAGGATGAAATCTAAGGCCCCGTACTTTGGAAAAATGCATATCTTCACATTTATGTATACTCTGTATACAATTTTAAGACTCTAGGGTCCAGTTGTGACTCCCTCTGCCCAGGATAAGTATTCCACATATAGACCTAGCCACTCTCCCCATCTTCTCTCAAATTGCTTTCTTATTCCCCACTGTTAAAATTTCCCCATCCTCTCTCTTGGCTCCAAAGGGTCTTACTAACTTTATCAGTTAATTCACACAGGATGATTAGAACAATAATCAATTAAAAATGTAGAGCCCTTGGAAATGAACTCCAAAATATTCTCATACATAATATCTCAGTAAATCCTCTTAACAGCCCTGTGAAGTATAAGGGCAGGACCTATTATCCATATCTATCAATGAGGAGACTGCACCTCAATCCAAGGGTGTTACTGTCTAAGATCACTCAGCTAGTAAAGGGAGGCATCTGGATCCCCAGTGCCATTTTATGTTACTTTGTTTTCCAGAGATATGGCAGGCTAAACACAGCAAAATCAGATGGAGAATGCTTATCCTGTGTGTGAGAAGCATCAGAAAAGCCATGTGGCCATATGTAAAGCAGTAGGGGTTGAGGCCGGGAGGCTGGAATGCCTAGAAGCTTACACCCCCAGACTATGAGCAGAGGATATTGCCTGTAATATTTTAAGTTTAACCTCACTTAAGAAAATTCCACCATTAATTGCATTGGGCTATAAATATCCTCCTCCTCTCCCTGTTCCCAAAAAGGAAGGGATCTCAGAGTCTTTCACACAGTCCAAACTTAGAATGATTTACACTTCATCTTAAACATGCCAGTCTATACCTTTCACAGCAAAACACAACTTGTTGAATTTTATTTTTATAACAACCAAGAGAAGATGAGTCTGACTTGGACACTTGATGTTCTTTGAACCAGTTCAAAAAAAACTGATCTTAGACACTTAGTACAGTGCTAGAAAGATAGCAGCTATGTAAAGCATTGACCTATTATTATTACTTTTGTTGCTATTATAATAATGGTGCCTGTTCAAGCAAGAATATTTCTATGGAAAGGGACTCTGAAGCCATTTACAGAACCTCCCCCTACTTCTGTGATCCAGAGAGCTGCCTCACCCATTCACTCAGTCATATAAAGAGAAATTCCTTTTCTTTCTCCAAGGAAAATGGACTGCAGAATATCCTTGCCCTGAGATGTTTGTCTTTGACTGGCCTGGCAGCCATGGGATTCAATAGGCATATTCTTCCCTGTAGGATTCAAGGTAATGAAATACACATCTGCCTTGTTACCATGGCTCCATTGGCTTATTTGCTTTATGTGAGAGCATTTCCAACCTCGCATTCCTTGTTGTATTTAAAAATTGTTCTAGTATCTACTCAGGGCTGGAGTAAGAGGGCATGGCTGGGATGGAGACGATCAGTGAATGGAAATGAACAGACTGGGGACATTGATCCGAGGCCAACACACATAGCTCATTTGGTGCACACTAATTCTGATCTTACAGGTCACTAATTTCTTATGGGCTATCCAATCGATACAGAGGTCTCTTTCAAGTGAGGGCCAAAGCTGAGGTTCATCTCTTACAGAAATGGATGAAAAGTGTCTTAGTTAAGAATCTTTTGATTGAAAGTAACATAAACCAACTCAAGCCAGCTTAAACAGAAAAAGGAATTTGCTGTAAGGATAATGGGGCTTCTCATGGAATCCTAGAAAGACAGAATAATTACGTCTCCAGAAAAGGCTGGAGCGGAACATCTTTGGTGACCCTGAGTGTTGTTGCTTTTGACTATCCAGCATTCATTGCCCTTTCTACCATCACTTCAATTTTCTTTTGAAAAATTATCTTTTCCCTTTTGAATATAGCTTGGTGGAATTGTAAACAGGGGTCCTACTCTGCCGTAGGTAAGGGGCAACCACATCACTCAAAACAGGCCAATTAGATGCTCACTCTCTGGAATTTGAATCTTGATCAGAAATTTAGAGATTCTGAACAGTTGGGATTTATCTAATTCTGGCTGTAGCACCCATACCAGTCTGTTTTTCCCATAAGACTATTTCTAAAGTTGCCATTTCTTAAAGCCAAGAGTTGCCTTGGTTCTGTCCTTTTCAGGTTTTTTAGCTTTACCAATAATTCTCCAAGGTATCTGCATTCTAATAATTATTTATTCCAATAAATAACCAAAGTTGGTCTGTTTTGCTGGCAACAAAAGAACTCTGATCAATACACTTGCCATAGATTTGGATCAGCTCACTACCCTTACTTTCTATATCTCACAACCAGAGTTTTGTAGGAGAGAGAATTCAGCACATTTTTGAGTCAGGGGTCCACTTGATGAAATCAGCTGAACCTATGGGGCAGGGTCATATATTATGAACATAGCGCCAGAGGCTAATCTCTTTGGAAGAAAGGCAGTTCCCAGAAAAGAGAATAGGACTAGCTGACTGATCCAACATTTTCTGCAAAGAAAATGGACTACAAACAGAAAATCTTTGCTGACCAACATGGATGGCATGATGTGTTGAAGCAAATCTGGTACTGGGAACGAGGTATAAGCAAGTGATATTGTAAAACCAGATATTGATTAAAGAAGGACAGTTGATCATGAAACCCATATTTTGAGTAGCAACACAGGCTTGGGTTAAAGCACTCCATAGGCTCTGTTTTGAGCCATAGTTTTCAACAATAAGGACTGCTATAACTTTAGTCCATCTAAGCAGTAAGTCTAGCCTTATAGAGTTCAGTGCATAATCATCATGCAGATGAAAGATGATCTTCCAGTATTGGACCTCAGAACTTTGCTCTTTTCCTGAGAGCTATGATTGTTTCCTACTCTCATTTGCTAGCCCAGCCCTGTTATAGTAGATATGAATTATTTAGATGTTTGGCTCAATTCTCCATTATACTTAGGCAAGGATGGTCACCACTTATTTTCATCTGGTGGTACTCATTTTTCCAGTCATTGATTGGGTCATTAAAGGAAGGAATTCTGTTAAATCTGAAATCCCAATTATATTTATTTATATTCTCTGGTATGCTGTACTCAAGTATTTGTTCTTTCTTACAAACAAAGTTTCTCTGCATGCTTGACTTGAATCTTTAAGGGGTTGCATTTTTAATATCATTGGAATCAAAGTCCAGGAAAGCAGATAATCACCAGTAGAAGCCCCATTTGCCTTTGGAGGGGATATCCTGGGCATCTTTTTTCACCTTGGTTGAACTGAAATTTCCAATCCCTCTTATTTCTCCTGATAAACAGAGATATTGTGCAAAGACACAATCTTTTTTAAAAATTTTATTTAATTTAATTTTTTTTTACAATTTATTTTAAATTTATCTATTTATTTAAATTTTTAATTTTTTAAAATTATTTTTACAAAGACACAATCTTGAGGTCATTTCTGACTCTCTCACTTTTTCCAAAGAATGCTCACCTCATGGGCTAGTGGCTACAGGTTGTCAGTGCTGTAGGAACTGAAATTTCCTGCATTCCTAGTACTCCTGATCAGAGAACAGTGTGCTCCATTCTTTTCTGTGTAATGAGTTCCATTGTGAATTCTATAAAATACTTAAAATTAATATTTTTTTAGTGCAAAATCCCCATGGTGAACAACTGGACATCTACATGCAAAGAAAATATAGACCCAGACTTTACAGCTTTCACAAAAATTAACTCAAAGTGGATCACAGACCTAAATGTAAAATGCAGAACTTCAAAACCAAGAAGATAACATAGAAGAAAGTCTAGGCGATCGTAAATCTGGCAATGGCTTTTCAGATATAACACTAAAGCCACAATTCATGAAGGGAACTCATTGATAAGATAAAGTTCATTAAAGTTAAAAAAAAAAATCTGTTCTGCAAAAGACACTGCCAAGAGAATGAAAAGCCAAAGACCGGGGAAAAATATTTACAAAAGACTTATCTGAGAAAGGACCGTTATCTAAAATATACCAAGAAAACTTAAAACTTAATAATAGAAAATAACTCCATGAAAAAATAGGTTGCAGACCCGAACAGACACCTCACTGGAGAAGATGTACAGATGGTAAATAAGCATATGAAGAATTCTCCACATCATACATTAGGGAAATGCAAATTAAAAAAAACAACAACAAGATACCAAGACACAGCTATCAGAATTGCCAAATTTGGAACACTGACGACATCAAATGATGGCAAGGATGCGGAACAACAGAAACTCTCATTCATTGTTGGTGGAAATGCAAAATGGTGCAGCCACTTTGGAAGACTTTCTTACAAAACTAAATACACTCTTACCATATGATCTAGCAATTGCTGTCCTTGGTATTTACCCAAAGAAGTTGAAAACATGTCCACACAAAAACCTGTACTTGGAACTTTATAGTGGCTTTATTCATAATTGCCAAAACTTGGAAGCAACCAAGATGTCCTTGTGGTACATCCAGACAATGAGTGCTATTCAGTGCTAAAAAGAAGTAAGCTATCAAATCATGAAAAGGCGTGAAGGAAACTTTAAATGTATATTAATAAGTGAAAGAGGGGTGCCTGGGTGGCTCAGTCAGTTAAGTGTCTGATTTTGGCTCAGGTCATGATCTCACAGTTCTTGAGTTCGAGTTCTGCGCCGGGCTCTGTGCTGACAGCTCAGAGCCTGGAGCCTGCTTCAGATTCTGTGTCTCCCTCCCTCTCTCTGCCCCTCCCCTGCTTGCACTCTGTCTCTCTATCCCTCAAAATAAATAAACGTTAAAAAAATTAAAAAATAAGTGAAAGAAGACAATCTGGAAAGGCTATATACCATTTGATAACAAGTATATGATATTCTGGAAAAGGCAAAACTATGGAGACAGTAAAAAGATCAGTGGTTGCCAAGAGTGAGTGGAAGGGGAGGGATGAATAGGAAGAGTATAGAGTATTTTCAGGGCAGTGAATTACTCTGTAGGATACCATATTGGTGGCTATAGGTCATTACACATTAGTCCAAGCCCATAGAATGTGCAACACCAAGAGTGGACTCTAATGTAAACTATGGACTCTGGTGATTATGATGTGTTAGTGCAAGTTCATCATTTGTAACATGAACCACTCTAGTGAGTGATGATAACAGGAGAGGCTAAGCATGAGTGGAGGCAGAGAGTTGTGGGAAATCTCTGTATCTTCCTCTCAATTTTTCTGTGAACCTACTGCTCTAAAAAATAGAGTCTTAAAAAAAACCATGTTGTAAAACTGAATCAGGTAATCAACACTATGTGAGCCCTGTGTGATGTGGGGGAGCTGGAGAAGATACGCTTAAAAAGCAGCAGGCCCTGTGCTATAACCCTTATGTCAGCACTGTGACATAGATACTGCAATGATCCCATTTGACTGGTAAGGAAACTGAGGCTCAGAGAAATCCATCTGACTAGTGAATAACAGAGCTGGGATTCAAATCTAGGGCTCTCTGATGGCAAAGTCCATACTTCTCAGGATACACATGTTAATAGCTGGAACAAGACAGGATGTCTTGGGAGCCAGTGTGGGTCAGACACAGAGCACTGGGTGAGGGCATGGGGGGTGTCAAAGGGTGGGAAGGAGGGAAAAGTCTGGTCATGTAGAGAAAGAAGAGAAGGTTTCCTCGAGGAATTTCCAGGTCTTTGATATGTGTTTTTGGAAAGGAACTGATTTAATGGACAACATTTACAAATAAGGAGATTTCATTTAAAAAATATGGATTTATGTCCTCTTTCAAAAGATCACATCTTGGAACCCTGATTATCCTTATGTATGCCAATAATTGACTCTGCTAAGTAGACATTTCTCCCATTCAATAGGGCATCCACTTTCTGAATCGCTCATCAGCTCCTCCTTCTCCAGGGCCACTTCATACATTGGCAATTCCTGCCTGTCCTATAGGCTTTTGAGTTTACCCCCTCCCCCCGCCATGCACCAATATCTAAGGGACTTCACAGCCTTCTTCCATTCTCTTCCTTATTACTCTCAGCCCCATCCCAGGAAAGGATCACCCTATTACATCCCAAGGCCAAGGGTAATTTTGAGCTAGAGTGTCTGGAGATGAGTGGACTCAAATGATCAGGGAGGAGACGAAGAGCTTTTGCCTCTGACTGGTGGGATCTTTGGAATTGCTTACCCTAAACTAAGTGGAAAGTGTAAATGGCCACTTTTAAGAGCAGGCCGGTACCAAGTTTGGGCAGGTAAAAGATCTCCAATTGTTATATAAGAAATTTAAGTCACACTTTGTGATGAACATGGCTATGGGATGCTGAAGAATTTTTATTCTTTGACTAAATCTTCATACCTGTTCTGCCAACTGACCTGCTCCCCACCAAGCCCCTCCCATAACCATCATAGTTATGATAGTATGATAAAGGCATCAACTACAACTTACTGAGCCCTCATTAGACATGATTCTGGACTAAGGGCTTTACATACATTATTAGCTCACTTCATCCCTACCGCAATGCTGGAAGGTAGGTATTGTCAGTAATATTGTACAAATGAGGAAACTGAGGCTCAGAGAGATTAATCAAGTGGGCCACAAGACACAGCTGGAAAGTGACAGAGATGAGATCAGACCCAGTAGTCTGAATCCAAAGGACATGTCCTTAACAATGATGCCAGTGTCCTCAGTGCATGGGCCCCAGACTCCCTGCATCACTGTGACCTAGCATAACCAAACTGTAAAAATGCATTTACTTGGGTCCCACTCCAAAGTGGAATCTCTACAGATCCACTGGGGTCAGGGTGGTGGGGCTTGGTTCTCACAAAAGTTTGAGGAGGCGCAGGTGGCTGGACTTCTTTGTTCCCAAAGCACACCTCTGTCCAGACAGCACCTTCTTGCCCTTGAGAGGCTGGACCTGGCTCACTGCTCCACTCCAGCCTGAGCTCTGCAGGCTGATGAATTATTGAAGTCATTTCATGGATCAGAAGGGATCTTCAAGGGCGTTACCTTCGCCTCCTTATTTTTTAGGAGACAAGGAAACAAGCTCAGAGAGGATGAGTGACTTGGCCCAGGGCACACAAAACCCAGGGACCTTCCCTCTCCATCTGCTGTGCACTCTGGTGCTGAGGGTACCTTGCATCCCTTGCCTTTCCTTCCCCCTTCTTCAGGCACACGCACCTTTCTTCTCTCCAGTAAAGTGGATGGAGCCTCAGCTTTCCTTGGGGGCTGGCACTTAACAGAGACAGAGAAAACACCTACAACTGGGTTACTTCAATAGCATTCAGGAAGGCACGGGGCCCGTCTTGCACTTATGGCAGAAAGTTGTCACCTTCACGGCGTGCAGCCACAACATTTGCATTTGGACTGCTGAACATAAACAGAATCCATCTCTATCCGAAAGTCAAGAGCTTCACCCAGATTACCTCCCCCATATCCTCATGCGAGCCCAGAGCATCTCAATTCCTTTGCTCTCGGCATCCCCTGCCTGAAACCTTTCAAAACCAATAAAAATCCTTAGGTGCCACTTTCCCCTGGCTTTATGGTTGCTTTTTTCTCCTCTCTCTCTCTCTCTCTCTCTCTCTCTTTGCAGCTGCCTTCAAAACAGAGAGGAGAAGCCTCTATTTGGTTCTGACAACAAGAGCTCCCTGTGCATTTTTCGCCTTGTGTTTTACTTCTGTCATTGATCAATAGACTTAAATGCCAGGCCTCCATCACAGCTGCAGACTTTGATTGCCCAGACTGTCTTGGCCCAGCGGAGCTTGTCTGCTTGAGTTCTGATGCTGAGAAATGTCACAGTGGGGAGGGGCCGTGAGCCTCTGTCAGTGTGCAAGGGAGGGGGGCAGTGACAGCTCATTCAGGGCATCTCCAGGCATCCCATAGGCCCTGAGGGTTACCAACGGGCTGGAACTCATTCCTGTCTGGGGCTGTTTGCAGCCACAGGTAAAGTCTGTCACGGCCCAGGTACTGAGTGAGAGAAGCATCTCCAGTGCCCATGGCAACCAAGCCTCATTAATCTGCTTGCCATGAAATCCTCAGGAAGAAAGGAGGTCCACAAGGAGTCCCTCTAACTCTGGTCTAGACTGGGACACTCACCAACAGTGTGACATTTGGCCTATCACTCAGCTTAGCTGGGCCTCATATTCTGCAGCTCTGAAACAGCTCTTTTTCTCACAGGCAGTTTGAGAAATAAATAAAGTACACATGGAAGTGCTTTGGAAAGTGTATAGTGTCATGCAAGTAGGAAGCGTGGCATTCGTATCCTTGTTGAGAACTCGCAACCCAAGTGCTTTTTGGTCTTCATCCACCTCCTCTCTCACTACGGAAGTGCACCACGAGCTGTGCTGCTTCCAGAACAATTCTCACTATTGTTCCCTGAAAGTTAAAATTATAGGTAGATGTGGAGAAAAGGGCAAGTAGGCCGTTGCTAAGTTATTCACAAATGCTCCAGTTCAACAGTTACCTTTCCATAATCCTCACCTCTCCCTGCCCCAGGGTCTAGACTCGGCTCCCACAAGAACTCACTCACAAGAGGGTCAGGACTTGCCTGGCAGGTGCAGGAAAGGCAGCTGTGGCAAATGCCTTCTTTCCCCATTTGGGATGTGGGTGTGTCTGTACCCTTCTCAGCTGCCTCTGGGAAACAGAAGGTGTCAGTCTTGGGTGGCTGGAACTGAGTCCTGCTTATATTTCACTAGAAGAAAACCCCACACTTGAGAACCCTGATGGCTCATGTTGTGTCATGGACCAGATATGAAATTGGCTTTTTTCCTAGGAAGTGGCTCAGTGGCTGTTTGGGTGCCGAACTATAAGGACAGTGTGTCCAAGAACCACTTCTCTCTGCCCACATGCCCACCAACTCTCTGACCACAAAGGCTCAGGGTAGGGTCCCCTAGGCCTGGCCATCAGCAACAGACTGATGATAAAAACAAATCCATCTGAATGGTGGGTTTTCTCTGAATCAGAGAGGGTTCCTTCCAAAGAGGGTGGTATTGCTCATCCCCAGTGCCTTCTTGCTGGGGGGGTGGGGGGGTGGGTGTGGTGGTGTAAGCCCTGAGCTGTTAGGTCCCCTGATGTTTTGAGAGAAGGCTAGGATGTGAAATATGATGTGAATGTAGCCAAGTTTCCAAAAATCAAAAAGCATTTGTGAGCCATCAGTTTACAACTTTTGGTCCAAGGCTATGCTGGGCTGGGGGAGGGTAGGAATCCAGAAAGACAGGCATGAAGTTGTCTGATTTACTTCCTTTTACTGTTTTGAGGAGACCTGATCCCTCAAAGACTAGGCTGGCCACCTTTAGCACAGACTATATTGCTCTTGCCCTTGGCTTCACCCCAGATTTCAGCAGAAACTACTCAGAGCCCTTCTCTCAGAAGGATGATTGAACAGAACATCTGTGTGCCCAGCACTTGCCCCCTATGTTGGCACTGCTTATAGAGCCTCCACCTTAAATACGAGATGCAGCATGGAAACTAACATTATATATAAATCATGCCAGAGGGCAGGGCAGGAGGATGGCGGGGGCATTGCCATGATTTCAGCAGTTCCTGATCATTTCCACCTAGCTCAGTGGAGCCACATCCTAGGTGCATTTCCTTTATGTTAAGGAAAGTATCTACACTTTGCATAGAAAAACATTTAAAAAAGAAAAAAAAAAGCCATTTGAATCGTTTCAGTGAATCTGCTCAGGAGCAAATGAGTCCACAACGAGGGATGTGTGGAGCTCACTCAGTCATCTCTATGCCTCTTGCCCCATCTCTAATCTACTCAGTGTTCTTATTTATGGGCTGTGGGGTGCATGTCTCCACTTTGTGCTAATCCTCACACAACATCAAACACCAAACTGGTGACATAAGCCCTGTCCAAGAGTAATTTGGACTTACTTGATTTTGACTTTTGTCTCTAGAACCCAATATCTAGTGAGAGAACCTAACCCTGAATTTAGGAGCTAAGTTTAGAAATGTTTTATCATTTAGAGCTGACACAAACATACAATAGCACCTCTTGTGTCACTTGTGATGGAAAGTGTGTGTTGAGCCAGAGAGAAAGGGACAGAGGTTCAGCTGGGGCACAGGACGGTGGCTGTGGGGATTACAGAGCTGAGTGCTGAAGTTCCCTACATCATCTTGGCAGGTTGCATCAAAATCAGGGCTTTGAGCATCACCCATCAAGTGTGTCAATGCAAGATTACAAAACAAAGATCAGTCACTCTATCTCTCTGACTTTTATGCTTTGTCTCTTCTTCTCTTGGGAAATAAACTAGTTACAGATGAGCTAAAGGCCACCCCTTCTGATCTCTCCTACCTCCTTCCCTTCCCTTCCAAGAGCGAAGTTGCTCTGTATTTTTCCCCTGCCTATTTTTTATACTTCACTCATTCGTACAAACACACACTACTGCTGTATGTGTGCTTGGGCTGAGGTAATGGAGGCCCTCTGCAGCTGGATCACTCTTAACTCATCTTTGTCCTCCTGTGAGGCAATCTTGCTTGATTCTCTGAGTGCACTTGGAGTCTAGCATCTCCCAGGATGCCCCAGCTCTCACTGGGCTCTCCTCTCATCCAGAAGTACCCAGCACTGACCACTCACTCCCTGCTCCCTCACTGCTCTGTGCTGGTCTTGTCCCCCCTGCTGCACCAGAGCCTCTCTGAGGGTCACTCATCTTTCAGCTCCTGTCCCCCAGCCTGCCCACCATACAATACCCACTTGGAGCAGAAGGAGCTGTGTGGTATTAGTATTATTCAGTGTTCTGTGGGAGGTAAAGGCATGCAGTAGGAGGTATATATTCTCTCCCTCACTGGCCCTGGTGATGTGCCTTGGTAGATCTGAAGCTTTGTCCCTTATCAGCCTTAGGAGGGCCCAAGAGAAAGCCAGAGACATTCCCTTGGAATAACCACATCAATCCCACAGGAAGAGGGCAGTGGACTAACTGGTACATTTTATCCTAACTTACAGCTTAATCACACATTTGAGGGGATTTTAGGACCAGAGTCAGACAGTTTGGCTGAGATATTCTTGTTTCTTTGTGCAGATGTTTCCAAAACTGGTGTTTCTCAAAACTTATTGCACTTCATAATCACTTAGGAGCTTGGTAATCCTGAGATTCCTGCGGCCACGTGTAGAGTCTGATTTAGTGGTGAGAGGCTGTCCTCCCTCATTATCCCATTGGTCACTCTTCCCTGCATCCAATATCAATTTTTCAGGAGCAAGTTGATTTAACTCAGTGTTTTCCAAACACGCCTCACCACCAGGCTCAACCAGGAGGGCTGACTAAAAATTCGAATAGCCTAGTCCCCAAATCTCCAGAAAGAGGTCTTCATGTGTTTATTTTTAAAACAAATATCCTAGAGGATTCTAATCAGAAAAATTTATGAAATGTTGACCTCATGAAAGTGATCTATTCCTTCAGTATTTTATTATGAAAAATTTCCAACATATAGCAAAATTCAAAGAATTTTAAGTGAGCCCACAATTGAGATTCTACAATCGACACTTTACTTATTTTATTGTGTATCCTTTCACCTGTCCATTCCTCTCTCCATCCAGGATTTTATCTTTGCTTTGGGGGCATTTTAACATAAATTGCAGGCATCAGCACACTCACCCCTAAATATTGCAGCGTGCATATTATCAACTAGAGTTAAATATTTATGTTTTTTTTTTTTTTACTTTAGAGGTAAGACTTACAGCGTGAAATGCACAAAAATTTGCCATTGGATGAGTTTTGATAAATGCATACATCCATGTAACCCTCGCCCCTCTCAAGATATGGAGCATTTCATCACTCTACAAAGTCGGCTCACACCCCTTCCCAGATAATCTCTGCACCCACCCCTCAGAGGCAATTACTTTTCTGGATTTATCCATCATAGCTTTGCCTTAACAAAAACATTAAAGAAGGAAAAAAAACAAAACTTTCCAACAAAATTGGATCCAGATCCCCCAAATGTAAATGACTAAAGGAGAAATGCTGCAGTCAGAGTTGTCTGGGAGTGCCGAGTCCTGAGCCTGGGTCTCTGTGCTGTCCTGCTAAGCATCCTCTGAGGTGTCTCTATTTGTGCCTCGTCTGTATCCTGCCTCTACCCTGGCTTTCCCAGAAACACCTCTTGCAGCTGGTACCCTGGAGGCCTTCTGTGCCAATAGTCTTCCCTCCTTTGGTCCTTAGAGTACTGCTTTATTCTGGGGAAATCTTGCTCTTCCTAAGCAAAAAAAAAAAAAAAAAAAGATTCTAGATTCCTGGCTACAGCTTGCTATACTAATTTTACAAAGAAGAAGAAGAAGAACAAGAACAAGAAGAAGGAGGAGGAGGAGAAAGAGGAAGATGAGGAGGAGGAAGAGGAGGAGGAGGAGGAGGGGAAGAAAAGAAGAAAACCAGTTTCAGTTATTGTTTTTTTGTTTTTTTTTTTTGGTTTTTTTGGTGATAGGGGAAATTTCTTGTTGAGATTTGGGCACATAGTAACACAGTTTCATTTCACAATTCTCAATAAAGCTACCTGAACTCTGATTGTATCAGCAACCTCCAGCTACTTCCCTAACACGCGCCTTGTAATATAAGCCTGTAATTTTCAGCATGAAGCAGGGGCAGGCTTTATGGGCTGGGGGATGCAGCGGAGTCTCATCTCGCTGCCTGGTTGCCACAGGCTAATCGTGTGAAACAGAGCTAACCCTCAAAATGTCAGAGAGAAGGAAAAAAGAGCCCCACCCCCACACCACCCCAGCTGTCCCTTTGGACGAGAGAAGTGAGTGGTCTCTAGGCCCTTCCGGCCACAAACCATCTACCAAGCCCTTCTGGCCTAGCTGCTCAGCTGTCATTTCAACTTCCCAGGTTCCCTGAACAATCAATTGCTCACCCACAGGATCTAGGGAGTGTTACTGACTCCCTAGCTCTGCTTCTCTTGGTCTTGGTTTTACATTTCCACAGCTCTTCTTAAGCTGTATGTCTAGCATTAATATACAAAGCAGGTTCTCAGTGAGTGCTGAATTGTTGCATAAGAGACTGGATGCATCATGACCTCATCGCCACATATTCATCTCCAGCCCCATGCCAGATGGCTGTCATCCATTGTAGGCAGCCAGTTATTGCTTCCAGAGCTGCAGCAGGGACTCTCCTGACCTTAACAGTGAAACAGGGGTTTTAATCAGCCACAGAAGTCATAACCGACCCAAGCACCTTAGCTGTCCACTTTTGGACACTGGTGCTACTAGTAAATGAGGACATCCGGGAAGAACAATAAATGGATCAAGGCTCACTCTTCTGATATGAAGAGTCTTTTGTTACCTTGTAGTTCAGGCTGTGCTTGATTAAAATTATCCATCCATAGAAGTCTTGACTGAGCCTAAATCCCTCACATGACATTTAATTCCATGTGTTATGATTCCAACACATTTAGTAGATAGAAGACTCAGTCCACAGATGCCTGAGTACAGGAATTTTATTTGCTTTGAATGCTGAACTCCCATCCCACTAGGTCAATGAAGAAGTCAATCTCAGCCACAAAAAGCACCCCAGATTTTGCTGATCTCCTGGTGCTTTAGTCATTAAGATAATCATCGGTGCTATTTGCCAAATATGCTGGCCCCCTTTCCCCTTTCTGGGCCATGGTATGATTTCACTTCCCAAGTCCCCTTTTGCTGGGTGGGGTCTGACCACTTCTGACTGATGAGTTGAGAATAGAAGTGATGAATCTGATCCTTGGCCTTGTGAGAACTGGAAGCTTTCTGTACCTCACACTCAGAGCAAAAAAAGTTTAATAGTGGGAAAGCCTTGGGCTTGGATTAAAATTCTTGAATTAAGACCTACTGTGGGGCCTGGGGCTAATAACTTGATGTGCCTGAATCATCATTTTCTTACAAAATGGTGCTTGGGATGCTTACTCCAGAGGGTGTTTGAGGATTAAGTGGAATCTTCTTTGTAAGACTCATAGGAGAGTGCCTAACATGGAGTTGGGGCTTAACCAATAGGAGTTACCTTTTGTGGGCCAGTTATAATCTCAAATTATCTCTCTTCAGATGACTTGGAAGAGGTGTCTGTAGCACTGGGCTCTAGATAGCTAATGTTTCCCTCAAAGTCTGCCAGATTCTACTGCAGAGTCATGTCAGAGCACAGAACCAAGTAAGACATTTACTGGAAAAGAAGCAGGCAGCTGCTGGAAATGTGCTGGTTCTCTGTGTCAGGTTGCTATTTCAATGCACTTTTAAATGTCAGGTGAGTGTTTTCCTCCTGCTTTTTGACCTCACCAAGATCATTGCTCTGTGATCCCAGGTGGAAGGGGTTGGCATTCTTGATTCACTTGCAGGCTACACTCTGTGACTTCGATGGGATGTTAATTAGGTCTATGCATTTAGGCAACATCAACTCTCTAGACCTGGAGGTTTGTATGGATTATATTCTTAAGAATATGTATGTATGTATGCATCTATGTATTCATTCAAAGATATTTATCTAAGACCTTATTATGCATCAGGCCAGGCACTGTTCTAGAGTCTAGGGATACAAGGATAAACAAAAGAGATAAATAACCCTCTCCTCATGAAGTTTACATTCTAGAGGGGGAGACAGACAATAAGCAAGATAAGTGAGTAAAATAAA